>NW_020664584.1:989723-1112681 GCF_002925995.2 Terrapene triunguis | reverse complement strand
TCGGATGCATCCGACGAAGTGGGCATTCACCCACGAAAGCTTATGCTCCAATACAAGTAAATATAAGTCTTTAAAGATCTGCCTGGATCCAAAAGCACTGGGCAGGGAAGAAAGGGTGGTGTCCTGCAGTTGGGGTGTGTGCATGGGGCCATTGGGAGTGAGGTGCTGCCAGGTTGTAGGCTACAGCCTCTCTGAAAGGAAGGGGAAATAAGAAACAAGGCTCCCAAGTCTCATCTGCCAGAGGAGGATTTTATGACACGTGAAAGTGTTTATTTCACTGGATGGAAATGGACAAACAAAGACCCAGCCACAAAATCCCCCCAGCTCTGCCAGCTCTGATTCCTACACTGCTTCCCTCCCACTCACCTGACCTACGCTGGGGGCACCCTTCCAGCTACCCCCAAGGCATTTGCAAGGAGGTAATGAAGAACAGATGGTCAGGCTCAAGGCTGTGAACCATTAAAACACGCTGGGCCTGAAGCTGGAAGTGGGCGGTTTCTCCAGCTTGACAATGGTGTAACGGAGAATAGAGTTTGGTCCCAAGTAAGGGGGAAAAAATAGAATAATGGAATTTGACCATATCACTGCGCCACTGGCCTGACTGCTGGCCCTGGCACGCGTCAGTGATGGGACGTGTCTGGTTTCTGTCTGGCCCCATGTCTCACCAGTCGTGTGCTCTAAGCCATGTGGCGTGCTTGCACAGCTCAAGACACTTTACAGACACTCATGGATGAAGTCACATAACTCCCAAGCAGTGAAAGGAGGCAAGATAGGCCAAAGCAGGGTGAAATTTGCCTCCCCCACACAAAGCCTGAGAGGAATAGGGAGGAGTAACGAAGGGTGCATCTACACTGCAGGCCGAGGGGTGACTGAAGCTGGGGTAGATATACGTGTGCTAGTTTTATCCCCACTGGCATCGCAAAACAGCACATCAGTCCTGGGCCACGGGACCAATTTTAGACTTCTCCTATGCCCAAAGAGCGCCCCCTGTAACGTAGGCAAGGAGGACACCAAAGTCAATTACAGCGGCTGATCTTGCATGGCGTTGCAGCATGGGACGAGTGACTTCCCGACTCTGATTGGAACATTGTGAATTTTAAAATCTCCCCTGAACCTGAACATTACTGGGTTTGTGTTCTGCTAAGGGGAGAGACTGTAAACAGAGTGCAGAGAGTGGGGAGAGGAAAGTGCAATGACCCAACAGGCCAACGGCTGGAACCAGGCATTAACAACTAATAGAAAATGGGGAAAGGAGGGGAGAGAAATACAGAAAACAAACACCAGAGGGCCACACTGCTCTCTGGCGTCAATCTGGAGCGACTCCAGTGATTTCATGGGGCTAGATCCTCTACTGGGGTAAGTAGGCAGAGCTCCATTGAAGTCAAGGGAGCTGGGCACACTGACACCAGAAGAGTTGTGGCCCACTCTGTAGTTATTGGTGTAATAGAACAGAATTTGACCCATTGCACGGACCAGCAGCTGCTCCAGCCAGCCTCACTTTGCCTCTATCCCTAGTGCCACGCCCAGTGGTGTCTTATGCCAGAACCGCTTTGTTCCTCTGTCTCTCTGATGGGGGTGGAGTGGGAAACATGGGTGTTGTGATTTGCTTTGCTACTGTATGTTCCATCCTTCATGCCGTTCCACAGGGATACGCTTGCCCTCCCACGCATTACAGGGCTGGGAGGGGAAGCCTGAGTCTTGGAAGTGCCTAATGATCGATAGGAGGCCAACAGGGTTTTCAAGATGGAAGCCATCCAGGACAAACACAAGGGCCAAGCATGTGTGGTCTCCACAAATTAAAACTATCAATTGGTTTAAAAGTGCTTTTTATGGAATAAAAGAGGGAATATTGACCAAACTGAGCACAATGAAGTAGGCCTCAGTGCTGAGGAGAGAGGACTCTGCCATTTAGTTAAGTTGTCCATCAGTTATAATAGGATAAGTAGCCAAGAAAAATCTTTCCTGACATGTTCTCTGGAGATTTCCCTCCTGCTTCCCCCTCAACACCCTCCAGTGATATCTCCCCTGTCAACACACACACTTGTTCTAAGGTCCGCTAGCAAAAGAGAAAAGTCTCCAGAAGTAGCAGGTGTCCTTAAGACCTGTCAAAATACATCACTGCTGTCTTTGGAGCACTGCTGGCCCTCAGCCTGACCCCTGGATCCAACAGCGCCAGCCTGGTCCCCACAGCACTGAGGTAATTAGGGCTTGGGAATGAGCAGAGGGCGGGGGTAGGAATTTTTAATGTCTGAACTAGTTAGAAATGCCTTCCCTTCCCAGACCTTCCCCAGACAACTCCCCCCACCTCTTATTCTCCTGTGTACATATCAAGCACTGGGGTACTCAGTCTTGGTATGCTCTTGAAATATAGCCACAGGGTTGGGGACTGTGCAGCGAGAACCCAAAATAACAGCACCAAACAAACCACAACTCTTCCCTTTACAAGAATACTAGATTGGATCCAGGTGTGTCCCAGAGGGGCCCAGTGCATTTCAGTCCGTGGTGTGGTCCTTCAGTGACAAAGCTTCATGGGACCTCTGAGACACTCAGACAGGTTAGCCTTGGAGAATCACCCCACCAAGAAAGGTCTGAATGATGTAATATTAGCAGCAAGAGACATGAATCCAAGGGCGCAGGCCAGGGGATGGCCCTGTTGCACGCTCTGCTGCATCTCAAAGGGGGTGACTATTGAACGGAGGAACTCATTGGAATGTACTGGGTTGAAAGGGGTAACATAATAGGCCAAATTCTTCTGTTACCCTTGTGCCATTCATGTCAAGGAGGAGTAACTGAGCGGGGGACATGGGCCACCTGTTAAAAGGAGTGACAGATGTTAATGATTCAAATGCTTCCAATCAAGGAAGTAGCAAACTTTCCCTTGTCAAGAGAGAGACTATAGTCCTGATTGTTTTGTCTTTGTGGTTTATGGTGAATGCAGAGGAGCCTGTCTGCTCTGGAATGGCTGGTGGGAGGCTTTGCGCTCTCAGGAGGGAGAGAAAGGGAAAAGCCTGTAGTAAACCAGAGCAAAACTACTTCTGAGGGAGGAGGAGGAGGAGTGGAAACCTCCCAAAGTCATCAGCAAAACAGCTATTGTGGGGTAGCAGTTATTTCAGCCTCCCAGATTTAGAAGCCTAGCTGTCAGAAGAGAGCATGCCGAGAAAGGCCCCTCTATTAAAACAGTACATCTACACTAGCTCATTGCTGGCCAGGAAGCCAAAGGGATCAGAAGGGGACTAAATTCTCATTTCTCTGAGACCCAGGCACTTTGGTGTAAGTTACTGGGAGGTTTTCCAAAGTGTGGATGTTTTATGTCTCTGGAATATTTTTTCCCCATTTGCTTGCATTCTGTGCTCATGTCATGTTTGTTATATCAGTGTTTCTCAATGATCGGTCCGTGGACTGGCATTGGTCCCTGACATCTCCCTGACACAGTTTAGGAAGGCAGCCAGGGCCGGCTCCAGGCACCAGGCAACCAAGCTGGTGCTTGGGGCGGCACCTGGAGGGGGGCGGCGCGGCGCTCCGGCCGCCGGGGAGAGCGGGGCCACAGCCGGGCTCGCCGCCCTCCCCCCGGCGCTCTGGCCGCCCTCCCCCCCGGGCCCTCCCCCCGGCCGCCTGGTATCAAAAAGGTAGAGAAACGTTGTATTATGTCATCAGACTCTGGATTACTTTTTGACAAACATCCGCTGTCTCTGCTTCAAGACTACAGTATCATCACCACATCCTCCCAGCTGGGAGTAAATCCTAATTGATCCTTGTGTAGACGGGCCACTACCACGTGTTCTCTTCTCCAAGCCAAAAATCGTAGCAAAGAGCCGTAGAAGGGAGTTTGCAATAGTTCTATGTGACGCACAGGGAAGCGTATCTGTTAGTTTTACCAAATGAAAGTGCACCAATGGCTTCATTTAGGATAAAATTCTGTGCTGAGAGGTAGAGTTAAGGCACACATGATCTGAAGGATGAATAACTTGAGCAGAAATTGCTTATGAATATTATTCAACTGCCTATCAGGTCCCAGAGTTTCCCCTGATTTGAAAGCTATTTTTTTTTTCAATCTAATATTACTTTAGCAGAAAGTTCAGGCATATATTTTTGCTCAGCACTTCAATAAGATTTTTAAGAGTCCTTTGCCCCAAATATCTCATTTTAGGGGTACCATAGATCATAGGCAAGCGTAAAGGGTCGTGTAATATTCCTACAGAGACTGATTTTCAACAAAGCTTAAGCATGGAGGTACTGGGACGGCATACACAGACTAGATAATTGTGTTCGCAAATACCCAGCTTCAGCCATTTGTATGTGCAGTTACCGTTTCTGCAAACACAATTGCCCTAATGGCCTGTGAAAGGGTAAGTGCACACACAGGGCCAGTGTTTCTCAACCTTTTCAGGCTGATAACCCCTTTATTCAAAAGCAAAAATTATTGCCATCCCTTTACATTTGCTATAAGAGTAAAACATTATCAGTGACGACAATGCTAAGCTGAGAGAGAGGGAGGGGGGTGTGTGTGTGTGGTTTTGAGAGGCTGACGGAGAATACTTGACCTCGAAGGGTAAGAGTATACAGGGTGTGTGGGAGTGAGATTTTCTTTGCTTTAGATTGTAATAAAAATGTCACCACCTCAAGACTTCCCTGGCTGACTTCTGTGCCCCCTAGTGTCAGGCCAAATCCTGCTCTCACTTGCATCATTGCCTGTCCATCGTTACTGAACACGCATTTTTACCAAACCAACCATCCACGCCCTCTCTGTTCAGCTTTATAGAGAAGATGTTCAGTAGAAGTAGTGTTTTGTTTATGCCTCCTGTTTTATAGGCTATCTCAGGAACTGAGCTCTGATTCTGTAACCAGAATGCCTACCCTTCGTGGTTGATTCCCTCCATACCCATCCTGTCCCACTCCAGCCTCCTTGCAGCACTGCATACGGGTAGGAATAACACCCCCTCTCACTTCTGACCTTGTATTCAGCTCACAACTCCTGATTCTGTTTCCCTGTGGCCAGTCAGTTTTTTCTCTCCCTAATTAACAGGATACCAGACGATTGATCGATAGCTAGATTAAACAGATTGAGCGATCTATCAGAATTGTATGGCAAATTATTGATGGAGTGAGAAAACTGTCAATTAAAAACACCTCTAGTTGCCTAGACTTGCACGGGAAGATAATGGATCAAATTCTGTTTTCTTTTACACTGGTGTAAATTTGGAACATCCCCACTTAAATTAAATTAAATCCTCTGGAACTGGAACAGAATTGGGTCATTCACCTAAAGCACACCAAAAAAACCTCCATTTATTCTCGCAGCCTAAAGCCATGTCCCTTTCAGCCTGCCAGCTCAGAGCTCCAGCAAGGTCTGCCTGGGAAGTCCCAGATCATGTTCTTGCATACTTGCTTGACTTGTCAGCTTATGTTAAACAGTGTCTTTTCCTGATTCCAAACCTACATGCACATTTAATAATGATATCACCTTCCAATCCCAGTCCAATGATTTTTCTTCCCAAATATATAATCTTCCTCCTTGTGTCTGGCTCCCAGTGGCCAAATTCCACCATCCTTTACACTGTTGTATGCCCAGTGTGACTCCATTGACTTTGATAGTTACTCCAGATTTACACCAGAATAACAGACAGGAGAATTTCGCCTATAATGTAGAGAATGGCTGAGTATAGTCTACGAAAAGAATCTAATTCTGTGCATGTGTTCACAAAACTGAGCAGGAAAAAATGAAATCAAATTCTGGAAAACGATTCACAAGCAGGAGAATAATCAGAATAACTTTTAGAACTCAGGGTTTCTTCTTGCCAAGAGATAGGGGAATGGATGGGAATATTCCTGGTACCTTTTAAAACATCAATTATGTCCCCAAATAACTCTAGCCCCGAACGCCTCCAGATCATACTTACCCCCATAAATTTCTTGATTGGGCAAGTTGGTTAAGCTCTCTGCCTCATATCTGTAATATGGGGATAATAATATTTCCTCATTTTTGCAAAGCTTGCGCCCCTTGGATGAAAGTTCCCATGTAAGTGTAGGTTAGTAATATCAATACAGAAAAATTCATTTTCATTTATTTTTCTTTTCTGTCTATTTAGAGATGAGCTCAAACTACAAACTTCAGAACCAGAACGAAACTCCTGTAAAGGTCAGTGGTGTTTGGATCCAGGGATTTGGGCTCCTCTTTGCTATTAGTTCTGTGAGTACACAAACTAGTCACTCACTGACACCCCTTTCAAGAGCACTGCCTTGGAGAATAGCAGAAATGCAGGGAAATGTCAATGTGCTGGGTAATGGTGCAGACAGAGGAATGCTTATTGTACACATGGGGGTTTCAGTGGTACGTGTTCCCAACCTGTTCTAAACATCTCCAAAGCACAGACCTCTGCCCCTTGAGGTAAAGGAGGAACTCAGTTAGCTTGTAGCAGTAGTAGGCTCTCATCCTCCATGTGGACCAGTCATTAGACGGGGGACACAACACAGTTAATCAATGTGTGACACAAGCAAGTGCAGCTCCTCTTCAGTGAACTCCCACCCGCTTTCAGCAGTGGGGAATTTGGCCCTGGGAGAGGAAGATATGGGAGACTGAGAAAGAGGGAAAGAGATTGGAAGAGAAAAGGAAAGAATAGCAGATAGGGATCAAGAAGCTGAATGAATGAGGGTGAGCGAGAGAGAGAATGGACCTTAGAGAAGTAATTTCTGATGCTAGATAATAATGTTTTACATAATAGTTTACATGCCTGTAGTATTTTTTTATCCCAAAGGATCCTAAAGCACTCTATAAATATAACATGCAAACTACTCCCAGGGACTGATGCACCCACCAGTCACACTTCTGGGGTGACTAGTAAGCATTACAGCTTACAATTTAGAAAGCTACTTAATATCTGCAGCACCAGGAGATCATGCCAGGGTGAGCTATAGCAAATGAGAGCCATCTTAGTTTGATGATAAACACCAATGAGCAGGACTTATCAAAAAAACTTCAACATTTAGACTTTTTTCCCAAAAAGCTTTCACAAAATAATTGTTACTATTTTTCAAGTGGCTGCAGCTTTTTGAACATTTGAAATGTCAGGAAAAATATTCGCAAAAAAATCTGGATTTTCCTGTGAATTTTTTTTTCTGCATTTTTCTGTGCTCAGTCTAAATGCCAGTCCTTTCCAGAGCTCTGCTGCCCACCTAGTCCAGCCAACCCCTGAGAACACCCTCACACACACCTCTCACAACAGCTGAGACCAATGACAGGATTGAAAAACATCTTTTAATTTTTGTTACCTGCTTTTAAAAAAAACAAAACACCCAAATCTATAACTGTTTCAAGTCACCTCTGGTGATCAGAAATTTGAACGAAGGGATAGAATAAGGTCAAAATATCTGTCGAGGACTGATAGAAGGAGGTTTGTGAGAGACAGCAGGTCCTACCCTCACTAAATGATTGTGGTAGAAAATGATTGACTGGCACAGTCTTTCTGCAGATGCAATACCCCTAGGTGAGTATTGTATGTGTACCTAGACTAAAGGGCAAGTTGGAAACAAATGGTACCTCTTAGTCTTTCAGACATAATGTTGTAACTGCATGGCCTAGACCTCCTCTGACAAATGTGAGAGAGATCTGTTTTATTTTTATGACTATTATGTGTGCCTCTGTTTATTGGAGCTCACCCCATGTCAGACAATGGCTTTGGATACCAGTATTTAACTGACAATACAGATGTCAGAGTGTCACATGGTTCCTGGCCCCTTTATGAAGAGACGGGCCAAGTCCCACCTGTGACGCAATTAGTTCATCTCCCCACATTGGGGAGAATGAAGAAGGTCCTATCACTCAGGCTTCTACCCATATTTAGTTCAGAGGGGCCTAAGTGGAAAGGAAGAGTGGGGCAGCAGATGGCTACAGAAACTGTAGAGAGCAAGAAGTTTCCTGTAGGAGACCCTGAGATAGCAGGGGAGAAAAGGACTCCGGTTAGGGAAGGCTTGGAGTGACCTGCCAAGGCAGAGAGGAGGCCATACTCTGGGCAAGAAGCCCTGGGAGTTTTGACTTGATAGACAGCAGGAAAACAGACCTTCAGGGTGGAGGGGCTGGGCTCAGCTGGAGACTGGAGTAGGCACTTTTTGGTTTATCTTGTTCTTGGATTCCCAGCAGGGAAAAAACCCAGAGAGTCACCATTCTGATAAGAGTGAAAAGAACTGCGAGTTAAGCCCAGGAGGGGTAGAAGATGTTTTGTTTATGTTAACTAAGTTGGGACTATTATTGAAGATGGTATTTAGTTTGGACTTTGAGTATCCTGAAAGAAGACTGAACTCGGAGAGTGACCCAGCCCAAGAGCTGAGCCACATGATTCCCTCTGAGAGACTGGTGAAGGGAAACTGATGCAAGGCCACCCTATGCCATGAACAGGTGCTCTGGAGGTGGCAACACTCTTGCACGGGGTGTCTGAAATTTGTCTTTGACCAAGCTGCACATATCCCTTAGCTTGGGACGGGGGTGGGGGGACGGACGGGACTTTCAGGTGGGGAAATGTCAAAAAACTTTGGAACTATTACAAAGCACAGCCCTGATGAACCGAGGTGGAGGAGCAGAATGTGCAGAAAGCTGATCGAACCCTGTCCCCAGTGTCGTGGTGCCTGGGATAAGTTAGGCCTTGAAGGAAATGGTAAGCTTTCGGTAAGGCTAGATGTGTAGTCCTTTTTTGTTTGACCCCAGTTCTCTGATTGCTACGTCCCTATGGATAAATAAACAACACTTGGTTTTGAAGAGGCTGCTCAGAGTCACTATGTCACCTACTGGTCACAGCTCCGGAAAAAATCCATGCAGGTGACCAAACACAGTCGAGCCTGCAAAATAATCATGGTTGCCATAGCTTAAAAGTGGAGTGAGCTGTGGGATCCCATCCTAGGAGAAGTGAAGGTACAAGGCCAGTCACTTGAAAAGGTACCCACAGAAAGACTGAGAGAGATCAAAGGTACAACTAGTCCTGAACCGTAACAACCTGTCTACAACTCTAGGCAGGGCCGGCTCCAGCTTTTTTGCCGCCCCAAGTGGCGAAGCCACAAAAAAAAAAAAGATAAAGCCGCGATCAGCGGCACTTCAGCGGCAATTCAACGGCCGGTCCTTCCCTCCGAGAGGGAGTGAGGGACCCGCCGCTGAATTGCCACCGAAGACCCCCTTTCCATTGGCCGCCCCAAGCACCTGCTTCCTTTGCTGGTGCCTGGAGCCAGCCCTGACTCTAGGCACTGTAAAAACTGCTCCAAGCCTGCAGCTGGAATATATTCTGCCATAGGTTGATACCATACATATAATGGCATCAATTAAAAACTGTGGCAAATTCACGCAGTCTGTGGGAATTGGCACCACATACTGCAGAACAACTACAGTGCTGTGTGTCATTCTGTGGCACCCCTGCAAAATCCTGTTTTGACCCCCCTTTGAATCACACTGCAGAGACCCAACACTTGGGAGAAACCAGTCACTTGGCCAGAATTACTAACACCCAACGGCCTTTGTGGTATGCCCACTAGTTAAGCCTCAAATCTCTCATGAGGTAGATGGATTTAGATCCATTATGCAGATAGGGAAACTGAGGCAGTGAGAGGTTAAATGATGTGCCCATGGGCACACAGTGAATCAGAAGTCCCAACTCTTTTTTTGTTTTGTTTTATACTTTAAACACTAGAGCATTAGGGTCCATGTTTGGTGCTGGCCTGATTCTCTGGAAACTGAAGCTCTCTGTTTATCCACCAACCAGGTACTGCACGGGCATCAGCAGTTAACTTCTCTGATAGTTCCCCATAATAGGGGTACCACCTCCAGGAGCAGGAGAGGAGCTCACTTCTCCATGGTCCATTCATTGCTTGGCCTCTCTGTGGAGACTGCCAACGAAGGGACCAATTAGTAGCGATTGCAGTGGTGGTTTTCATATGCTGACAACTAGTCAGCATTTGTGACGCCTCAGTGCATCTGTACTGGAGGGCAACATGTAGGCTGTCATGGGGTGAGTTATCTTCCTTTTAATTCAATAATTAGAAAAACAAGGCTAGACCTAGTTGCCCTTATGAATAGCTTATAGTACCTGTTTCTCTTCTCAGTCATGCCCATGAGAAGAGGGTCATCACCCATAATGACAGAATGGCTTTGCGATTCTTGGACTGGAATGGGATTAGGAGCATGGAAAATTGATGCACTCATCTTCTGAGTGGAGTGGCCAGGGCATCCTATTCGTGGAAACTCTCTCTCTCCCCTACATGAAGGGACCACAAAAGCAACTCAGCTTGCAGGAGTGATTGTAGGATCTAAATGAAGGCAGGGGGATCTGGCAGCCCACGCTTAGTCTGGGACCCTTCTGGTATCTGCAAGGATGGTGGTGAGAAGAGAAAGCAATGAGCTGCTCGGCTGGAACGGGTGGGCAGGAAAGTGGCTTGTCTGTGCTCTGGAGAGGACTGGAGCTTAGCTTGGGCACAGGTTGAGTGCAGCGGGATGGGACAGTTGTGCTCACATCACACTTCTTGGGCTGTGACAGGCCAATGGGTAAATAAACAGCTCCAGCTTCCTGCCAGTACTTTAACCTTTACAGTCAGAAATTTTTATTCAAAGTAAGCAAACACACGGCATTCCTGCTCTTTAATGTCTTACTGCAGGGAAAACTTGGCACAGGAATGAACAGCAGCTGGGACTGAGCCAAATACTGCTCCAGCGTACATCCGGAATAACTCTACTGAAGGCAATTCATTAATGCAACTTCATTGAAATGGCTGACATTACATTGGTGTAAGTGAGATCAGCATTTGGCCCACTGGGTTCAAACTCATACAGCTCCCTTTATACACAGGATCTTGTATTACAGATCCCTGTGATTCCTAGGGCCTTTACATTGTGAGCCTGATGTCCCTCTCACATACAGCCGTTTCATATCGGTGCAACTCCATTGCCAATGCCTCTCCTGCCAATGGAGTTACACTGCTTACTTCTGTCAGACTAGTGTGAGCGAGGGGAGAATCTGGCGCTTCATGTTCCATAGCACTTCTCTGGGAAGCACAAACTCTGACTTGCCACCCTTGGAGCAGGGGTGCTGCACAAATACAGTTGTAATAACATTTACCAAGCCTTCGGAAAGCCAGGTCGCTCCGCAGCCCTCTAGTTTAGTTTGGCACATCTATATTTTAAAATCCCTCCGCTTATTGGCCTTCCTATTTCTGTGGATGAAGCATGCTGATTTTCTGTCTCTTGTGGCAGACTCATGACCTAGGAGAGAGCCTCATTAATGAATATTTTGGGTGAAGCCATGCAGGTATTAATACACTCCAGACCCAGCAGGGATGAGGATCGCCCATGCAGCAGAGGGCATACACTTGGTCTTGCTTCATTGAGACTCCTTGATTTTAAGTTAGCTTGATCAATTAAAGCCTGAAGTTTTGAGTTTCCTTTTTTTCTCACACAAATGGTGAAACCCGGATATTCCAGGTAAATGCTAGGGGTGGTACTCTATCAGCATCTCCATTTCTACAGTCTGAACGGAGGTTGGGAACTTTTACGTGGTGAGTTCTACCAAGACAGAAAGCAAAGATTAAAAATAATCTTTTTCCAGGGTAAGACTGATTTCTGTTATGCCAGCATAAATCCAGAGTAATTCTACTGACTTGAAAATAACTCTAGATTTATGTCAATGTAGCTATGTCCCTAGAGCTGTGTGAAAAACCGGAAACTACATGAAACTTACAAAGCTCAACTGGTTTTGGGTTTCATTATAAATTCAAATCTTAGACCAGGCTCATCAAAAGATTCTTTAAGGTTCATGAACCTTTCAGTCAAACCTTGGCCAAGATTCAAGCCAATCATGGGTTGATTTATAGTTTTGTGTTGAAATGATGTGAAATCCGTGGTTTTATTTGCTCTTAATGCTGAAACTGGATGGGTTTTAGCTGAGCTTGGCTTCAAGATTTTGATTTTGTTTGAACATGAAACTCAAAACCAGATTCATGGGAGCCTATGCAGATGAAAAATAAAGGAAAACCCATCTGCAGTGAGGATGCTGACTCTTTTCCCATCAGGGTCTATAGCTTATCAGCCCTCTGAGTACCAAAACAAACAAGCCCTGATTATATCCCTACATGAGTGTTGGCCCAAGTGTCTTATCATTCCACTCCAAGTTTGAAGAACTGGGCAAAAAATCAGGTGCAATTCACTTGGACATAAGGGCACTTAAGGATCATTTGAATCAGCTGGTTGTTGGAGTGAGCTAAGTACTATTATTATTCTCTGATAATCCCCCGCTAAACTCTAAAGAGGCAGAAGATGGTGGCATTCCACTGGAGCATTGGTACTTCAGAGATGATGTTCCTGCTAGATGCATTTTGCCTGTCATACTGGGTATCACAGGCAGTTGCAAAGCGATTGACAATGTGGTTTGGCAACACAGATGCCACAGAGCACAGATCCACCCAAAAAATGCTGAACAGAAATCCATAGATGTCGGACTTGAGATGCCCCACTGCTCTCTTTCATAACAGTGAAATAATGCAAAACTTTTCCTTACTCATGAGAGCATGTGGAAAAGCAATCCTGGGCCCATAGTCTGTACTAGGTCAGCTTGTCTGAGCAGCTAGTTTCCCTTCCTAACCAATCTGTGATCTTGGACAAGTCACTTCACCTCCCAGTGCTTCAGTTTCCCTAGCTGTACAATGGGGATAAGGATACTGACGTCCTTTGTAAAGCACTTTTAGTCCTACTGAGAAGTACTGTATAGGAGCTAGGTAGTAGGAAGTCCTCTTTCCACTACTTTAGAAAAAGGCCCATCCTGGAATAGGGCCTCTGGCTCAGTTCACAACATGAATGTCATCCATAATGGGTCCAATAAAACTCTAGAATGCACGGGCCCAACTCTGCTGAGGTCAGCACTGCTCCTGTTCACAGAAGGGTTGAATTTGGCCCACTGGTTTATGTGACGAGTGGCAGGTCTTGTCAGCAGGAAATAGAAAGTGTTTTGTATGGAGGAAGCCTCATCCCCACTCCAAACAGAAAACGGCCGTGACCCCAGTCCAGAGCTGCACACTTCTCCCATTTAAAGAGGCCTTTTCTCAGAGGTTTGTGGAGACCAGCAATGCAGCCTCCACTCTGACACGCTCCAAGCTACCTCTTCAAATAATGTAATGCTGGATGGTGGCTTTGCTTTTGACAGATGGCTGGATTAGCTGGTTCCCTGGGGAGAACTACATGGTACATTAGATTTTCTGTTGGCTGGTTATATCTCTTCTGCTAGTTGGCTGGATAAAGGAATGCCATGAGGTTAAAAATCATATATATCTAAAAAGCCTAACCTGTGTAGGTTTCTTTGCTAATTAACTGTCTGTTTACTTGTTCTTTGCTCAGATGTTTATTTACTTGGGCTACTTATTCCCTGGTTGGTTATTTAGTTGGGGGTTTAGTCCTTTTACAGTTTTATTATTATTATTTATATCACGGTGGTGCCTATGAACATCAACCTAGATCAGGACCCCATTGTGCCAAGCATAGTACAAACCCAGTCAGTAGCAGCCCCTGCCCCCAAAGAACTTACACCCTAAATAGACAAGACAGACAGAAAGTGGGGAGAAGGAAGTGCTGTTTATCCCCACTTTGCAGACGAGGAATGAAGTGACTTGCCCAAGCCTACCCAGGAAATCTATAGCAGAGTTAGGAACTGAACCCAGAGCTCCTATGCTTGAATTGCAAAACTGTCCTTTTTCATTCTTCCGGACTGTGTGATGGGCTATTTATTGGAATGATTTGTTCATTGGTTGGTTAATTAGTCTGCTAGCTGGTCCATTTACAGTTTGCTTGACTCTTTATTTGAACAGCACAGTTATTATATCCTGGTTGATTAACGAATGTCTCAGCTGTAGCACTAGGTGAATTGCTGCTAATATCCATTGGCTTCAGTCGTGTTCTCTTTCTGCAAACATTGCAGTGATTGAGGTTGATTGGCAAAATGATGCTTATCCAATCAGAGAACAGAAACAATATCCTGTAACTTACCTGACCAATCACAACTAACCAACACAGTTCAAATTTTAAGTTCCTGCCATTAATCTATAGAGTAAACAAGTCAAAAAGATACTCATGGAAAATCTATTTAAGGGAATTGCCATCTGCCAGCAGATATGCCCCGAGTAGAAAAAGACCAATTTGTCAGATAAATAACTCCTACTGAATTATTTGCTCAGCTCTAGTTAAGTGCTTGATTATGTGGGTCTTTGGTTAATTGACTTATTGAGCGGCTGGCGCAGATTTTTTGGCTGCTCATTCGCTCACCGCACATTTTTGCTATTAACTCAGCTGTTGGATGGAACAAGTAGTCTATTGTCTGTTTTTTTGCTGGCTAGCCTGGTGTTTGGTTGGATATTGGCCCTTGGGCTAATTGAAGACATCTGCTGGCTGGCTGTTTGGGCTGCTTGGTTCACTGCTGGCTCTTTGTTTTATTGATATGTTGGTGGCCCTATTTGTCACTCAGTGATTCGATGGTTGTTTATTTGGTTTGTTGGTCCAGAGTACGGTCACCAACCAGTTTCCTGGTTTTATCCCAACTCACCTACATTAGGCAGCCAATGTCTCATCAGTAACCTTTGCTCATCCTCCCACGTCTCCTCTCCTCCCACTGGCAGGCTGAATTCAGTACACTGTCTCTGGGATGTCGGATTGTCACTGAGAAGTTTGGACCAATCTCTGGAAATCCCTTCCCAGTTGTAGCTGTACCCTGCAGCCCTGGCATTGATCCACCCTGACTTTCTATTTCTCTATTGAATTCTTCAGCCTCTCTTTCACTGGGAAATGTGGCATGAGCACTCTAGATTTAGACACAGGTGTGCTGCTGGCTCAGCATTCGGCTTGAACTCAAGCACTGGAAAGTGGGAAGAAGAGGGAGAGAAAAAAACCTGGCAGGAAATGGTCTTTGGAAATCTAATAAGTAGTTCAATTGATTGTGACTGGCCTCTTGCTGCTCCTTGTTTGTTTCTGGCCCAGGCCTAACTTTGCTTCTTTAGGAAGTGTATTTTTCAACAGCAGCATTAAACTGTCTCTCTCAGTGTTGGGCAGCCAAGAAATTAGCATGGTATGGGAAGAGGTGTCTTAAAAAGTGGAGATTGAAACCATAGTAGGTGACCTTATGATGGACACGTTTTGCATGCGTGCCTGTGTGTATTCTGCAAGCCCTCTCCATAACGGCTTTGCTGAAGCACCTGAAAGCTATTAACACTCTCCTCCCACAAGGCAGGAATGGCCTGGCAGTTCTCTGGTTGACAAGGGAGGTGTTGACTGTAGCTGATGCTGGCTGACAGGACCCCAGGGAGATGCTCAAATTAGCTTGTTTACATCTCGCCTGTTCTTTCATTTCATCTGGCTCGTGTTGTAAAACATTCTCAAAGAAAACACATCAGAGCGTCTGTCCCATTCAGTTTCCTGTTTATCTGAAGGGGGGCCCTTGCCCAGCTGGACGAGTCAGGGCATGCTCGACATAGATGCTGATGGTGTCTCTGTTCAGGCAGGCCATGGGTGTTCACTTCGTAGGCTTCCCCACACTGCCTCGTCCATGTATCTCCACCCGTCACTGGGCGAATCACCTCTCGGGCTCAGAGGAAAGCTTGGCCTCCATAGCCCCTTTGATGCTTAGCCTCCATCCTGACACTGCCAGCGATGGTGCCAGTTACTGCCAGATGTTTCTCCTTTTGCCTCCTGGTTAAAACACCGGGATTGTGCCCACTACCGGGATTGGCCTAAAAGGCTACAACCCAAGGGACTGGAAGAGAAGGCCACACATCTTCCAATCCACCCCGTCTCTCCCCCTGGCAGACAGAGCTGAAGGGGAGGCGCATTACCGAGCAGTGCCCCAGCATGGGGCCCTGCCATACAGCTATCCACTCCTCCCAGACCGAGGTGATAGGAAACGTGCTAACTGCAATCCCGTCCTGGTGGAAAGATCTTTCTGCTCAGCTGTGCACAGAGACCTGGTGGCCTGGCTGCTGTTGTGCATCGTTGCATTCGTATTTATTGTCCAGGGATTTCACATTAGAAAGCACCTTGCACTCAGGGCAGAGCCGATGTGTCTTGTTTAAGCTGTTGAACATTACATGGCACTGTTTGGTCCAGGGGGGCCGTAGCAATTTAATAGGCTGATCTCTCACTGGAAGTGTAGGGGCAGAAGTACATTCCTGTGTAATCAGTGATGGCTATTGACCAATCAGCACAGTTAATTTATGGTTTAATGGTTTTTCCCATTACTGGAGTCATTTTTCGGTGCATTGTGCCTAACTGGTGCAGAACAGCACACCCAGGCATTGGCCCTCAAGCAGGCCATTGTGTATAGATGCATATGCGTGCAGCGTGGCCCTATGAAATGAAATAGTGGACCTTGGACCAAGTGGAACCTACTCCACACACTTTGGATACAAAAAGCTGACGCTTCAGCCAAGCTGGAAGCAGAAGCAGATGGCAAGGGCTACCTGCCTGCAGAGAGAACTGTGCAAGCTTTTCAGGAACCTGTCTGTGAACCTGGGTCAGTGCTGAGTGACCCCTTCCTTCCAACAGGCTCATGATCCCCCCCGCCCTTTGCCTTGTTCTGCCTTCTGGTGGAGCAGGAGAAGCAGTAGCTTGCAGACCCCCACCATGATCTCCAATGACATCAACAATTAGCTAGCTGGCCACCGTCCACTTCTTGGGCTGTGCATGGGGGGCTGGGCAGCCCATCTCTAGTCTTGGGACCTGACAAAGAGGGCCCATCCACCCCCTATATCTCCTAGAAGGACCTTCTAGGAAGCTGGCAGCAGAGTGTCTGCTGAGTTCTGCAGCAGTAGGGTTCAGACAGGCTCCACCATGCCCCACTAGGGCCCTGCCAATGTACCTTGCATGTGGACCTGAACACATGGCAGTCCAGGGCCCCAGACTGAGCTTAAACTGAGCACAAGACTCAGTGGAACCCCTTGGCCATGGAAACTCAGCTTCTGTGTCGTCCCTAGAACTGGTACCTCCTGATCAGGGCCAAGACACAGAGTTGGGAAGTTTGCCTTGCTGCTAAACAAGCTGTCTTTGTTCTATGGACAAATACAGGACTCTAGTCAGCAGTGCCCTCAGTGCAGCACCTTTGCTGAGTGCTAACATTACACAATTAAAAACCCCCCTTGCTGTGTCTGGAAATTGCTGCAAGTCGTGAATGTTCTTCTCTGGCAGGAGAGTGATCAAACCTACATGCCCAGTGATTTCCCAGCTTCTCCCAGGAGAATGGGAGGTTCCATCATTTTCCACTCTTAGCTGCTGGAATGTAAAGAGCATTAGCAGAGCCCTGAACCTTGCTGACCCCAAGACTGCCTGTAGGAGACAGTACCCCACTGACACACATGCTTACCCTGGGCCGCCTTCATCCCTCTTCCGTGCCCCTTTGAGGAGTTAACCTATGTGATTCCCTCAGTTCCAAATTTGGCTTAGTGGGAGGCCCAAGGCTGAGCTAGCACAGAGCCTGAATTAACTCTTGCTGTTATGAATGGGTTAGCCTGCCAGGTTAAGGTCATTGCCAGGGCAGAAGGGGGTGGGAAAGAGACTTGCATGGGATCTGCCTCCACAATACTTATCCCGAGAGTTTCTCTGCTATTCCCTTTGTTCTGCCGTAGAGGTTTGATCATCAGACTGAAGAAACCAAGACTCTTTTAAGAAGGCTTCAAGGAGGTGAGGTTCTTCCTTTACTTTCAGTGACAAGGACCATCCCCCAGGATCATTTCGTGCTCTAATGGCTTGCCTAAGCAACTTCCTGGAATGGTGGCATTTCAGTATAAACCACTGTTTTTTCTGGAGGAGGAGAAGGAGGGCTTCCCACTTCAGCCGCTCACTTCCCAACTCCCCATCAGCGCTGGAGAGCAGTGGCATTTCTGGGACAAGGCAGTAGTTGGGCACGGCAGAGGACTTGGAAATAGGCATTGGGCACAGCTCCTGTCACGCTCCTTCCCACTGCAGTTGTGTTTCCTTTTAGAGATGGCCCGGAACCAATCTGCCACCCAGATCCAGCCAGCCCCAAACACTGGGTCTGAACTAAGATCAAGCCTTTGCAAATGGCCCCTCTCTCGTAGTGGGTCAAATCGGCCCCTTTCCCCCCAGGTTGAGTATGCCTGACCAGGGTTTTGGCATGAATTGTTGAGGCACGAGCCCATCTCTGTTTCAAGCTCTGAATTTGGAGCCCTTTGGTGTTGGATGTGTTTTATCATTCTCCACTGAACCCGGTGTTGCTCCCATTGACATCAGTGGAAGCAGGGCTTGGCCCACTGAACCCATGCCTAGTACATTCTGCCTCTGGAGAGGCTGCTCTGTTAACCCCTTCCTCCCTGTGTTCCATTATAGCCTCTGTGCTACAGTTTTCTGGGGCTGGATCCTTTTGGGGTGACGTACCATGCCCCGGGACACACAGAATCATAGAAATGTAGGTCTGGAAGAAACCTCAGAACATCATCTAGTTCAGCCTCTTGAGCTGAGGCAAGGCCAAGTAAACCTAGACCATCCCTGATAGTTGTTTTTCCAAGCTGTTCCTAAAACCCTCAAATGATGAAAGTTCCACAACCTCCTGGGAAGCCTATTCTAGTGCTTAACTATCCTTATAATTAGAAACTTTTTCCTAATGTCTAACCTAAATCTCCCTTGCTGCAGATTAAATCCATTACTTCTTGTCCTACCTTCAGTGGACGTGGAGAACAACTGATCCCCATCCTCTGTATAACAGTGCTTAAAATATTTGAAGACTGTTATCAAGGCTCTCCACAATCTTCTTCTCTCAAGACAAAATGCCTAGTTTTTTTAACCTTTCTTCATAGTCAAGGTTTCTGAACCTTTTATCATTTTTGTTGCTCTCCTGTGAATGCTCTCTCCAATTTGTCCACATCTTTCTTAAAGTGTGGAATCCAGAACTGGACACATTACTCCAGTTGAGGCTTCAAAAGTACAGAGTAGAGCGGGTCAATTACCTCTGTGTCTTACAGACAACACTCCTGTTAATACGCCTGAGAATGATAATAGCCTTTTTTGCGACTTCATCACATGGCTGACACCTATTCAATTTGTGATCCACTATAACCCCCAGATACTTTTCAGCAGTACTACTGCCTTGCCAGTTAGTCCTCATTTTTAAGTTGTGTGTTTGATTTTTTTTCCTTTTAAGTCTTTATTGAATTTCATCTTGTTGATTTCACTCCAATTCTCCAAGTTGTCAAAGTTGTTTTGAATTCTAATCCTGCCCTCCAAAGTGCTTGAAACCCCTCCCAGCTTGTTGTCATCTGCAAATTTTATAATCATACTCTCCATTCCATTAGCCAAGTCATTAATGAAAATGTTGAAAAGTACCAGACCCAGCACTGACCCTGCGGGACCCCATTAGATATATCCTCCCAGCTTGACAGTGATCCATTGATAACTACTCTTTGAGTATGGTCTTTCAACCAGTTGTGCACCCACCTTATAGTAGTTTCATCTAGAGCACATTTCCTTAATTTACTTACAAGAATGTCATGTGGGACTGTGTCAAAAGCCTTACTAAAATCAAGATATATCATGTCTACTGCTTCCCCCCCCCCCATCCACTAGGTTAGTAACCCTGTCAAAGAAGTAAATTAGGTTGGTTTGGCATGATTTGTTCTTGACAAATCCATACTGGCTATTCCTTATAACCCTATTATCATATTGGTGCTTATAAATTGATTGTTTAGTAATTTGTTCCAGTATCTTTCCAGGTATCGAAGTTAGGTTGACTGATCTATAGTTCCCCAGGTCCTCTTTGTTTCCCTGTGTAAAGATAGGTACTATGTTTGCCCTTCTCAAGTTCTCTGGGACCTTACCCATCCTCTGTGAGTTCTCAAAGATAATTGTTAACGGTTCTGCGATTGCTTCAGCTAGTTCTTTAAGTACCCTAGGGTGAATTTTATCAGGCCCTGCTGACTTGAAAACTACTACCTTATCTAAATATTCTTAACCCTGTCTTTCTTATTTCGTGTTTGTGTTCCTTACTCCTTGTTGTTAATATTAAAAGTGTTAAGTCTCTAGTCACAATTTACCTTTTTAGTGAAGATTGATGCCAAATAGGCATTAAACACCTCAGCCTTCTTGATGCCATCAGTTATTAGCTCTCCTTCCCTGCTAAGTAGAGGCCCTATACTTTTCCTTCATCTTTCACTTGCCCCTAATGTATTTATAGAACCTCTTCTCATTGCCTTCTATGTCTCTTCCTAGGTGTTACTCATTTTGTGCCTCAGCCTTTCTGACTTTGTCCCTATGTGCCTGTGCTACTCTTGTGTACTCATCCTTAGCAATTCATCCATGTTTCCACTTTTTGTAGGGTTCCTTTTTGATCAGGTCATTAAAGACTGACAGAGCAATATTGGCCTCTTACTATCTTTCCTTCATATCTGGAGGCATCTTAAGTAAGCGCTGCGCGGATACAAAAAGGTGTATCTGCAACTGATCCGCAATCTGCAAAAATTGTGGATATCTGCATGTGGGGATACTGATATCCGCAGATTTTCAGGGCTCTAAGTAGCTCCACAGGTCACTGTGCAGCAGTGACGCAGGGCTATGTCAAGCCCCCAACCACCCCCACAGCCAGGGCCGGCGCAACCCATAGGGCTCTGCGATTTGGGGGGCGGCGACCGCGGTGGTATTTCCGCGGCGGGACCTTCCGCTGTCTCTGGGGGGGGGGGCGGCATTTTGGGGCGGGACCTTCCGCCGCCCAAAGCTGGCAGCGCTCCTGCCCACAACCCCACTGCTCCCCAGAGACCTCCTGCCCTGCCACCTGCTCTGCCCTTGCTGTACCTCCTTCCCCATCCCTATGCAATTGCAGCAGCTCTAATGCACGCAGCCATTGCCGCCTCCTCGTTTAAAGAACAATCCCACTTTCAAAATGATGCTTGGCTCACTCCCTTCTGAGAGTTGTAGTTTACCTCCTCCCTTCGAGCAAGCTAGGGACTACAACTCCCAGAATGCCCAGCATGCTGCTGCATGATTCAGAGAGACAGCCGCTCCGTTCAGGTGAGCGTGTGCTGCAGAGCTCTGTGCGGATATAAAATTTGTATCCGCATCCGCGCTGTGATCCGCAAAAATGGTCTGCGGCTACCCACGGATTTGCAGGGCTCTAATCTTAAGCACCAGGTACCTGGAGCACTAGGCACCGCAAGAGCAGTTCTATGATAATCCATCTGAGGTGGCAGAGTTCTTCCATGAAGGGGTAGGAGGCTCCATGTTTCTCCAGTGGACACACTCTTCTATGGGGTGGTTAAGGTTTGGAACCAGCAAAGAACCCCCAGCACTGCAGCAACGACTCACACCTTCCTCTCTATGGTCAGGGCAGGAACTCCTCCCCCTCCTAGTACCTCCTTTCTAAATGCAGGACCGCTCCCAGTCTGCTTCCTTGCGGAGATGAAATGAGCTGTTTCTAGAATAGACCAACGATGTCTAGTACTGACCCAGTGTGGAGAAAGGTGACTCCACTGTGGAGATCACTCCATGGCAACATGATGCACTTGAGACGGAATACCTGACTGAGGTCCGTGTCAGCGTGGATCTCTCCAAACATGCAATGGCCTCAATCTTCTGGCCAAATATGATGAATGAGGACTTAAAACTCTGCTTCCCCCTAGGAGCCTGGGTTCCCACTGAGATTAGAGGTTTACATTCCTGAGCAGAGAGTGCTTGGGCCAGAGCATTTGAGGCTAGCTGATTTCTATCCTAAGCTGCTCAGAAATGTTCTTCTAAGTGCATCATGCCAGGTTCTGCACCTGAAGGGTGGGGGGGCGCTGCTGTGTAAATATCCTGCTCATATTTGTATTTAGCTTCTTTCTTTCTTTCTTCCCTTGTGCACTTTTGTGTCTTGTTCTGCAGCCGTCCATCTAGGGTAGGTTATCAGGAAGCTCTCCTGGGGCATGAAATGGGGTGGGGGCTGGTGGGGATGTCACGCCACCAAACCTCGCCAAAGGTCACTGAAAGGTAAGAGAACAGAATAGACTGAATTCTATGCATTTTTGCCATTGTATGAAGTTTCTCCTGTAGTGGAAAATGCCTGCAGGAGTATTGCATTGGAATCCTGTGGAAAAACAAGGGACTTTGCGACTGAAGATGAAATGGGGGGGGGGGAGTTTGAGGAAGAAGGGGAAAAAAATATTGTAGTGACTGGAGGGTTCCCAGTTATTGGGTTTTCAGCTCCAGAGAAAATGGAAAGTGAGGGAGAGAGGGAACAAGAGACAGGAATGGAAAATGAGGAAAAATGGAAAACTGAAGCAAAGAGCAGGGTCTGGAATTGTTTGCCTCCTACGTCCATTGTTCTAGGATTTCATTGAGGATGATCCTGGGTCTGCAAACCTCTCCTGCAGGACATTAGATGGCCCTAACCTGACTTTCAGAGCCTTTGTTGCATCATCCCTATGACACTGAGATGGGCCAATGCAACATTTTATCATGAGATAGCACTATTGTGATGCGAGAATTGGTTTGTCCAGACCATTAAATGTGGCACCTTTGGAAAAGACCCCTGTGTGGGAGCTGGGCCTGTGTATGTTCATCCTGGGGTTACTGTAGTTGAGATTGGGATCCCTCCACTCCAGGAGCAACCCTTCTACTGGGGAGACCGAAAGGATCAGCTTGTAAGAGTGGAGCTATTGCCACTGCTGCTGGAAGTTACCCTGTGTCCCTCTGCATACCGTACAAGAGATAGCAGTAGCAGTTAATCTGTAGCTGCAGCACAGCTAGAATGTTACAAGGCAAGTAATTTCCGGATACCTGAGGCTTCCAGCTTTTGGCATTTCTTTGCCATGGTAATGGTAAATATTAGTTTATTCTGGGAACCAGAAGGCCTGGGTGTAACACTTTGCTGGAATATGTTTTGTAAATGATGAGATGTCCATGGTTCCAGGGCTCTGCCTGAATACAAATGCCAAGCACCTCAACTAATGTGGGTTTCAGTGCTCTCTAGGCCAGATCCTAGCATGTGCCAGAGCTCCACTTAGCACAGCTGCAGCTCAAAACTGACTTGTAGGCCCCTGGAGCTGAATCAGCCCCCAGGTAACATACAGTAGCCTCAGGGCTACTGTACAGCCCACAACAGTGTTCTGACTACTATGCCCACTCCAGGCAACACCCCTGACATGGCCAATACACCAAGCCTGTGCAGACTTGTGTTGTAATCTCCAGCTGACCATTTACACACACTTGGGTGGGAGGAAAAGGGGCAAAAATAGAGGCAAATTCTCTCTCTCTCTCTCTCTCTCTCTCTATTTCTTAGAGAGAGAGAGACTCTACCACCTGAACACCATGGAAATGAATGGGAACCATGCATACATAACTGGGAACAAAATTGGGCTCCACATGTCAGATTTCTGAATCCAAATATCTTGTCCCGTGTGCACCCTTAGCACAGATAATCACATTATGTGTCTAATTAGGAAGAAAGGGACACCTTTGGGTGGCCTCTAATTTTAATACACACAGTATGATCTGCTATGAAACCGACCAACTTCTTGTAACAGCATGATGGGTGTAGCGTAATAATTCAACTAACAAACAATGGAGAGTGACAATCACGGACAGTACTTAGCAATGTCCTTTTAAATATGTGGGTTGCCTTGGAGGCAGGTGATTTGGCTGCAGTGCCATCTGGTGGTAGGTAGCTGGCAGCCTAGACACGTTTTTTTCCTGTCGTCTTCTTGATCTCGTCTTCGTGCAATGCAGCTCATGGGCAAGGGACAGAGGAGTCAAATTGGACCTCTTCCTTCCACATGCAAGCGTGCTGGCTGTGATCCAGAAATCCTGCCTTCTGCATTGCCGTCGGTCGTACCAAAAGCTTGTGAGAGGATGCCATGGATCAAGATCTCCTTGCATTTTTGTCAAGCCTCCATTTACAGCAGAGGGAATGGCTATAAATCTGAATAGGCTCCAGAAGCAGCAGTGTAGTCTCCTGGCTAGGGCACTGGACCGGGAGTCAGGAGACCTGGCTTCTCTTCCTGATTTTGCCACTAACCTGCTGAATGACTTAGGACAAATCCCTTCTCCTCTCTGAACCTCTTTTTCCCCCTCCCACGTTTTGACTGTTTAGATTGTATGCTCTTCAGGACTGGGACTGTCTCTCAGTGGGTGTCTGTACTGCCCTGAGCACAATGGGGCTTGGATCGCGGTTGGGGCTGCAGGGAATACTGTGATATTACTCCTACTACTAACGAATGCACTGGGTCAGGAGCTACTCAGCAGGCTGGGTGCCATAGGGGCTGGGCAGAGAGGATGGGGCTATGTTTTCCTGCTCATACAGTCTCATTAATTTGATCTCCCCCTGCTGTGGGCTCCCACCCTTCCCAAGCAGTGTAGCAGCAAAAACACGCACATTCCCTGGTCCTCTCCCAGGCCCTGTCCCCTCACAGAGTTCATTGCTCTTTTTAGCCATGACCTCTTGACAAAGGTAGTGACTGGGAGCAGGGAAGGGAACCTTTTCTATTTTCCAGTCACAGGAGGTGCCAACATAACTTCCTCTCTCACAGTAACAATTCCAGGTAACAGCTGAGCACATGGTGATGCAGCAAGTATTGAAATGGAGTGGGGGAGCGTGATACTTGGTGTCTCATCAGCCTGTAATGTTAGTTGTTTGGATCTGAAGTGCTGAGACTATGGGGCATATCTTACTCCTCTGCCCTGACCCTTTGTATTTATGAATCTAGGCTTCTGCATCTATTATGATTTTAGGAGACATGGGTAACTGACAGTCATACAAATTACTTTATAAGTGTACATGCTAGATTAGCTTGCACAATCTCATCACGGACTCTGCAGTGAGACTGGATTGGCATAGAGCTGGATATGTTTATGACACATAATAATTTTTGTGGTTTTGCAGGCTAAGGGAAGGGTAATCAAATGTCATGTTTCAGGGCATGAGTTGATCACTCCCAGGTTCAGGAAACAACCTCCCACCCCACCCCCCGCTCCCATCTTCCCCCATACAGAACTGCTCAATTGATCGCGTGGAGTAAGGGGTTTCACCTTCCTCAGCAGAATCAAGTGTATCAGCTACGACCAAAGGGAGGATGAGAGACTTCGTGTCCCTATTAAGCTCTGCTCTGTGATGGTAAATCCTGTGTCCCAGTAGAGTGTTTACCTCCATAGATGCTGAGAAGTTGCTGTCTCATGTCAGAAGGTAACTGTCCCATTTAGAAGTGGAAGGGCCCAATTCTTCTCTCGGATGTGCACCCCTGGGCCTGGCTCTCCGCTGCCCCGCAGCGTGTGTTGTTCCTGACCCCGATGCAAAGCAGGCACCACCACCACTCTGATTAGTTAGCCTTGTGCAGCCACTTTGCCCTGGCGGAAATGAGTGCAGCACTCTGGGCAAGGCAGTGGAGAATCAGGCCCACTGTCTTCAGGGGAGTTACTCCTAAGTGTCAGTGAGCGGAGCATCAGCCCCTTCAGGCCGTTTCTCTGCAGCCCCCAGCGCTGGTGTCTGCATAAGACGAGACAGCAGATGAGATGGAAGCTTGGCATGTCTGCTCTCAGAGGGTGGGGATACGTATTGTTGTTAGCCAAGTATTTCAGATGTTTATTTTCTGGATCTTTCTATCTCAGATACTTTTCTGGTCCCTGTTACTGTCATATCTGAGCATCTGTCAATGTTTAATATGTTCACCCTTAGAAGGCCCCTCTGAGCTAGGGCAGTGCTATTATCCCCATTTCACAGATGGCGAATTGAACCTCCATGTCCACACTGGAGTAAAAGACCCGCGCATGGCTGCAGCTGGCCTGGGTCAGCTGACTCAGGCTTGCAGGGCTAAAATTGCTGTGTAGACATTCAAGCTCAGGCTGGATCCTGGGCTCTGGGACCCTCCCCACATGCCTCAGTCAGCTGACCTGGGCCAGCGGCGGGTGTTTAGTTGCTGTGTTGACGTACCCTAAGTGAAATACATACAAGACCTCTGTGGCAGAGCAGGGACTTGAAGGCAGGTCTGTGAAATCCTAGGCTTGTTCCCTAACCACTGGGCCATCTTTCGTCTCCTACTGCTTAAACCATTGCCCAGGCCAGTCCAAGAATGCATATGTCGTAAGGATCTCATTGAACGCTCCTCCACCTCTTTGCAAACTGGTAGCACCTTGAGCTCTGTTTATACCTCCCATTATCTTGTTGGCTCAAGATCACAGCCTGCTTGATGGAAGCCAGAACCCAGCTGTGGCCTTTGCCAGGAAATTCTCAAATGTACCTTTGACTCCATTGTCTCCAGGTGTATCTGTGTAAGCTGGTGCCATTTGCACCAGGGTAGGGCATAGCAGGGGAGGAGAGGATCATAGACCTCCCGTTGCTGCTTCTCCATAGACTCCACCAGGATGCTTTCTTTAGATGTTTCACTGGACTGTTCCAGGCCAGCAGCACCTGTAACCATTTTGCTGCAGCGGCACAGGGCTGGTCTGAATTAAGTACTGAGCATCTTTGTCAAGTTCAGAGCTATCCAGAAGGAAAGCTGGAGGGAGGCATGTGGCAGGAGGAGGAGGAGGAAGAAACTCCACCACTTGTTTGGAGCCTGACTGATGCCAGTCTGCAGGGGGAACTCTTAGCCCTGCTCTTCTGTAGACACAAATATTGATAACCCCTTGCAATTAAATAGCATCTTTTAGCCACAGGTCTCAGAGCAACTTCCAAAAGGAGAAGTGAGTATTAATACCCTTATTATTATATAGCAAGGAAGCATTGTGTTGGATCAAACCTTTGAGCGGGTTGGTTTGGATTGTGTTCACTTCCCTGTCTTGTGTTCACTCTCTGCAAAGAGATGCATTTACCAGCAGGAATGCTGGTGCAGATGTCAAATTTAGGGCCAGTCCTCCCCTGGGGTAAATGAGTGGAGCTCTATTCAAGTTGGTGAAGCTATACTGATTGACCCCAGCTGAACACCTGGCTCTTTCAACGGATAGGGGAAAGAAAACGTGGAGTAAAACTTTCCAGCATTCGCTCCTGGCCCTAAGGGTATAGCCACACTGCAGTGGCACAGCTAGGGTGCAGCAGCTGTGCTGCTGGAATGTAGACGCTTCCTACATTGACGTAGATAATCCGCCTTTCAGAGATGGTAGCTAGGTTGACTGACGAAGTCTTTAGTTGACCTAGTTGCATTTACAGTGGGAGTTAGGTTAGCCCAGGGGTCGGCAACCTTTCAGAAGTGGTGGGCCGAGTCCTCATTTATTCACTCTAATGTAAGGTTTCGCGTGCCAGTAATACATTTTAACGTTTTTAGAAGGTCTCTTTCTATAAGTCTATAATATATAACTAAACGATTGTTGTATGTAAAGTAAATAAGGTTTTTAAAATGTTTAAGAAGCTTCATTTAAAATTAAATTAAAATGCAGAGCCCCCCGGACCGGTGTCCAGGACCTGGGCAGTGTGAGTGCCACTAAAAATCAGCTCGCGTGCCGCCTTCGGCACGCGTGCCATAGGTTGCTTACCCCTGGGTTAGCCTAACTACATCACACGGGGCATGGCATTTTTCACAGCCCTGAGCGATGTAGCTAGATCAATCTAACTTTTAGGTGTAGACCAGGCCTAAGAGTTGCATTCTTCCAGTCAGAGAACAGGAATGTACTATGTGACCTCTTTATCCAATCAAAACTAACAAGCACAGCTTGAACATTGAATACTGTCGACAAGCTGCTCCCCAGTGATCTATGATTAATCGTTATTAGCAGGAATGACTTGGTGACTCGTTTTGCTCTTTGCAATCAGTCATAAGCTGCTCGGGGACAGTTCACACATAGAAAAAGAGGTGAAGTCTATAGGCTGAGGTCTAGCTCCTCAAAGAGCTGTAAGTGCCTAACTCCCGTAAATATCAAGGAGAGTTAGGTGCCTAAATACTGTATGAGGAGCTGGTCCTACATGGTTCACGACACAGTATTTGCCCTGCTTTAACGATTCTTCTCATTTTTAAATGGTGAAACTGAGGCACAGAGAGAAGCTACGCGATTTGCCTAAGGCCACGCAGTGAGTCACAGTGAGAGCGCAGGTCTTCTGACTGCTAGTCCTTTTTCCTAACCACTAGACAATACTGCCTGCGTTTGCAGTGGATCATGTAAAATCACCTAGTCTGCCAAGCCCCCCGCCCACCGGAGAACTGGGTTTTGAGCTCTTGATCGTTGTTGCCTTTGTCTCAACTGTATCTCAGCAGCGGTTTTGTCTGACAGTTGGTGCCTCTCCCCCCGGGGGTTTGAGATTCCCTGTTTCCTCCTGTGTCCCTCGCTTGCCCACTGATGGAAGTGCCTGATGTTGAGGGCTAGCCACAGTACTCGTATTGGTATCGCTGGGGTCTGTGTGATTTGTCTGGCCCCAGCAGCAGCTCAGCTGCTTTACAGATAGGGAGAAGGACAAGGCCCCCTCCCCGAGAAGCTGTGGGGATCATTATCTGGTTAAAAATCACATTGTCCTCAAACGTTCTAAGCTCGAGGAGGAACATATCAGTTCTAGCAACTCCCCATGTCTTTCCAATGCCCCACCCCTGTCAACAGGAGCTGAGTACACCCAAGGCCTTCCACACCCACCGCAGTGGTGTCACGGCCATCTGGAACTGGGCTCCATATGTGGAAACGACCGCAGAGCCATTCCTCACGCTGGAGCATGCTGTCTGTGCCTGTCTCTCTGCCCTCACTGTGCTGTGGGGCTGGCACGGCCATGCTCTCACTCAGGCCCTGAGAGCTGCTGGGAGGGAGGCTTTCAGTGCTGGAAAGTGTGGGGGCTGCGAGCAGGGGGTTCTGGCTTCTATCTTGTTTGGAGCTGGAGCCGGCCCAGAAACAATAAACGGTCAAAGATGATTTGATGTGATTTAAGATTAAAAAGCAGGCACGGAGTTTGCTGGCGCGGCCGCCTCTCCGAGGGGGAGACTTTGCCTAACGCTCCCTTTTGACTTGGGTGAACTCTTGAACAAACTTTCACAAGTCTGGGCTCCCTGTGGGGCAGCGCTGTCTAGTCACTGGCTCCTCTTTCAGCTTTTGGTTGAACCAAAACCAACAACTTCCCCGCGGTGGGGAGTGAGGGCAGCTTCACCCCACCAGGGCTGAGCTGAAATGTGAGGGGGAGGTGGATTGTTGTGTGGGGAGGGAAGATGGGCTGCTCTGTACTTACTGAGTGATCTGGGAAGAGCATGACCCCCTAGTAGGTTCAGAGCATCTCCCCCTTTGTCCCGGTCCCAGCTGGGAAACAACGTCCTGTCTAAGACAAAACTTCTGGCCATGATCCCTCTATCTCCTTCCAGAGGCACCATAAACCCAGCCCTTACTCCCTTCTGGGCTACTGAGCCCCCAGTCCCACAGCCAAGGAGTCTGCAGCAGGCAGGGAAGGGGGAGAAGCAGGTTGCACATTGGATACTGGGCCTTGCAGCCCTGAAACCCAGTTGAACAGCTGGGCACGTGGTCCCAGATTTGGCAGACGTAGCCCTACATCTGTCTGCTACCCCCAAATGAGAGCAGTACAATGCACAGCCTGCACTGGGCTGCCAGGATGGGCTCAGTTATTCTGGGCCTTCAGCACTGAGAGAAGAGGGACAAAATCCCCTGAGGAACTCAGGGAAAGTGGGACATGGAAAAGGAGCTGGGGTGGTAGGAAGGACTGCATTGGAGCCAGTGGGAGCCTCAAGGCACACAGAAAGGGGGCTAGGGCAGCAGGACCCACAGAAGCGGGGGAGGAATGGCAGGGCAGGCTGACAGAGCAATGGCACATACAGACAGTGAGAGGAGCAACAGGGCAGGATACCTGGAAGCAGGGCAGGAGCAAAGGGACCCGGACCCACAGTAGGAGAGGCCCGGTGCATGGAAATGGAGTGGAATTGTCATGACATGTCAGCTAGGTGGGAAACGAAGGGCACGATCCAAGGAAAGGGAGCAGAACTGATGACACACAAGGCAGGAGCAGTTGGACGCATGGCAATGGAGCAGAAGAGTAGGGAGCGGGCCCTGGAGCAGAGGCAGCCAGACCCATGGACACCCAATGGGAACAGCAGCACAGAGAGAGTTTTAAAGGCTACAATGGTTTTAAGCTGCTAAAGAAAAACCCGCCTGACAAATATCGCCTTCATTCCAGCACTGACCCCCCCCGTGCCTACCCTTGAAAGCCCTGACAGGTGGTGAGACCCAAAACCCAGACAGGTGGTTAGTGACCCCTACTAGCAAACCCCAGGCAGTTCCATTTCAGCCCATGATGGCAGGGCTCAGGCACCTTGGTGACATTCCCTGTAAACCACCATTTAAGGAGCAGAACAAAGCAGGAGATCTCAGCGGGTTAACACTGCAGCCTTCTGCCTCCGAAGACCTGGGTTCAATGCCTTCGTTGAAATGAGCATTGAGCCTGAATTCCTCTTACATACCAGCAAGAGTGCATGCAGGGGTCCCGGGGTAGGTACATTCTTGGAGCCTGTAGAGAGAATCCAGGCACAGCATCCAGCTTCCTGTGCTACAGGTGGATGGTTTAAAAGAGCTGGGGGGGGGCAGGTCCTGCAGTGGTATCCGTAGATCATTTTCCCTTCCAGTGCCAAATATCCCAGAAAGAACAAATTACATCGTCTGCAAAAAGAGAGTTTCGGTTGAGTAGCTCTAAGCACATGTGCCTCTGCTGGCCCATGTGTTTCACACATGGTTTATTATCAGTGTCAGCCCACAAGGGGAACCAATTATTTATCTTCACAACAGCTCTCTGTTCCGAGAATGCAAGTTGTGAAACCAAGTTTATATGCTGAAGGAATCAGGGAAAGGGAGTTCAAGCTTTCTGCTTTCTGCTTTGCTCCCTAAAGGAGTCCAAGCTGCAGAATGAAGGGGATTCCAATCAGAGGGTGGTTTTGGTTCAGAAGGGGGACAACAGTGAATTTTTGGATCCACAGTGAGAGGGGTTCTGAATCTGATCCAGGAGTGTTCAGATCCAGAAGAAGGAGGGGTTCTGATCTAGGAGAGTTCAGATTCACGTGGGGGGGGGGAGGTATGTTCTGGGAGTGTTCAGATCCATATTGGAAGGGTTAAATCCAGAGATTTGTTTGAACCCAGATCTATTTTCCCCGTTGTCTCCTGCTATTGTGGTGGGAGAGGGCTCACAAGTTCCTACCAGTGTGAAGACTCTTGCTGTGCAAGCCATTTCCTCGAAAGTCCAAAACCAGCCCAGGTTCATCCAAAGCTTCCCTGAGTCCCACCAACTTTTCAGTTGAACCTGGACCCTGTTTATAATTGAGGGCGGATTGCAGTTTTGCAAAAGTTTCAATTCAAAAGCAGGTGAATCTCTGTAGTTTTGCTTGAGTTATGCTTGGAGTTTTAGGATTGAAACTCAAACCTGAACTCGGGGTTGTGATTCCATGTGAACCAAAACCAAAGCAAATATTTGCACAACGCTGCAGCTCTCCTGATGCCTCAATATCCCCCCTCACACACACAGCATATGACACAATTCTAGGGGGATACCAACGGGATGCTGGAAACAGGTATGACACAAGGAGTAATGGGATGAAATTAAGAACATAGCAATTTAGGGGGAACATCAGAAAAAATTTCCTAATGCTGTGCAGTACCTCCCAAGGGAAGTGATGGGCGCTGGGTTGCTTGGACCATTGAAAATGGGACTAGAGAATTTAGTGGAAGGAGCAGTCCCTCACTGGCTGTGGGGTGGCAGGGGAGGGAATAGTCTAGATGACCTGATAGTGCTTTTCCCATTCTGATTTCTCATTACATGACCCAGTTGAAACCCCAAAGACCTTTTCTCCCAGGCAGCCTCAGCGCAGTGGTTTTGCCTGTGCATTTCTGCTTGGGGTGATGATGGAGGGGACAGGAACCTGGTGGTATTCCACATTCTTCTGCTGGGCAGGTTACAAGCAAAACAAAACTGGAGAGTGCAAGAGGGGGAATGCTCAAAGCACAACCCACAGTGAACAGGACTCCAGCCCTGGGAAGCAGCCTGTGTCACACCGGGCACTTAAAAGAGAGCTCAAGGTTGACTGAGCAGGGAGATTAATGTCATCTCTCCCCTGTGCAGAAGGTCCTTCCAGGTCAAGGTTGAGTTGCATTAGGAGGGAAGGGGAAACCCCAGCCTGTCTGAAAGTTCATGTACAGACCTCTCTCCTAATTCTAGGAGTCAGTCTCTCTGCCTGTCCCCCTCTGCCCCCCTCTCTCTCTCTCCCCCCACTGCTTAGAAAGATTGAAATATTTTGATGGAGAGATATGATTGAAGCCAGGCCTGGATATAATGTGCATAGCAATAGCATTCTCAGAGTTGTCTCTCCCTCCCTCCCTCCCTCATCTCTGAGATTGCTGTGGTACAATATATTAGCACAACAGTGTGTGGGAAAGTCCCTACCTTCCCAACCTTTACTATCCCTGGGCCATGACCTATGCAGAAGACAAGCAGGTGGGATTATCCAGAGATCTGCCAAATTGCAACTAAGCAGCTGCCAAGGTTTGCAATTTGCCGGTGCTCACGTTTATGTCTTGTGACACCTCCCTGCGGGTTCCTGTTAGGGAGAGTGGGCCAGATTCTGATCTCAGTTACACTTCAGTGGAGCTTCTCTGGTGTGACTGAGCTCGGAAGCTGGCCCTGCGCACTCAGCTTTGCAGGCTTTCAGGGGCATATTTCAAAGCCAGACAGGGGAAGGGAAGAAATCATGTGCAGACGTAATAGGAAGGTCACTCTTTGCGTGACCCTTCCCTGTTGTGCTTGAAAACCGCAACAACAAGTATACAGTCACAAGGCCAAATTCTCCGCTCAGTCACACCGAGTGACTCCAGTTGAGTTGCAGCCGTGGAAATAAGCCCAGACACTACAGTGATGAGTGATAGAGTAAAACCCTAAGATATGATAGAAATTCAGCCCAGACAGAAAACTTTAAGAACTACCCACAAATTACCTATCTCATCTATATTTATACAGCTCTAGTCATCCTAGCATCTAGGTGCTGAGATGTCAGATACAGTCCCCTCTTATATAAACACACACAAGAGGGGATGAATATTTTGCAGAAGACATGTCTCTTTTAAAAGGGGAATTGCGTGGGGGGTGGGAGGGCAGCGAATGAAGAAGCAGACTCCGAGAAGTACCTGGTGGATGCAGAAATCCAGGCCGGCATTTGCTTGTCATTATCCATCCCAGAAGAAAATGAAATGTGCCTTAGGGTCAGAGTGGTAAAGGACTCCAGCAGTCTGTTCATTCACTTGAAATAAGAAGGGGAAGAATGTGGAGTGGATTTCTGTGCTGAATGGGAATAGATTTGGGGGTAACAATAGGCAATAGAGGGGGGTACATTGAAAATATCTGCATAAGAGATAATTGTGTGTGTGTGTCTTCCAGAACTTTATAGCAGACCAGTTCCTCTCCTAATGCTAAGAGAAATGGCGGCGATGTCTGAGTTGGATTCTCAAAGCCATGGGCAAGAAGAGGTGAGAACAAGCCCCATTCTCCTACAGCATGTTTGAAGTGGCCTGGAGGTTTCCGCTAGCCCTGAGAGTGCCACTGGGCAGAGCAGGTCTCTTCTGTGCTGTACAGCGTGTTATAGACCCTGAGAAACCTGATGGCACAGTTCTGATACCTTGTCAACCTCACTTCTCCCCTCACCCCCATGCCCAATAATATGAATCACTGGCTCTGTTTTCCTTTGTATCTTAGAAAATAAAAGTTTTACAGGAGATGTGATCTCCTAAATGAGCTGCCTTAAAGAGTTTGGGGGAGTTCATGGAAGCTGATTGGGAGAGGCCAAGTTACCCAGGCATAGAGCAATGGACTGGAATGCAGAAGGGTTGGGTTCTATTCCCAGATTGGCCCCTGGCCTGCTGGATGACCATGGGCAAGTCACTGCCCCTCTGTGCCTCAGTTTCCCAATCTGTAAAATAATGACACTGACCTCCTTTGAAATTTAGGGATCTCAAAAAAAATAAAAAAGGGAAGAAGAAGGATCCGGGGAACTACAGGCCAGTCAGCCTCACCTCAGTCCCTGGAAAAATCTCCTCAAGGTATCAATTCTGAAGCACTTAGAGGAGAAGAAAGTGATCAGGAACAGTCAGCATGGATTCACCAAGGGCAAGTCATGCCTGACTAACCTAATTGCCTTCTATGACGAGATAACTGGCTCTGTGGATGAGGGGAAAGCAGTGGATGTGTTATTCCTTGACTTTAGCAAAACTTTTGATACGGTCTCCCACAGTATTCTTGCCGGCAAGTTAAAGAAGTATGGGCTGGATGAATGGACTATAAGGTGGATAGAAAGCTGGCTAGATCGTCGGGCTCAACAGGAAGTGATCAATGGCTCCATGTCTAGTTGGCAGCCGGTATCAAGCGGAGTGCCCCGAGGGTTGGTCCTGGGGCCGGTTTTGTTCAATATCTTCATTAATGATCTGGAGGGTGGCGTGGACTGCACCTTCAGCAAGTTTGCAGAATACACTAAAGTGGGAGGAGTGGTAGATACGCTGGAGGGTAGGGATAGCATACGGAGGGACCTAGACAAATTAGAGGATTGAGCCAAAAGAAATCTGATGAGGTTCAACAAGGACAAGTGCAGAGTCCTGCATTTAGGACGGAAGAATCCCATGCACTGCTACAGACTAGGGACCGAATGGCTAGGCAGCAGTTCTGCAGAAAAGGACCTAGAGGCTACAGTGGACGAGAAGCTGGATATGAGTCGACAGTGTACCCTTGTTGCCAAGAAGGCTAATGGCATTTCATTTTGGGCTGTATAAGTAGGGGCATTGCCAGCAGATTGAGGGACATGATTATTCCCCTCGATTCGACATTGGTGAGGCCTCATCATTACAAGAAGGATTTGGAAAAATTGGAAAGAGTCCAGCGGAGGGCAACAAAAATGATTAGGGGGTTGGAGCACATGACTTATGAGGAGAGGCTGAGGGAACTGGGATTGTTTAGTCTGCAGAAGAGAAGAATGAGGGGGGATTTGATAGCTGCTTTCAACTACCTGAAAGGGGGTTCCAAAGAGGATGGATCTAGACTGTTCTCAGTGGTAGCAGATGACAGAACAAGGAGAAATGGTCTCAAGTTGCAGTGGGGGAGGTTTAGGTTGGATATTAGGAAAAACTTTTTCACTAGGAGGGTGGTGAAGCACTGGAATGGGTTACCTAGGGAGGTGGTGGAATCTCCTTCCTTAGAGGTTTTTAAGGTCAGGCTTGACAAAGCCCTGGCTGGGATAATTTAGTTGTGGATTGGTCCTGCTTTGAGCAGGGGGTTGGACTAGATGACCTCTTGAGGTCCCTTCCAACCCTGATATTCTATGATTCTATGATGGAAAGTGCTGTATCAGAGCTGGTCATTATTATTTTTATTTATGAATGGAGCAGAAGCCACAGGAGAAACTAAGGACAAGCAGAGGGGCTCCACGTTTGATTTATTCTCCTGTTGTGCTGCAGAAACAAACACCTCACACTCATGACAAACCCAACTGGCGTATTTGGGTGAAGACTTGACAGTCATGAAGCCGTCACCCTGATGCTAATTTTAATGACACCATATCATTCCCCCCACCACACACGGCCATGTGGGGGTTTCTCAGTGCTGTCAAACCAGGCACTATACAGCTGCAATGATGCTCTCCGACCCGCACAGTCTGGCCCTATCCCCAGATACTGACACCACTGCCTAAAATGGGAACAATCTGTAACATTTTTTTGACCATCTAAAGTGCCCCCATCTCTCGATAAACAAGGCTGTTTTAAAAAACCTTGCGCTGCTGCAAGTTTGGATCTGAGTCCATACGCACAGGTATGCGGCGTATAAATCCTCAGGCGGACTTGTCCTGGGCCTTTTGATGGAGCAGGTAGGCAGGCAGCTGCTGTGGCCTCGGATACTGTACCAGTGTAAGGTGGCACTCACATACCTATGTAGCAGTATGCTGAATCCCTGGTGAGCTCTGGAAATGCAGCCTCATGGATTTACACAATAAGCTCTTAGACTGTCAGGTAACGTGTGTGATTTATTAAATTCACTTTGCAAGTGCCAGGGCCTGTTTGTGCATCTCTACCTGATAGACGAGTAAAAGGGGGGGGGGGGAAACAGGCTTATTTACAGAAATTTTTTTTTACTAGCTGTAATATCTATGAGGCTGTTGGATACTCTCTCAAGATGCAGTACTTATGAGACACTGAAAATGGCACTGGGCAAACATTCAAGAATGGAGCTAGTTGGACTATTAGTTAAGAATAATATTCATTGGGGGCCAAATTATGAATCCTTTATTCACACCGGTGAGCAGTTACTTACATAAGTGACTCCATGGACTTCAGTGGGACTCCTCATGTGAGTAACTGTTCATCAGTTGGAGTAACATGATCACTATCTGGCCCTAACAATGTAACCCCTTTTATGATGAGTGAATTTTTCATGAACTGATCCCGATTTTCCTTGAATGTGTTTATTTGCATGTATTTGCTGGGTGAACAATTTTCAGCATAGGGGTTGTTTATAAGCTGTTCACTCTGCCCATTTTCTCCCTGACATTTGTTGTTCATGTTGTGTGATTGGTCCCATAAGTCACATGGTGTTATTTTTGCTCTCTGTTTGGATGACAAACATTATTAAACAAGAGAATAATGAATAGTGAATAACACAGTTTCCAGTTTTCACAAGCATCGTTCATGTAAAATTTATAAAACTTTTGCGATTCACAGACACTTTTGTGAACAGCTGCTTGTGAAATTGCAAATCAAACGCCTAGAATCAAAGGGAACTGAACTTGAGCTTTTATTCACTAATATTCACCAATCACTTTTTTCCCCTATTTGACCAGCTGTTGGGTAGACGTGGTCTCGCACCGATGGGGTAGTAGTAAGGAGACAAGGGTGACCAAATAATCAATAGGTCTTTTGCAACCCACTTCATGTGGGCTGGTTCTTTAACTGGTGTAAATTGGTGTAGTTTTACTGATTACACGGGAGCAATGCTGCTTTACCCCAGTTGAGGATCTGGTCCTACGACTCTAATCAATCCCACTTTCTTCTTTGGTGTCTCCTGGAAGATATCACACTTCTGCCTTCTTCAGCGTCTTTGGAAAATCCAAGTGTAATATTAGGCTCTCACCTCTAATTTACAACCAGAAAGTTCTGGAACAAAGCAGCTGTGACAAAGTGTTATGTTGGAGTCTTCAAATCATTGGCGGTTTGGGGAGCTCTGCAGCTGTTGGTTACTGAGTCTTAGGTGAATTTGCATGAATCCTCCATAATTTTCCTTCTTGGTCAGTGCTTGGCTCTCAGTCCTTGAGATTTCCACAGTGCCTGTTCAGCGTTTTGTTGGAGCCAGGGAACGAGGCTGGAACAGCTCTAACTACACTTGCGAGGCTGACACTTAGAGCCAGTTGCTTCTGCTGTGGATATACCCCGAGGTCTCTGAGAACGGAAAGATGCCTTTATGGACACTCCCAGGGTAGCAGATTCTTCAACAGCTGGGAGGAAAATGAATTTATTCATAGCAAAAAGTTGATCTCGTGCCATTTTATTCCATTAATAATGGAACGAAGGGAAAATGCAGTGTTTTATCGCTACTTAATACCCCACTCCTGCAATGAGTGCCTGGGATCCTTAATGACCCCCAAGTTTTCCTTCTCATCCCGCAGTTCGGTGTTGATTCAGACAGAGGAGTGCCATCTATCACTGAAATCAATGGGAGCTTTGCTGTAGATGTCAATGGGAGCAGTCCCAGATCCTTTGCTAGCAAGGCATGGCTCTACAGAATCTCTCTCATGCAAATGTCATGGGTCTGACCTGCTACCATGCACAGGCATCCCTGGGGTGGGGAGGGGAGTTCAGTGGCTCAGCTACATTGTTTCCCTTTGTTTCCCACCCCACAAAATCCCGCTCTACACGTGCACTGTGGGGTCAGGGTTCTGTGCATTAGGGCAGCAGCCTGGGGATGGGCCATTCTCCTTCACACCATCCTCCTGAGCCATGAGAGACTGGGACACATAAGATAATGTGACTCTGCCAGCATTTCCCTGGGCTGCTGGCACCTCTGCTCAATGACTCCCTCCCAGAAGGGATGCTCAGGGGCAGTGACTGGTGAGTGCATCACAGGTCGGAGCCATGCTACCGTGGGGAATTGTGCAGAGGGGCTGGTGTCCTGACAGCTGTGCAGACCTTGGGCCACCTGCATGGGTGGAGGGCTGGTGTGAACCCTTGCCTGCTCCATGGGGATGAGGGGTTGGCAATGGAGTGATTAGGCAGAAACTCCACTAGATGAAAGTCCTGGAGTGTCCTGGTCTCTTGGCTGTTTTTCCCCATGTAGGAATGATCTAGCTAGACCCATTGTCACCTTTTAAACAGAAGCTCTTACTCCTGGAGTTGGTGGAGCTGTACCTGAATTTGGCCCTTTGGTTTGATTCACCACCACTGGCTTAGGGGGTTGCAACTACACTCTCTTCCCTCTGCACCAGTGGTGGCTTCTGCTCCGCAAGGGATTCACCCTCCATGGAAAGCCAGGCAGCACTTGCAGCACTCCCCTCCCCTAGGGATCTCCAGCAGAGGGAAGCAGCTTCAAGCTGCACCTGGAGTCCTGTTGGCAGACGTGGATGGTCTATCAGATGCACTAAACCCAGTGCATTACATGGGCACCTGGACCAGGCCCTTTTCCTGGCAAGGAATGCCCATTTGAGAGACTCTGATGGCAATCTCTGTGCCCCGTAGCAGAGTAGAGTTTGCAGGTGCTTTGTGCCACTGAACACTCCCTGAAGGCGGACTTTCCACTAGTGGGATATCTATGCCAGTAGCTGAATCAAGACATACCACATGTCTATGTTGTATTTGTCATGCAATGACCATATCTGTGGCCATGGCCGTGCAACTACAGAATGGGCTATACCATGTAAAAGCAGGTGCCACCAAGGTATGAAAGGGATATGCAGGAACCATGAACTGGACTGGGCTGCCCCAGAGTTCCAGCCAGGAAAAAGTGCATTGGGGGCTGAATACAGCTGCTGTGGCTGGAAACCTTCCTGCGCCCTAGGTTGGGAATCTCTATCCTCCTTCAGCAAAGCATCTTTTGTTTCTAATCCTGGGGCTGCCTCATGGGGGGAGCACTGGCAGAGAGAGCACAGGCAGCCGAAGCTCATGCAGACGGAGTTTATTTTTTCAATCTTCTCACATTTATTGATTTGATTTGATTTTAATTATTTTTCATAGTTTCTCTAAGTGCTCCCTAGGGACCTTTCCCTTGCTTATGGACTTCAGCAAAGCCTGAGCAGAAGGGAAATATTACAAGCCAGGCAGGGATTTTTACCACCTGCAACAATTTTATGTCGGGTTCCCCCCGATACGCGCGCAAACCCCTCTATCCTCACTCGCCATTGTTATTAAGGTTTTCCCGAGCCAGTTTCCATTTCCTTGGGGATAGCGTGCGGGGCAATGGGTGAGCTTGGGAACCATGAAGAGACTTCTTAGGAAATAGTCATTGGGTAGGAGCACTACGGCTCTTAAGAGAGACGCGGATTCAGCACGGCTTTAAATCTCCATGGAGTCACTGGGATTTAAGCACATGCCTTCGCTGAACTGGGGCCATGCTGGCTAGGCTCACAACCAGGAAAAAGTCTTATTCTTTGTACTTTGTCAGCCCTGCAAAGCGAAGTCCTGTGTCTGTTCACAGACCCCCAAGTATGGCACAGACCACGGCCACAGCACTACCATGGAAGGACCACCAGCAGCAAGAGGGGAGTTCAGGCTCCATAGCCTACTCACTCCTTGGCCTCTCGCCTGCCAGGATCAGTACCAATAATGGCAGGGGGCTCTGGGACGTGGACACAAATCCACTAGGCTGGTGGTCCCCAAACTTTTTACTTTGCCACAGTCAAGGCTCTGGTTGTGGCTGGGAGCGGGGCTGTGGTCAGGGCTAGGGGGAGTCAAGGCTGGGGGCGGGGCTGAGGCCACAGCTTGGGGCCGAGGCCAGGGGGCGGACTGCAATCAAGACCGGTGCTCCCACCCCACCACCCATGTGGGCTGGCCCGGGCCCTGCCATGCCCTCCCACCCCAAATGTTCGTCTGTGCCCCCCTAGAGGGGCATGCTCCACAGTTTGGGGACCACTGCACTAGGCACTGAATTAGGAACCACCAACTCACTGCACAGAGGCCACGGAAAGCTCTGAGATGGTTTGATGGGATGCACTAGCCCTTCGTGGTCCCCTGGTGCTGGAGGCCTCGCAGTCCTACTACACCCTGCCCCAGGAAAGGAGCAGTGAAGGTGGGGCTTCCCATGGAAGCAGCCAATCAGAGCCCAGCAGGCTCAGATAAAAGGAGCTGCAGGGCCTGATCAGGGCAGCCCCTGGGTGAGGAAGGGTGTTCCTTGCTGGTAACAGGAGCTCAAAGGACAGCATATGTTGATCCTGGGAGAGACTAACCCTAAGGTAAAGGGACAGGGTGGGAAGAGGCCTGGGGAAGCAGCAATTAATTAAAGGCAGCAGCACCAGGCTGCTGTTTATAGGGTCCCTGGGTGGGCCCTAGAGTAGTTGGGGGGGCTGGTGAAGTGGCCTAACTCTGAGAAGGGGACAAGTGGAGGTCTTGATTTAAAGGGCCCAGAGACCAGGGTCTTCAGCCCCTTGAGGGCAGAGAGTTTACTGAACTCTCTGCTACCCCTGAAGGGGTCTATTTGTTTTGACTGTGTGACTTGGCTGGAGGGCTGAGCCACGGGGGTGGTGAAAGGCCTCCCATCCTATTTCCAACTCCCTGATGCAGTTCCTCATTATGCAGGCTGTCTAGGTTAATGTTGGGAATGTTCTTATTAGCAATCAGACTTATGGGCTGGTCCAGTGGCCTTGCTGTGCCCCTTGGCACTACCATTTGAGAAACCAAGTTTGGCTCCTGAATTGTGTGGGGCTCCTGCTTCCTGGGCCTTGGAGAGCTCCATAAGAGACCCACTCAACCTTGGGGGGGGGGGGGAATATTTGCTCAGTGACACCCCATGCCTCCACAGGACCAACTGCTCCGTAAATAACCTTGTGAGAGGCAGTGTGGTGTAGTGCTAGAGAGAAGATTTGGGAGTCAGCAGACATGTTTTATTCCTGGCTTGGCTTCCACCTTGCTGTGTGACTTTGGGCAAGCCACTTAATCTTTGCCTCAGTTTACCTGTCTGTACAATGGTGATAATTGTCTGAGGTTTCATGAATCAATGGGTAAATGCCTTGACATCCTTGGATGAGCCTATCAAAAATCCATCCCTTCAGCTAGAATGTCTGTCCATGTCGTGGCTATCTCCTCCCTTGGCTACTGCAACATCCTCCTTGTTTCCCATCTCACTCACTCTCCACAAAGTAGCAGCCAGAATCACCTGCATTCCCTGCTATTTGGACCGGACCACACCACTCCCTGTGCAAATCCCTTACACCCACTGCCCTTATGCCTAGTGAACCACGCATAGGACTCTTGGCTTTGAACAGCTCTGCCCCTTCTTATATCTCCGCTCCTGTTCTTGCTCACCCCCCTTCACTCCACCAATGGATGCCTCTCTGCTCTAGTTTCTGGTTCTCATTTTAGCAGCTTCCATGCTTGCAACCTCCTCCTTCTGCCTGTTTGCCACCCTCCCACCTTCTTCACTCAGATCCTTCCTGAAAACACTTTGTCCACAAGGCCTGCAAATGGGACCCCCTAGCAATACAGAACCGCCACCTCCTCAGTCTGTAGAACAGCATCGTTCTAAGTTAACACCATCCGCTGGCTCTTGCAGTGCATCTCATCTGATCTTTTGGTTACTCCTGGGGTGCTGGAGGTGCAGGGAGTATTTATTAACACTCCTTGTCTTTAGCAAGTCTTGGGCAACAAAGTACAGTAACTCTTGCTCACCCAAGCCAAGGAAAGGCTCTGTTCCGTATTACCCACAATCCCTAGCAGGGCAAGGTTGTAAGTACTTTCTCAAGCAGCTGCGCTAAGATGTTATGTTTGGGAGTCCCAGGCCATTGGGGCTAGAGGATTTCAGCCACTGTTGGTTACTGAGTTTTAGTGGATCTAGCACAAATCCCCAACTCATTCCTTTCTTGGTTTTCTGGCTCTAAATCCCTCAGATTTCCAGCTTGTCTGTTTAGCATTTTGTTGGAGACTGGGGCAGCTCTTGAAAGCATTCATGAGCCTGCCTGTACCCGCTGCTGCTGACACCACTTGGAATTTTAATATTCAGGGAGGAGGACGTCAGCAAACAGGCAACATGACTTCACCGTGTGGTGAGGGTGGAGGCCCAGTGGAGAATAGGGCCATTGCTAAGAGCAGATTGCCTCCAAGTGAGGATGTGCTTCACTCTCTTCTACTAGACACCGGGGAATCCTAACTCTTCCAATGTCTGGGCCCCTGACACACACACCCTAACTTCTGCATGTGCGCACACACCAGAGCAACCTTTTCCTGGGGGGGACATGAATCAGTGTTCATGTCACGCTCCCCTCAGTACTTAGTCTGGGCCGGGGAAGCTAATGACCCAACCAGCGGACCAAATTTGGTGATTAATCCTGGTCACCGGACACCTGAGGCACACTGCACATATGCTAAGAGAACCTTTTCCCATCCACCAGTCCCCAAACCATTCCATTTATTCTTCCCCTAGCCCATATCCCAGAATCCTTTGTGTTCCATCCCAGAATGGGGCTTTACACGCTTTCTGCCAATCCAAAGTGGTGTAATTCAGATTTTTTTTAAAAAAAATCTAATTTTACCCAAAGATACCTTCAAGGCCTGATCCAAAGTCAGCTGATTGGTGTTTGTGAATGCATAAATGCACATCTGCTTTGTGCATGATCAACTGTGTGGGCATGTACCAACTGGGGATTTGTGCGCCAGATGCATGTGCAGATTAGGGATTTGTGCCTGCATATGCACTGGTGTATGTGCAAAGTAGGATGATACCCGAACATTTTCAAATGCACGTCCACCACTGTTTGAAAAACAGGATCTTGATGCATTTACGAATGTACAAGTTCCTATGGGAATTGCACATTTCCCCACTGCTATGTATTCAATTAATCTAATTACTGCTGTTGTTTACATAACATTTTCTTTGCAGCCTCAAGGGAAAGTCTACAGGAGATACTTACGCCCCAGTAATTTGCTTTGCTGAAGATATCGTTTGACTGGATTCTTACTCAGGGCCGCCCAGAGAGGGGCGGGCAAGTGGGACAATTTGCCCCGGGCCCTGCAGGTGCCCCCACGAGAGTTTTTCGGGGCCCCTGGAGCAGGGCCCTTCACTTGCTCCGGGGGCCCCGGAAAACTCTCGTGGGGCCCGGACCCCCGGAGCTTCTTCCACTTCGGGTCTTGGGCAGCAATTCGGCAGTGGGGGGTCCTTCTGCTCCGGGACCCGCCGCCGAAGTGCCCTGAAGACCTGCGGTGGGGGGTCCTTCCACCCCGGGACCTGCCGCTGAAGTGCCAGGTCTTCGGTGGCAATTCAGCGGCGGGGGGCCCCTGCCGCTAAAGAGCCCAGGCCCCCTGAATCCTCTGGGCAGCCCTGTTCTTACTCTTGGGTCTCTGAATGGGTCTGAATTCCTTGTACCCAGAAAGGCCACAAATCTCTGAGAGCTAGAGGCAGGGCTGGCTCCAAGCACCAGCTAAGGAAGCAGGTGCTTGGGGCGGCCAATACAAAGGGGCGGCACTCCGTCCGCTATTAGGGCAGCCCGTCCGGGTCTTCGGCAGTGGGTCCCTCTCTTCCTCTTTGAGCTGCCGCCGAAGAGGAAGAAAGGGAGTGAAGGACCCGCCACCGAACTGCCATCCAAGAATGCAGTGGGGCCCCTTGCCTGCCCCCGAGGGCCGCCGGGGAGGTTTTTTTTTTTTTTTTTTTCCGCTGCTTGGGGTGGCAGAAAACCTGGAGCCGGCCCTAGCTAGAGGCATTCCAGCCTGTCTCCTGCTAGGCAGCTGAGACCAAGCGTCAGAATGCAGTTCTCAGGGAATCCTTTCTATTCTTTAATGAAAGTTTAAACTCTGCAGAGAACTTCTCAGCCTCTGGAATCTGGCTTCATGTTGTGCATCAGAGTGGTGATTCCTCAGCTGAGAACCATGGCACTCGAGAACTGTGGAGATCTGTAGTGCTCTCTTCCTGTCGCACAGAACCAAACAGGTGGGAGTGAGTTCTGAGGCCCTCTCTTTTCTGGTTAGCCCTTGTCTGCTCCCCACAGAAGGCAGAGCAATGGCATTGCTCTTCTCGTAACAGACTGAGCAGGCTGTTGGGACACTGTAGATGATCATCTTTGGCCAGAACAGGAGGAAGTGAGTCCCCAGAACCACAATCTGCCACTTCCTTTGCTGGGCTCTGGTTAGATTTAAAAAAACAAAAGTCAAGCTTTCAACAGCTGCCTCTGTCCTGGGCAAGTTGCACTCAGGCAGACATAATAGAAACAAGCCCCATCTTGCATGAGGCCAGAAGAGAGCTTAAAGTTAGGTCCTACAAGTCCTAATGATCATGCTACATATCCATACCTCCCAGGCCCCCTGAATCGGTATCTTTGCCCCAGACACCACAGATGGGGCCCAGCACACTCCAGTATACAGGGCTGATTCTCATTTGCACTAGTGGGACTTGGCCCTCTGTGTGGGCGGTGAACAGAGATGCCCCTCTGATGCAGCGCACTGGCATAGTGGAAATGAGAACAAACAAGGCCCCCATACTCTACACTACATGAGCGAAACCCCTGTGCACCCACAGACACTATACATGGACACACATACCCATGGCACACGTGAGCTCTCCCCTGTTTCATGCTGCTGCTCTCATAGCCAGCCAGGCTCTGTGGAGCCGCTGCCTCCAGATAGCAAACCCATCTCCCACTGGCCTGCACTGTGCATGCTAACGAGAAGGGATGCTGGGCAAAGGCTGCAAAAGCTGGTTTCAATTTCACCACTCCTGCGGAGCTACCAGCTGATCTCTGATGAATGGGGTACAGCAAGAATTCCTTTCTGATGGAAAAGAAGTCATCTGTGTCTCGGGCTGGGTTTGAGAATCAGCAGGAACCAGGGTAATGTCCCTCCCTCCCTCCCTGGTGTTCCATGGTCAGAATGCATGCCACAGATGAGACACACCGGTATGTGCAAAGCCAGGATCACACCCTCCCAGTCACATTCCCCTTGCCTGCCTATTGTAATAACAGAAACACAGTGTCACTTTGCAAACCCAAAGCCCCTTCAGGCCGAGGCTCTCAAAGCATTTGCAAATTTCTGTGAATTGAGGCTCACAGCAACCTGATGAATGTTATTACCCCCAAGGAAGGGGAAACTGAGGGCCTGTGTGGTTCAGGGCCTGATCTCCTCAACTGTGCATGCATACTTATGTGCCTAATTTGCGCAATTAAGTTACCCTGATTGGGTAGTTGGTGACAAAAGTGTGGAAAGGAGGTCCATGTGCACATAGGGTGCATACAGGCTGAGTGCTCACCCTTGTGCAAATGAAATTGGTGGGTGTGCAAATCTGAAGGCCAGGACTGAAAGGGTGGCTTGTGGGGTCTAATGTCAGAAGGGCAACTCCCTGCTGGTTTGGGTTTTAGTCTTCACATGTTTGTTTTCCTTGTATTTGCACAATGGCTCTTTTTGAGATGCCACGGGAGCCTTTAGCATCTCTGCCTGTGCTCTTCAGCTCCTCCATGAGCCTGCAGGCTGAGCAAAAACTGGTGCAAGCCCAAGCCTGGCTCTCAAATTGCCAGCATGGATGGACAATGGGAGGAGGAGACTTCCTAGAGCCCTTGAGGGCCATATACAACTCCCAGGTTGTTACACTGAGCTAGGGCGGGAGGATATTCAGAACCATACAGATTCTGGTGCTCTCAGCCTGCCATGCCTCAGATCTGGGAGGCTGGAGAGCTAGAGAGAGGGATGTGAGGAAAATTAAGGAGGCAGGAAGCTGAAAAAGAGCTGGGAGGAGTTTTTTCAAGAGAGGCAATGTTTTCTATCACCTCAATTTCCTGAATCAGTGATTCTGATAGGAGATTATTGATGCAAATAGAAGCTAGATAAGTGCAAGGTGTGGGTCTAGACTGAGAGTATACCACATTCTGAAGGGTGTCTGAGAGAAGAGGCGGTTCAGCCAAGCGGAATGTCAACAGATGACTGAATCCTGAAATGATGATGGAAAATCCAGCCTGGATACGGGAGTTCAATTTGTTCAGCAGCCCCATCCGTTAAACAAAGGTTTGTCAGTGTAATTGGCTCATATATCAGTCTCCACCCTCAACACATGCACGGGAAGGTCAAAAGCCACAGTCTTCTCCTAACTCATGTTACTGGGCACTGGCACGAGACCTTGTAAATCACAACTGGAATCTGAGAGGAGGCTGGGTGGCCTACTGAATAAATAAACACAGCCCTGCCAGCTGTGCTAGCATTGGAACAATCTGCCTGAGGCCTGAGCTGCAGTGAGTGTGACATTCTCAGCTCCAGTGGACACGAGTCTTCACATTGCTTAATCACCTCGCTTAGGGTTCCTCAAGTTGGATGGCTCCCCTGGGTATTCTTATTCCAGTAGTTCATACTCCCATGGCAAGATGCATCTGCTCTTTGGAGCCTCTGCATTCACAGGGGGGCAAACTGGACAAATGGAGCAACCTGGTTCTCCACCTGCTCTGGACTGTTATGAAATGAGCAGAGACGCAGTCAATATACCAGTGTAATGTCTGTTTCCCCACCCCCCACCCCCCATGCCCTGCTGCAATGGTGTGTGCAGATACAGGGCCTGCACACACTAAAGTGCACATCCACTTGGGAAGGTGTCCCATTTAGGTGGGCGAAAAGGGGATGTTCAAAATCAGGGACCAACCCAAAATTTGGCCTCATGGAGCCAGGCCACGATGGCTGGAGGCAGGATTTCAGCAAAAGAACCGCTTGTAGTGTGCATGCAGGAAAGCATCTGATTCCACCACCAAGTTCCTTTCTCCAATACCCACCCTCTCCAGAATTCCTCCAGATGGGAATGGAGTTGTTTTCCCTTTGATCACTCCAAACCTTTATTTATTTTTCAATCATCCGCCCCTCTGTCGGATTCTTTCACAAGCGTCCAGGAGGGGAGGCTGCCAAAGCACATCCGACTTGGCGTTCTGGCTAAAAACAGGAGCCTCTTGCCTAGGGGCTCTAGCCAAAGGCCGTCTACCTGTCTGCATGGCCCCACTCCTTTCGGGAGGTGAGCTGGGAGTGCCAAGAACAGGCTGCCACACGAAGCGCCTGGCATCAGGTCTGAGCATCAGCACACATGTGATGTTTTCATGCCGCAGGTAAAGGGGTGGGGGAAACAAACAAAATCCCCTCCTCCCTCTCTGGTGTGCCACATTTCATTAGTCAGTGGTGCAGATGTGCAGCAGATGTTAGCAGGTTATCTGGAAGACAGCACTGATGTGCAATGCTCTGGGCAACGGTTACTAGCGGGGAGGCTGATGTCTTTGAACAAAGGGGAAAGCTTTAGAAGGGGGCTGAAGAACGGAGGGTTGAATGTTGGCCTTTGTGTGGTGTGCTCAAAGCAGGGAATTCACCCAGAAACGTGCAGCCAATCAACCAGGGCCCCGATTGCACAAGGCTTGCTTGCGTTGTTGAGCACTGACTCCTATGAGCAGTCCCAGTAAAGTCAGCGTTGTCAATAGAAATATAGGCTACATACTCAACCACTCTGGGCCACATTTGCTTGCAGTTACTTTGGTGCAAATTGTTACCTTTCATGGGGCTGCCCAAATGCAACTGAGGTCTAACAAGGTTACACTTGTGTAACTGAGGTCAGGATGTGACCCTCTGAATGGGAATCTTCTTTGAGGTGCCTCCTAAGGGGCTACATTCTGTCTCTTCCGCTCCTTCCTCCTCCCCCCCCCCCCCTTGCTTGCAGTGAAAAAGGGGATGTTGGCTCTAGGCTAATTTCAGCCATGGGCCAAGTTTGAGATGTTTCATCCCACTCCTTTGAGGGATGCTCCCAGTGGGGGCCACCTTGAGGCAGTGTGGTGTAGTGGATAGCGCACTGAACTTGGGACTCAAGAGATCTAGCTTCTCTTCTTGGCTCTGCCACTAGACTGCTGAGTGACCTTGGGCAAGTCACTTCACTTCTCTGTGCCTCAATTTCCCCATCTGTTTAAAAAAAAAAGGCATAATGATACTGACCTCCTTTGTGAAGTGCTTTGTGATCTACTGCTCTTTAAGAGCTAGGTATATTATTACTTATTCTGTACTGATCCCCCAAAGCCAGCCTACAGAGTAGGGGGATAAATGTACTTGTAATTCAGGGTTCCATGTCAGGACATCTGGTTAAGAGGTGCAGTGTAGTCAGGACTTAACCATGTGCCCAAAACTAAACTAAAACCTTGGTCAATCCTGGGACTTTGCCTGTCATTTGAGTAGTCTGACACTAACTTAATCACAGTTGGTCCCATCTACAGTATGTTTTTAACCAGGTCACGGAACACCCATGCTGCAACCAGACCCCCTGACTTGGGTACAGTCGCACTGTGGATGGGGCTTTAGTGTCAGCTGATAGAAGCTATTTTTGGGTAGCTACCGTGGCAAGTGATCTTGCTTTTCAGCAAGGCGGCGGGGTCTTAACACCCGTTGCATTCCACTTGGTACTTTATTGCTACTAACTTTTTATTAAAGATTGTCACAGGGCACGGTGACCTTCTAAATAGTTTCCAGGTCTAGCTTTGCTAGGCTGCTGGCTTTCACCAAGAACAGTGAGCTTATGTGACCTCATAGTCCAGAGGGATAGTGGGAGTCGGAGGCTAGCAAGGAATGCTGGGAAGAGGGCCTGTTGTATGTCAGATCCTTTTCTTCAGTATAGAGGGACCTTGGGAGAGTAGAGGTTGTGGGACTTTCCTGATCCTGGGTGGCTGGTGAAGGAGATGCATTGAGAGCTGGTTGGATGGAGAAGGGAAAGTTTCTGGATTGTGAAACTGCTGATGCATGGATGCTAGAAAGGGTGGCACTCTGAGACCAAGTGGAGGAAGAGGGGCAAATAGAAAAGGAGGGGTTTGGAGAACATGACCAGATGTTTCCTCCCTTTGCTGGGGGCCAGAGCTTGTATCACAGGGTGAGAGGATACTCTCCTCCCCTGCCCTGGGTGGAGGGGTAAAAGTGCCTGGGCCCTTGGAAAATAGCTGGTGGCCAGCGCAGAATGGACTTTCATTCCCACTTTATGCCATTGGTCTGTGTTTGAAGTTCTGTTCCCAAAAGAAGAGGAGGTTTAGCAAGAGAGTTGCACTACCTGATCAACCAGAGGAAACTGAGGCAGCAGCTGAATTCACACAGGAGAAGGTAAGGTCCCCATTACAGAGAGAAACAGAACTGTTGACGGTTCTCTGCATGTAGCTTCCTCTGCCCTAATGAGAGCTCCACTTTAAACTAACTCTGCATGTTATTGTCCTATCCTTAATCACCCTGCCCTCTCCTGCCCCCCACCATAAAATAAAACCTCTGCAATGGGGGAAATTTTCAGACCCCTGCAGAACTGCCTAAAGCTATGGAGCATGGGCTAGTGCACACCTGCTGGTGATGCACAGAGGCCGTTGGTATTGCCTTCAGCTTTCCTCAACAGACGACTGAGCCAGATCCTTCTCAGCTACTGTACATCAGCTCAGCTCCATTGAAGCCACAGGGCTATGCTGATTTACACCAGCTAAGGATGTAGTCTGCTGCTGTGAGTTTTATCCCAGGCCTCTCTGTGAGAGAGGCTCGTGCCTCCAAACAGGTTACAGGCCACGGAAACAATGAATCTTTTCTTCCCATTATCCGATCAGAAAGCCATTCCGGCCGTCTGCATTGCTGGGATTCCAGCCCCCCTCCTGCCCCTCTCACCCCGGTGACCCCTCAGCGGCATTGCCCTCAAAGAGAAGTGGATCCTGTCACAGAGGAATCACAAGGGCCCTGGTGCTTTCTGATCTCATTCCACCCTCCAGGACCCCGCTTGGAAAGACAAGCAACGGGCATCCGAGTCGGAGACGCGGCTGCCTTTTATGATGGCGGCTGGCAGGCCTGCATCGGGGAGGGAGGGAGGGCTCGCTTGGTGGCTAAAGTAAATCTCTGCATTGAGCATGAGCATGGGTAGCAGCTTCTGCTTGACACACTGGGTGCAGAGTGGCTGCTTTAGAGTATCATCCACTTGGTAACGAAAGCAGAGTGGCTGCACTGGCTTCTGCCTGGCTCTTACTGCATGGGAGCTGTGTTGGCAGCTGCTTCTGCCAGGCATGTGATGGCACATCATCTTGGCTCTGGCTGGACAATGGCTGCAGAGGCATTAGTTTCCATTTGGCTCTGAATGTAAAGGGGCTCTGGCAATGGCTACTCCCGGGCATTGGCTGCTTAATGGCTGAGTTGGCCCAAGACTTTGTCTGTCATGGATTGCACACTGGTTGCGTTGGCACAGGCTTCTCTCTGGCACTGGGCTCAATGCACCAACTTCAACAACCTGCCCTGGGCAAATGCAAGTACAAAATGCACTTGTGCGCACACAGATCTGATTTCCTTAACCCCTCGTAAGGTTGAAAGGTTCCCACCAGGGCTAATAGGAAGTGACAGCAACCTTGCTATAGTTCTGGAGTGAGTAGAACAGCAACCATCTTGGGCAGCAATTTTGCCGCTTACAGACAGAGCTAATTCTAACTGTGGAAGTGTTGTGGCCAGGAAAATAGCTTAACACCTAATCAGTAGGCGGTGAGTCATCAGGAGACACTCATGCACATGTTCTACATGGCAGGCTGGAAAGCCCTCGATGGTTATTAAACCCACCACCTTGGTGCTACCACCACCTTGCCAGCCCTTGCAGTGAATGGAAGTGCCAGTTGGCACGATCCTGCACCGGGAAATAATAGCAATACAGGCCAAGCTGACACAGCTCACAAGACCAGCAATCGGGTGCCAGAAAAAGAATGAGACCAGGTTAATTCATTAGTAGAAGAGAAAGGGAGGGATCTGGGAAGGAGCCCTCAAAGTTGCTGTATCCAGTGTGAATCTGATTCTCTTTCCATCCTTGCCCTCCTCCCCCCACTTTCCCGCTGTACCCTCCATCAGAAAAAAGAATCAAATTAGTGAAGCACTTTGAGCCAGCGTCCCACATCAGCCTGAGAGGCGAGTTTCAACACGTGCGATGGGAACAGAGCAAACACATCCCATCTGTTCGCATCTCTGAATGACTTCCTGTCCCCGCTTCCAACTCCTCATTTATCGTCCTGAACACAGGGAAAGGTTGGATAAGATCACAGCTCCTTTCCCATAGCCTGCTGTAGTGATCTTTCCGGGAAATGCAAAGAGATCTGGCTGGGTGGGATCAGACCAAGAACTCATTAACTCACTCAAGCTAATGGGATGAGAGCACTGGCTGCAGGGAGCTCACAGCTAATCTGGTCCCAATGTGTCTCACTGGGATCCCCATAGAGGACAGCATAGAAGCACTAGCTGGCTGTGGGGGAGGGGAGGATGTATGCTGGAAGCACTAAGCAGCAAAGGGTTTCAGATCCTGTCCAGTTCCAGCTTCTCCCAGCAGGAGTCACTTTAAGGAGAGTTCTAGGAGCAGGGTGCTGGATTGACTAGAGTAACTCGCAGCTGCTCAGCATGGGTCATTGTGCAAAATTGTTGTAGGAGCTCTTGTTCTGAAAGGCCTCGCTGCTACTTCTCTCCCAGTAGGGGTCGCTGGAGCACACGGCATTGGCTCCTCCCCCTCTGCGCATCCTTGCATGTGTGACGCTCACACAAGGCACTTGGTTTCCAGCATGAGTAAGGGAATCAGTGGTGGAGGCATCGGGTGCAGGGATTCCGGTGTCTTTAGCGGAGCCGATTCTCCCTATACACTCCAGGGGGCCAAACAGAAAATTTAAAAAAACCAAAACAATTTAATTTAAACAAAAAAAAAATCCCCAGCTGGGATTCATCATGGAGAGCTTTCCCAGTGTCCTAATAAGGAAAGTAGATTCAGGCCAGTGCAATAAAACCCTTGTTGGACTAGAAAAAGGTCCGCTCCCCAGGAAAACAGGTTTAGTAACATGAACTGTATCGGCCGAGTGTTAGGGCTGCGTTGGAACAAAAGGTGTCTTTCATAACCCTTTACAGTACAAAGAAGGGGGGAAAAAACATTTTTTCTCTCTTTTCTCCCCTTTAGGGCAACTGCTTCTGGTACTGAAAACCCACTGAGGAAGGCCAGTCCAGGATCGGTCCAGTGAATTCCACAGGCAATAGTGCCCTGGAAAATGGGGGTGTCTTGAAAATCCATTTGCCGGCAGGCTGAGAAGGTACTTTAGCATTTAAAGGAGCCTGTCCTGTGGAAGCTTATTTGCCTCAGCAGCAATGTCAGCTGCGTGCTCTTTGTGCTGTCACAGCTCCTTTAATTCCGGAAGGGGCGTTGGGTGGGGGGGGGGAAGCAGGCTGACATTCCTTCACGGTACTTGAATTATTGAGCCTAAAAGGGGAATTGTTAGCGGCTTTCACCAAACAAGGACTGCTTGCTGCCTGACCCACTGCCAGAGGAAGGGGAGAGGGGCTATAAAATGACACATTCCAAAAGATTTGGGGCCCAGTCCTGCAATCATTACTCAGGCAAAGCTCCCAGTGAAGTCAGTGGGGCAGATTCATCCCTGAACTGGTGCTAGGCCCAGTGCAGGGACCAAAGGCTTGCACCTCCCCTGTTCAGGGGCTGCTGGGGGCAAGGTCAGCCTCTGTCATGCATTTGAAGAGTCCAGAGGGCTGCTCTAACTTGAGCCCTGGGGGTCAACGGCTCCTAAGGTTCAATGTAGCCATGCAGAATTGCCAGGGGATGGGACTACCCCATCCATGCCCATGCTTGCACTAGAACACCCACTTAGACGGGGCCCTCTGAGGAAGATGGGCTATAGACCCTTTACGTGTCTGAGGCTCCCACAGAGGCTCTCCTGCAGCAGAGGTCTTCCCCAGGGGTCTGACATGCTGGTTTAGTTAGCACAAAGGAGCCATGACATGGGGCTGGATTCCCTTGAAAGGGAGCCCTGTCTTGTGACACTTCTGCATGCAGAACTCCCTTTGCCTTCCAGGGGCCTTCCGTGTGTGAAGGGCAACCATTCTCTCACCCCCAAAACAGGTACGTTCTACTGACTTCAGTGAGGTTACCTGTATCTCGGGAAAGAATGGGACCCCAGGAGAATTGCCTAAGGAAAGTCTGGAAAGGGACTGCAGGATAAGGTCTGTATGGTTTGCTGTAGTGACCCAGACTCATTTCACTTCTCTTCGTTCCTCAGTCATTCTCACCTAGTGCTGGACACCCAATAATCTCAACATTCAAGAAAGAGCACTAGAATTCAGGCAAAATGTGTGTATCCGCGGCCAGTAAATCAGGGTGGGCAAGTCAGGACTAAATTCAAACAGAAATGGCAAATCCTTCGCTCTGAGCTGTGGGCTTCATCTGTCCTGCTGGGGATAGTGTACAGAGGCCACAAGGCAAGGGGCATTTGGGGACAAGTTTACCTTGGGAACCCTTCTTCCAGCAGAAATGGGCTGAAGCCTGGGATTGGGAAATGCCCAAAACTCAGAGGGTTTGAGTTGGGAGGGTTGGTTCAGGCTTATCGTAGTTCATCCCCTTGAACAATAAACAGCATTTATTTCCATAGATCCCAGCTAGATGAGGGCCAAACTCAGAGCCACTTGCAAACATTCCTTGGCTCTTCCCGCTGGGGTCTGGTAAAAGGGAGCCAAAGCCAAACCAACCCTGGATCTGGGTTGAGTGTTGCAAAACAAATTCCAACCAACCAAGTTTTGTAAAACCAGTTAAACCCTTGGTCTTTGCTCATCTCCGCTCCCAAGCTAGAGGCATCTGAAATGCTGATTATGAAGAGTGCAGTGGGCACCAAGTCACCATTCAGGGAGATGCTGAAGAGGAGCTTTCTCCTACAGACTCCTTCTCCACCGCGATCTGTCCACAGCCTCCTCTGCTCCTATCTCCTTGCTGGCATGGTTTGTCTCCTTCTTTGCATCGTCCTTCTATCTCCTCTCTGCCACCCTGTGCTCTTCATAAAAGCATCTTCTCCTGGATTCTGCTCCTACTAAGGAGCTTTTCCAGACAGATCTTGCCAACAGGACTGAGGCGCTCATCCAGTCTTGTCTGTCTCACTGTAACAGGGTAGCTGGCCAATTCAGTGAAACTAAACGGCGCTCCTGTTCCAGTCCAGGAGCTCCCAGCTGGGCCAATTGAGAAGGCAAGGCAGCATCAGGGAGCTATAAGGGGCCTGGCAAGAGCCATGGTGTCAGAGCAGACAGACTGTCAGGAGACAGAGCAGGAGATGAGAGCTGCCAGAGTGATAAGGTGGTTCCTGGGAGAGGGCTGAAGGCAAGAGAGCAGCAAGGGGTTTCCTGGCTGACATCCCCAAGCCAGAGAACCAGGACAGGAGAGGGTTGAAGGCAGGAGGAGCAGCAGAAGGAGATGCCTTCTGATTCTAAGATGGAGAGCCAGAGCCAAGGGCCAGAGAGGGCTGACAGAAAGGGGAGCAGTGGAGGGGCTTACCCGCTGGCATCTCCTTGCAAGAGAGCTGGGCCCAGAGGAACCATGAGAGGCTCCCAGCAGAGAGGCTCTGGGAGTTCCCACTGGGAAGAGGCAGATTGCACTCCAGAAGGAAGGGTTTGGGTGGCTGCCCTGATAGAGGGACAGAGAAGGACTGACCAAGAGTCTGGGTGTGGTGGAAAATGCCGAAACATGGTAGGTGTTATGTAAGTGGCCAAGATGATATGTGATTATTATTTTTTAAGGACTACCTGCACTGGGGTGTTATGAACTATGCTTTGGGACTTTTGCACTGTTTGGTTAATAAATTATGTTGATGGATTTGAGTACATGCATCCATTGAGTCATGGGGGACACAAAAGGAAAATTGAGGTGAGGGTGCCACTTGTAGGGCTGCCCTGAGGCTACAAGGGGGCACCTGGGAGGAGGCCACTTGGTTACACTCACCTTCTCTTCATTTGCGCTCTGGAGACCATCTCTTAAAAAAATCATCCCAGCTACATTGTAAACATCACCAACTGGACCCAAGGAGACGGGAAGCTTTACAAATCTGTTGTGACTGAGACAGATGGAAGGTGGAGATGGCACTTGAAGAAGGTGGTGGTGGCCAGAATGTTGCCAAAAAGTGGCATCATTCATAAAACAAGAGGAATGGCCCAGATAGTTCTACAATGCAGGCTGCAGCCACCCTCCACTTTATCCCCAAGCTGTGACCCACTGAGACTGCAGGCCCTGCCCAGCATGCAGTGTGTGGATCCAAAATGGTGCCTTCTATGCTGGGAACTGTCCTCTCTGCAGCCTAGACCCATAGGCGCTGACTCCGTGGGTGCCCCACCCCCCTGCTCTAGCTCACCTCCGCCTCCTCCACGAGCGCGCTGCCGCATCCTGCTTCTTCTTCCTCTCCCCTCCCTCCCAGTGCTTGTGCCGTGAAACAGCTGTTTCGTGGGGCAGGGAGGAGGGGGAACTCGGCGCTCTGGGGGAAGAGCTGGGGCTGAGGTGGGGATTTGGGGAAGGGATCCAATAGGGGCAGGGAGGGAGCGGAGTTGGGGCGGGGATTTTGGGGAAGGGGTTAGAATGGAGGCGGGGCCAGGGGCGGGGGGGCGTGAGCACCCCCCAGCGCCGGAGAAAGTTGGCACGTATGCCTGGATCTCCCACTCCGATCTAGATGGCGCATTGGCTGTTGGAACCTAATGTCTCTGCAGGCTATACCTGGATTGGAAAGGTGAGAACAGCTTGTAACTAGCTCAATTCATGTGAACAAGGTGTGGCCCTTGCGTTCCCAGCAAGGGCCAAGGCTGGTTGCTACAGGCTTGGTGCTCAGGGCTGGATACAGTAAGCCATTTGGCACTCTGCTTTCGTAAACACAAGCAGAACTTTATTTTGTGCTTCCAATACTGTTAGTGATTTTTCACATTTCTTTTATACAATCACAAGGAAATACAAAAACAAATATAAAGTAACAATGCAGGAGAATCTTACCTCTTTGCAAACAAGAAAACTCCTTTAAAAAAAGTTAAGACTGAGAGTGTGTTTCAGTGGAGTCCAACTAACAACCAAAACCTTAACGATGGAGCAGCTCCTGCCCCTCCCCCATCATAATAATTTAGATAGTAATCCATGCGACATCTTAATATGGCAGGAACTAAAGAACCAGGAGGGATAGTTGAAAGCAAATTGAGCAATTAAATCTAATAATGCATAGCATCTTCAAAGAGCTCTGCAGATACTAACTAATTAACTTTGGCAAGATCTCTGGGAGGTAGATGAATATTAATATCCCCATTTTACAGACTGGGAAACTGAGAGGTTAAGAGTATGTCCCCATAGCCACCAGGGGGGTTGATATAGCCAGTCTAGCTTTGATCTAGCTAGCTCACTGAACCTAGCAGTGAAGCCATGGCAGCACAGGCCAGACCCCTGAGTACAACCCTGCTCAGGACCCTGGATTCATACTCCGGTGGCTAGCCATGCTGTTTCTGTGCTGTTCGGGCTTCACAGATATTTTTAGTGAGCCAGCTAGATCAAAGCTAGCTTGGGTATGCCCACATGACTTGCCCACGACCCAAAGAGTCAGCATGAAAGGCGATGCAGAGCCCAGGAGTTCCAGGCTCCCAGTCAGACCCAAGACTACACCTGCGGCAATGTGCTGGCTATCAAACTTAGATATAAATTTGTAGTTGTTGCTACCTACCCAAGCCATCCGAAAGAAGAAGACCTTGGGTGATGGCATAAAGCATGAGGCAGAATGACTTTAACTACCCAAATAGAACAATAATGCCCTCCACGTGCACCATGCAGGGAGTTTCATTGCTATTATGAAGTGGAATTTATACACACTGAGACCCAGTGCGCTTACTGGGCATTATTGACATGGGTATGACTTCATCAAGGACCAATCAGAAAGCTCCATTTGTGTGCAGGGCTCTGCAGCTATTCCATAATGAGGTTTAGCGGCTCTGTAATAGGATACAGATCAAGTGCACAGTTATTAAAATTTAGTAAATAAGGTTTTAACAATCATCTGGCACTTATTTTATATGCAATAGCCATCCCATTAAATAGAAATAAAAGCTGCATTTAAGGCACTTAATTGCACAAGTGGCCTTTGGTTTTTTCTCTCTCATCTCATAAAAGGCTTCTTTCGATTGGTGACGGGTGGAAGAACTCAACTGTGGAATTTTTTTATCCCCTTACATGCATGGGCCATAAGCACATTTGGCATTTTTACCCAGAGAGGAGACAATGCTGGACTGCAAGAATAGGAAGTGGGTTTCGAGGAGACATTGATGTCTTCCTCCTGGCGCTACTGCTGGTTTCAAAGCTCAAGTCTCATCAGAACCAGAGGCCTGGCTGAGGATAGGTTGTGAGGGTTGCAGCCTGGAGCTTTCAAATGACCTCAGAAGCTTTGGGGAAATGTTGAATGAATTTCCATGCACACAATAGCACGGGATAGCATTGGGCATGGTGCAAAGAGGCACTCTGCAAGCTTCACACAGGCGCTATCTGCCAATGCACCTCAGCCTTAACCTGTGATATTCTGGGCTCATTGCACAAGCCTACCAATGCACCCCCATGTCCCCTGCAACTTGCGGCATTTCTGCTAACTCATTCTGCGGCAGTTCAGATGTGGGTTCAAAAAAAGGAGAGGCTGCCATTCATTATGAATTTTTATAGCAGTATTGTGATTTGGACAAATGTCCACTTGGGGCTATAATTAGACTCCAAGCTCTTTACACGTCTGCTTAGAGCTGTGGTGAGAATGGAAATTCCATTTCACAAAGGCTTTCAAGATTTCGAAATTTGGTTTTGATGCAATTCGGAACGAAACCTGAACATTTCTAAATTCTCCATAAATTTTTTTTTTTAAATGAAATTTGTTTTGGATAGATCAGAACATTAGTTTTGACAAAATCACAATAGTTCACTGGAGTTTTTAAAATTATATATTATAATATAAATACAAAATTCAAAAACTTCAGAACGAAAAGTCATTTCTAAGTGAGAAATCACAGTGTTTTGTTCTGACAAAGTTGGACATTTCCACATCGTAGGAACTTTTTTTTTCCTGTTTTTTTTTTCCCTCTGAAACAAAATTTTGGCAAAATTGACCCAATTTCTCTCAGCGTTTTGATTTCAATGAAGCTGCATTTTCTGACGGAAAATGGTTCCATCTAAGTTTTTCCAACCACCTGGGACCGGCACAGGGTCAGAGCTCTGGCAAACTATGTGGGGGTTATTCAGATTTTTAATAAATGTGTGTGAGTAAGTGTAGTTGGTGAAACATGCTGGAGTAACAGCCCTGTAGACTGAAGTTCTCTGTGCAGCCAAAAAGGAGGCAGACACACTGCAAATGTACCTCTTCTGCCCCCTGCTAATGGGTCTCAACCCTCATCTGGAGCAACCAATTCCCAGTGCGAGAAGGTAGATCCGTCTGCATGGCCATCCTGTCTGACCAGCAAGGCTGTTGTTCAGTGAGTAGATTTTGTGATTGTGGACACCTATCACTAAAAATAGAGCTGAGACAGCCACCTCATTTCACACAGTCTGGTGAGCAACCAGCAGATGCTAAATCTGGATATCTGCTGACTTTGTGTGGGGTTGAACCAGCCACATGGAGATAAAACGCTTTATATCCCATTCCTAATCAAGCTATCAAGTTGCCATAATGGGCTTTATTAAAAATGACTCCATCTCAAAGTTGAGATTTTGCACCTTCTCAGCTGGTGCCTAACTGCAGTCGTCTTTATTACTGTCAGTGCTCAGATAGCACCATGACAGGCACTTTGAAAAGGCCTAAAACTGATTCAGTAAAAGTGGAAAGAGAACACAGCTTACTTCTCAGATCCCAGGAATGTCGGATGCTGGAAACGCTCAACTTGTACTGGGAAAGTTTTTGTGTGCAGGCAGCCAAGAGGGAATAAATATGGAACTTGATAATGTCCCTTTTTCTAAGTATAATCACCTGCAGTGGGGTTTACAAACCCCATACTGGGCAAGGACAGAAGGGAGCGGAGAGTCTTCCCTGCTTACAGGTAATCAGAACTGCCAAGGGTGGAGACATGCACCCACAGCTGGGATCAGTAAGGAAAACAAGCCCAGCTATAAAGGGGGAGAACAGAGAGGGAAAAGGGAGGCAGAAGGGCTTGGGATGGCAGAGGGGCAACAGGCAGCCTGGCAGGAGACCCTGTGATGTTAACATGGAGACAAAAGGAGATTGAAAGCCCTGGAGCTTAAGGACTGATGGACTCAATTTAAGTTAAGAGGTTATAGCCTGATCTAATGGTAGATGAACTGAAGGGAACTAGTTAGTAGAGAGTTGTACCAAGACAGCTGACACCCCCAGATTGTGTCAGCTCCCCAGGAACTTTGGGCCTGATTCGGTGAGAGAGAAATCATGTCAGTTCTTCCATTGACATCTTAATTATACTACATATTCTTAACACACAAAAGTCAAGGAAAGGGCATTACATCCCAGCGGCTGGTGAGAACCCATCAGGAAGCCAGTCTCTCTACTCAGTCCAATAGTGTGAACAATATGTGAGGCAGAAGAAAAGTAGATCAGAATAAAGTTATGAAAAGAAGGACACTGCCTTCCCAGTGGCTGTTTTTCACGCTTGGATAACTTCAGGGCTGTTGTTTTCTGAATGAGCAAAATCATCATCCACAGTGGAGAGAGTAATAGCCTCTGGAACCTAATTGTTTAAATGCAGATGCCTTTTAAGCTGAAGGAACATGTGAAACTGGATTTTGAACAGTAGGTCGCTTGGGAAATAACAACAACAAAAGATAAGATTCCAGCACCCTCTGCAGGGCAGATGAAGAATCAAACTTTCTTTGCCAGTCAAACAATGACTTTTAAGTGCTGTAATTATTTGGCTTGACAGCCCCAAAAGCCTCCTGTTTTTATTGGCAGAAAAATGTGCTAGAGCAGCACCACAGCAGCAGTGCAACTGCCCCCCACCATCCCAGCAATGAGCCTCTATCGTAACCTGGAGAGACAACTCCTATAGGTGAAGGGAACACACAGGGACATACTGTACAGGATCAGACTAGTGGTCCATCTCGTCCAGTATCATGTCACCAGCAATGGCCGGGGCCAGCTGTGTCAGAGGAAGGGGTGAGAAATTCTGCAGTAAGCATCTATGGGCTAACCTACCTCCACAGGAAGTTTCCTTCTAGCTCTCCACAGTTAGAGGTGGGCTTATGCCTAAAGCTTGGGGGTTATATCCCTTCCCAAACTACTCTGGTTTTAATCATTGTTATTCTAACTCTGGATATTCCTTTTATCCATATAAATGGCTGGTCCCTCTTTGATTCATACTAATCTCTTGTTCTCAATCATATCTTGTGGCAATGAGTGCCACAAACTAGTTATGCAAACAGGGGCACTAGAACAGTTTTTATAGTGGGGGTGCTGAGAGCCATTGAACAAAACTCTAATCCCTGTATATGATGGAAACAACTTCAATCAGGGGGTGCAGCTGTACAGCCAGCACCCCTAGTTCCAGCACCCTGCATGCAAAAGTATTTCCTTTCATCAGCTTTAGATTTGTCTGTCTCCTTTCAATTTCATTCAATATCCCCTTGTTCTTGTTCTATGAAAGAAGTTGAAGAGAAATCTCCCTTCTCTATACCATTCATTATTTCACCGATGTATGGGGCAGGGCCCGGGTGGAAGTGACGGATTCATCTTCCAGGACGGACCGGGCCGGCCAATTGCACTGGCCCATAGGACCCCCCAAAGCACGGGGCCCAGAGTGGTCACCCCAATTTGATCAATCCAAGGGACAGCTCTGACGATGCTGATCCATGCAGTGGTCCCTGCAGTAGTCCTCATCCCAACAATCTCTGCATGCCCTCACTACCTTTCGGTGGTTCTTGCCCTTTCTCTTTCCACAGCCACCAACTGTCCCCATCTCATTGCTGCTAGACCTATGATGCTACAGGCCCCTGCCAAGAAACTTCATCTCCCTTCAGCAATTCTCAGCTCTTTCCAATGCTATGGTCCCTGAACCCTCTTTACCCTCTGCTCCATCTCTCTGCTGCAACTGTCTCTGAATCTACCCCTCCATGTCCCCTGTATGCTGGGGCAGTCTTCACCCCCCTTCACAACTTTATGATGAGCCTCATGATATTTGACAATTTTTGAAAAGCCCTTTTGCTGGAATCAAGAGAATGCATGAAAACAACAGCTTTGCCTTTTAAAAAAAAAAAAAAAAAAAGCAAGTTTCTAACCTGTAGTGCTGCAGAAAAAGGCCAGAAGATGTGAAGCAAGTGCACTCGGAGTGCTCAGAAACCAGAAGGCAAATAGAAAGAACTTGTCATTGATTATTTTTATAAAGCTTGTGATTTCTCAGCAAAATCCAGAACATGGGGAGGGGGACTGGCTCATGATTTTTGAGCATTTAAGGCTTGCGATTCCTAACCCCCGGGGTTATCCTGGGGGGAGCACCAGCGAGAGCCGCAGCAGCCTGTTGAGGGTGAGGTTTTGCTTTAGCTCCATTTATTAACACTGGCTAGTTTGAACTTTTAGCCTGGGTCTGGCTGCGGCATCGAGAGCAGCCCCTGCAGGCTCAGCTTCACCCAGGACTCAGCAGCCACCTCCACCATTCTCCACTATAGCTCAGTGGGGCACCCCTGCCTGGGGCAAAGGGCCCCGCCCCATGGGCAGCCCCAGCATGGGGACGTGGCTAGATCCTCCTTGGACAGGACTCCCCAGCAGGCCTGGTCCTGGGGGCAGCAGGGAAAACTCTAGCCATTGCTCCCCACTCTCACAGACCTTGGGAGGCAGGCCAGTCCTCGCTTACAGACAACCCCCCAACCTGAAGCAAATACTCACCAGCAACTACACACCACACCACAGAAACACCAACCCAGGAACCAATCCCTGTAGGAAACCTCGTTGCCTACTCTGTCCCCATATCTACTCTGGCGACACCATCAGAGGACCCAACCACATCAGCCACACCATCAAGGGCTCATTCACCTGCACATCCACTAATGTTATATATGCCATCATGTGCCAGCAATGCCCCTCTGCCATGTACATTGGCCAAACCGGACAGTCCCTCCGCAAAAGAATAAATGGACACAAATCGGACATCAGGAATGGTAACATACATAAGCCAGTAAGTGAACACTTCAATCTCCCTGGTCATTCTATTACAGATTTAAAAGTCACTATCATTGAACAAAAAAACTTCAGAAACAGACTTCAAAGAGAAACAGCAGAACTAAAATTCATTTGCAAATTTAACACCATTAATCTGGGCTTGAATAGGGACTGGGAGTGGCTGGCTCATTACAGAAGCAGCTTTTCCTCTCCTGGAATTGACGCCTCCTCATCTATTATTGGGAGTGGACTATATCCACCCTGATTGAATTGGCCCTGTCAACACTGGTTCTCCACTTGCGGAGTAACTCCCTGCTCTCCATGTGTCAGTATATAATGCCTGCATCTGTAACTTTCACTCTATGCATCTGAAGAAGTGAGGTTTTTACCCATGAAAGCTTATGCCCAAATAAATCTGTTAGTCTTTAAGGTGCCACCAGACTCCTTGTTGTTTTTGTAGATACAGACTAACACGGCTATCCCCTGATACTTGACAGGAGTTTAACTTTTTCCTATTACTGTCCCTTTAAACCTGCCTCCCTTCATTTGAGTGGCTGGGCATCCAACCAATCAGCGAAATACACATCCCAGCCAGGGCCCCGCCCTCTCCCGAAGCGACACGGTTGGAGTGAACCATGCGGCCTCACTAGGGAAGGGGGATAATTTGGAATCGTCTCAGCGCTGCTCCTACCCCCACCCACCTTCCAGGGCGCGTTGTGCTTGTTCCCAGTTCGGCAGGGACGAGACGGATCAATTCACCAGCGCCTACTGCTGTTTGACTCCCTCCGCGTCCCTTCCACGCTCCCCCTCCCTGCGGAGCCGGGTGGTACGGGCCGGCGCCCTGGGCGGAAGCAGACACGTTTCTGCTTCCCTTGGTGAGGCGGCCAGGGGCAGAATGGCGGCCCCGGGTAAGGAGCAGCCTCCCCCCCTTCCCGGGGCAGCGGCGGGGGTGCACTGCCAGCCTCCCCCTGTAGGGCGAGATGGTTCCGCCTGTCGGGGGTGCTCCCCTCCCGCCCCCCACTCAGGTGGGGCCCGGGCCGCACGGTCTGGGGAGGAGCGCTCCCGGGCCGGTACGCGGCAGCCCCGCCCGGGGGGGGCGCCAAGGGCTGTGCGGCCGCCCCCCCCCCACCCTAGGGGGGCTGGTCTGCCCCGGCGCACGGGGCCTGTGGGCTCCCCTGTGCCCCAGTCCTAGGGGGCCGCTGTGGGGGGCCCTGTGGGATCCGTTATCTCCCAGCCCGGGGAGTTTTTGTGGCCTCCCTTCATGTTGCCCGGGGGCTGCCTGACCTAGACACGGGGGGTTCCGGGTGAAGGTTGTGTCATTGTGTTGGAAGAAGGAGGCTTCGCAGGTTCCCTGCAGATGGTCAGGCTCGGGCCTTGCTAGTTCTCCTCTGGAAGTGCATTTCATGGCCGGATCCCTGCTTTAATTCCCGCACTTCCCCTGGGCTTTGTGACCTGCACTGTCCCGGAGGAGCACGGCAGCCACACTGGCTCATAGATTGAAATGGGGCTTGATCCATTGATGGTTTTGAAAATTAGGTCAAAAGCCGTTAGCCTGACCTGGCTCTCTTTCTCTGTTCTTGTGTTCTCTATTTTAATGCAGTCGTCCCACCCCTTGTCATTCTTTTTTCCCTTGCCTTTTCCCACAGGGCTGTCAGAATTGGACAATTACGCTAGCACTGTCTATTTCTAGTAGTGCTGTTGGCCATTTTCCATCTGGTAGTGGAAAATAAAGGTCAGCAGAGCACAATTGTGCAGTCGGGGTGCATCCCACACTGAAATCTTTCCTGCACTTAGTTTCCCCAGCTGCCCTCTGACTAGCTCTCCCCACTTGGGAGCCCTTTCGGTTATGTAGGAACCAAGTCAAATCTTTAGCACCGTAAACTGCTCACAAGGAATTCCTGAGCAGTCCTGCACCTTAAATAGTATCTTTCACTTGTCTATAATATTCTTGCAAAGCCTTATGTCACCACTTCTGACTTGAACAGTTTTACTGGTCACTATTCAGAACTGTCAGAATTATTCAGAGGCTGCTGTCGGTTGTCTCTTGGGATTGGAGAGCATCACCTCTGCAGTGCTTCCAGCCTGTGCTATCCAGAAGAATGAGAGACCAAAAGTGGCCTTCAGACTAAGTTCTCCTGCTCAGTTCTGTGGAGTTGATGGGCCAGAATAGGTATTTCCATTTGAAGTGTTTTTAAGTTGGGTGGACCACAGTAACTGCTAGTCCAGCAATGCTAACTATTCACTAATGCCAAACATGCCTTCTGTTAATGAAACAAAATGCACTGTGTTCAATAGCATCTTTCTTTTTTCAGATTCACACACCCTCTTCATCTTGGCTTTAACGTTTGTGGCCAGCATCCGAGCCCTGACACCTACCCATTATCTCACAAGGCGTGATGTGGAGAGACTGAAAGCTTCCTTGGACCGCCCATTCAATGATTTAGAAGCTGCTTTTTACTCCATTGTAGGACTCAGCAAGCTGGGACTGCGAGTGTCTGATGAACAAGTGAGGAGATGCTGCAATAAATTGTATAGTCATAAAAAATTCACCTCTCTCCCTCTCACCCTTTTTTATCTTGGGATTTTTTTCATATGTTGCTAAATCCTAGGTTTTGAGACCAGTTGGAAGCATTTCTGCATATCAGTAACTTGGATAGGTACTTCCTGCTGCCCTAAGTATTTCCAAAAGCAGTAACATTAGAATGGTGCCTGAAATAACTTCCTAATATTAATTATTGGTCTTCTTTCAAGCTAAGGATCTGAGTTTTCTTGGCATTTCTTGAGCTATTGTGTTGTACTGTAGAAACAAATATAATACAGGAAGTGCAGCATTTTGTTGATCTGTGATCAGTAACACTGATTGTGAATTTTACCCCTACCATACTATAGTACTATACTGCATTTTATTCGGGAAAACTCACAACTACATTTTCCGCTCCAGTAGATCATGCTTAATAACAACCCGGATATTAACAGATTCTGATTAATAGCAACACTTGCTGGGAATTAGTCCCATGCTATTTACTTTATTGTTAATGGAGTTTGGGTATTGGCAACAGGCATGCAGGCACACAAGGCCTCACAGGAGGCAAGGGGCGCAGGCTGCGAGGGGAGCATGTGGCAGGGCAGTAATTGGGAGAAGAGCTGCAGCTTGAATGCTGATGCTGTGTGGTACCTCTCACTGTGCTCTCCACGCTGTGCCCTGCCAGGGAGCTGCAGCCAGGGAAGAAAGTGCTGGGACATGCTGAGTCCCAACCCCCGGAGAGCATAGGGAGAGGTGCCGTGCGCCTTCAGGGGCCCCCAGCACTCCTACTCCCCATAGAAAGCCTTGGCGTCCAGGCTGCAGCCCACCTGCTGTCCTGCCCACAGGCAATTTTGCAGGGCTATAGCCAGGAGAGGCACATCCCAGCGCTTTCTTCCCTGGCTGCAGCCTCACAAACCTGCCTTCTGCTTATTGGCAACTGCTGGATAATAGCAACATTTTGCTGACAACTGAGGCATTGCTAATAAGCAGAATCTACTGTAGTTACTACTCATAAAATGTCAGTACTGACAAGACCATTCATTTTACTACATTAGCTTGCAATTGTATTAGCATACCTTTCAACTCACTTTGTCATTGAAGTATCAGCTGTGGGGAATGGTTTTTGTCATGCTGGTTTACTCAAAACATTTCACTTTCATTGAAATCAGATGACCACTTTGCAGTTGTGTTAAGTTGGAATTTGCAATGTGCTCCTGTCCCATTTCTAGTAGCTTCATTTTAGGTGGTATAGTGGGAAAAACTCGCACATAATTTTCTCCTGTTATTCTTGGCTATAATATAAATATTTTTATAGTGCGTGCATCACCAGTATGCCCTAAGCTCCTAGCATTTTTACACTCTTTTCCTACTATGAGTAATTCCTCATCTTTAGTGTTTACATCTTTTAAACACGTGTAGATGTCACATCACACTACTCAGATGTCACCTAGTTAAGCTACACATAGTTAGCTGTTTCAATCCTTCCTCATAAATATTTCCTCTAGCCCATTAATGATAGTGTTGCTGTTCTTTGAACTCTCTCCATTTTGTCAGCAGTAGCATAGCTTTTGCTTCTACACTGTCAATACGTGTCCAGTATGTGTGCTTTTCTACTTATTTTTTCTAGATCTTATACTTTTCCACAGTTAAGAGTAATAAGATAAGAATGGCCATACCGGGTCACACCAATGGTCCATCTAGCCCAGAGGTTCTCAACATTTTTCTTTTTGAGCCCCTGCGCGCCCCCCCCCCCCAACATGCTATAAAAACTCCACAGCCCATCTGTGCCACAACAACTGTTTTTTCTGCATATAAAAAACAGGGTTGGGGGTAGCAAGCAGGGCAGTTGCTCAGGGCCCCACGCCACAGAGGGCCCTATGAAGTTGCTCAGGCTTTGGCTTCAGCCTTGGGTGGCAGAGCTTAGAGCCCTGGGCTTTAGTCCCAGGCGGTGGGGCTTTGGCTTTCTGCCCTGGGCCCCAGCAAGTCTAATGCCAGCCCCAGGACCCCCTGAAACCTGCTCGTTGCCCCCCAGGGGGCCCCAGACACCTGGTGGAGAACCACTGGTCTAGGCCAGTATACGGTCTTGCAACAGTGGCTGATTGCAGACGCTTCAGAGGCAACGGGAACAAGACAGTTGTTGAATGAGCCAACCCAAATTGTCCAGTCCCAGCTTCTGACAGTTTTAGGGACACCCAGAGCATGGGGTTGCATCCCTGACCATCTTGGCTAATAGCCATTGATGGACATGTCCTCCATGAACTTACCTAAAAAAATTTTAACCAGTTACACAAGTAGTAGTAACAAAATGCTAACCAAAATCATAATATTTTGATACCCAAAAATACTGCATCTTGTTTAACTTCATCCAGTAGAATAAATGTATCCAAACCCTGTGGTACAGACTTGCTCTGCAGTTATTCAAGGAGCAGCTATTCATATAACATCTACAAATAGTTGAAAACTCTCTCCTATTTTACAAGTTATGTGCCTTATCGTAATGATCTGACCTCTACTTATCCCTTTAGTCTGTCAGTGAGAAACTTGTCATAGAGTGCAGAGAAAAATTAATATTGCTTAACTTCAAGTTTGTATTTGTTGAGCTGATTTTCTTCCTGTTTATTTTTGGAAGTCTGGATTGTCATCTGTTAACCATTTCACATTTTTTAATCAATAAAATCACCATTCACATGGATTTCCTCCGTCCTTGAAGAAGTGGCTCTGCTAAATACATTTTAAGTCCAATATGGTTAGTAAAATTGGACACAATTTTAATTCAGCATTCATTTGCATTGCAGACAACATGAAAATAATTTGATCATTGTGCTTTCTAGAGTGTCTTATCCTACTTTGGGGTTATGGTCAATACAGTAATGAAGTGAATTGCATGTAGTTGTCTCCCTTGCAAAGAGTATGTAAGGTCTTCTTAGAGTGTCACTGAACTCCATGTTTAGTGGCAACAGGCGTGACTCAAATCATAAATTGACTTCTCTTTCTGCACAGGCTGCATGTAACTTCATCAAGTCTAACGTGGATCCCAACAGTGTCGATTCCCTTTTCTATGCTGCACAAGCCAGCCAGGCTCTGTCTGGATGTGAGGTGAGTTCAAGCCCCTAAATTATAGTCATTTCAATATTTGCTTTTGTTCTTGGCCAAAACGACTTCTTCACCTTATGTTAGCATGCTGTAGAGTGGTTGTGTTTTATCTTACGGTTTACAAAGTACTTTGGGATCTTTTAGGGCAGTGGTTCTCAAACTAGGTCCGCCGCTTGTTCAGGGAAAGCCCCTGGCGGGACCGGCCAGTTTGTTTACCTGCCACGTCTGCAGATTCGGCCAATTGCGGCTCCCACTGGCCGCAGTTCGCTGCTACAGGCCAATGGGGGCTGCAGAAAGGGCGGCCAGCACATCCCTTGGCCCGCGCTGCTTCCTGCAGCCCCCATTGGCCTGGAGCGGTGAACCACGGCCAGTGGGAGCCGCGATCGGCCGAACCTGCAGACGTGGCAGGTAAACAAACCATCCTTCCCGCCAGGGGCTTTCCCTGAACAAGCGGCGGCCCTAGTTTGAGAACTACTGCTCTAGGATAAAGACTATGATATAAAATCACCTTTTCCTAGAGGATCCCAAGGCATTTAATAAACCATACATATAAAATATAACAAAAACATAGCTACCTTGCAGCATACTAACAGTAGGGGGAAGTAGAAGTTGATATATAAACAAGTATTTTGATCCTGAACAATTTTGAACATTTGGACAAAAATTTACCTTTTTCACCTCACCTTGAGTTTTAATGAGGCAGAGAGCAATATGGCTTTTTTTTTTTTTTTTTGGTACCTCAGCACTATCAGCATTTTCAGGCAGGGGCACAGCTTTGAGGCCCTTATAATTTGTACATACAAAAACTACATTAAAATAACATTGACTGCTTGATTTTGCAACCTCTAAAGTTAGAAAATGCCAGATTTAGAGTGACCCGTGCAACCTTAATTCTGCCCCCTTGTGTGTCCATCCTGTGTACTGAATGCAGCAGTGGACCCTGTAGAAAAGCAGTATGTGGTCATATAATTAAAGACAGTCACAACACACATGCTTGCATAAGACCACTTGATTGCTAAGTTATGTATGTATCTTGTTACAAAATGTTCCTTAATATGTTCAAAATTCACATACAACCCAAACCTGAGTATACAGCTACCCCCATTGCTATACAGCCCTCCCTCACCATCCAGTTACTCTGTATCCTTATGCCACGTGGCAACACTACTGGTCATCCTGCAGGTATCCCTTCTGCCCCTGGACAGTCGCCCCCTTTTATCAACACAAATTCCCCTCCATATCATTCCTGATGTCAGAGGATCTCAGGGTTGTGAAGGTTACCGCCTCACCCTCCACCCCTAATGCCTTGACCAAGCAAATTGCATGCATGAACAGATAGCTGATATGGTATCTGAGGCAGAGCCAGCCTCTTTTGGGGTGGGGGGTGGTCCTCATGTTGTTTGGGCCCCTCTTGGTGAGTTATTGTATAGCCAAAAAAGAAGGAGCCACTATCTTTTTGGTAGGACTCACTAAAACTGGTCATGTTACACTTTATAAGCTCTTAGGGACAAGGATCATATTTTTGTTCTGTGTACAGCACCTACCACAATGGGGCCTGGTCTGTGACTGGGGCTCCTAGGTGCCACTGCAATACAAATAAGCTTTTTATTATTTAACCTAAAAGATAGCAAATGACAGAGGACCTTTTTCCCCTACCAGATTCTGCCCTTTCTTAGGTCAAATGTTGAGCACCCTTTCATTCTTAAGGACAGATTCATTGAAACGTGGTCTTACATTTTCTATGTGTTCCGTCTCAGGTTGCCATTTCAAATGAGACTGGAGAGCTGCTGCTTGCAGCTGTCAGTGAGGATTCCTCAGTCAACCAGATCTTCCACGCCGTCGGAGCCCTGAGTGGCTTTGGGCTTCCTCTAGCATCCCAGGAAGCACTTAGTGCCCTCACTTCTCGTCTTAGCAAGGAAGAGAACGTCCTGGCGTAAGTTTTGCAAAAAATAAAACCATTCACTCAGCTGCATATTCATCCTTTGTAAAGATGGTTTTTTGAAGTGAAGGCCACTTGCACATGTATGTTTTTTTTTTTTTTATAATGCAGATTTAGTGAATTAGACACTGCATTTCCAGCGGTGATTTCTATCCACTCCAATGTCTACTGCTTGGGAGAATAAAATGCTTGTAAATGAGCTGGTGAAAATATGCTCTCTTCCCTTAATTGTTCACCTTCAGGTTTTGCAAACCAGTTTTTAGTATTTTCATTTTAGTTTAAGAACAATGACCTTGGAAGAAACTGACTGGCTTTTTTAGAAAGTAAAAGTTCATTTGTTTTGATCTCTGGAGAATCTGGCTTGTGTTCTGCCTCAATCCATTGCTCACAGGTCAAGAGCAATCAAATTGGGGGGGGGGGGAAGAATCCTTTGTCTGGTGGCACAAGCATCATGATATTTAGCATCCTAAGAATTTTTTAATAGCTTTATTCGAGTCGATGAGCTTGGAAAGAGAATGGAGCTGTTCGGCAGAAGAGCGGAAGCTTTATAGGTGCTAAGACCCTCAACTCCCACTGAAAGACAACAGGAGCTGAGCCTATCAGCAGATTGTAGTATTGGGCCTGTTGATGACTCAGACCTCTGAAGTTACCTGCACTGATTGGCAGTCATTTGACAGTTTTATCTCACAAGGTGTGCTCCACAAGAGCAATTTCTCTGTTTTGAGCATCCAACTGAGGCTCTGAATAAGAAGCTCTTTCCTGCCAGTATTGTAACTTGAATGCAATTTGTTTGCTTGTGACACTCATGTCAATCAGTTTTCTAGTTTGCTTATTAGGCGGGAGATGTACTCAAGAAAACCATATCCTATATGTAATAAGCACTTACTTTGCCAGTGAACAGACTTGTAGATCATGACCAGAATGGACATTTACTATTAAACATCCTGTCAGAATAGTACATTTGATTGAGAGTCTTGACCTAATTGTTGTATACTTTGCTTGTAATTACCTCCATTCCTTTCCCCACACCCAACTCTAAACAATTTTCTGCTCATTTTGAAAAATATGCTAAGTAATTTTGTGTAGTACAGATAAGCGGTTGCAAGAAACTAGAGACCTGAACATCCATCTTTAAAAAAGGGAAGAGGGGGTTGTGAAAACTGTTATACCCTGAGAGTGATCCATTTGTAACACTGTAATTTACATTTGAAAGTCTTGGCCCTAGATTATTCAATGTAAATTCCTAATGTCAGGCTCTAAATCCATATTTAGGGACTTATAGGGGTGTTCTCCTTTTCACAAGTGTTGGGCAGGCACAACTGCTATCAAAGTCAATGGGACTTCTGGATTCTCATCGTCTCTGGAAATCCTTAAGCACTAAAATGCAAAAAATTTGACTTATGGTTTTATCAGTAATGCAAGTGCACTATTTTTTTTTGTATACATGCATCTTCCTTAACCCAATAGTGTCCCTTTACTTGACATAGCTGAAATTAAATATTCAGTTTCCCGTGTACCTCTTCAGGTTTCTGTTGCCCCCTGAGAATCCCCCACCTCCACAAATTGACTGACAGAATGTACTAACGGCCTCTGTTTTCCATTTCAGTTGCTTTGGTTTTAACAATGTTACCCTTTTAAACTGGTAAAATCACACACTACTTGCTCATCCCTGCTTTGATTTTCATTGTTCCAGAACCATTCAGGCGTTACAGACGGCATCCTACTTGTCCCAGCAGGCAGACCTGAGTGGCATTGTGGAGGAGATAGAGGTAGGAACTTGCTTTACTCTTAAATTGCCGAGGCGGTCTTTAGAAATCCGCAGCTCTGAAAGATTGTTTTAGAATGCAGCATTGGCTAACTCCCTCCCTTCTCTGCAGTGTTGGAGTTTGTTCGAAAACTCCTTTCAAAGCAGAATTCTTCCCTGTGAATAAGATTGAACAAGTATGTGGACTCTAGATCTAACAAAGGTGACCTTCAGTTCACATTAAACCCAGAAAATTACTAGCGGTGGTTCAAGCCAATTAATGCCTTTATTTACTACTTCTGTTTTTTCCCAAAACAATGATACTAGAGTATTTTCACAGAGTCATAATAATGTAGGACTGGAATGTAAAGACATCATCTGGTCCAGCTCCCTATGTTGAGGCAGGACCAAGTATATTAGACCATCCCTGACAGGTATTTCTCTAATTTTTCTTTAAAAACCTCCAATGTCGGGGATTCCCCAGCCTGCTTTGGACACCTATTCCATTGCTTACCTATCCCTATAATAAGAGAGTTTTTCCTGGTATCTAACCTAAATCTCCTTTGCTGCGGATTAAGCCCATTACTACTTGTACTACCTTCAGCAGAAATGGAGAACAATTGATCACTGTGCTGTTTCTAACAACCCTTAACATATTTGAAGACTGTTATCAAGCCCCCGCTCAGTCTTCTTTTCTCAAGACTAAACATGCCCTGTTTTTTAACCTTACCTCATAGGTTTTCTAAACTTATCACATTTGTTGCTCTCTTCTGCACTCTCTCCAATTTGTCCACCTCTTTCTTATAGTACAGTGCCCAGAATTGGTCACAGTGCTCCAGCTGAGGCCTCACCAATGCCAAATAGAGCTGTACAAATACCTCCCATGTCTTACATATGACACTCCTGTTAATACAACCCAGAATGATATTAGCCTTTTTTGCAACTGCATTACATTGTTGGCTCATATTCAATTTGTGATCCACTATAGCCCCCCAGATCCTTTTCAGCAGTACTATCGCCTAGCCAGTTATTCCTCATTTTGTAGTTGTGCATTTGATCTTTCTTTCCTAAGTGTAGTACTTTGCACTTGTCTTTATTTAATTTTATCTTGTTGATTTCAGACCAGCTTTCCAGTTTGTCAACGTTGTTTTGAATTCTAGTCCTGTCCTCCAAAGTGCTTGCAACTTCTCCCGGCTTAGTGTCATGTGCAGATTTTATAAGTGTGCTCTCCACTCCCATCAGCCAAGTCATTAATGAAAAGTTGACCCCTGCAAAACACCATTTTGCTTATGGTCTTTCAACCAGTTGTGACTCACCTTATAGCTATTTAATCTAGACAATATTTCCCTAGTATACTTATGAGAATGTCCTGTGGGACTGTGTCAAAAGCCTTACAAAAATCAAGATATATCCTGTCTACTGCTTATAATAATTTGTTCCAGTGTCTTTTCAGATATCAGAGTTAGTCTGACTGATCTGTAATTCTTTGGGTCTCTTTGTTCCCCCTTTTAAAGAGAGGAACTATGTTTGTCTTTCTCCAGTCCCCGGGGACCTCACCTGTCCACCATGAGTTCTCAAAGAGAATTGCAATCATTCTGAGATTGTTTCAGCTACTTCCTTAAGTACCCAAGGATGAATTTCATCAGGCCCTGCCAACTTGAATACATCTAACTTATCTAAATATTCTTTAACCCTATTTTGGCTTGTGTTCCTTCCCCTTTGTTGTTAATCGTAATTATGTTGAGCCACAGTTAACCTTTTAGTGAAAAGTGATGCAAAATAGGCATTAAATGACTACTTGATATTGTCCATTATTAGCGCTCCTTCCCTGCTAAGTAGAGGACCCACACTTCCCTTTGTATTTATTTTGTTCCTAATGTATTTAAAGAACCTCTTCTTCTTGCCTTTTATGTCCCTTTTATATCTTAGCCTTTCTAATTTTGTCCCTAGATGTTTGTGCTATTCTTTTATGTTCACCCGTAGCAATTTGTCCATGTTTCAATTTTTCTGTAGGAATCCTGTTAATATTCAGGTTATTAAAGAGCTCCTAATGGTGCCATATTGACCTCTTACCATTTCTATCTTTTCTTCTCATTGAGATAGTTTGCTGTTGTGCCTTTTAATATTGTCTCTTTGAGAAACTGTCAGCTCTCCTTTCCATTAGATTTGCTTCCCAGGGGACCTTACCTACCAGTTCTGAGTTTAAAGTCTGCTTTGGCCTTGTTCTGCTGCTCTCACCCCTTCCTTTTCTTAGAATCTTGAAATCTCATTTCATGATCGCTTTCACCCAAAATACCTTCAACCTTCGGATTTGCAACTAGTTCCTCCCGGTTAGTCACAATCATGTCTAAAATGACTGTCCCTCTAGTTACTTCCTCTGCCTTCAGAAACCAAAAGTTCTCCTCAGTACATTCCGAGAACTTACTGGACATTTTTTATTTTGCCCTACTAGTTTTCCAGCAGATGTCTGGGTAGTTAAAGTCCCTCATTACTACCAGGCCTTGTGTTTTGGCTATTTTCATCGCTTTAAAAGTTGTTCAGATTACAGTAGAGAAAATTCTCCTAGTGATCCCAATACAAATACTCCATGAGTGTATGTCTAATAGATGGAATTAATCTGAGTAGTTCTGCTGTCAGTGGTACTTGTCTTTACCTTTCATACAATTTTTCTCACTCGTTGCTGCCAGGACCTTGTTGCCCGCTTGGATGACCTAGGTGGGGTATATCTGCAGTTTGAAGAAGGACTTGAGACTACTGCATTATTTGTTGCTGCTACTTACGGCCTGTCAGACCACGTGGGTACAGAGCCAGCGATGAAGGAGGTATGTAACAGATCCTATGATCCAGAAGGTGTAGTAGCTGGTAAAAAAACACTTATGAAAGACCATTAATTATTGTATCTGGAGAGCATTAAAAGGTGTAAGCAGCACGTATAACTGAGAGCAGAAATTGACCCATAGCAAGGACTTATAGGTTCTAAAGTTTTACACTGTTTTGTTTTTGAGTGCAGTTATGTAACAAACAAACAAAATCTACATTTGTAAGTTGCACTTTCACAATAGAGACTGTACTACAGTACTTGTATGAGGTGAATTGAAAATAACTATTTCTTTTGTTTATCATTTTTACAGTGCAAATATTTGTAATCAAAAATAATAATATAAAGTGAGCACTGTACATTTTGTATTCTGTATTGTAATTGAAGTCAATATATTTGAAAAATGTAGAAAAACATAAAAAAAATTAAATTTCAATTGGGATTCTATTGCTTAACAGTGCGATTAATCGCAATTAAGTTTTTTGAGTTAATCACGTGAATTAACTGCAATTAATCGACAGCCCTAATAGAAATCATTATTGCAAGCCCTCTACAGGGTCATTTCCTTAGCATCTTTTAGGGTAAAATTCACTGACCCTCAGTGTACCGTTATAACCTGTTTTGTGTAAGGACCTGAAAAAAGAAGCTAGGCTGAGCCACTCGGTGCATCATTCAGGTAATAGCAGCAATGGAGGGGGTTGAGAATGAAGCCTGTGTACGGAATTGGAGTTCATTCTTGGCCCTTTTCCATGCTGCTGCCAAGCAGTAACTTGGATGTCGCTTTTGACACAAAGGTTCTGGTGAACACAGTCGCACATTTCAGACTGTCAGAGTCCCAAGACAGAAAAAAATAAATTGGTCCAATTAGAGAAAATTGTTTAGCGTTGATTCTAAATCAGACTGTCAGGAGCGCTTTTGTTGGATGACTTTTTAACTGAATGGGGAAAATACCTTCTCTTCAGAAAGCTGCCCGAGTTATTTTAAAGTTTAGCGGGTTTATAATATTTAAAACAACTCCCCTTACAGTTTTCATGGTGTTAAACCAGTGTATCTGTTGATGATTAAGTCCCCGATCCTGCAAGATGCTCTGTTCTGTTGAAGAGCACTTTGTGAGATTGGCACGTAATAGAGGATCTGATGCTTCCATCTGGGTGCCTTCAATTGGGGTCTCTTGTCCATTGACCATCAGTAGATGCAAACACAGGGAAAAATGAGACATCAGTAGATATGAACACAGTGGAGACTGAGCAACTAGAGGAACTTTAAATGCATTTGAGAAAACTAAAAGGAGATTGTTTAGGAGGTGACTGTGGTGGGTGTTTTTGGTCTGGTTTTGTAATGATAAATGAACTGTATCCGTTCCTCGGATATTGGACGGACTCTCTGGGATATGAGGTGTGTGTATACAGGCCTCTTATTGGCTTTGAGTACTATGCCATTTTCATACCCGAAGTTGGCCCCAATGCCTGTGCTTACATCAAGGGGTAGTCTTATAGTTTGAAACAAACAGGAATTCTAAAGATTCTGTATTAATTTGGGCTTCACCCTCCTGTCTTGTGCTGGGAACTCTAGACCCAAGAACAAGAATCCTAAGGTTCAACCCAGTCGAAGAACAGGTAACTAACCTTCCATTGTTACAGGGCTGACCTAATAATAGTTTAAACAAAATGAATTTAAAAGAAAAGAAACATAAATCTTGTGGCTGTTGGGTACTGTATTTGAATGAGACTATTTTGCCAGTCATATCTGCAGAGAGCTCTAAGGTAAAATCACCGGAGTATTAGTCAAGGCTTCTGTTCCTGCACAAGAAGGTTTTTAGCACTTTGTTAGCCTAGGCCCTTTTCAAATGTTGGGGAAAGCGGCCCTCCCTCTCCTTCCTTCCCCGCCACCCCCCATGTTTGGCTAACACATGATTGGTTCCTCTTTGTTTCAGGATCAGATAATCCAGTTGATGAATGCAATTTTTAGCAAGAAGAACTTTGAGACATTCTCTGAGGCCTTCAGCGTGGCTTGTGCTGCAGGCTCTTTATCCCAGAACCGCTACCACTTGCCCGTCATCGTTGTCCCTGATGGGCCAGCAGCCGTGTCTCATCATCAACCCATCCTCAGGGTGAGCTCCTAGATCTGAATTTGTCCATAATCTTGGCTCAATCTGCAGTGTTGCAGGGATGGGATGGCTTAGTGCGTTGGATAACGCCTTTCACTTCTGGCATCAGGGCTCAAGTGCAGACTTATTTCACATAGGCATTGAATGTGGATTTAGGAATTGAGTCTTATGGATCCCTGTGTACTGGGGACTAAGCAGAGACACTACCACAAAAAGCACCACAGTGCTCAGCATAATTGCTTTTATTAGGAGAATTAATAATGTTTCTCATCCCTATATGAAGGCATCATAAGGAACTTGGTAGACTGAGGATGCTGTGTTTCAAACTTGACATGTTTGGCCGTCAAATCATGGGGAATAGTAGTAGAGGGCAGGGGATTCCTACAAGTGAGTTGTCTTTGGATGCTTTTCCATCTTCCAAGAATTAACTCCCTTGTTGGGTAGCCTTCCCAGAAATGTGGATCTCACTCTTACTAATCACTTTTTCTCTTTCTAGCTGCAAGTGACCAATGTCATGTCACAGCCACTGACTCAAGCTGCTGTAAAGCTAGACCATGCCAAGTCTGCTTCTACCAAAGCCACTGTCCTTCACCAGATGCCGTTTGCCGTTTCAGAGTAAGGAACAAACCTGTTTCTACTGTTTGACATAAAGCAGCAACCTCTGTTATAAAAACAGGGGATTATTCCCCTTCTCTGCCTCTCATAAGAAAGAAACGCTTGTTAAATGATGGAATATCAAGGCACCATAGTGATTTATTGGTGAGCGTAGTTACTTTGAGTGCTCTTTAGTAATGATACTGAATCATTACCACATGTCATTTCCCTACTGATGCAATTCTCCCCACCCAAAAATATTTCTGACTGCTGGGAGGGAACATATGGTGTTTCTCCTCTTTCCCTAACTCCTTGGATGGATGAAGAATGATTTTGGCAGGGCTGATCTGTATGCTTAGGGTTGCCTTACTTATTTTGGATAGTGTGGTATATGCTTATCATAATTGTTTGTTCTGACATCAGACTTGCACCTGAGATGTGGACTTAACGAGAGCCACATATGGTGCCCTACAAGCCATGTTTGGGGTTACTGCCATAATCCATCAGTTCAGACTGATCCAGCAAGAATTTGTGAGGGTGAGATGAAGTTGCCCCGCCTTCAAAAGAAATGATCATTCCTGCCCTCCATTTTACTGTGTAAATTCACTCTGTTATAAACTTACTGTTCTTCTGCTCATGATTGTTAACCGTTGCAGTTACTGTAGATAGAGCATAAGTGTTTGTCTACAAGAAAAAATGCTGTAATAAAACTACGATGTAGTGTACCTAGAAAATATCAGACTTAAATGTAGAAGATATTTTTATTTTTGGAAGCGTTAAAGTCTCTTCTTAACCAGAAATGCTGAATTCATGCTAATATTTTTCAATTTGTATATGCTGCTTCTCTCAGATACTTGTAAGCTGTAGTAGAGGAAAATCTAGTATACCTTGCTCTTTGGAGCCTTTCACTTCTGTATAGTTGCACAAGTTTCCTATTTGTTAGTTTCCTATATAGATATTGTAGAGCGTGTGTTTTCTGTTCTTTATATCTCTGCTCTTGTTGTCACAGAGACATCTTTGAGCTGAACTTCATGAATGCCAAACCTGCCAGTGGATATTATGATTTCTCCATCAGCGTCGATGGTGACAGTCGATTAATTGCAAACAAAGTTGAGGTGGGTGTGTTTTGATTGCTGTCTAATTGTCAAGTGTTTGTTCAATGGAACTACTTTTAATGTATCCCATATGAAGATCTGGCCCATTGTACTGAATGTGTGCTATCACAATCTTCTGCAAAGCAGCAGACTTTGATTTAGCCTAAGGGGTTGAGCATGGGTCTGGGAGTCAGGAGACCGGGGAGACGGAGGGATGTGAATTCCTAGCTCTGCCACTGGCCTGCTCTGTGACCTTGGGGCAAGTCGCTTCACCTGTTTCAGTTTCCCTATGTGTAAAATGGCCACAAAGTACCTGAAAATCTACTGATGAAAAGTACCCAACGCTTAGGCTGTATTATTATTGTTATGACTACCTCAGGATCAGAAGCTAGATCTGGAGGGGATCAATTAGAGTAATTTTACTGATTATTAATCATTTAGTAGGTAATATATGTACATCAAATACAGAACAAAGATTAGTAACATTGGCGATGTAAAGCAACTGTTTGCATAACATCCATTAGTATGAAGTGATGGAAGAACTCACTAGAAATATTGGTTCTCCAAGCTATTCAGAATTTGAGTCCATAAACTTCAGGATGTGGCTAAAGAGCCATGTTACGCAGTTCCTTATATAACATGAACATTAAACAGTTGATTTTTAATGTCTTTGTACATACTCTACAGTCAAACTTATGTTCCTTCCATCTTGAAAATAGGTAGACATTGATGTTCGTGTCAGAGCAAGACTGAGAGAGTCAAGTTGTGGGTGCAAATTAAAAAGCGCTTGTTCAAACACACCTCTGCTAGTAGAACAGTTGCCCACTGCCTGTTAGTCAAGGAAATGTAATTGTGACTAAATGTTTGTGATTCTACTTTTTCCCCAGATTTGCTCCAGGGAGAACATTCCATTCACAAAGTCACTGCAGTGGTGACAGTTGGGAACAATTGTCACTCTCCTCAAGTGATGTGTATTCTGAGGGGTTAACTTTTTGCCCTCAGTTGCCGCTAATGAAAAAATTAGCATTTAAAATCTTACAGTTCAGTCAGCACAGAATGGGGGAAGGAAGACACTTATTTACAAGTGCTGGCCTCTGCCATGCTTATCAAATTGGCGTTGTAATTGTGGTAATAATTGCACTTAGAGTGTCAGGAAGGGATTGATGGTCTTGCTTAAACTCTCTCGAGGCATGTGGCGCCGGGGGAATGCATTAATGCCCATGGCTTTGTGTGATCGTCTCCTAATAAGAAGACTCATTGTTAGCGGGGAGGGCTGCGGGGGAGCTGTGTGTTCGGAGGCTGTCATTACCATTAATTGTCCCTAATGCATAGTAGTTTTTGACTGTAATGAGCTAAACTGCAGGGTTATTACTCCATGTGGAAAGACTGCATTTCCTGGCATTAAAATATTTGTGAGATGGGCTTGTGTGTAATAGTCAGTAAAGGGAGCTTCATGGAATAGCACTGAGGTGCTCTCAGTTGCCTTTAAAACTGGAAGTGGATCAGATTCTCACTTCCTTTGTTCCTGTCCTAGAACTAATATGAAATTCTCTTCTCTGGCTAGTTTGGGGCAGGATCCACTAACAAGAAATCTTATGGGTAACATCTGTATTGAAATCTCTAATTCTCAGTTGTAAAGGGACAGAGTCAAGATTGGCAGGGCCAAAATCTAACCTACCTCTTTTTTGCTTTGAACATTGCAAATTAAGTTCTTTATGTAAGAGAAATCCTCTTGTGTGGCAGGGTCTGGAACTCAGAGCAACCCTACAGTAACAAACCATAGTACATGATGGGAAAACATCTTGGCAATGCATAGATTTTAACTCGCCAAGGAATGCTTTTATAAGATGGTGTGAAGGCCAAAATTATAACAGGTTCAAAAAAGAATTATATAAGTTCATGGAGGATAGGTCCATCAACGGCTATTAGCCAACAAGGTCAGGGATGCAACTCCACACTCTGAGTGTCCCTAGCCTGTGACTGCCAGAAGCTAGGACTGGACGACGGGATGGATCACTCAATGATTGCCTGTTCTGTTCATTCCCTCTGAAGCAGTTTGTATTGGCCACTGTTGGAAGACAGGATACTGGGCTAGATGGACCCAGTGCTCTGACCCAGTGTGGCCATTCTTATGTGAGGAGAACAAATGTGCCAATTAAAAGCTATACTCTGCAGCAACTATTTATGATTGGGAGGAAGCTGGAAGTAAATCCCACTTGATTTGATTGATTACTTGGATTGTCAACTCTTGGGGCAGGGGCTGTCCTGTTTGTACAGCACCTAGCACAGCAGGGTCCTGGTCCATGACTGGGACTCCTTGGGGCCACTGCAATACAAATAATAACTTGACTCTAATCATAAAGGAGAATTTGCTAAATTGAAGTAGAGGCCAGTAGCATTTGTGAGTCCTTTGGTTTTGCCTGGTGGTAAGAGATGGTGCAGAAAGACCTACCAGAGGTCTAAGGCAAGAAAAATATAGCAGGTTACTGTCAGACTTGTTAGCTAGATATTAATAGGAACTGAGAAAAGTAGAAATGTATTTTAAAAACTGCGAGCAGAGTAATATACATCGTTTCCATTAATTTTAAAAAACGTATAGCAGGATCTAGTTGCTTGAACCATCTTCCTATGCTGTTCTTTGGAGAGGGGTACTATTATCTAAAAAGGGTCAGGTATCTGACCATAATAGACAAGCTGTACTTTACTGATCTCAGTGTGAGGTCTGGATTGTTGGCGCATGGGTGTGGGGGTTGGTATGGGAGTATATTCTAAATGAATGCTCAGTCTCCAGCCCACCCCCAAATTCTGGCAAAAGGGGTACTTCAAACTTGTTCTCGATTATCTCTTATGCATCTGGGAGTAAGGGGGATTTCTAGACTTCTAAAGGAAAATGTTGGCATGAACTTTGTGTGTGTGGGTGTACTGTTAATTTCCCTATTATGCTTGGCTGCAGTTGAAAGTAAAGGTCTCCACAGAAGTTGGCATTACAAATGTGGATCTTTCTACTGTGGATAAGGATCAAAGCATTGCACCAAAAACCACAAGGTAAGGCAATATTGTGTGATATGCACTGACAAATGACAATATTGAGCCGAGGCCGCTGTTCAGTACCTCCTGATCTGCTGCTATGGAAGCTCAAGTAGTCTTTTGTATCTAAACGTCATCAGAAGTGTATCTGTGCCTTCTCCTTTCAACTCACAAATCCTTGGGAGCTCATTGGGGAAAAGTGGCTTTTTTTTAAACTGAAGAAAGTGCTGACAGAAGCTAGACAAGCCCCGTAGCCCTCTGTTACTTCCATGCAGCTGCTTCATATTGGCAGTGTGCTCAAGTTAGCAGATATAAGTAGTTAAAATAATTGCTTAAGTGCTCATGGTATTGGCAGATTTCATCTAGAGGAACCTCTAAGATGAATGTGTGGTGGAAGGTCATGCTACTGCAAATAGAGCTGGGTGAAGCTTGTCAGCTGAGACTTTATTTTAAGGGGGAAATGCAGATTCAGCTAAATTGTCTGTTTTGCCAAATTGTTTCAGCCAAAAAATTCTGAAAGTTTAAAACATTTTGTTTTGACATTTTCAAAACAAAATGTTTGAGTTGGGAGTGGTAAATTTTCATCTTGAATTTTTCTTCAATTTTATTTTTTTTAAATGCAAATGAAACATTTTGTTTCCGGTCAAACAAATAACTTCATTCAACCCAAACCAATTTTTTTTTTTTTTTTTTACTTTATTGGAAATTTAGTTTTCGGGGTGGTATTTTTTGAACTGCCAGCAAACCAAGAAATCCATTATTTGCACAGCTCTAACTATAAATCAGTTTTTGTGGGGTTTCTTTAAATCCAATATTTTCCCCTTAATATACACAAATAGCTTGCAGAAATAAATCATGCTAAATCATTACTTTTTTCCCCTCAGTTTTGTGGGAGGGCAGTGATGGAACAGAGAGGCATTTTAATTCTCTGAACTGATGGTCTGTTTTATCAAGTAATCTACAGTAAGTCCCCTATGAGTAAATCGTGACACTGTTAGCCAGACTTACATGTCAGTGACTCCAAACCCTCTGTTGGAAAACCATCTCTAATCTCTTTTTATTCCCCCACCTCCTCCTTAGGGTAGCTTATCCAGCCAAAGCCAAAGGATCATTCACAGCTGACAGCCATCAGAATTTTGCCTTGTCCTTCCAGCTGGTGGATGTGAACAGTGGAGCCGAGCTCATCCCTCACCAGGTCAGGATGAATTTATGTAGTTATCCTGTCATCTGGATGCTGCCTCTTGAGGCATCTTAGGCAGCAGTTGCTCTTTGAAAAGCTTTCTTAGGCTTTGAAAACCATCCTATTGTCTGTGTTTGAAACAAATTGTGATGGGAAAATTGTAGATAAATACTTTGTGCACCCAAAAGGGAGGGAAAGAAGATTGGATCTGAACAGAATAAATCCAATTCACTTACTTTTTTTTGTTACATTTTAAATAAGCCTCTGCTAAGCTTTACTTCATGGCTTATTTAGAGAAACAAATATCGAGTGGAGGAAGCTACATCCTGTGCTGTAAAAGTGCATTTCTACCTTGGATACAGAATGTTCCCTGAAACTCTCACGCCTAAGGTTGCATTCGATGTACCAACCTCACAGTCCAGAGACCAGGCATGTGATGATAGTAATACATTGCAAGTAGCGCTCATTGCAGCCACAGCAGGAAATGGCCAGCACCCAAGAGACTTTGTGGACTGCGCTGGTTCCTATATTAGTGTGGCTACTGTGGGAAGGATTGTGCTCAAGTGATTCAGTAAGGTGTCCAGTAGTCAGTACTCCTGAATTCTATTTCTAGCTCTGCCACTGAGTCACTAGCTTTAGGTACATCACTTGCCACCATGTGCCTCAGTTTCCCCATCTGTAAAATATGAATACTTGCCTGCCTCAGTGTGTCAAAACCAGGATTTCTTCCTGCAATGAAAATCCCTCTATAAGTATAAAGCCATTATCACTTTCCTTCTCAGACATTTGTCCGTCTTCACAACCCAAAGACTGGGCAGGAGGTGGTGTTTGTCGCAGAACCAGACAGCAAGAATGTGTACAAGTTTGAACTGGACACTGCTGAGAGAAAGACAGAGTTTGATTCTGCCTCTGGTACCTACACCCTTTACTTGATAATTGGAGATGCCACTCTGGAAAATCCAATCCTGTGGAATGTGGTATGTTGCCGACTGTGCAGTGACATGGTTGTGGGATCACTGACAGTGTAGCGAGAAGCAATAATAGAAGCCTAGAAGAATAAAGAAACAAACGCTGTAGTTCTGTGTGGCTGATCTTGCTTCCTTTTATGGCATATGTAGACTCTTGGTTTAAAAAAAAAAATTGAATCGGTGCAAAAGCAAGACTAGAATGACTTTTCAGCTGTGTGTGTCATGGAAGAGCAGCCATGGAACAGGCTCTCTGAGATCAGTCCTGTACTGACTGGGCATAGGCTCAGAAGCAAGCTGTCCCTGGAAGTAGCTTGTGTGTACCAGCTGGGATTTGAACATATCCAGCTGCATAGTGCTAAATGAAGGGCATTCCCTTCCCTGTTCAGAAAAGGAAATGTCAGTTTAAAATGCAATTCAGTAGGTCTATGTGGTGAGTTGTTCATTGTAGTGTGGCTGAATTGCTTAGTCGTCTTTAATGCCTTCATTATGTTGGGGAGTCTGGCTCTGTGGGGGAAGGGGGGTGTAATAGCCTTTATAGGTCATACACCAGGGTCATGGCTTTGTAATTTTGTTCAATTCCATTTCAGGCTGATGTTGTTATCAAATTCCCAGAGGAAGAGGCTCCATCCGCAGTCCAGTCAAAGAAGCTTTTCATTCCCAAGCCAGAAATCCAGGTACAGCTCAAAAGATGGGAATGAATTCTATTTTTGATGGAATATTTCACTTTTACCCTTATCAGTGACAGTCTTAAAAAGTAGCCTCCCATACGAGAGCATCTTCACCATGTTAGTGATGCCCATTAGAGGAAAACAAAAATAACTTCTTGGTGGATAGGGAGTTTGGGGTCGCATTACTTATCAGTAGGCAGAAATAAACTCTGTGTCCCAGTGGTGTGGCAACAAAATATTGTGCCATCATTGCTCAGATATGGATCTCCTCAATGAGAACACACTCTGTCTCTGATCTCTGTTAGAGATCACACTTTCTATGCTTCATCAAGTGGAGACCAAAGAAAGCTTCCAGCTCCTAAAGATCTCTCCCCCTACCTCTCCCTCCAGGTCAGCTCATAGAGTAGCATCCATGGGGCATGTTGAGTAGCCAGAGATTCCCTGTTTTACAGACTACAAGGAAAAATTGACATTGCAAGAAAGCAAGGAATTACATTTGGGAGGGGGAGACACTTCCACAAGAAAGACATGGACTGGGCCTTTGATACTTAAAGGGGCCACCCCAATCAAAATTAGTGTGTGGGACCTGTTGCTGGGACAGAAACTTGTCACCTGTTGCGCTGAAACTATTCTTGTGAAGTGCTTCTAAAGGGACTTCTCTCCACAGCACCTGTTCAGGGAACCTGAGAAGAGGCCTCCTACAGTGGTGTCCAACACATTCACAGCCTTGATCCTCTCCCCGCTGTTTTTGCTGTTCATTCTGGTAAGTTGAATAGATTCCATATAGAATTTCTCTTCTGCTCTACAACCCAAAACTAGCACAGTAAACTACTACAGCCACACCTCTTACCTACACTCTGGTTAGGAGTAATTAAGTCAGTCTTGCTGTGATACAGAGGGAAGAACAGTGTCTTCCTAGAGGTCCCTTCTAACTCAGATAACTCTCTGGTTCTGTTTCATTCTGTGCTGGACTTCCAGCAAATCATCTTAAGGCACTGAACAGGTTAAGGAAAATGTAATAAAGCCCCTTAGCCTCGGTAAAAGTGCTGTTTTGATTCCCAGACATCGAATGAGAGGCTATCAGGTGACTAGAGGAATCCTTGCCTCACTCAGCAATATTACTTATTGGCTGATATAGCTTCTCTCCAGTCCTTAGAAAGAGCCTGATGTTAACGAGGCAGGGCATTATGGAAATGGGATGTTCCAAGCAAATTAATGGAGCTACTCAGGGCTCAATCTAGGTGCAAAGGGTTGGACTAGGTTCAGTTCTAACTTCCTGTCCCTAAATTGTTTTGCTGAATTCATGCTCCAGTTAGAAAACTAAGAGCACTGATTAGGATGAGGCATCATACAGTGTAAGCTTCTCCCACATGGCTCTGCTGACATTCTCAGTTCTGACCTCAGTTGCCCCTGCTGTTCCAGCCTTAGATTCTTCCAGAACAAAGGCAGTCATACCAAACTGCATGGCAATTTTTTGTGATGTGGATTCACATGCTAAAGGACTTGGCTGAGAGACCACCAGATTGATTCCCACTTGTGGACCTAATCAGCATTTGAATCCATATTGACAGAGGTGAAATGTACAGCATCAGCCAAGCACCTGTCATCCACTAAACACCACTTTAGAACTTGCTTGGTATACTTTAAAATCTCTCTGCTCATCAAGTTAAATTATACATGGTTTGGTGGGATAAACATATGGCTCCTCTTTGAACCCTCATCCTTACCTCATTGTGTGTTCCAAATGCAACCTCTCCTCTTCTGAAGGCTTGGGGGCAATCAGACAGAGCCGTGTCCAGTTACCTTGGGAATCCATGGTGCACTTGTTGATGACTTAGCCAGCACTCCCTCAGTGATGCTTCTCCTTTTCATCTTCTCTTCTACTCACTTCAAACTGACATTATTACATGGTCATTCATAACCTTTTATTTCTTCCAGAATTGTAGCTAGTTTCATCCTGGGTTCAGTAACAGAACATTATGTTCACAGTTACCAGTTTTATTCATATGAATTCAAGGCAAATCAGATTTTTCTGAGGGAAGGGTGGGTTTGGAGGCTTTGTTTAGCAAAATACTTGTGAGATCCTGCAGACTCCAAGATAGTATTTCTTTAAGAGTTAAATACCAGCTAACTGATTGCTTTCATGAAACAGACTCGTTATTGCAACTAGGAGCAGTGTCTTCTGCCTTAAAAGCTTGGCAGAAGTAGATGGGATCTTGGGTTGGCCACTGTTTAAGGGCTTGTCTACACAGGGAAGCTATTGTGAAATAAACTCAGGTGTGAATTGAAGCTAAACCACACAAAGACACTGTTAGTGCGGTGTGGGGAGCTATTGTGGAATAGCTGTTTTGCAGTAGCTCTCCCACAGTAACTACTCCAGGCTGTTTTCTCATGTGGACAAGCAGTAACAAACAAGTTGGTTTTGCAGTCTTGGCCATCATTTTAATTGATGAGGAATTTGAAGCAACTCCAGTTTGAAAGGCATGTTGAAGAACTTTGTAGTTAACTGATGACAAATAAAAGCTAATGTCTAATAAATCCATTGTGATTGGGGTTTTATTTTTTCTTTCAGTGGATAAAGATTGGTGCCAACATCTCCAATTTCAGCTTCGCTCCCAGCACCATTATCTTTCACCTAGGTCATGCTGGTAAGTGCCAGAGGCTCTTTGCTTTGTATGACCTCCTTCCCACATGGACTTTACAGATGTACTCTGATGATAAATGGACTCACAACCTATTAACTGTAATGACTTAATAGCATAACGTTTCTCTCTCGTTTTCCTCTTCCTTTCTGCCTTTCAGAATTGTTAATATGGTGATAAACAAACCTGTTTTGTCCATCAGCTTATAACAGCTGTCATTATACTAGGCTCCTCTTGCACACCACTTACCTACACTTAATAGCACTCTTCATATCAGAGGTCACTATTTTTATTGTGTATTCACCCTTTGGTAGATGGGGGATTTTTTTTGAGGCAGTAGAGTGGGGATGAAGGCCTATGGGGTCTCCCTATACTCCTTCTTGAGTCTATTTATACACACGCGCACACACTGTAGACCAACTTGTCCTCATCAGGAATGGATGGGACCTAGTTTTCTCTGAGAGCTCTGAGTTCTCATTGGTTTTTTTGGTCCCTCGCAGAACCCTGGAAGATCCTCCTCCTCTAACACTCACAAACCTTCATATTGCATCCACCAATCTTCCATTTGAAGAGAATTGGACACAACTCACCAGTGCTGCTCTTTCATCAACGACAATGGCACAAGGCCCTTGTTCCCATGGAACTGACTGCAGAGTCTCTCTGGTTCTCCTGGGCCAAGGAGCCAGAGAGAGAATGGAATCCAAGGCTGAGGGGTGGCAGCACAATATGTTATTTCTAAACCGTCTAGTGCCATGAACAGTTTTAACCAGGGTCTTGCTTTGAAATGAGACTTTCTGTCTTGTCTCTTCATAGCCATGTTGGGGCTCATGTATGTCTATTGGACTCAACTGAACATGTTCCAGACTCTGAAGTACCTGGCCATCTTGGGCAGTGTCACATTCCTGGCAGGCAACAGAATGTTGGCCCAGAAAGCAGTAAAGAGGTAAGAGGAAGGGATGTGGATGTAACTGTAGGGTCTGGTTTCCACAAAGCCGGGGGAAGGAAGGCGGCCATGTTGACAGGAAAGCGGCCATGTTCCACTGGCCATTTTCAGCACAAACACCTAATGGAGTGCTAAATAGCAAGTAGTCTAGGTGCTTGCAGTAGGGGTGGCTGTCACTGGAGAATTACCAGCTGTGGAGTTTTGAGGAGAGTGGATTATAAAGCAGCTCAATGAATTGATCAAATACTTTGAATTTTGAGAGCGGGAATGTGTGCTTTTCCTTGGGCATTGACAGAACATGGGTTTTCCTGAAGTCACAGGCCAAGACTTTTCAACTTGGGGCCTAAATTAAGGCACCTAAATGAATGGGCTGTTTCTCAGAAGTGCAGAACAGCCAGCAGCAAGCATGGCGGATAATAGTTACACCTCTACCCCGATATAACGCTGTCCTCGGGAGCCAAAAAATCTTACCACGTTATAGGTGAAACTGCGTTATATTGAACTTGCTTTGATCCATCGGAGTGCGCAGCCCCGCCCCCCCCCGGAGCACTGCTTTACCGCATTATATCCGAATTCATGTTATATCGGGTCGCGTTAAATCGGGGTAGAGGTGTATAAGGAATAGCCAGCATGGATTTGTCAGGAACAAATCATGCCAAACCAACCTAATTTCCTTCTTGGACAGGGTTACCAGCCTGGTGGATAGGGGGAGCAGTAGACGCGATATATCTTGATTTTTAGTACTGCTTTTGACACAGTCCCACATGACATTCTCATAAGCAAACTAGGGAAGTGTGGTGTAGATGAAATATAAGGTGGGTGCAAAACTGATTGAGAAACTACTCAAAGAGTAGTTATCAAAGGTTCTCTGTCAAACTGGGAAGCTGCGACTAGTGGGGCCCCACAGGGTGGGTCTCTCTCGTGTCTGGTACTATTCAATAGTTTCATTAATGACTTGGATAATGGAGTGGACAGTATGTGTAGAAAATTTGTGAATGACACCAAGCCGCAAGCACTTAGGAGGACAGGATTAGAATTCAAAATGACCTTGACAAATTAGAGAATTGGTCTGAAATCACCAAGATGAAATTCAGTGAAGACAAGTGCAGAACACTTCATTTAGGAAGGAAAAATCAAATGTACAACTACAAAATGAGGAATAACTGGCTAGACGGTAGTATTGCTGAAAAGGATCAGGGGGTTATAGTGGATCACAAATTGAAGATGACCCAACAATGTAATGCAGTTGCAAAAAAGGCTAATATTCTGGGTTGTATTAACAGGAGTGTCGTATGTAGGACACGGGAGGTATTTGTACAGCTCTATTCAGCATTGGTGAGGCCTCAGCTGGAGAACTGTGTCCACTTTTAGGTGCCACACTTCTATGATTCTATGGATTTCACTGAAGCTGCTGGTGGCTTAGCATTTTTGAGAGCCAGCCCGCTCATTTAGATGCCTAAATGCAGACTTGGGAGCCTAATTTGAGGTATCCAGGTTTGAAAGTCTAGGCCATAAGGCTTTCCTTGGAAGAACTGTACTTACAACAAAGCACATGCTCTGAAGAGAGTGTTCACTCCCTGGTGTATCAAACATTTACAGTAACTTTCATTATAAGGGTACTCTGAAGTTCCAACCTTCCACAGCTCCACTTACTGGGTGGTAAATGCTTTTGTGGTAAAGGGAATGTTGCTTTGACTTCCCTATACTATAGGGTTGATTCAATTCCCATTAAAGCCACTGGAAAGACTCCTGTTGGATTGGCCTTTAAAAGACATCAGCCATGAGACTACAGTTCTAACTTGCTGTGCATGTGGAATTTCCCTCCCTTCCCCACTGTTATAAAGATGACACTCTTCAAGGAAGGTGGGAGTGCGAGCATGTAACCAGCTACTTTCCTGATGCCCCATGCAAGACCTTCCCTAGCCTGCACAATTGCTGTCAGTATTCCCTGTGGCTTACCCATCAGCACAAACCTTCCTAGTGAAAGCAAACCTTTATAAGAACATGAATCTAAAGCTTAATTAGCTACCATCACCCCGTAGATGTATCCTTGGCCCTCTAATCAGAGTATCCATAGATCCTTCTCATACATACCTCGCTACTGCAAAGTCATCTTTCAAACACACATGCACTTAGGCTGCTTTCAGGTTGTTGCTCCCTGACCCCAACATCACTACAGACTCTCAGCCATTTTCTTCCTCAGAGCCTCGAGTCCCCTCAGTTGCCACACTCAACTGCTGTCATTTTGAGTCTAATTTAAAGATTCAGGCTTTGATCCCTGTCTTGCAAGTGCGATGCCTGGCTGCTGGGCTTACCCCTTAACACATTTTTAGTCAAACTTGTTCTCTTTTTTTACCTTGCCCTTGTTGGTCCCCTGGAAGGAGTTTGCACATGCATGTTCACACATTTTTTACAAAGCAATCTGACCCATAAAACCCGAGAGAAAAATAGTATTTTCAGTAACTTTATACTGATTTATTACCTTTAAAATTAAGCAGTATGCGGAGACTGCAGCTGGGCAAAGATAATCAGCTAGATCGTCAGAGCTCAATCCCTTCTCAAAGCAGCATTTTCCAGCCATCCTCGGGATGCTCAATGTGGTATTTCCCCTCTCCTCCTTTGCATAGAGTTCTCTAGCAGGAGTTCTTTTCTGATGGAGCTGTGTTTTGTCATTCATTCCTGTATTTCAATTGTTAGTAAGTCTGAAGTTTGCTTCTTGCTAAGACGATAAATAGAAATGGTAAAAGTAAAACCAGAAATTGTTAGTGTCTATATTAAGAAATCTGGAGAAGCAGGCAAAGGAGATTAATTGAGCTTATCTCTGACTGGTTCAGCTCTACCAGGGCTTCTGTTAGCAGATAAATGGGGGATGGCTTACTCCCTACCTCTCTAAACAGCCTCTCCATGTTGAGCCATACAGTTTCATTGGTTGTGACATGTAAGAGCTTTTACCAAAATGCCAACTTTAAAATAGAACTTCCACCTGACTGTGGAGGTGGCCCATCCTTCAGGTTCTCATATGAGAATAAGCTACTAAAAGGCATCTTTTGTTGGCTTACTGCCAGCCCAGCGTAACCCTTGTTGCTAGTCTATGTCAGATACTCAGAGCAATGGCTACCTGACACAGACTTTGAGTCAAAGCCATTCTCCTGGTGTGGGCAGCACAGGAGAGGTAGCAGCAGTAATGCTTGGCCTATCCCTGTGTCTTTATTGAAGGTACTGGAAGCCCTGGTTTTGCTTTTTGCTTTTTCTTTCATCTGCTCCAGTTCCTGGAGCCGGGCTGCTCTCCTCCTCGCTGTCCTCTGAATCTTTTCCCTCTCTCCTTTTGGCAGGATTGCTGCAGAACAGAGCAGTAGGTTGGCAAAGTATAGAACGCTGCGGTAAAAGGGGGTTGCTCTTCCTAGAAGTAAGGGCTCTTCTGGAATTTGCCTTTCCCAGGCATTCTGGCTACTTCATTTCATTCTCATCGCTCACTCCTCGGCCAAAAGAAATCTTAACTGAAGCCACTTTACAACCTGCCATGTATGGCTTTGAATCGGGGGTGGGGGTGTATTATTTTTAATTATAGATGTCTTTAGATGTTGTTCTGTTATCTACGTGCATTAAGAGAAAACGACTTCTGTGTGAAGCCTTCACTCTCCCAAGTTTATGTGACACATACATACACAAACACATGTGCATCCTTTTTATTGTGGGCCTAAGGATTCTATACGACAATGAAACAAAAGCTAAATTAATCACGGAACCCCGGGGAGGGGGATTATCATGCCTGTAAGTGAATGGAGAATGTAGTCTAGAGGTGAGCGTAGTGGAAGTGGTCGCTGTACAAACTTGCACTGACCTGCACTGTTTCTGCTATTTCATTCCTGGGCATCTTTACCAGAGACTGAGAGTCAGGTTGAACTGGGTGTGGCTTTGTGGAGTGGGTAATCAGATATCCAGTAGAAGCAAGGCCAAACCACCGACCTCTTTTGACTTGTGACCCAAGCTGTGATTTATCCAAGTATCAAATCAGACTAGATTTGATGGCTCCCTCTGTGGCATCGTAGAGTTTAAGGCCAGAAGGGACTGCTACATCATCTAGTCTGACTGCCTGTATATCACAGGCACCAACACCCACACGCTAAACCCAACAACCCAAATTAGGCCAAAGCGTTACAGCCCGCAGGAGACTAGACTGTTATGTGCCACAGGCAGGACCAAGGTGCACCAGTGCTCATGGCCTATGTAATGGCAGGGAAATAATTAAATAAGATATAGTCAGATAATCTTGCAAGTGACTTGCCCTCCATGCTGCAGAGAAAGGTGAAAAAAACCCAAATTCCTTCCTGACCCCACACGGCAAGCAGTTAGACCTGGAGCATGTGAGCCAAAACCAACCAGCCAGCCAGGCAGGCACCTCGAGAGAGAATGCTCCATGCCACCTAAAAGCCCTGGCCCCCATGTCTGATGTCCCCTCTTCAGCCATGTGGCCCTTGATGCTTCAGAGGAAGGAGATGCATTAAAAAAAAAAAAAAAAAAAACTAAACTCTTCTTTATGGGAAGAAAATCCCTTCCTGGCTTCCTGCATCAGTGGTCAGTCCCTTCCGAATACGAAATCATTTTCAGATCTCCCCCACATCACTTTCCCAATATAAAGCCCTTCATTTCTGCTGTTAATTTGGAATGGGGATGGTTCCCAATTACCATGCAATAGTCCTGTGGGGGCCAGACTGCCCAGCGTGCTGCCTGTCTTTCTGCATGTCTCTTGTTTCTGTGCATGTGTGATATCCTTCATTTCTCCTACACTGTGCACTCTTTCAGGGTTGAGAGAGAGAATCAGACTGTAATACCATTCATCTGATAGAATTGAAACCATTGCAGAATACACTGATGAAAGATCTCTCAAGCTTCTATTTGATTGTTTTGAAGTATATAGAATTGTACCTACCCAGTGCTCTAGGCACGCATAACTAGGACCCAGGATTCAAATTTTCAAAGGGGGACTAAATTTTATGTACAAAAGTACAGGCACAGGAACTGTATCCTTAAAACATAGCACTGTTACTTGTGAGTACAAATTGCTGTTTACATTTGTAATTGCCCAATCTGTATCAAGTATGCTTTGTGTTACATGTGCATGAGTACATTTAGTGTCCACAACGGCCACCAGGTCAAGCCCCGGGAAGCGGCTGTAAAATTTTCCAAGTCCCCACTTGGCCACCAGGTCGAGCTTAAAAAAAAAGAGGGATAAATACCAGGGAGGGAGAGGAATTATTTCAGCTCAGTACTAATGTGGACACGAGAACAAATGGATATAAACTGGCCGTCGGGAAGTTTAGGCTTGAAATTAGACGACGGTTTCTAACCATCAGAGGGGTGAAGTTCTGGAACAGCCTTCCGAGGGAAACAGTGGGGCTGAAAGACCTCTCTGGCTTTAAGATTAAGCTTGATAAGGTTATGGAGGGGATGGTTTGATGGGATAACGTGATTTTAGTCAATAGGTCAATAACGTGCCATCGCTGGTAATTAGTATCAATGGTCAATGAGGGTCTGGCTGGAGAATCTTGCCCGCATGTTCGGAGTTCTGCTGATCGCCATATTTGGGGTCGGGAAGGAATTTTCCTCCAGGGTAGATTGGCAGAGGCCCTGGAGGTTTTTCGCCTTCCTCCGCAGCATGGGGCAGGGGTCGCTTGCTGGAGGATTCCCTGCAACTTGAAGTCTTTAAATCATGATTTGGGGACTTCAACAGCTGGTCAAGGGAGAGAATTATTCCAGGAGTGGGTGGGTCAGCTTTTGTGGCCTGCATCATGCGGGAGGTCAGACTAGATGATCATAATGGTCCCTTCTGACCTTAAAGTCTGAGTCTATGAGTTGAAGATTTGGCCTCATGTCCCTTTTCAGACCCTTTCAAGACACCCCTATCACCACCTCTCAACTCCCTCGCGGGTGCTTTTGAAACTTGGACTGCACACACGAAAAAGCTGACATAACTAGAGAGGAATTGGCTTGATATCCATATGTGAGCTTAGTGTCACTTTGCTTTGGCTGATGAATGTTCGTAACATTAAATTCTCGGTGCCCCAGTGTGGAGTAGGTAAGGAATGGCATTGTGTGTCCCTTGAACACTTCTCCCTTAGCCAGAGCTAAATGCTGTCAGCTGCAGGCAGTAGTCTTTGCCAGCCCCTCAAAACCACAGCCAGGGTTGCTCTGATACTCCAAGAATGCATCAGTTTGCACTTTCCTGTAACAGAGTTCAGTGTACGTGCACGCTCTGAACTCTGCAGAGTGTTGGGGCCTGACTCAAGAGTGCTGAGCACCCATGGCTCTAATTGAAGTCAGTGGATCCTGCAGGTGTCTTGTCCCTTCCCAGGACATGGGTTTGTCATGTATGTGTTAGATTTCTCTTGGCTCAGGTTTTAATTTGGAGAAGACATTTTAAGTCTTCCTTTTAAGGGTACATCTTCACTACCCGCCGGATTGGCGGGTAATAATCCATCCATCGGGGATCGATTTATCGTGTCTCGTCTAGACGCGATAAATCGATCCCCGAATGCACTCCCCGTCGACTCCCGCCTCTCGCTCTGGTGGAGTTCCGAAGCGGAGTCGACAGGGGAGCCGCGGCCATCGATCCCGCGCTGTGAGGACCCGAGATAAATCGATCTAAGATGCGTCGACTTCAGCTACGCTATTCTCGTCGCTGAAGTTGCGTATCTTAGTGATTTTCCCCTCTCCCTCCCCCCCCAGTGTAGACCAGCCCAAAGATCCAAACCCACTCATTCTAATTGCATGAACCAGCAGTTTCTTGGTAAGTTTAAGAATTAGACTAAGCCTGTTGAAAGCTTTGCACTCAGCCACCATTTTTTAATTCAGTTTTTGTTTTGCAAGGCTGGTCACCTCTGCCATTTGCCAGAAATCCACCTTTGCGTTTTCTGGACATTTCACTGCTCCTTCTGTTTGCCCCCCCCCCCTTGTTACGTTATGATACGGTTTATTACATCTTTGCCATGTAAAAAGAAATCCTGTGTCTTCCTTCAAAAGAGCACGGGACACTTAATGAGCAAGGAATTTCAACCTTGCATTGAAAATGTTAATTTTGTTCGGATTTCTCTTTCCTTTCAGGACACATTAGTACCAGAAGAATGGATGAAATAGGAGGGAAAAAACTCAAATCTACACAGAAAAGTGGCCAAGAAACAGTCCAAAGGCCAGAAGTTGGAAGGCAGAAAAGAATTTTTTTTATGAAGTCAAGAGAATTGTGGTTATACTTTTTATTTTTTTTTAATGTTTTCCCTCACTTGTTTTTAGTGACTGTTTGAGCAATTTTGGAATTAAACCAGCAAAGGCCATGTCTTTTCTTCCCTCCCTCTTCACCCCCCCCCCAAGTGTTTAAATTCTGACAGTGCAGATTTTGTAATTCTGACATTTTCCCCCCTTGTGGAATAAAGAGGATGATGAGAGGAAAGAAGGGTTCAATGTTTTATTCCCAGCTGCTTCAGAGGCTGTGATGTAACTTTGGGTTCCATGTGAGAGTGAAACACGTTTTCACTGGCTTTGCTTAGCCCATAATTTCTTTATTCTAGGCAAGGCACACTGTTGTGTGAAGCTTCTCTTTTCATGATGCTGCTCCTGCAGTGTGCCTGGCACTTGCTTTCAGGTCCTTCCTTGGCCTCGCCCCATTCTATTCCAGTGTAAAGAAGTTTGTGCAGCAGGACTTTCTACTCTTGTGCTGTCTTGAATGATGGTTGCAGAGGATACAACTGGGAAGCCCACATCTGCATTTCTCCTGCTGCTTGCACTGGAAGACTGTGTAGACAGGGCCTCTGTTTGTATTAATGTTAGATTCCCTGATCCTAGAACCAAAAGAGTCAAGAGCCAGTTCTTTGCCTAAACTGAGGGAGAAACTGTCCGTGGTGCTGAAATATGAAGACTAACGTACATCCTCCCTTTTACTCTGAATTGTTAATTATTTTTAATAGGTCGCATGCAGCATCAATGAAACTCCAGTGAGGGATGTTCAGCCTAAATCTCTGCCATCAGAGCAGTTTTGTTAGCCTAGCTTTGTTTCCGTTCCAATATTGGGTACAGACCTTGCCACTTCAAGGGTGATTTCTTCGTTTTGTGTCTTTTTATAGTAGGTTAATTTCTCTGTGTGTGTGAGAGAGAGCATTTTTCTGATAAATTAAATGAATGTCAAGAGTCTGCAATGGGCTTGCTGGCTGTGACATAGCGATGTGTGATGGATTTGTTTTGAAGTCTAAAGGACTGGTTAAACACTAAGCCACACTGGCTTTATATTCCTGGGCCATGGGAGCCCAGACTGGGTGTACTGGAAGGCCAAAGGTTAGAAACGTTTAAATACTTGAGTGATGCCCTAGCAATCCACACCCCCATAGTGACTTATCACTCTGATCTTTTAGCTCCATTATCTCAACCTCTTTTTGTGAAAACATGGAATTGGAAAACTGTTTTGGGTGGAGTTTTACCCCCGGCCTTCCTCTTCAATCAGCAACTCCTAACATAGGAATAAACTGAACCCTTTTTTTGTTTTTGGTTTTTTTATTTTGAGACCCCCCCTTTTCTCTGTTTTGAAAATGTTTGTTTGTTAGTACTCTGCCTGGATTCTTCCGTTTCCCTTCTTGCAGCTGTCGCCTATCACTGCAGCTGTAGGGCCAGGGATCCAGGAGTCACCCAGCTAGCACAGGGCAGGATGGCTTAAGGATGCCTGGAGAAACACTTTGTAGAAACACCTCAGCTGACTTACATGGAGCTACACCAAGGATCAGGGTGGTCCTCAGGCTACATTTTTAGATGGGACATCTAAATTTACATCCACCATCAGTTACATCCATAACTGGGAGCAGATGATTGATAGGCTTTAGCTTCCTACCTCCTTGATTGCACATGCGGGTGAGAATTTAGCTGTCTGCCATTAATGCCCACAGTGGAATGTGGCTGCTATTAGTTGGAAAGGAAAAATTGTTCCCACAAAACTAGAGGCCAAGTTGAAGCTCGTTTCAGATATTTAGCCCTTAGTGTCCACAATGTGTGATATAAATACTCGCTTTCAGGCATGTAGGCTGGACCCCATTTTCATATCTGTCACCTCATGAACTGTGCTGAGCAGAGGGCCATGAAGAAAAGCAGAGAAAAAATTCTCCACCCCAAGTTTGACCTAGGCAAAGGTCTAATATAACGAGAGACATCTACAAAGACCTCATCTCCACTCACGTATGTGCAAAATTAAACCTATGCCTGGAGTTGACAAGTGCAGATACCGCCATGTGCTCTTTTAATAGTCTAGCACAGCTGTTAGAATTAGCCTCTGCAAAACCAGTTGGCAAACATTGGGTCCTTAATGTGCGTTGGACAGAAAATGTAGCTCATGACCAAGAAACGGGCACATCTCAAGAGACAAGGAGGAATCTTGACCTGCTGTTGGACAGGTTTATTCAGAACAACTTTTATTTCTGCTACGATGATGGAAAAGCAAAACCCACCCGGAATTATTTACATGTCATCTGAAGGCATAACTGTTACATGTGCAGTACTAGGAGCATCATGATGCCAAAGTAGGAGCAGAATAATGTTCTTCCTCTTCCTTTCGGACACTGGAGAGAGGGGTTTTGTGGCACTGGGGGAACATCCTAAAATATTTTCCCTTCTAAAGGGCAGTGAGGAGTTACACAGACATCACCCTAAATGTGGGAAATAATGTTGCAATGGAGTTAGGAGAAGAATTAATAATGCTTCATCATGAAAGTTAAAATATATTGACCAGTATAATCTGAAATTCCCCTCTGATGATGCACAGGAGTCTCATTTACACCAAACCAACCCCAGGCTGGACTTGCTGGTGAGTTCAACCCTGCTGCAAGAGTTCTGGACAGGACAAAATAGCCATGTCTTAGGCCAGTGGTGTTTCCAGTACATTGTGTGTGTTTTCTAAAGAAGAAATAAATCGTTCATTAGTGTGCAATCATGTAATGCTTGATCTGATCTCCATTGGACATGTATCCATAAGGGGGAGGAGTCATATCAATGTATAGACTAAATCTACATGGATACCAAAAGGTAGTTTTTAGTAGCCTGCATGTTTATTGAGTCAACAAACTTTCAGACAGAGCAGTAACTCAGCAGATTTCTTTCAGTAGCACTTGATTCAAAAATTTTATGTTGAGATTGTAGATAATCAAATCTCTGCCCTGGGCTAGGTGTGCACAGGATTGAGTAGCCCTATACAGAGAACTGACCAGTAGCAGATAACAGTGAGAGATCTGTTTGGTCAAGTACACCTGAAGGGAAGTAGGGAGGAATTAATTTAAGGACTGATTCAAATTAACCTGGGCATAGTAACTTTTAAAACAATCTTATTCCTTTATGAAATGTCTCTAGGTTCCAAGAAGGATATGCATGAATTACAGCTGTTCATGTCCAGGATCTTGTCTTTGCTGCTGTGGGTTGTTTACTCTACAGCCGGGTCCATGATCTCTGAATGACTCCTGTGCAGAAGGGGAAAAAAAAGAAAATTATGAGGCAGCTGTTTGTGAGTAAAGACATAACAGATGTGTGTTACGTCAACCACAGGCTCGCCAGAGCTGTCATCACTTGGCTGCAAGAGTCAGACGTAAGTAAGTCAGGCGAAAGAATCGAAGGGAAGCGAGGTGGGTAAGGAGGGTGCCCAAGTTTGCTGCAGCTCTCCATTCATGGAAGCATTTGATTTTGAAGCAGTTCTTTTAAACAGTACCAGTCTTCATGGCCACCATTTTCAAACTAAAGTTAGGCTCTAAATCCATGTTTAGGTACGTAAGAACTCACCACTCATTGACTTCAGTGGGCGCTGTCTGTGCTGAGATGGAAGCTTAATCATCTCTCTGCACAGTAACGCTGGTCTTAAGCCTTTCTTTTCCCACTACAGAGCACTGCAAAAGCAGGATGTTGCACAAAGCTCAGCAGCTAGGGATTGCTACTCACCAGAGCACGGTGGGGAGAAGGGGAGAGATTTACAGTTTCATGAGCTTGGCCAGGGTGTTGGTAAAGTCCTCGACATGATCACTGTTGACATCCTGAGGCCTGAATAAGAGGAGAGAGCTGGGTAGGTTGTGACATCATTCTGTGTGGAAAACAACTCACTATTGTGATTGCTCTCAGAAAATAGAGTTGGGGGAAGAGACAAGTTGACGAGGTACAGGACTAGTATCAGCCATGCTGTGGAGGGGAGGCTCCATCCAAGTTTCCCCCAATGCAGCTGTGCCATGCTTACCGTTGGAAAGAAAGATGCAGGCTTTGATGCACAGTAGAAGCTTTATTCTGACCAGGAATGTACTGGAGGAATATTACCTACTGCCAGCTTTTCATCCACATAAGTCAGATAGGAATAAGGACCTATTCCTGCTCCCATTGAAGTGTACAGCAAAACTCCTATTGACTGAAATGGGGTTAAGATTATAGGGCCCTAAATTTCAAGGTAAAGCTTTCTACCTACCTTTGATTCTGCAATATGGCTCCCAAGAAATTCTTTAATACCATCTGCTGGTGGTAGCGGCTGTCCATCAAGATGCTCTCAGACTGGCGTCTGGTCAAAAATTCATGCTCCCCTTCCCCTGGACTGCGTTCGCTGGTTCGGTTATGCAAAGAACAAGAATGGGCTGCTAGAATGGCTCTCTGCAAACAGGGGCTTTACAAACAGTTTCTCCATCTCTTGCTGGAAGGATGGGGAATCTGCTGCACTTGCAGGGGTGGCTTAGCTATTGCCTCATGGATCAAGTTGTTGCAGGATCTTACTTCTGATTTGCAAATCATTTGCCCATCCATTGCTAAGATGAAATAACTGACCTCATTGCTCACAGTCTCTTGAGTAGGAATGGAGTTGGTCAAGTGGGAGACCAATGATAGGCTGCAGTTGACAAGTGTCTCCTGTCTTGTTTAGCAACACTAGTGTATGTGGTCAAAGCTGAGGGAGCAGCAATGTGGATTTTGATTTCCCCCCCCCGCTTTGGAGCAGGATGAAGCCAAGTTTCTTTCTTTCAGTGAGTGATAGCAGTTAATGCTTCCCGCAAAGGTTCTAGCCGGTTCCTAAGGTGGTGGAGATTAAGAATAACCCTGAAGCTAATAGGTTGGGAAGGAAAGGATTAAATACAATGCCCAAAGAAAACTGTGATTGTCGGGATCATTAAAAAAAATATGGGGATGCAGGGTTCTCTTAGACCACAGAGGAAGAGGCTTTTTCTTGTACTGGTGAAATAGTGAGAAATGCATGTGACTAGGAGAGATGATGATTCCATCGGACTGGACGGAAAGTTCTCTACTTTAGCTATGTGCATGGAAGAAATTGCCTGGTGTAACACACAAAGCCCCAACCCAGTAACAACAGAAGAACAGGAAAAGTGGTCTTACCCCAGCCGTTTGCCTATAATGGTTTGTAAGATCTTCCGGGCAGAGATCTGCCCCAGGACTTTCCGGTAGTGGTCAGTGAATATGGCATCAGCATGACGCTGCATCCTAAAGATAAGAGACAGACGCTAGATGCATAAAACACCCTGGATAATACACCCTTTTGGTAAGAAATCAACCAAAAACCATTCACCTCTGATAGTGCTCTGAGAGGAGCTGATTAAGGGGCAAACAACCATCCCAGAATCTGTCTGACACTTTTTTTATTCTCCACCAGAAAAGCAATTGTTTTTTAAAAAGTCCTGACATGGAAACAGCAGGAAAAATCTACCAACCAATCAAGAACTGCTGGGGAAAAGTGGCTTCACATTTAAATAAAAAAATGTTGTAAAGGGCCCAAAGGTTTGTGAGTTGGGGGGGTAGGGAGACAGCTGGGCTGCAGGGGTGAGGGGGAGGGTGGCTAGGATGTTCCTATGCCCTGGCTATTCCCCAGCAACACCATGGGACCATTAGGGGTGAATGCAGCTGAGACATGAGTTTCAGAGACGCCCTCAGAGGTGCTCTAATGTTCACTGGGATCTGGGTCCCAGAAGTCCCAGGAGAGGGGAAGTGCAAGCCCCCCACTCAGTCCCCACATCCTGGCTCTGTACAAGGACAGGGATGAATCCACCAACCCAACCACATTGCTCTTGTCTGCCTCAGTTCCCTCACCTGCTTAAACAGGACTAACTATCCTTCCCTGCCTGATGGGGGGTGCTGTGAGGATGAATTCGTGAATGTTTTTGAGGTGAACAGATGCTGCCACAATTCCCAGAGATGCCTAGAGTTCTGCAGAATTGCTGCTTGCATGAAATAGGGCGGGAAAGGAGTATTGATCTTGTGCCTCATTTTGCTATCTGTCAATAACTGTCTCTTTGGAAAGGTTGGAAGAGCTAATCCCTTCCCCAGGTGACTGACTCAGGTGTAGGGAGACAGCCTTATAATAGTGGAGAGAATACACAGCCCGCTGACTACATGTTGTCTGGCTATGAGCACAGACTTCATCTGCTAGAGCAGGGTTTTGTCCAGTCAGCACCAGGTCGGGGAGACCTTTTAAGGAAGATACTGGCACTTTCAGATATGTCAATGGCATCATGACACTCCACTCCCTGCATTAGCGCTGGACCCATGGGGCAGTGTGCTGGGAGGGGGCTCTGTGTCGCTGGCGATGTCTGTCAGCAGGAACGCGCTACTGTGCTGTTGCCCACATCAGTTCAGTAAAGATGCTGTAGGGACTTCTGGCAAGAGTTGGGGTGATAATTCCAAGCATCTTGATCAAATTCCTGTGTGAGTAATTACACGCTTCCTACCTACCCTTCCCTCTATGGCTTCAATTGGACTTAAAATTCTTCTGTTCCTGACCTAGGTAGCCACAGAGCGTGGCTGTTTTCAATTTGAGTCCTGGGTGTTAAACCACTAGAGAAATCAGTGAAGGTGGCTGGAAAATGGTTTGACTTTTTGGCAAAATATCAAAACCCGAAAAACCTTGGCCAGAACCGCCCCCTCCCTAACACTGCACATTTCTATGGAAATGGTGCTGCGGTGCCTCGTGGGAGTTGTCGTTTAGGTGCATTATGCCCCCTTTCTTTTCTGTGGGCAGGTCTTGGTGGCTGAGCTAAATCTCCCATAATGCACCATGATCTCCTTTCTTGCTGAGTCACCACAGTGCATCATGGGAGATGTATGTAGTCCAGTAGAGAACGAGACCAAGAGGCAGCCCTACTACAACTCCCAGGAGGCACCTTCGCTGCCTTTCCAAATTGAATTTTTTTCATTTTCAGGTGAAAGCTTTTCAATTTTCAAATGTTTGGGGTTTTAATATCTTCTATAGAAAGCAGACAATTTTTGCAAAAAACTTTAATCAAAAACCCAATTTTCCATCGAAAAACAGTTGGGCTGGAAAAACTTCAACCAGCCCTAGAACTCAATCCTCACTGTAATTTCTGCAAAATATCCACAGGTGCCCTCAAATCCTCTTGCTGTTTCCCTCATGGGCTGCAGTGTAGGAAGAACTTAACTGAGGGTCCCTTTGTGTGTTGGGGTTGGAGAGGGAGGCACCTACCTTTTTTCAGCGGGGTTGGCTAGAAAACCCTCCTCTTCCTGCTGCTGCTGCTCCACAGAGAGATTGTTGCTCTGCACTGGACTGCCGTCCTGTAGCTGAAAGCTCACCGTCTTGCTAGAGATGGGCAGTGGATTGTACCTGTAAGAATGGGCCAGCAGCTCTGAGCACAACCAAGCTGCAATCCACACCATCTCCCCACCATCATAGCCTTCTCCACTGGGCCAACCACCAGCAGTCCTTAAGTAGCACTTGCTGGGTTCACCTCGGTATGGCTTGTCTTCTCTCTTATTCTTCCCTTCCCTGTCTCATGGAGACAGCGCAGGTTGTCTTTGTACTGCTGTCCTCCAGCTCTGGAAGCTGCCTAGATGCTACTTATACCAATATGCTACGCACCTTTTGAGATTAGAAACCCAGAAGTCCCAGGCACAAAGCAACAGACAGGTCCCCCTCTCCAAAATGCCAACATACCCAGGCAAAACATAACCAATTGTGTTCTCTCTGTGCCAGTTCTTGAAAGCAAAGCCTAAAGTTTTGTAGATCTACTGATTTGTGAACTTACAAAAATAAGATTTCAACAGGTGGTAGAGAGATACTTAAATGAATTACAAGTAGGCCTTAGTACACAACCCTTCAATCCATATAATACCAAAGCTCCTACACCTCTCACTTCAATGCAAGTGGACAATAATACAAAAGAAGCAAAGACAGTTAACCTGTACTTACAACTTTTTAATTAAAGGCAGGGCTGGCTGTACCATCTATATTATTACGGTTGCTGAACACTTCCCATTATAAGATCCTGTTTTCAACTGTTTAGAATTTTGCCAAACTTCAACCATTTAGGCTGAAATTTTCCATGCCAGGCTGAATTGTTTTGAAAAATTTAACCAAAATAGCTCAGCTATTTCCAAGAACGAGGCTAGGGCAAAATGTGTTGTTTTCCCCCTGTTAAAAAATGTGTGAGACCTTTTCTTTAAAATGTCCTAGCACGCCTGTACTCCAAATTTGGCAAGGGGGCGGCCTTTGTGTCAGGGATGGGTCTTTTGCCCTTCCCATAAAAATCCACTTCAAAGTTGGCCAAGTTATAAGCATTTGAAAAACAGGGGTTTGTAAATGACCAGAAACATCTTTGATTTGAGCAGCTAAAATCTCCAAAGATTGTCCTCACTAAGCATGCTCCAGCCCCTCGCTGCTCCTGTGTAGGACCAGACTGCCCATGTGCCATCCCTGCAGAGTGACTGAGGTCTACGCTAGAAAATTAGGTTGGTTTAACTACATCAGTCAGAGGTGTGAAAAATCCACCCTCCTGAGTGGATAGCTAAGTCCCTGTGTAGGCAGCGCTAGGTTAATGGAAGAGCTCTTCATCAACCTAGCTACCACCTCTCGGGGAGATGGATTGCCTGCGCCGATGGGAAAATCCCTCCCTCGGTGTAGGAAGTGTCTACACTGAAGCACTGCAGCAGAGCAGCTGCAATGGTGCAACTGTGCCCTGTAGCATTTTAAGTGTAGGCGAGCACTGAGCCTGTTTCAGCCCAGGGCTATGGGGGGGCTCAGAAGGACTTTCTCTTTCCAGTAATGGCTGCTCCCAAGTGCTGTGGGCTGGGGTGCGGCAAGGCACTGGGACTGAGAGCAGGAAGTCCATCTCTCATGTGCTTTCAGTGATCCCCTGCTGGCATCCAGCCAGCACAGAGGAAGAAGTTGTCCAATTCAAATGCAGAAGGGACAAAAGCCAGACGGGGGGGTGGGGGAAGGAGTAGATTGCGACGGGGAGTGGGGAGACAAATGGACTAGCTAGGCAAGGAGACTGAGACTGGGAACCAGTGGATGACATGGGGGTGGGGACTGAGACTGGATGGGGGAAGACTGGCACTGGCTTCTGACTGGGACTAGGAACCAGTGTGGGGGCACAACAGGGGTAGGAGAGATGGCCCTGACAAGGAGTTTGGTGTGGGGGAAAACTTGGACTGGCTGGGCAAAGGAACCGGGTGGGAGGAGTGGAAGAGGCTGCAAGTTGGGGGGAAGGGGAACAGGAATCGGGGCTTCGCTTCCTCCTATGGGCTTGCTGTCCAACATGGAAAAAATTAGTATGTGAGTACTTAATGAATACGCACAGTGGGGCCAAGTTAAAGCTACACCGGCCACCCGAATTCTGGCACTTCCTAACTTTTGAGTGCTTGACTTTGCAACTTTAATAATGTCGGGAGTGAGAGAGAGATGTTGCCTGATGACTTGGGAGACTGCTAATGAACTATATAGAGAGTCCACTCTAGGTCACCAGTTCAAATCCAGCATGGCGTGGTTGCAACAAAAAACAATTGCTATCTGATGGCAGTTTGGCTCATATGTAGGAGCTTGTGATTCTAGGCATTGTCCTCTGGCTCTATCTGGATTTTTATCCTGCACCCAGCCCTGTGGTATCTGAGCACCGTGCAAGCAAGTGTCTAGTGCTACCACTGGTTCCCCAGTTGGCCAGCTCAGTGGAGCCTGAACTCTGCTATTGCCAGTAGAGGAGGGGTCTCTAGGTCGACCTGAGGTCTGTTGCTGTGGCAGTGAGTGGGTAAGCTTGTTGTGCTGTCGTTCATGTACCTGTTCTGTGAGTAAACAGAGGACTTGGGCTCCCGCGCTGCTGCCCTGGCTGCTATCACCAGCCCTGAACTTAAATATTTTGCTTTAAAACTGTTTAGGCCGTTTGACCCTGGCTGTCCCTTGTTTCGACTGCATCCAGTTTTCTCCTCAGGGGCCTTATATTTAACACTTCACGCTGTCAGACACAATGACAGCAAACCATTATGATCCATTATACCACCTCCTGACTTCACGCCCATCAACAAAGAGCGGGCATGGAGTGAATACTGGACTCAACATTGTGCCATGCGTCTTCAGTGAGCCAAGGACCCAGATGAATCAGAAAGCTGTGGGTCCCATAATAGCAATGTAAACAGCTGCTCATGGAGACATTGCAGGCTCCGCTTTCTCATCCCAGCCAGAGGAATGAGGAGGAGGAAAAGCTTGTTCTCACTGAAGCATAAAGTAATGTTTAAACAAGACAACTTGGCACAACCTGCGGGGTCGGCCCAGGAGACTTTCAGCCCTGGCATAGCAGGGGGTGCTGCAGGTCACGACTGACTTGTACTGCCAGAGCCATGTGTGGGAGGCGTGCCAGATGGGAATAGCAGGAGGAGGTGTGGGTCAGGACTGAGGTGAGCTGACAGGACTACAGGCAAGGGGCAGAGATCAGGACAGAAATAGCACGGGTGCCGCGGGTCAGGATGAGGTGAACTGTCAGAGTTGCGTGGGGGCCCTGGAGCCCTGGACTGAAATAGCAGAGGATGTTGCTAGTCAGGATTAAGAACTGCCACAGCTTGTGGTGGTGGGGAGACTGAAAACGCAGAGGGCTTTGCCAGTCAGCTTGGAATGTGCTGTTGGAGCTGGTGGGGGGAGCTTGCAAAATGCTGCCTGCAGTGTCGTGAGCCTGGTATGAAAATCCACCAAATGCCCAGGCCAGAAAATAGGAGTGAAGTCAGAGCGATGGGGGGAAATCTTTGGGCAGGCAGGAAGTTAAAGGGGCGTGGAGCCTACCTGAGAGCTGGATAGAGAGGAGAAGAGATGGAGCACATGACTAAATGGAGGAACAGGAGGAAGATGGCCCTGTGCAGCATCCTTCACCCTTCTGGAGTGACCTGAAATCAAGAGAAATCCAAATCAGTGATGGTAACAGACAGTGACTCCTGACCTCACATGCAACAGTTGGGGGCTCTGAGCACACCACTGCCAATGAGTTGGGAGAAAGCTTCTTGAATGTGCATGGGAGCTCTCCGCTACATCTTCATTTTCTCAGTCAGACTCAAGTCGCTGCATCCCTGTGTCATCAGCATCAATGGGACAGAAATCACCCTGTGCAGCCTATATTTATAATACCCAACATGTACTTTCCCTTGCAAGACAGCGGCCTTGGCATATCCGTGTCTTGGCATTGCACGATGATTATCATATAAATACCCGATTAACAGCCACCATCTCAGCAAAGCAGCCCCTTCCAATGCCTGCCTCTGCCTGGAACACTGTCCCAGCAAGTTGACTCCCTGCCTTTGGTGACTGATGGCCAGACTCTAGAGCCCATTTCCAGAGAATGCTGATGGTGATACAAACGCCGGCCTTGAATCCATAACCCCCTGCCTGTGAGCTGGGATCAGAACATACTCCCCTCTCGCCAGGCCTTTCTGCTCTCACCCGCCACTACTGGAGCACGTTTTACCTAGACGAGTCAGAGACCGGAAGCAGGGAGTGTGGGATTGTCCTAATTAGAGCTGCTTGAACTACTTTGTTAGGAGCTGAGCTCTCTTTTCAGGCTAGTGAACCCAATCCTGATTTTCCTCTGAATGGATTTGCTCTTTGTAAATATTTGCCTGATAGTTTGCACAAATAACTTTCACCCTCTGAGGAGCTGTTTGGATTACGGGAGCACCTAGGGGCCCCAGCTGAGATTGGGGCTCCTTTGCGTCAAGCCCTATACAAACACAGAGAGAGTTCCTGCCCGGAAGAGCTTACAGGCTAAATAGACAAAGGGTGGGAGGGGATAAAGGAGGCCCTGGTAAGCAGGGTGATTCACCTAAAGTCACAGGCAGAATTAGGAAGGTGTCCTGGGTTCTAGAGCATTAGCCTAGCTTCTGCTGACACACTACTTGTGTTGTGCAGTTGGTCAGCTTAGTTGCATAGTATGTGGTTCTCCTCCCATAATGGATGGCTGCAACACCTGACATGGGAAAACAAGTAACAACATTTCTGTCCATGTGGACAAGGGGGGATCCAGTGTGTTTAGATTTTTAGAAAGCCTTTGACAAGGTCCCTCACCAAAGGCTCTTAAGCAAAGTAACCAGTCATAGGATAAAATGGGAGGTTCTCTCATGGATTGGTAATTGGTTAAAAGATAGAAATAAATGGTCAGAGTTCAGAATGGAGAGAGGTAAATAGTGGGGTCCCCGAGGGATCTGTACTGGACCAGTCCTATTAAACATATTGCTAAACGATCTGGAAAAGGGGTAAACAGTGAGGTGGCAAAATTTGCAGATGATACAAAACTATTCAAGATAGTTAAGTCCCAGGCAGACTGCGAAGAGCTACAAAAGGATCTCTCGAAACTGGGTGACTGGGTAACAAAATGGCAGATGAAATTCAATGTTGATAAATACAAAGTAATGCACGTTGGAAAACATAATCCCAATTAGACATATAAAATGATGGGAGCTGTTGCCACTCAAGAAAGAGATCTTGGAGTCATTGTGGATAGTTCTCTGAAAACATCCAGTCAATGTGCAGCAGCAGTCAAAAAAGCGAACAGAATGTTGGGAAATCATTAAGAAAGGGATAGATAATAAGACAGAAAATATCATATTGCCCCTATGTAAATCCATAGTATACCCACATCTTGAATACTGCGTGCAGATATGGTTGCTCCATCTCAAAAAAGATATATTGGAATTGGAAAAGGTTCAGAAAAGGCAATAAAAATGATTTAGGGGTATGGAACCGTGCCGTATGAGGAGAGATTAATAAGACTGGGACTTTTCAGCTTGGAAAAGAGATGACTAAGGGGGGATATGATAGTGCTATATAAAATCATGACTGGTGTGGAGAAAGTAAATAAGGAAGTGTTATTTACTCCTTCTCATACCACAAGAACTAGGGGCCACCAAATGAAATTAATAGGCAGCAGGTTTAAAACAAACAAAAGGGAGTATTTTTTCACACAACACACAGTCAACCTGTGGAACTCCTTGCCAGAGAATGTTCTGAAGGCCAAGACTATAACACAGTTCAAAAAAGAAGATAAATTCATGAAGGATAGGTCCATCAACGGCTATTAGCCAGGATGGGCAGGGATGGTGTCCCAACCTGTTTGACAGAAGCTGGGAATGGGCGACAGGGGATGGATCACTTGATGATTACCTGTTCTGTTCATTCCCTCTAGGGCACCTGGTATTGGCCACTGTTGGAAGACAGGATACTGGGCTAGATGGACCTTTGGTCTGACCCAGTATGGCCATTCTTATGAATGTTTCAGGATAGGCAAACACTTTCATGATTGTTTAGCAGCTGTCTGGATACTTGGGAACAGGAATAATCCAAGTCTGTGGACGAAAGTGAACTGAACTCTGTGCTTTTATTTGTGGAAATTAGAGCTGGAAGAAAATTTCCATTAAATCTTTTTTCCGATGGAAAGTACCTTTGTGATCAAAATAAAAATGTTTGCGAAATGTTATCATTTGGATGGAAATTTATCAACAACCATATTCCAAAATGGAAAAATGCTTGCTTTAAAAAAAAAAAAAAAAACTAATTGGGTGTCAATCACAGGTTGGGTAGAGCTGGGTTGTGGCATTGGTGGGAATTCTTTGGGGGAAGTTGCTTAGTTTAGTTACAATGTTGGGTTATTTTATTTGATCTGAGGTAATTGACAGGTCTGTTTATTCACTTGTGTGTGTGTTTAATCTGTTACCTGGGGCTCTGGAATACCAGATGGTTGCTATTTTATTGTAGTTTAGTAAAAAAATCCAAATACATATTTATTTCTAGAGCTGTGAACTTAGACAACTGCTGGCAAAGTGCATAAGAAGCCACAGTCCTGACTTCAAAAAGCTTTCAGGCTCACTGGGATAGATCTCATATGAAGGGTATTCGCCCAAGACACAGGAGAGCCTGGAGTGATTGTCAGCAAGAAAATACAGGTAAGGAGCTGTTGTGAGTGAAAAGGGATCTGAAGAAGAACAAGAAGGGTGCATGGCACACAGGGAGGGGAAAGTTGTTCCAAGCAGAGGAATGAAAGAAGGTGCAGAGCTGTATGTAGAAAGAGACAAAGTGACCAGTGAGGAGCAGGACATGAGATGGGGCTATTCCCTTCTCTGCACTGGCATCCGCAGGAGGAGAGGATGCCGTGCCCTTTCCATGGGTGGAGCAGCAGCAGAGTTCCTCCTGCCCTCTGGGACATATTGTGCTAGCTCTGGCACAACTCCCTGCAGAGCTCCTGCCAGGCTGTACTCCTCTGTGCTGCCCACAACAGGCTGCAGCACCTGTATGCCACTGTCAAGCCCTAAATGGCTTATCACCTGCTACAAATTCAGGGATAGAACCCAGATCTCTGGGCCTGTGCCATAGGCACAAAGGCATCCTTCTTCTCTTCCAGTGCCTGAAAGGATCAAACAGGCAGCAGGAGACTGACCGTGAAGGAGAAGGAATCTAACTGCACATGGAAATGATCAGGGATGGGAGATGAAATGGAAATGCAAAATAATTCAAAGGACTGTGTGGGTGAAGGAGAGTGAACCTCGAAGATTCAGTGGTGTGTGAACACGATCCAGTCCAGCCAGGTCTGTAAGACTGGGCTGCATATCTGACCAGCACAGGCAGGTGTGTCTATCCCTAAGGACAGGGCATTGTTGCTGCTGTTGATCATTGATGGAGTGCCATCAGTGCACGTGGCACTGCACAGATATGATCCCTAGGCCAAGGTGCTCAAAATCAAAATCTGACAACACGGTGATGACACACAGGAGCGTTGGGTGTGTTTGTGCTTTTGATAGACACAAAAGGGGGTTTGTGTTTGGTGGGTTATCACTGAAGACCCTCATGGACAAATTGTGTTTTAAGGAGCTATTTGAAGGAGGAGAGGAAAGTTGTTTGGGGCAAAATGAGTAGGAAGGCGTTCCAGGCATAGGAGCTGATCTCACTGCTATTGATGTTATTTATTTATTATTGTAGTGTCTAGGAGTCCCAGTTATGAACCAGACCACATTGTGGCAGGTGCTGTATAAACACAGAACACACAGACAGTCCTTGCCCCAAAGTTAAGCCCCCACTGACTTCAGTGAGTGCAGAATCAGACTCCCAGGGAGCAGGATGGAACTGTTAATTACTGTAAACAGTTCCTCAGCCTGCTTTCTGGTTTCCCAGTTTACAGCTGCTTATGCTTCAAACCTGCAGGCTGGGTCAGCCTTCAGCACTATTTCCATCTGTTGTTCTTTTGGAAGTGAAGCAGCTTGACCTAACTTTAGAACAGAGCTGATTGTTGGTAAAAGAGGGAACTGAATCCACCTCCCAAAGAATTCTTGCCTCTTAGAAACCATCATGTCAGCCCCATGAAGACCCTCCGAATGCCAGGGAACTGAACCGGTGACACTCCTGTGGGACAGAATTATAAGGCTTCTGGTTTTAGGTTTACACTGCTGTTTTCTGGAGGAAGCATGCCCCCCTCCCTGGTACCCCAACATGAATCCCAAATCATATCCATCAACTTCTGATAAAGAAAATGAGGGTGATCTAGACACTCCAAAAGGAGCATTGGCACTGTCCCAGACTTGGGTGCCAATCAATGTTCTTTATATTATGAACAGCCAAACCACTGTGAGAGCATAGCAATGAAATGGCAGTGGGGTTGCACAAGTGCAACCAGGGGAGAATATAGCCCTTTGCTTTTCCCTTCCTTCCCGTTTGTATTCCTAGGGTAAGACACCCCACCACACACTACTATCCCACACTTTCTATACCCAGCTCCTCTTCTTTCAGTGCCAGGTGTTCCTCCAGACTGTTTTCATCCCTTTTGAAATCTTTATTCTGTACCCCCTCTAACCCCATTAGTTTCTTAAAGAAGCTTTTTTGATTTTCCTTTTCTCTCCTCATCTGTTTTTACCTTCCTTATCTTCTCTTTCCCCTCTCCCGTTCTCTCTCTCTCGTATCCCTTCATTTCTGTCCCCTTGGTCCTCTCCCCTTTGGTCTTTCTCCCACCCCATACACAAGGGATACTGAACTTGGAGTCCTGCTCACCTTCACAAGTGTGGCCGTTATTTCAGAGGGTGAACAGAAGAATGTTCAAGTTTCGCTCTCTGAACATGGCCAAGTTGACAGCCCTGGAAAATCTTGTTCCCGTCTTAATTATGACAGGGTTAATTTCACTTCTTTGCTTTGCATTCTAGCGACGGGGAGTGGGGGAGATTAGTAAATTCCCTTTAAGATGAAAAGCATTTAATGTGATTGTAAAAGATAAAGCACAACAGTTTCCCAACACCCCCTCATGCAATTTTAATGTTGCAGTGTTTGTGAAAATATTGATGGATAGATTAGATCGATCACTCCTTCTGTTCCTTACTGTGTCTGGGATACGTGTCTAATCAGTCCTGAAAATACTACTGTGGGGATGAAATGAAACCTTAATTACTCCTGCAGTCTGGTAAGGTTGATTTTTATACTGTACAATATTGCAATTAAAAGTACAAAGATATTTCCAATTGCTTCCTCTGCTATCCTGTAATTTGATGTGCGTTGCCCGTAAGTCTTTCAGATTTCTACTCATCCCTTTGTTTGGCTCAACTAAATAGTTATTAATGGATGAGTAAAATATTAGTTTTGTGGTGGCTTTCATCATCAGTGTTGTAAGAGCAGGGTGCAGATTCTGTGCCTGGGCTCGTAAATTTCCAGACTGTTTTGCAAGGCTGTTCTATAACATTACTTTGTATATTTACATGTATCAGACACTTCAGTTATTCATAATTGTTTCAGTCTATAACTTGATCCATAAAGCCCTTTGAGATTAGTACTGAGGCTGCTGATAAATGCCAAATCTGATTGTGTTTTAGGGTAACTGAATTGCCCCCAGTTTCCAAATAGCAGGTATCTTGTTAAAACACACATGCAAAGGATCAAACTTACCGTTCCCTGAGGAAATGGGATCTTCCCAGCTCGCTACGTGATTTCCTTTCCCTGTTAAAAATACTTCTTCTTTCTCTCTCGCTCTCTTGCCAGCTTTTGTTGCTTCAGCGAACTGGACTGGGTTCCTTCCTCCTTAGTTCTTTACCTGTGCAGGGTCCCAGTGGACTGGGACCAAGACTCGTTCAGATTTCCCCAACTACCGTGGCAGTTCTGCTGCTGCTGCGAGAGGTACACCTTCTCCTTTTATACCTGTGCTCCCTTAGGAGTTCTGTGGGCTTCTCAACGTCAGAGGATCAATTACCCTCCAGTCGTTCAAAGGGCTGTGTTTAGCATCCCCTCTTTTTGCGGATGAGGATGCAGGCAGGGAGGTGTGGGAGGCAAGGGGGGGCTATGCCTGCAGTTTGAGGATGATTTGCATGCTTTCCCTTTATCTTACAGATATAGAATAACAACAATAATTTGGCACAATGAATGACAAATTTGCTTTACAAGGTAAACTTCTTTTCCCTTTAAAATGTCATTTTTCCTTGTAACCCACAATGGGGGAAAGTTAACCATTAATATTCTCTCCTGCTGCCTTTGTAGGAAGGTTTATCTCTTGGCCTTTTTCTTTTCCTCCTGATTATCAGGCTTTTCCTCCTTCCCCTTTGTTGTTGGCACCTGCTGTCGTTAGCAGGGCAGTTCATGCTTCAGTCCCTCGCAAACATCACAGCCTCACGTCAGGCAAGCAAAGCATCTTTCTGAAGAGCCTCACTCTGTGCATGTGCGCTGGAAAAATCAGAGGTCCTGCTCCATTTGCCATGTCATCCCTCCATTTTGGTTTCCGGTGGCCTGTTCCATTCCTGCAGGAACCGTTCGGGAAATGCTTTTTACAAAGCCTCATTTCGGAGGGAACTGGATGGCGCTGGAGGCTGGTAATAAGACTTTCCTTGCTCCATGACCAGTGTGAACCCAGACTGGAAAAGTTGTTACTACCAAAAGATCGGAAGAGATCTAAACCCTCCTGCTTCAGACCATAAGCCAACCTCCAGCTATTTTGGGTGTTCGGAGGAAACTTTCTGTGGGGCAGGTTATCTCAGAGTTGCCTCCTGCAGAGTTTCTTGCACCTCTGGAGCAGCTGTGTTCTGGCTACTGTCAGACAGGATGGCAGGACAAGATGTCCCACTTGGTCTTCTCTGGTATGGAAGGGGGGGATTTTCAAAAGCATTCAGTGTTGGCCTAACTCTGCAGCCTTCTCTCAAAACACACCATCCCCACAGACACTAATCCTCAGTCTTCTCTGGCAGCCATGGTAGAGGGCAAGGATGAAACTCCTCTGTTGCTCTTAGAGGCAGTCCCTCTGTCAGGGTTGATGCACATTGGCAGGGTGGTGTGAGGGAAGTTTGCACTGCCACTGCCTGGACTGTACCTGCTCTGTAGATAAATATAGCGCTTCCATCCCTACTGCGGTAAAACCGACATCATGGGCCCAATCCAACTCCCAGTGAAATCAATGAAAGGCTCCCATGGCCTAAACAGGAGCTGGATCTGTCCCTAAAGAGGATCTATGTAATATATTTGCACTTCTGTAAGGCTTTTGACTTGGTACTGCATGATTTTTTGATTTAAAAAACTAGAAAAATACAAAATTAACCTGGCACACATTAAATGGATTAAAAGCTGGCTGATAGCTCTCAAACTGTAATTGTAAATGGGGAATCATCATTCAACAGGTGTTCCTAGTGGGGTCCTGCTGGGATCCCTTCTTGGCCCTAGGCTACTTAACATTTTATTAATGCCCTAGAAGAAAACATAAAATCATCACTGATCAAGTTTGCAGATGACACACACATTGCGGGAGTGGTAAATGATCAAGAGGACAGGTCACAGATTCAGAGCGATCTGGGTTGCTTGGTAAACTGGGAGCACGCGATCTGTGTTTTAATATGGCTTAGTGTAAATGTCTACATCTAGGAATGAAGAATGCAGGCCGTACTTATAGGATGAGGGACTCTATCCTGAGAAACAGGGACTCTGAAAAAGTTTTGGGGGGTTGGTGGATAATCAGCTGAACATGACGCTGTGGCCAAAAGGACTAATGCGAACCTGATGCATAAACATGGGACTCTCGAGTAGGAGTATGGTGTTTATTTTACCTCTGTATTTGGCACTGGTGTGACTGCTGCTGGAATCCTGTGTCCATAGTTCAAGAAAGATGTTGATAAATTGGAGAGGGTTCAGAGAAGAGCCATGAGAATGATTAAAGGATTAGAAAATATGCCCTGTAGTGATAAACTCAAGGAGCTCATTCTCTTTAGCTTAACAAAGAGAAGATTAAGAGGTGATTTGATTACAGACTGTAAGTAGCTATATGGGTAACAAATATTTAATAATGGGCTCTTCAGTCTAGCAGAGAAAGGTCTAATGCAGGGATGGGCAAACTTTTTGGCCCGAGGGCCACATTGGGGTGGCAAAACTGTATGGAGTGCCTCCCCAAACAGCCTGGCCCCCCGCCCCCTATCTGCCCCCTCCCACTTCCTGCCCCCTGACGGCCCCCCTCAGAACGCCCAACCCATCCAACCCTGACTGTCCCCCAACCCCTATGCACACCTCTGCCCCCGACAGGCCCCCGGGACCCCACGTCTATCCAACTCCCCCTGTTCCCTGACCCCTAGCCACACCCCCGCCCCCTGGGATTCCCACACTTCTCCAACACTTCCCCCCCATTCCCCGTCCCCTTTTATTTTATTTCTTAAAATGTGATTCAGCTGCAAAGCAACTGTGGGAAGAGCCACAGGAAGGATTATTAACTCAGATCTGGAATAAAGAGAAAGAAGCCTTCACACAAAACTGTTCAGGAGGAAAAGGTTTGCTGTGCAAATCAGACATTTTTACATAGATATTCTTGTTATTTTAACACCAAATAAAGAAAATGTTCTGAATACCACAGCAGAGCTTTAAAAATCAATGTGCTGGGCCACGCAGCCGTGTGCTCTCTTTCAGCATTGCAATGAGATCGTTCAGCTCTACGTTCATTGCTAATGTTTTTGAAACAAAACCTCCTGCTCTTTCATGGGTGAGGCTGGTAGCACCAATTTTTCAGCACAAATTGTTTTTCCCCGGCTGTAAATCGGTGCTATGCTTCCCTGTCTCTCACATGAATCATGCTATTTTATTAAGCCCTGTACCACTCTGGAGCAGTTCTCAACTGTCTCAGGGTATTTATTTGTGCTTCTCGACCATTATATTTTATGAGGGAGTTTCATATCAGCCTTGCCTACTGCCTGAACCCAAGCTGCTACAGATAACTGACTCGTACACTGCCCCTCTGAACAAGGAGAATCCATGCTTATGAAGGGTATGATCTGTTTAACTGCCATACTATTAGTTATCCACCAAGCATTTTGGATTGGGGGCTTAGCCTCTGTTTTTATTTCAGATCCCCACTGCTTTCCAAGGAAGGTTTTAAAAATCCCACTGTTCTAGGTGTTTCCTTGCTGTCATAGGTCCATGGTCCTATTCTGCACCGCTGGACCCAGCTGGGAGCCCAAGTTAAGCAATAAACAACCCCCTCAAGGGTTTCAGATTCATGTACAGGTTCCAAAGAAAGTAAAACAAACATACAGGGTCTCTGGCCATGTTCCCTTCATGCAGTTTAGGCGTCTTTAAACAAACAATATAAATGCTGTAGCTCTTATATTATCCGCACTTCCTGTCCCAGCTTGTACTCAGAATCCTTCCATGTTCCTGGAACTGAAAGGAGTCAGCCTAAACACCCTTTCTTGAATCCTTGGTCTTACCCTCTGGCCAGGCACTGCAGGCTGCAGTAGGTGCCTGAACACAACTGGCTGTGATCTGTATTTTTGCCTGAAAGGGGTAAACAGTGAGGTGGCAACGTTTGCAGATGATATTAAACTGCTCAAGATAGTTAAGACCAAAGCAGACTGTGAAGAACTTCAAAAAGATCTCACAAAACTAAGTGGTTGAGCAACAAAATGGCAAATGAAATTTAATGTGGATAAATGTAAAGTAACATACATTGGAAAAAATAATCCCAACTATACATACAATGTGATTGGGCCAATTTAGCTACAACTAATCAGGAAAGAGATCTTGGAGTCATTGTGGATAGTTCTCTGAAGATGTGCACGCGGTGTGCAGCGGCAGTCAAAAAAGCAAACAGGATGTTAGGAATCATTAAAAAAGGGATAGAGAATAAGACACAGAATATCTTATTGCCCTTATATAAATCCATGCCCACATCTTGAATACTGCATACAGATGTGGTCTCCTCATCTCAAAAAAGATATACTGGCATTAGAAAAGGTTCAGAGAAGGGCAACTAAAATGATTAGGGGTTTGGAACAGGTCCCATATGAGGAGAGATTAAAGAGGCTAGGACTTTTCAGCTTGGAAAAGAGGAGACTAAGGGGGGATATGATAGAGGTATATGAGTGGTGCGGAGAAAGTGAATAAGGAAAAGTTATTTACTTGTTCCCATAATATAAGAACTAGGGGCCACCAAATGAAATTAATGGACAGCAAGTTTAAAACAAATAAAAGGAAGTTGTTCTTCACACAGTGCACAGTCAACCTGTGGAACTCCTTGCCTGAGGAGGTTGTGAAGGCTAGGATTATAACAGGGTTTAAAAGAGAACTAGATAAATTCATGGAGGTTAAGTCCATTAATGGCTATTAGCCAGGATGGGTAAGGAATGGTGTCCCTAGCCTCTGTTTGTCAGAGGGTGGAGATGGATGGCAGGAGAGAAATCACTTGATCATTACCTGTTAGGTTTGCTCCCTCTGGGGCACCTGGCATTGGCCACTGTTGGTAGACGGGATACTGGGCTAGATGGACCTTTGGTCTGACCCAGTATGGCCATTCTTATGTTCTGGCTTCGCTCTTGAGTTGGGGCTTCTCCAAACGGGCTTGGATCTCAAGTATCTGTGCATTTTGTCTTAATCCACCACAGCCTATGAAGGGGTGTGATGTGGTTCAGAGCCTGTCCTGCATTCATCCCTGCTGCAGTCAATGGATGCTCATCCCTGAGAGCGTTTTATGATCACTGTTTAGTGTTTAACTAATATAGTGGCAAAGGTGGATCTGGCACCATACAGACCTATAGGAAGACTCCTGCTTAAGGGGTTTAGGAATCAATCCTGCAAGCACTGAAGTCAATAAGAGCTTTTCCACTTATTTCAGTAGGTGCAAATTTGGCCATTAAATGTAACAGAGGTATTAATGTATTTTTTCCTGATAAGTAGTTTTAGAGAGAGTTGTATGTCGTACGATTGCATTTGTACCTAGAACTTTTCCTCTCTTGCCCCGCCTTGCTCTCTCTCTTGATCTCCTTCATTTCATTAGAGTTACAGCCAACCCCAGAGCATGATGTAATGGGCATGGCAAGTTACCTCCCATAATCCAGCAGTCAGGGCTAGGTGGGTGTTATGGGATATATTATTTCCTGTACACAATGGGCCAGCTTAGCTGATGTAAATTGGATTAGGTCCATTGAAGTTAATGGTTCTACACCAGTTTACACTGGCAGAGGATCTGGCCCCCTTTCTGATTGAAATTCTGCTGAAGTTTGAAGTTGTATCTGCTTACACCCAGTCTGACTGTGGCCCACAGTGTGAGGCAGACACCTGCTGCTATTACATTCTATTTCCAGTCCTTCATTGACAAAGGGCAGAGCCCGAAAATCCTGATGCAATTCCCTAGATATTGATTTCCTCTTAGCCTTGTCGCCTACATCCTTCATTCCATGTTTTAAAAAATAGTTGCTGTCCACTCCTTATATACCATATAGACTCCCAGATTAGCTCACCTGCATGTTAGATGGACACCCCTCCCCACCACCCCACCACTTAATGATGTTGGAACTAACTCTATTGGGTATTCAGCTAAAAGGCCAGAAAAAACTTCCCTGGACGTTGTTGCGATCTCCAGCTGTCCTAGCCTTTTCTCCAGTCTCCCCAAAGCTTTCCTGAGCATGGCTGTTGGCTCATGTGTCCTCTGGTCCCCATGACCCCCTATGCAGCACCTCAAGACTTTCCAAACCCCATGTGGTTTTCTTTTCATTAGTTAGTGAGGCAATTAGGTTACCACAAATGACTTGTTAGCCTAAACAGCACCGATTAAGCTGACTGGGAGACCTATTTTAGCATACGTTTCTCATCGTACATGTGACTACAAATGGTAGAGCTATTGCATATCATCAAGAATTTAATAATATTTCTAATGAATTGGTATTTATATAGTGCCTTTAATCCAAGGGAGCCTAAAGTTCTTCACAAGCCATTGGAATGTAGCAATGCGGCACTTCTTGGTGTGTGTGTGTGGGGAGGAAGATGTGGGGGGACATGGCAACAACCCAGCACACAAGAACAAAAGGAGCAAGAAGAAATATTGGCGAGGGCCGTTGGGAACCACCCCCTGCTCTTCCAGAGGAGCCACAGAATCTGTAATGTCTTCTTTTTAATTAAAAAAAAAATTCCTTGGTAAATTGTACAGGACTCGGTTTCTCTACTTTGGAAGGATAAAGGGCCAGGATTTGATGCTGTGGATCCTTGGAGTCTCCAGATTTGTTGCTTAGAACACCAATATATTTCCCTTGAGGAATTTGGGGCTGGAGCACACTGAATACAAATATTTATCAAAATAATCTCCTTAGAAAAGGGTCCCCATGGAAGAGAAGCAGCCCAGCTCTTGGCCAAATACTTTGCATTTGGGAAGCATGAATGTGCAGCAACGTATCAGATTAAAAACAGATGGATTAAACTGGTGGCATGCAAAAAGTAAAAGGTGCTAGCAAAATGAAGGACTGTCTCATACATTTAAAAGCCTGTTTGAAAAGCCTGCTTAATCTTCACACGTTAACATATCACTTAGACTACAATAGAGCAAGTGGCACCAGCCTGCATGATGTGAATCTGTCAGGAGCCCTGACGTGGCAGTGTGAGCAAGATGCCATTTTTAGCGCTTGTGCCTGTCTGTTTCTGTTTATTTTCTATGAGAGAACCATAGAAATGTTTCACCAGCAGAGGGGAAATGCCCCCAGTATTGGCCAGCAGATGTCACTATTCTACAGTCAGTTCTGTATTTCAGCCTCTCCTCAGGGAAGGAGAGAAAATTCAGGTCTTGGAAATGCTTCCCAGATGATCAAGAATTGTACTTAACTCTTCATTCTTCTTGCAATTTTGAGAGATAATTTTCCAAAAAGCTGACCGGTCACATTCCAACACTAGACTGGGAGCTAGGAGATCTGAGCTCCTCTTTCTCTGTAACCTTGCCCATGTTTTCAAAACTGGCCTCTGATTTTGTGTTCCTCAGATTTTGGGAACCCAGATTGAAAGGCCTCGGATCCTGGTTTTCAGAGGCACTGACAACCTCATATACAAACTGAAAGTCAATGGGAGCTATGGGTACTCAGCCCGTTTAAAAATCAGGCCCCAAAAGTCTCAGGCTAGGGAACCAGAAATGGAGCCCCATCCCAAATCACAGGCTGTTTTTTAAGATGTTGGCATAACTGCTTTGTGCCTCCGTTTCCCCATCTGTAAAAATGCAGCTCTGAATACCCACCTTTGGAAAGTGCTTTAAGAGCCTCAGATGAAAGGTGCTATTTAAGTGTCTGAAAAGTATCTGAAAAGTAAAAGTCATCTTATGGACAGGGAATCCTCTCAAATCTCCCATGGCTTTGCTAAGCCATCATTCACACAGTATATTCAATCTGCTAAATGCCCTTTTTCTATATTTTTAAAATACACTTCAATGGGTGGTTATGTATAATGGTGGCAGGTATCATGCTATGCAAGCTGCTCCCAATCCTGCCCAGTAGCACCACCTGCCTATTCAATGTTTGGGTTTCTATTGAAGTGTTTGGTGGTTGTCAGGCTGCTAGTTTACAGAGTGGATGGGGCCTTTCCAAAACCTGCAGCTCTTGTCTTGATATTTTGCCATGGCAAAATGCCTGGGGGAGTAGAAGCGGACCTAAGTACAAAGCATGGAAGCTGTATATAGGTGCCTCTGCTCAGAGATCTCACTCTACAGGCATCTGAAATGCTGTTACCAGACAGAGCTCTGATGGTATTAAGTTGATATAGGAACATGGAGACCCCGTGGAAATTTTTAGAGCAGGAGATTCAGGTTAAAGTTTTCAAAAGTACCTAAGTGAATTTAGGAGCCTAAATCCTATTTCCAAAAGTGACTTAGGCCCAGATCCTCAATCAAAGGTATTTAGGCGTCTAACTCCCAATTGAAATCAGTGGGGAGTCAGGTTCCTAAATATCTTTGAGGAGCTGGCCCTTAGGTATTGAGGAGCCCAAATCCTACTGACTTTTAATGAGATTTAGGGTCCTATGGGCATAACTCACTTTTAAAAATGGGATTTAGGCCTTGAATAAACAAGTTCCTGTGCCTGAGTTTCTCCATTGGTAGAATTGGGATAATCATCTAGGTGTGAGTTTTAGTTTTTATAGGGCTTTCAAATCCTTGGCTGAAAGGGATTATATAAATCCAGAGTGTGGATTATTGTTATAAATGCAAAACCTGGAAAGGTAAAGTCTTTGTTTTTCTGAGCTACGTTGACTTCCATTTGATATTTCAAAACATCTAGTTGAATTCTTTTTTGGAAAAAAGACCTTTCGCCTGTAATACCTATTTGTATCAGGCTGAACATAAGCACACAATAGTGTATTTTGCCCCCGTTAGCCAGAAACTTCTGATTCTGAGGGCCAGATTCTCAGATGGTGTAAATCTGCAGAGCTCCACTGAATTCAATAATTAGCTAGCTTTACACCAGCTAACAACCTGACCCTGAGTCTTTTCTCTGTCAGGAATGTCATCTGGCCGCCTTTGCCAGGATCTCCCCTGATGTCCATTTCCACAGAATTATTGGTAAAAGGATTTTTCAGTCCCTGAGACTATTTTTTTAATTCAGTGTTTTGGGCCAATAGTGGCAGATCTCACGGCCTTCCCCAAGCTCAACCCTAAATGTAAGCAGCCATGGGCGATGTCAATTCCCTGAATCGTTGCTAAGGTGGGTTTTTTTTCCTGAATGTTTTTCACATTAGACATCCATGTCCTGTATACCCTTTTTAACATGGATGTCTCTATGGAAAACCAGAGAACTAGTAGGACTATGATATCTCAGGTACCAAATAAGTGAAACCTGTTAAATGAGGGAGGAAGTGATTTTTATTCGCCTGTTTTTACTAACACCTATTGAACTCACACACTTGATAAGCAGTCAGAAAATCCATTTATTACAGACTCGGTTGTCTGACCCTTCACAGGGCTGAGAAAACTCCCCACACCCATTTAGGATAGTCAGTGAGTTCTCAGAAAAAACAAAAAACAAAAAAACCGCAAGGAAAACTAGATTTGACATTACTGATATTTCTAAGGTAAAAAGTAGGGAGGAAAAGAAAAATCTTTCAGACTTTTTATACATGACAAAGAAGGGGGAAAGTATTTTTTTTCTTTGCAGATCATCTTACCTTTCATGATTGGGCCCTGAATCGGGGTAGCTAAATGACAGAGAGATTCCTTGGACACAGCACAGACTGAAGTGCAATTCATCACTGTTGTGCCTAAGCACTTCAAGGAGACAAGCGCAGGAAAATTACAGGTAAAAAGAAGCCTGTGAAAACAGAAAAGCCAGATGATTGATCATAGATGGCAGGGTGGCCTCTGTTAATTATTCATATCTATTTAGATAACAATTGCACCAATCTTGAGAGGAACATGCAGATAGAGGGGGCAGCATTGTGCAAGACTGCTTCATTAGACAGTTTGTTGAATAGACAACAGAATCAAAACCTATTTTGGACCTGGTATTTGGAAACATGCCCTTCTAGATGTTACTGCTCCACAGCTGGCCCCAAGGTAGAGCGTTCAGGCTGAATGCATGGTTTAAAAGAGAAGTCTTGAGATAGGGGTCCTATTTGAATGTGAAGAAGCAGAGGGACTTCAAAGTGACCTTACCTGGGTATTCAGAATTATGAAAGGGTTCGATATAAGACAGAGCCAGACTAGAAGGGGTTTCCAAAACCACCTGCTTTCTGAAAATCAGGAAAGTAACATTAAACAGGTTGCCGATTATATACAGAACAAGACACATCTGGAATAAATTGCCTGAGGCCACTGAAGCAAACAGTAGAAATAAACTTAAATGACAGCTAAATATTTTGATGGTGAGATAAGGGATTGCAGAAGCAGAACAATCGGTTGAGATGATAAACCTACAGGGGACAGGCTTATCCAGTCAAATGGCCACCAAATCCAGCAACCCCACCAGCTGCAGAATAGCCTGAGCAAACCTATGAGAAGGAAGAGAGAGGAGGGACCAGGAATTAGGAGTAGGAAGAAACTAAAGTGGTAACCCCAAAATGAAGGGAATGGGGTGGGGGGGAATAATTAGGACCCCACTTAGATTTAGCATAATATATTTATGGAGCAGAGAGTTAAACCCTTTGTTCTATTCAGGTTCTCTAGTGTCCCCATTACTATAGTACAGGGGTGGCCAAACTCACTGACCCTCCGAGCCACATACAATAATCTTCAGAAGCTCGAGAGCCGGGTGCACCTGCCACGGCTCGGGACTTCAGCCACATGGGGCGCACACCTGCTGGGGTTTGGGGCTTCAGCCCCACTTCTGCTGAAGCCCCGAGCCCCAGCAGGTGCCTGCCATGGGGCTGAAGCCCCAAGACCCCCCCCCCATCCTCACAGGATGAGCTCCCCCTGCCCCAGTCTGGTAGGTGGCGAATAGGGAGCAGTGGGATGGGGCTCTGTGAGCCACACTTAAAGGAGCCATATGTGGCTCGTGAGCCAGTTTGGCCACCCCTGCAAGTGTCTGAGTCCCCTGGACCTCCAGGGCCAGGACAAGGGTGAGGAGAGTTCATGCTCAAATATCTAATTTGAAAACACCCCACTATTGGAATAGCATGAGCACACACGGGGAGCTGGCTGCAGGATCGGGGCCCCATTTGAGTCCGAGCCCTGTACGTGATACCCAGGGCGCGGGGGCAGTTCGGTTCCTGCTCTGAACGCTGTAACCCAGGCCCAGCTCCACCCTGCAGGCATGGGCCGGGCCGGGCCGCTCCCTGCCCTCCGGCTCGTGGAACCAGCCCGGCTGGGCCCGGGTCTGTGCGCTCAATCCGCAGCCCCGCTCCCCCCAGGCGGCCCCAGCGCTCAGGTGGGGGCACAACGGGGGTAAATGCCAATGCACGCGGGGGGGGGGGTCACATGTGCCCTGCCCCGCCCCCTCTAGGCGCGGCGGGGTGTGGGAGGTCCCTAGCAACGCCGGCCCGGAGCTGGTTGCTACGGGAGCGGAGAGAGGAAGCGCTTCCTGCGGCGCTGGGAGGAATCACTTCCCGGGGCGGCGAGGCCTGGCCGCTGGAACGGGAGGTGAGAGGCGCGGGGGTGGAGGGGGAGTGTGAAGGGGCTCAGAGGATCGGGGTAGGGATGAGAGGGGCTCAGAGGATGGGACGGG
>NW_020664584.1:929648-989323 GCF_002925995.2 Terrapene triunguis | reverse complement strand
CAGCACCCTTGAAATTCAGGCTGTTTCTATTGAGGGGCCTACTGACTAGCTTCAGATACACCCAGATCTGGCCAGTTTGGCTGATCACTGGAAACAATCACCTTTTGCTCTGACACTGTCATTCTTTGTCTTTACCCAAAGATGGATTTATGATGTATTGTTTTTAGTGGCTTTGGTGTGCATGGTGCTGTATAGCTATATTGTGGTAGGCCCCAAATGAGGGATTGTCCTCCTCCCTGTTGTTTTAGGCACTGTACAAACATTATAAATGACAGTCAAATTCATTCCCTCCTCTGTAGAGCTTACAACCTGTGGCCCTGATCCTGAAAACTCTTAACCATTGGGCACAGGGCCTGATCCTGCACTCAGTGAAGTCAATTGTAATACCTTCCATTGACTTCAGTGGGTGCCAGATTAAGCCCATGGTATCCACTACTGTGACTAGTTAGCTTCAGGGTTACAACTCTGTGCCGATGTCTTCGCTTCTGCAAAAATAGTGTGTTTTTACATTGAGATAGCTAGCTTGATGTAAAATCCTAGTGGAGACAAGTTCATGGAGGATGGGTCCACCAATGGCTATTAGCCAGGATGGGCAGGGATGGTGTCCCTAGCCTCTGTTTGCCAGAGGCTGTGAATGAGCAACAGGGAATGGATCGTTTGATGATTACCTGTTCTGTTCATTGCCTCTGGGGCACCTGGCATTGGCCAATGATGGAAGACAGGATACTGGGCTAGATGGACCTTTGGTCTGACCGGTATGGCCGTTCTTATGAGACAAGGCACAGCTAGTTTTTACCTTGATGTGGCTACTTGATGTAGCTAGTTGAAGTCAACCCCATGTCCCGCTACTGTTTAGCTTGACTTGCTTTTTGAGATAAAAACTACCTGTGCCTTGTCTTCACTAGCATTTTACACTGAGGTAAAGACTTTACACTTGGTGTAAAGACTCACTTTTTTTTGCAGTGAAGACAAAAGCCTGGAAGTGTTCTGCCCAGCAGTAAGGCCCTGATCTTGCAAAGACTTATACATGTATTTAACTTAGACCCTTTGGGAGTACTAATGTGTGTAAAAAAAATTAAACGCATGTGTAAATGTTTGCAGGTTTGGGCTTTATGTTAGATGCAGGAGCCCTATCTACACTAGAAAACTTTTCTGTGGTGGGATTTTTTTTTTTTTTTACTGTATAAATTAGATCTGTTGTGAGCAGATCTAACGGCACAGTGCTTAAAATGGTGGTGGCAGCTGATACACTTTCTACACTAGGGCTCCTGATACTGCTAACACCCCGGGGAAATTTTTAGAAAACTTCCCTAAGCCATAATGAGATATGAAATAGATAAGTAGGGATGGAAGGGAGATTTGTGCAGTATGAGATCAGGAGTTCTCTATTTTCACACTGTATGTATCAGTTCCCTTTTTTGGTTTATTTTTGCACATTTATTTTTGGTAGGTTGACGTATGAGTGGGGGTTAGTGGGAGTGTGTTTAAAAATAAAAAAAGTTGTTGTTGTATGTTGAAAGTTTGAGCAAAAATCCTTTTTGCTATTTTTCAATTTGATGAGAAGGATGAGGGCAGGGAATACAATCTTTAAAAAAAAAAAAGTTCTAACTTTGTTTTTAAACAAAGTCAGATACAAAATAAGTGAAGTTTAAAATTTGCCCTGCCTCTGTTCCTCACTAAGAACTGCTGACTTTGCTTGGTTTGGGTGGAGATTTTAAAATAAGAAAGTTGAAACAAATTACTTCTGAGCATGCTTGCTTGACACCATTTTGGACCTAGTCCTGCATTTGGATCTTTATAGGTGCCTGTGTAGAGCCCCATCAGCCCCTACTCTGAGGGCAGATCCAGTTGAAGGTCTTGTATTTTAAACAGAGTTTAAAGAAGCCATTTACTCCTTTGTCATATCACTCCCAGTCAGACAAACACAGAGGTTGCTTTGGGGATCTAACTGAAACACACCTATAGCAAAATCCTGCAAACAAACGGCCTTAACACTGGGGACAGGAGAATGTTGTGTGCACAAGTAAATAAATCACAGGTCCTGCTGTTTTAGACCCTGATCCTGCACATGCCTATGGACATGGGTACCTTTTAAGTTGACTGTGCCCCTTTAATGTTGTATGTCAGCATAACGGGATGTCTTGTTAAATCAGCTCTGCCAAGTAGAAATAGGAAAACTGTGAGCATGCCTCTCAGGGTGCTGATAGCATCTCATATCACGTAAGCGTCACTCCTGTGACTACCATGGCAGGTGTAGCCTCTGAACTTACCTAGCAATTCTGGCAAGAGACTTAATCATTATTATAGAAAGCTGTTTCCCTGGTTCACAAAATGAATAGGCTTCTCCATTAACAGATGATTTAGAATAACATTTAAGAAGGAGAGGAAGAATGGTCTTGTGGTTTAAGCACCCAACTGGGATTTGCGCAGGGAGTTGGACCCACGTGGCTCGTCCCTTTCACAGCCTCACCCCCCCACATACATACACACTAATAGGGTTACAATATTTCCACAATCAAAAAAGAGGACACGGGGGGGAGCCCCGCCCCCATCCACTCCCTCCCACTTCCCACCCCCTGACTGCCCCCCTCAGAACCTCCAACCCCCCCCTGCTCCTTGTCCCCTGACTGCCCCCTCCTGGGACCCCTGCCACTAACTGCCCCCTAGGACCCCACCCCCTAGCTAAGCCTCCCCGCTCCTTGTCTCCTGACTGCCCACTCCTGGGACCCCTGCTCCTAACTGCCCTCCAGAACCCCACCCCCTACCTAAGCCTCCCTGTTCCTTGTCCCCTAACTGCCCCCTCCTGAGACCCCCCTCACCCTAACTGCCCCCCTAGGACCCTACCTGTACCCTGACTGCCCAAAACCTTATCCACACCCCCAGACAGACCCCCCCCCGAACTCCCGACCCATCCAACCCTGCTCCCTGTCTCTTGACTGCCCCCTCCAGAACCTCCCTGCCCCTTCTCCGACCCCTTGGCCCCCTTACTGTGCCGCTCAGAGTGCTGCGGAGCGGCGTGCTGGGCAGCAGGGGAGGGTGAGCAGGGGGAGGAGCTCCAGACTGCCGGAGGCCCGTTGCGAACGGCCGGCGATCTGCGAATGCAGGGAGGGGAAGGGAGGGAGAGAGAGGAGGGGAGTGATTTCAAGCTGCAGGGGAGAGGAGGGGGAAGCAGAGGAGGGGCTCTGGCTGCCAGAGCCCCGTGCGAGTGGTAGGATCCGGCCGGCTGCCCTGTCAGCCGCGCGCGCTCTGCATGGGGGGGGGGGAAGTCCGGACATTTACAAATTCCCCCCGGACGCTATTTTTAACTCAAAAAAGCCGGACATGTCCAGGAGAATCCGGACGAATGGTAATCCTACACACTAACACGGGATCGCTGGGAGCTCTGGTCCCGTCGCTGCGGGCAGCTCCTGCAGGCAGCTCCTGCGGGCAGCTCTCCGCAGCGGGGAGTCCCTGCTCTGGCCTGATCAGCCCTTGGGGCCGGGGAGTTAGTGCTACCTGCAATGGGACATGTGCCCACCAAGAACTGAAGGACTGCGACCCACCAACTGGCCTCACAGAGGCCATGGGGCAGCGACAGAGGGGGGCCTTTTGGGTCACCTTCCAGCCTGCTCTGGGACTGGACTGGATCTGATGCAGTGCCTTAGGTGCAAAATGCTCCTTATCTTATTCCCTGCCCCCCTGCTAGCTAGTACCCCTAACCTAGTCACACTGGAACTTGTTCCCTAGAGGTGAAGGCCTCTGTACCCGCTTGCCTAACTGCAAAGACAAATTCTCTGGCCTGTCCCAGTTCTGTGGAGTTGTCACCTTTCTTAGCTATGGATTTTTTGGTGGGGGGGGAGTGAATATAAATCAACATCTGTTTTTCAAGGTGATTGAACGTGGATTATCCTGGGAAAATGAGTATTTTCTGTGAACAGAGGAATTATCATATCAGATCCAACTGGGGTCCATCTAAACCAGTGGCTTGTCTCTGACGGTGGCCTGTAGTAGATACTTTAGCAGAAGATGCTAAAAACACACAATAGACAGTTATGTTATCACATGTTCAGTTTCAGGAGTAAATATATACTTGCTCATTGCTGTTCCCCTATCACTGTATGGCCAGCACATACATCACAATTTGTTTGGCCTTCTCCCACCCATAAGCAAGTTATTCTGGTCATCGGAAGTCTATTCTAGTCAGCAGATTGCAAAAGATTACAGCATCTAAAGTGTGACTTTCAGTCCCCTCCTTGTTATTGGCTCTGTAGCCTGACAATGCCTTTAGAGGCACCAACATAATTTATTCTGTGGGATTGTTTTTTACTGCAAATAAAATTGACTGAATTCTAGAAACTATGACTCAAAATAAACAATCTGCTGTTGTTATTTCACTGTAGAAACCAGACTTCTTGAGAGTGTTCGTGAAGGAGGAAGACGCTTCTGCCATGGCTGCCGAGCTGGATTTCTCTCCCCCTGAAGTCCCAGAGCCCACATTCCTGGAGAACGTGCTGCGCTATGGACTCTTTTTTGGAGCCATTTTCCAGCTGATCTGTGTATTGGCCATAATCCTCCCAATTTCAAAGTCCCATAAGACAGTAAGTTGTTCTCTTCAGTACCAGCATGCGTGGGCACAATCGAGTGGTGGTAGCCAGAACCTAATGGTTGATCAGTAATTCTGTAGTTCATTGCACTTCCTGTCTTTCCTGCGAGGTTCCCTTTACCTCTCTTCTGCCTTAACAGTCCCACGTCACTGCAACCCACTCCCCAGCCACAGAAGGTGGGAACAGCTGAACCTGCCAGGGCCTCTCTGAGGGTATGTCTTCACTACCCGCCGATCCGGCGGGTAGCAATCGGTCTATCGGGGATCGACTTACCGCGTCTCTTGAGGACGCGGTAAAATCGATCCCTGATCGCTCTGCCGTCGACTCCGGAAATCCACCTCGGCAAGAGGCGGCAGCGGAGTCGGCGGCAGCGCAGCAGCGGTCGACTTTCCCCCGTCCTCACCGCCAGGTAAGCCGACCTAAAATACGCAACTTCAGCTACGGTATTCACGTAGCTGAAGTTGCGTATCTTAGGTCGGAACCCCGCTGTAGTGTAGACCTAGCCTGAGCATCAGCACAAGGGATCAGCACTTTCCATGCGGGCTAAGTGTACTTGCCTCTGCATTGCTCCCAATTTCTCCCAGAACACAAACAAAGGGCTGACCTCAGTCTCAAATCTACATTGCCATGTTAGTATGGGTCTGGTCCATTCTTTACCCTGTTGGTCAAGAAGCCAATCAAGGCGTACCCTCAGTAGAGTCTGCCTTTTCAGCAAGAGACCTTTAGCTCTCCTTTATGCATAATCCTTGATAAAGGGCATCACTGCATGCGATACAGCTGAATTTCCTGGTGTTTGCTGGCACCAGCAATACAGCTCTCAGAACCGACCCCCACCTCTGTGCAGACATGTGGAAGGCCACCTGGCTGTAGTCAGCACAAGAGGGGGATGATAAGTAAACTACAGGGCACAAAGCAAATGTGAGATGGAATTAAAATGTAAAACATGGGCTAAACTGGAGTGATCAAAGTCTAACTGGCTATTCTGATAGAACAAGATTCAAATGCACTTGGAAACCCCTGTATTTGTAGGGTCTTTAGTCTTTACACCAACTTTTCCTGATGGCAATCAGACCACAATACATAGTGATTTTATATTTGTCTTGCTGTGTAGGGTGGAGGCCAGTATTTACAGGAACAACTTAACATGGGAAGTTTTGTTCTCTTTACAGCTGGCAATAGATTTGTTTAGAAAAATCTGATTCTTTTTGTGAAAACATGAGGGGTATCTTTATCACAATATGTGTCTGAAGCCTGGAACGCTGCAATAATGCATTGAATGTAAAGTATCTGTTTATAGATAGTATCAGACCATGTTAGTCTGTATCCACAAAAACAACGAGGAGTCCGGTGGCACCTTAAAGACTAACAGATTTATAGAGATATTTCTAAGATGGAAGATGCCAAATCTGCTCAAGGTGTGTTTGTGTGTGTGAGAGCTAGCTGCAACTTGAGGGGAGATGTGATTTCTTTCATTTTCTTGACCCTGTTATGTTTGGGGGGAATGTTTAATGGCCTGAACTTTGAAAGTGAACAATAAGGAGAGCTCACATTTTGGCGTAGGGAGCTGAAAGCCAGGCACTGAATGGGAGTTGTAATGCTTAAGGAACCATCCCGTGGTGTGCACATGCTGTGGTTAAATTTTCCACACATATACTCTGCCCTCTTAGGGTACGTCTATACCCAGCCGCTAGTTCGGCGGCTGGCAATCAAACTTCTGGGTTCGACTTATCGCGTCTTGTCTGGACGCGATAAGTCGAACCCGGAAGTGCTCGCCGTCGACTGCGGTACTCCTGCTCGGCGAGAGGAGTACCGCGGAGTCGACGGGGGAGCCTGCCTGCCGCATGTGGACTGAGGTAAGATCGAACTAAGGTACTTCGAACTTCAGCTACGTTATTCACGTAGCTGAAGTTGCGTACCTTCGTTCGATTTGGGGGGTTAGTGTAGACCAAGCCTTAGAGAAGCTGCAGACAAGTCCCATATGATCGATTTACAAGCTAATAAACAAGAATAGATGTCTTCTGGTCACGGGAGTGACACCAGCTGCTTGAGTCTGTGTAGAATTCAGAACAGCCTCTCTCACTTGAGGAGGCTTCAGGCTTTGAAGACTACCTTGCTTTGAACATTAGAAGGCAGCAGTGATCATCGTATGGCAGCAGTGAACTCTGTGTCCCTGAATAGGAACTGCATAGTGCTCTATTTCTCCACAGTATTGCCGCACTGTTTGCCAGCTCCCCATGCACCGATTACATCCTTCAACAAGCCAGCCAAGACTCCTCCCTTGGAAGGCCACACAGATATGAATAGTAATAGCACAGCAACTTGAGAAACATTTGAACCAAGCTCATTGTAACTTGAGAAACATTTGAACCAAGCTCATTGATTAAAAGGATACTGTCAGCTACTCCCCTCCCCTGCACTATCTGTAACTCTCTCTTGGAAGCTTAAAACTAACACATCTTTCTCTGCCATTTTGTGTGTCCTTTTCCAGTTGGCACATATTGATTGATAGAAATGTAGAAGCGTAAGCAATATTTATATCCAAACTCATTTAGTGAAACGAGGCAATCTGCATGTGTGCGCCTTCTGGGATGAGACTGGCTCTGTTCCCTTGCATTTTTCCAAGATGACTAGAGTTTGTTTCCCATAATAGAAATGTTATCTATCATCTCCCTTGAAGGAAGAGATTGGGATGTCTCTAAGCTATCCTTCTTAGTCCAGGTGAAGAGAGCTTTGTCTCTAACTTCTCTCCTAGATCTGCGGGCTTGATTACAAACTCTGAGCTTTAAATTCCTGCTGCTGGTTTGTTTGGTTTTTTTTTGGAGGCGTGGGGGTTGTCTGCTGCATGATGATGTTTTTATTTTTGCAAAATCCCTGTTGAATGTTTCAGCACATGTACAGCTGATTTCAGGATTCTTTTTCTGTTCTTCCCATTTGGAATTTTTTTTAATTTCACTTCTCTGTTTCCTGCCTTCCGTCACAGCTACCTTTTGTTCTTCTTTCTCCAAATCTTCCCTAAGGGGTGTAACAACTTCACTGGGTAACGGAATGTGGTTCTGCTTGGCTTCTGAGGTCTGGTCTATACCCAGAGTTGCATCAGTAACAGTGTATGGTTTTAAACCAGTGTAAGAAACAGGATGGATACTCCTAAATCAAATTAAATCTGGATAACATGGGGTTAGCTTGCATCAGTAATTTACAGACTGCGTGTTTAAAGCAATGTGACCAGGTTTAAACCAACGGGTGCGATGTGTGTGTTGACAAGGCCTTACATTAGTTGCTTGCTCCTTTTGGTATAGACACTCAGATTCTGAACTGGGATGAGATGTGAAATACAAATCTCATGCCTGAAAACATTACTGACTGTTCCTTTCTTAATTGACTGTTGTAGGACTCTGACAATTTTGAGTTTAAAAGTTCAGAGGTGGTGAAGAAGCCGAAGGTGGCTGCTCCGCAGCTGAGCAAGAAACCCAAGAAGGAAACCAAGAAGAAGAGATAAAAGGCCTTGTAAAGGAGCCTTAAAGACAAGTGGACTGCACACAGCCAGATGGTTAATTTAACTGTCCTAGTCAGCATGGATCATCTCACCTCCGATGGGGAGGGAAAGCTTACACTTGCATCTCCTCCATGCTGGCTGGGATGTGAAGTGACGCATGGAATGGGGGGCATGTGTTGTGCCCCTGAGGATACCTTTTTCTAAGTCATTGTTTTAAAGACAGACGGCTCAAATGGATTAAAGACATCACGCTACCCAGCTTTGTATTCACTTGTATTGTTGTTACATCTAAAATACATCACTGCATTTTATGCCTTAGTAGTAATGGCTTTGTTACGTTTTTTAAAAAAATATTCTCCGTAGGTAATAACTACCCTGAGTCCAGACTCGCCCAGCTCAGGGCTTTCACTTGCCCCTATATCGCCAGCACTCTGTGACTGCTTTCTTCAGCCAGTCTAGTCATGTAAACACTTTTCCTCTCTGCTTCCAGCCTGAAAGAAATATGGAAACTTCAAAACTTTTTGTGGTCAGAGGGGCTGAAAAAATGCAAGGACTAGGTGATTACCGGGCTCTTAAAAATACAGAGATGTTCCATTATAGGAAGCGGCAGCAGAGAGGTTAGGAGTATTGCAAACTGTCTGCCCGCAACAAACAGAACTCTATGTACCACGTTCTGCTGCTAACAAAGCGTGGAAATCGTTCTATCAGTCCTCCCATCTATATAGCTCTTAGGCAAATTTTGGGTGTGCATGCAGCTTTGCCTAGCATGGTATCCCGTGTCTCCTCTCACTGAACTCCTTCTGAAGTTAACTGTTATCCTGCCCTGGGAGACTATGCAAAATCCACGAGACAATAAGCTCGCTATGAAACACAGCAGAGATGATCATGTCTGTTGCTGTATAGCCAGGCACCTTCAGGCTCTCACTTTGAGGCCAGAGACCTAATGTTAGATTTAAATGTGGCTAGAAAGGATTGGAAACATACATGGTGATAAAGTGGCAGAGCCTCAATAGGGCAGCACTACCTCCTGATGATAGCTCACATGTCAGCTTGTTTGATCACTAGCGGGTCATTAGCATGAGAACCGCTGCTTAAATGCACTCAGAATTCAGAGCAGCACTAGGATCTGCTTTGAAGGAAAGTGTTCTATTGATTACTGCTCCAGTCCTGCAGTCAGAGCCACATGGACAGATCCTTGCCACTCTGATGCATCTCTCTGATGTTATTGGACACAGGATGGATCCAGTTGCAGGACTGATGCCTGTCAGTGGGTATCAGATATTACACTGCATTTGTTCTACAACATAAGCAAAACAATATGTTTGCACTTGTACAAATTACCACTGCTGAAGAGAGACTGAACCGCCTGTTCCTTTTTGTGTTTCTGGGGTTTTTTGGCCTCAGAGGGGTCTGACAAACTTCTGATCGCTTCTTAACTGTGCTGTAGGTACTGTCCCAGATGCTCTGTCTCCCTGCTTACACAGCATGTCACTGGCATTGGTTGCTGGAAGCACATTAGTGGTGGTTAAAATGTGACATGGAGAATCCCTCTGTGAATTCACTCTTTATTTGTTCTAAAGACAATTTTCAACAGAGTACCGAATGAAACACTAATAGACAGAAGAAGACCCCACCCACCCTCTACCCCAACTCCATAGCTAGAATGATCTCTCAATGCAGCAAAAAAATGTTATGAAACAGATGATAGAGAACACTGATCTTTGTAGGCCATGAGTTCCTTGGTATGCTCCATATTCCTATCCAGAGACTCCAAGGGAATGAAAATAATTGTTGCTGTCCCAGTACAGGTGCAGTTAGGTTTTGCCATTTTTTTTTAAATGAGGACAGATCAGCACTTGTCATGTGTCCTAGCCCAGTGAAGCAGTCCCTCTCCTTGTGATTTAATGGGTTTTTTTATTTGTTATAACAGAAGCACAAAGTATTTTGTGGTAACATGCATATTGCTGGAAAGGCTGGGGCTGTGTTGCAGCCTAAATAGCATGCTAGTTAATGGGGATTGTACAGTCATTGCCTTGAAATGACAGGCCTCCACATCAACCCATCATATTTTTTCCAGTCAGAATTTTACTGGTCACGTGAGCTGATTTTCAGTGGCACTCACACTGCCTGGGCCCTGGCCACCAGGCCGGGGAGCTCTGCATTTTAATTTAATTTTAAATGAAGTTTCTTAAACATTTTAAAAACCTTATTTACTTTACATACAACAATAGTTTAGTTATATATTATAGACTTATAGAAAGAGACCTTCTAAAAAGGTTAAAATGTATTACTGGCACGCGAAACCTTAAATTAGAGTGAATAAATGAAGACTCGGCACACCACTTCTGAAAGGTTGCTGACCCCTGATTTAGTTTGTTGTTTTTTAAAAATAGATGAGGTTCCAGTCTATTCCTTAGGGTAACGTAGTTCAGCCCTCTGACTAGCTAAACATATAGTCTCTGCTCACAGATGAGTAATACAATATGTATTAAGAACGAGGAGTACTTGTGGAACCTTAGAGACTAACAAATTTATTTGAGCAAAAGCTTTCGTGGGCTAAAACCCACTTCATCGGATGCATGCAGTGGAAAATACAGTAGAAAGATATATATACACAGAGGACATGAAAAAATGGGTGTTGCCATACTAACTATAACAAGAGTAATCAATTAAGGTGGGCTATTATCAGCAGGAGAAAAAAAACTTGTAGTGATAATCAGGATGGCCCATTTCCAACAGTTGACAAGAAGGTGTGAGTAACAGTGGGGGGGGGGCGGAATTAGCATGGGGAAATAGGTTTTACTTTGTGTAATGACCCATCCACTCCCAGTCTTTATTCAAGCCTAATTTAATGGTGTCCAGTTTGCAAATTAATTCCAATTCTGCAGTTGCTCTTTGGAGTCTGTTTCTGAAGTTTTTTGTTGGAGTATTGCGACTTTGAGGTCTGTAATTGAGTGACCAGGGAGGTTGAAGTGTTCTCCGACTGGTTTTTGAATGTTATAATTCTTGATGTCTGATTTGTGTCCATTTGTTCTTTTGTGTAGAGACTGTCCAGTTTGGCCAATGTACATGGCAGAGGGGCATTGCTGGCACATGATGGTATATATCACATTGGTAGATCTATTCCACTGCATGCATCCGATGAAGTGGGTTTTAGCCCATGAAAGCTTATGCTGAAATAAATTTGTTAGTCTCTAAGGTGCCACAAGGACTCCTCGTTCTTTTTGCTGATACAGACTAACACGGCTACCACTCTGAAACCTGTCACAATATGTATTGTATTTTAACTTCTCTTGAAATGTGTATGTAATAAAGATAACTGGGGAAAATGCAGTGACAGACTTTTTAAACTTTGCTGCCTCCCCTTGAGCATTCAGTGTGAAAATAGCCACTGATTTGGGAGTGAGTGGGTAGGGGCATAAATAATGTTAGTCATAAGAATAGTCTGACTGTTAGAAAAAAGCTGCTCAGATCCCCTCACCTGTAAGGAATTAGTTAATTGATACTCTAAGGTACTGTAGATGTTTGTGTTTGACTCCTTTTGAAAGATGGCAAACGGTCCTTTAATATACATTCCCCCTGAGAAAGGAAACGATACCATGACTAAATTAATTTGTGTCTCATGGGATATTTTTGCTCTGAGAGCTCTAGGGAAGGTGTAGTAATGATTAAAACACTGCTTGTTAGTGATACTGACTGGGATCGGATGGCTCAGTAGATTGATAATCGGGATTTTTGCCTCTAGGTCCCTGGTTTGAATCTAGACCAGTTTAATAGTGGCTGAAGTATAGTCCTGTCTGATGGCGGTTCATTGAGTTGGATGGAAATAGGTAGTTCAGCCAAGGTTCTGATGACCATCACCTCTCAAACCCTCAGCAGAAAAGCTGAGAGAGAGGGTACAAAGAACAACTGCATGTCTGTGGTAAATCCTTTAATCCGTGAAGTCTTTCCTTGTGGTGGGTTTGTCATTACCCTCCCAAAGAGGGCTGAAGACTTGACTAAGTCACTGTTGTTTTATTTAAAGGAAACTTTTAGAGCCTGCCTTCAGATAGGAATATTGGTCCAAAAGCCTGAATCCAAATATCGATCTCTTCGCAGAGCCCTAGTCAGCACCAGAGTGTCCTGGGAGCCCAAAGCCCAGGAAGTAGGAGCTGGATGCCCTCAGTTAATTGTGGTTGCTGAGTTCCTTTCACTCCATCGGGCAGGTCTGTGTTTTGTAGAAATACATTTGTGAGTTGGGATTGTTTTTAATTTGCCAGTTGGTTGTATTAGAGCAAATCCATCCTAGCTTCCTCCCCTCATTTTAGAGCTGCAGTGGTTGCTGTCCCTTTGAACGCAGGTATTACACAAACAATACATCCTTGTACTTCTCCAGTACAAGTAGCACAATCCCTTGAGGCTGGCTAATAAGTAGCTCATGACCGAAGTCTCTGTTCACACAGTTCAATTAAATCCCTATTAATCTTATTCAGACCTAATTTACTTTCATTCTAATGCACACACTTCTGTTCGCCTCAGATACACCCTGGTGAGGTTCCCCACTGATAGGAAATGAACTGCCTCGGGCCATCTTTGAAGAAGACTGATGTCTGCCCAGATCCGCCCCCTTCCCCAATCAAAAGGTATGGCCTGGGATTATTTCCCAGCCTACATTTCTGCTGCTAGGAATGTAAAAATAAAACTCAAATGCTGGGATGTGCTAGGCCTGGAGGTGATACGCATGAGGAAATAAGGAGACATAAGAAAGCAGACAGGGAAAAGACCAGGTTAGTGATCTTGTCTCTCCCAGGGGCCACTGCTGAATCATTCCCTATTGTACATTGCTAATATTTTGACCACCATCTAGACTGAAATGTCCCCAAAGTGATGGGGCTCCAAGCTCTTGCCTCGGGAGACTGTCTTACAGTCTAATACCTCCCACCAGCTCAAAGTTTCACTGATATTCACCTCCATTTTGTCTCCTAGTTTCATGTCTTTCCTCCTAGTTTAACCTTCCTTGCATTTGTATTATCCTAATTAACTCCTCTCCCCCTCTTGATGTCTCCACTCATCCAATATATGTTAACTGTTATGTTCCCACTACCATTCTCCAACTCACGGTTATTGCTTAGCCAAGACTTTACTCTGAGAACCAGATTCTGCCACCCCTATTCATGCAGAGTAGTACCTGAATTTGCAAGTAGTCCCATTGATCCTAAATGCCCTGATGATCACTAGCACTTTCCATTATCAAAGTGCTGTCCAAATAGCTCATTGAGCCTCATGCTCCCACTGTGAGGGGGTATCAGCACCCCAATTTCACTAACTGGGGCACAGGGAAGCTAAGTGACTTCATAGAATCATAGAAATTAGAGCTGGAAGAGACCTCGAGAGGTCATCTAAACCAGTGTTTCTCAACCTTTTAGCATATTTGTTGCTCTCCTCTGGACTGTGTCCAATTTGTCCACCTCTTCTTAAAATGTGTACCCAGAATTGAACATTGTACTCCAGCTGAGACCTCATCAATGCCAAGTAGAGCAGGACAATTACCTCCTGTGTCGTCATACGACGCTCCTGTTAATGCAGCCTAGAACGATATTCGCTGCTGCACCACATTGCTGGCTCATATTCAATTTGTGACCCACTCTGACCCCCAGATCCTTCTCAGCAGTAGTGCCGCCTAACCAGTTACTCCCTGTTTTATTGCTGTGCAATTGATTTTTCCATCCTGAGTATAGCATTTTGCACTTGTCTTTATTGAATTTCTTCTTGTTGCGTTCAGACCATTCTCCAGGTTGTCAAAGTCATTTTGAATTCTAAGCCTGTCTTCCACTGTGCTTGCAAATCCTCCCAGCTTCGTGGCATCCACAAGTTTTATGAGCATGTTCTCCATTATCCAAGTCATTAATGAAAATATTGAATGGTACTGAACCCAGGACAGACTCCTGTAGGACCCCACTAGATACAGCCTCCTAGTTGGACAGCGGACCATTGATAAATACCCTTTGAGTACAGTCTTTCAACCAGTTTGGCACCCACCTTTTAGTAATTTAATCTAGACCATGTTTGCTTATGAGACTGTCATGTGGGACTGTGTCAAAAGCCTTAGTAAAATCAAGCTATATCCCATCTACTGTGCTCCCCCCCTTGTCAAAGAAGGAAATTAGGATTTGCCCCCAATTGCAGAGTCATTGTCCAAGTGGAAATTAGCACCCAGGAGTTCCTAGCTCCAAGTCCTGTGCCTAGGCCAGGCCAGGCCTCTGTCCTGCTTACATTGCTACTGCCTTCTGGCTCCCAGCTGCTGTGAGATCCATTCTAACCTCCTGTCTTACCACGTACCCCTCAGTCTACCAGCAAAATCCAATGCAATGCAATCATGTGAGGTCCCTGTGCAGTTAGAGTACAAAGCTGCTCCCTAACTCTGTGACTAGACTAATGCTGACTCAAGTCCCAACGCTGACAACTTCCTGTTGTTATTTGTGCTCTTTGCTGGAGCTGGTACAGTCACAGAGCTGGGTCACGTGTATGGGGCCTGTTAGGACACATTTCTCCTCCTTTCAGAGGGCAACTGTTTAATCAGCTCATCTACTAATTGATGGATGTTATAGCAGCAAGGATCTACTGTTGCTATTAGGGTTTGTGTAGAGAAAGTTCCTTGAGGCTGTGTTCCCCGTGGCGCCGTTACTCCCAATCCCTTGGATCTGACTGATTTGAGTGGCAGAAATACATGTCTGTCTGTCTCTTGATTAAAAACCCTTGTGGGGAGATGCATGGATTGTGCATCCGTGCAGATGTGTGGTATTTGTGCTGGGTTCAGAAGGGCGATGGGGAAAAGCTGGAATGATATATATATCCCCTCCCCCCACCCCAAATTGTAGTTCAGATGAAAGTAGCCATGGATCCAAACCACACCTGGTTTCAAGTTTACAGAACCAGAATCTAATCTCCTCAACCCATCCCTAGCTCAAAGGAGCAATATACAATAGTTCGGGGGCAACATCCTGCCTGGGCTGCATTTGGCACAGTACCCAACGTGGGAGGGAAATTGGCTTTAACCCACTCTCTTGCTCCCTGACACAGCCACTACCATAACTCAGAGCAGCCCTATACTGATAGGAACTGTGCCTAGGATGGCTTTGCTGTCTGAGGCTTGCTGGAGCTCAATGCACTCTAGACACATCCATTATGCTGGATGTGATGGTCACATAGGCTGGCTTCACCATCATTGTGCCACCCTGCAATTCCAGCACCAGAGGACTCCCAAGCTGCACTGTTTGCAAATCAGCCAGACATGGTGAAGATCTGGCCCGTAACATTTTCCTGAGGCTCTGGTATTGCTCTTCTCTAGCCCTGTTAAAGCTGGTCAAAATAAATAAATAAATAAAACTTCTGTCCCATGGGGAATTCTGAGATTTTTAAAGTTGATTTTGTCTCAAATTAGGATGAAAAAATCAAAATCTCTGAATTTTGTGCAAGCTGCAATATTTCATTTTGACCCAATTGAAATGTTTAGGTTTGACTATCATTTTGAGGTTTATATGTTATTGTAATGTGTCAGGGAAAAGACCAAATGAACTGGTTTGGCCTTATTGAAACAAAATGTTTTCATACTTTCCCATCAAAAAATGTCAGAGAAATCTACAGGCTCACAAACATTTCGATTTTGTGGATTCAGGATTTTCTGATGGAAAAATGTTCCACTGGAAAATTTTCCACCAGCTCTAATTGATATTGCCGTGTGAAACATCATTGTTGAGGTAACGACCCTTTACTGCTTTCCCACCTGTAAGTACTGCTAATGACATTAGAAAGAACAGAGTGGGCTGTCATGCCACTGAAGCTCATGATAGCCTCCCTTCATCCTACCCCTTCCTGGGCTGCCCCACACTCATCATTCACTTTGCTCCTAAAGACCCATTTCTACTGCAACGCCTGCAAGACAGCAACAAACCAATAAAGGTGAAGTACAGGGTCATGGGGGATGTTTTATTTCTATATCATATACAAAAGTAAAAAGGGAACTAACCAGTGCACATCAACCATCTTCTTGAGCACTTTGCTTCTGTGTTGTAATCCCTTGTCCTTTGTCTTTTGTTTGTCTTTTTAGGCCCTGAGCCTGCAAACATAGCTCTTGTCCATGTGGGGAAACTGAACAGAATAAGAGTTCACACTGAGAATTGTGGAGCATGTTCCGCAAAAGCTATTCCAGTCAATTTCCCCATGTAGACAAGTCCAGCTACTCGCCTGCTCAGCTTGGCTTCAGTAGAACTACTCCTGGGCTAAAAGTGAAGCATGTGCATGAGTCTTTGTAGGATCAGGGCTGTAGAGTGTAAACTCTTTGGGGCAAGGACTGTGTCTACCTCAATGTCTGTCCAGCATCTCCGTCACTACCACACTGTAAATCATCATCACAATTTGTGCAGAGCTGTCTGGACTTTGCACTGAGCAAAACACAACCAGCCCAAGGAACTGGATCCACACGACCAAAGCTTTAAAATTTGCCAAGATGCTTAAAAATTAATCTGGCTCAAGTAGAATAGATGCACTGTGTAAACCCACAGCTATGGACTGAGAGCTCAGGACTCAGCTCAGCTACTTTACTCAGCGGGCTTCCTCTTACTCACTTTATACAATGAGTGAAGAAAGCTCACATATCTACGTTCTCTAGTTCACTCCTGACCTTGAAGGCTCCTCCTGCATGGGGAGAGCATGGTTCTTAGGTGTAGTGTGTATAAGAGACATGCTGTGCACTTCAGGTCAGACAGAGGCCTTAAAAATAAGTGATGACAAACTGTTTAGATGAATGTTAAATGGCCGTTTCAATTTGCAACTCACATTTCTGTCTGAAAAATGTGCACCTACAATTACTGGTTATAAGTAACATCTAGGAGGAGATAACGGAAATAAATTAGAATACATATATTTTTCTATAGTTTTCTGCTTGTTTATTTTGTGCAGTTGACAGCACTTTGTGTATAGTCAGTTTCACTCTTCATCAGTTTCTCCCTTGCTGAAAAGACTTGTATAAACACCAGCAGGGGAGCAGGAAAACACTTATACATTTTTAAAGAAATTATTAACAAAAAAATCAGGACATGCTCTTATAAGTGGGACCTGTCTGAAAGTGGAATTGTTTTCAATTAGATAGTCTGGTTGTTTGGTTTTTATATTCAAGCTGAAAGTGCCTCTTTTCTGCCTCAATTTAAACCTCGCCGTATGCCCCATTTCCCCTCCCTTGGCTTTTGAAACTGTGAATTGTATTGCCACCAGTTAAAGGTGAACAGAAGACTCATTCGAGAATAAAAAAAGTTCAAATAAGAGCTGAGGGTCCCCAATTAGTAACATAATCTATGTTTAGATTTTAAAAGGACCGAGAAAAACATTTTGGGCAGGATGGAAAGCAAAGAAAAATGCTTGGCATTTGGTGCTAGCAGGGGCATGAACAGCTCCAAGGGACAGCCCCTGCACTTGGGACTGATTCAGGAACACACTGAAGCACATGCTTAGCTTTAAGCACATGCTTAAGTTCCATTAATATCAATGCTTTGTGGTTAAGTGCTGTTGTGCCTATGTTGTGTTCCTGAATTGGAGCTTTAGCAGGTCAGAGAAGGAGGAGTGGATTGATTTCAGAATGTATATATTTGCAGATTTTTAAGTCTACACATCATCACCCTCATCATAACATAAACTGGGTTATTGCACGTTAAATGGGACAAAACCCTTTGCTGTTCTCCTTTGAGCAACACTGAACAGCTCCCAGAGGTGGAGAGTATTGTGATGACAACACACCCTATAGAAACAGATTTGGCTACAAAAGAGAAAATAAAATTCAGCTACCCAAAGGACTCTCCATTAAATTGGATCAGCATCCCTTAAAAGACCTGGCTGTACAAACTCCACTTCATATTGGGCCTGAGGGTGAATCCCTCACTCTCACTGGCGAGCAGTTCCTTGCATGAGTAGCTCCCATTGACTTCATTGGGACTACATGTCTGAGCAGTGAGAAGACGGGGACTCCCAATCTGGTCCTAAAAAATGGCCCAACTTAACCTACAGCCTTTTGTTACCAAAAATCCAGAAAGTTGTGAGGGGGGGATGAAAAGGAATCATAGCCGTGGCTTATGCTGGAGGGAATGTGGAGAATGGAGAGCCTGCTATCACAATGGTAACTCTGCACCTGTACCCAAGATATTTAGAAACTGAAATGTATGTAGACAAAATCCTGTCTAGCTTGGTATTTATATGGCCCTAATGATAATCACCATAGTGGTTAAGTATTTATCATGGGAGGGGCGTTGACAAGATACCCCCTTTCCCCCATAGATCCTGTGGCTCCCAGCCAAGAATTCATCATTCAGATCTCACAGCACCTAACTTTCATACTTGCTAGTGGCACCCATAGTATCCTAACAGTCTGTCACCAAAAGATAAAGGAACCCCTGGTCATCAACTCCTGCATCAGTGAACTAGGGGAGGTGGTGGCTGGAATTAGCACAGCATATATGATCCTAGCCACAAAAAAACCCCAACCCAAAACTCTTTATAAATCTGGTTGTTGGTTGGCTTTCTGGTAACGAAGTAACAGTTGCTATCCAATAATAAGCACATTTGTGCGGTGCTTCTCATGTTCAAATTGCTTTATGGCTCTGGTCCTCACAGCAACCCTGTGAGCTAGGCAAATAACTAAATATTACCTGTGCATCAGTGCCTAGTAGACATCCATGAATTAAAGGCAGTGTAAGGGAGCCAGCCCTCTCTGGTGAAAAGGCAGGGGCCTGTCCTCAGTATGGCAATGATCAAAACTATTAACTGAGATTGCAGACAGCGTGCTCCAATGATAAACTGATAAGGAACTTATCAAGTGAACAGCTACTCCGTGTAATAGCTCCAAGTGACTATGTGCTGGACACTCAGATAATGGAATTAGCTTTCGGTATGACTCCTTGTTCCTTGTGACTCACAGGCTTGTCGGCCTTCTGCCGTGTCACAGGAAATGCTTTTTCAATAAAGAAAAAGAAAAAAATCAGCCATGCAGGTCTCTGGAAAGCTTTAACGTTTCCAACTTTCTCAAAGTGTCAGCTCCTGCCTGAAGTACTGTGATTTTTAAAAATCAAACCACTTCAGAGTTCCATGGGATTTCCTGACCTGAGGTGCTGTTTGCTATGGACAATAGATTGTTTTATTCTGCCTGTGATTTAATGGTTCATAGAAAAGCTACAAGTGTGGTTTAAGTACTGGACCCAATTTCTTCCTTGGATATAATATGACACGGAAAGATTGGAGGGAATTGTTGAAGGAGGGGTTAGTCAGCACTGTATAGATACTCGTGCAGCAGAGACATGCTCAGTAGAGTAGGTAGATACCATCATTGTGATGTCAGTGCTTGAATTCAAAGAGCTCCCAGGATCCTCAATAACAACAGTATGTCCAGGTCAGTAGCAAGGCACAAAGACAAGTTAGCAGGGGAAAAGCTTACTCTCCTGAGCTGTACCTGTTCTTCTGTATAGAACGAGAGGAATCTGGACTCCTGCTCTGTCAATCCAAGTACCTTTCTCAAAGTGCATATAAATAATAATTTGATGTGTCCATGTTTTGGCTTGTGCGGGAGACCCCATGGTTGCCAACACCCTCAGCTGGCCAAATTTGCCTCTATAAATTAGTGCCAATTAGTGGCTGGGGTGGGATGCTGAAAAAGTTGCCTCTTTGGGAAGATCGCATGTGCATTAAAAAGAGAAAAGGTATTGAGCTGTGTGGGTGGAATCCTATTTCATTTCCACTTCTATTCTCACTCTACATTCAGCCCTACACTTCCTCATGTTGATCTACTGAATGCTTCTGCCTGGCTCCAAAAAGGCCATTTCTCCAGGGCCAAGAGGAAGTTGGTTTGCCTGACTGCAGGGGTCTTTCCCACCAGTGATTTACCAACCTTCCCAAACATTGACCTAAAGGGGCCACGTGGGCAGAGAGGGGAATGCAGTCTCAGTGTTTACTCAAGCCTGTGAATTTGGTTATGGAGCAATTTATGATTTCCCCATGTGGAGTCACAAAGATAGCTCAACCTTTAACTGATAGACCTCAGCCTCCTGGGAGCAATGAGATCTCCAGGTTCTTTAAATCCTGATCCCAGGTGAGTGGGGAAAGAGAATAAAGTGGAGACAGAGCGTGACTTATAAGACTATTAAAGCAGTGGTCTTAGAGATCACTCAGATATGTACCATTACTATTGCTTCAAACATGGTGGCACTAGATTCCCTGGCTACCTTAAAGGTAGCTGCAAAATAACATACAATTAGGGCTGGTCTTCTTTCCATTTCTCTATGATGCATAAAGAAGGCCTGAATAAAGAAGGTTTATTTTTGCATGCTAGTTTCTAGAGGGGAGGTTTTGTTTTTTACTTTAGAAATATCAGGAGCATCAAAGCTGGTTTTCCCTCTTTTGTTGAAGGCCTTTCTTGGAGGATGCAGAGGAGGCTTTAGATCTCTCTCAGTTCTTAACTGAAAGGGCTGGAGTAAGTAACAAAATAGCTTTTCTTCCAACTGATTTTTGGTGTCAAGAGTTCAATGATAAAAATGAACCCAAAGAATTTTAAACAGACTGCATGGAAATCACTTCCCTTCTCCATTAATCAGGTTCCACTTTTATGGGATATCATCAACCGCTTAGTTCTCCAGTTGCCCATAGAGCTTCTGTGTTAAAAACCAGATATGACTTGGCATGCTAATGTAAAATTCTAAGCAGAACCTCCACCCACCCACCTTCTGGGGGAACAGGTAGCTGAGGCCCTTTCAGGGGAGGTAGCATAATCTAGTAAGTACATCATAGAACTGGGAGTTTGGAGTTCTAGTCCCCGCTCTGTTGTGTGATCTTGGACAAGTCACTTTCCTTCTTTGTCCTCATTTCCCCTCCCTTGTCAGTCTTATCTGTTTAAATAACAACAATTCCAGGCCTTCTCATTAATGCTTGTGATGGGCTCAGATGAGTGCCACAGAAAAGCCCAGGAATACCCCCACAGGAAGTATTTTTAGGACACAGGTTTAGCTCAGTAATCACTGGGGTACCTCTAGACACCTCAGGGAACAGTGGGGACTCATCTGCAAGCAGGTGGGATTTTTTTTTTAATACAACTATTTATTTGTGCTCTAGAGGCAAGCACATGGGCAAACACACAGGCCTCCTGCATGGGTTTAGTCTGGCACAGCTCATATTTACCAGGGAAACTCTTTGGGGCAGGAACAGTCTTTTTGTTCTGTAAAAAGCTCAACGAGTCCTGTGGCACCTTATAGACTAACAGAGGTATTGGAGCATAAGCCATTGTTCTGTTTTTCCAGCACTGAGAGCAGTGAGGGCCCCAGTCCATGACCGCGGGGTCTCCTAGTTGCTAAGAGAGTACAATAAATAAACAACAACAATAATAATTCCACTCTGCGGACCCTGGGAGGTGAGCAGTACCGGGGTTTCCCTCCAGCTCTGGAGAGCCAGCAGAGATGCAGCTGCTCTGGGGGCTGGGCATGGCCCGCAGGCTGGAGGGCTGGGCATAGCTCGCCCCAGCTCGGCGAGCTGTTCCTCGCCGCTGCAGCTCCAGCCTCGCCACCCATCTAGCTGCGGCGCGGGCCGGAGCTCCGTATTCTCCCCCTAGAAAAGCGACGTCAAGCCCTGTCTTGCAAACGTCGCAGCTTCGCTCAGGACTGTGCCAGTTTCCAGCCGCTGGCAGAGGGCCCCGCGGCGCTCTTTTTTTTCCTTATTAAAAAAGAAGAAGAAAATATCTAGGGGGAAGGGCTGGTTCTTTTTCCTTCCTCTGTTTCCGGTTTGCTGCCATATTCCCCCTTTGGGGGTGGGTTGGGGGAGGGGAGCATTTGCAAATAAATAGGACTCGATGCTGGGCTTTGGGGTGGTAGCAGCAGTGAGAGGAGGAAGGGCAGGGCTGGACCAGGAGCCGCCCCGGCCGTGAGCGCCTGAGCCCAGGCAGGCACCTGGAGGGGGAGGGAAGGGGAAGGGGGGCTATTGCTTTGGCCTCGCCTGGCCCCCGATGCTAAATCCAAGCAGGCAGCAGCATGAATCACTGTGGGGAGAAGGTGTCTCAGCCGCAGGCGGGCGTGAGCCGCTGCTGACATCACGGCTCCAAGTTACAATCCGGCTCTCTAGCCATTTGCTAGCGTTGCAGCCGCACCGGGAAGGGGCCGGGGGACTGAGCAGCCGAGGGGGTTAATTCCGCCCCCCCCCCCCCCCCCCTCCGAGAGAGACAAAGCCAGAGCCGGGTTTTTGTGTCTGTCTGGGCGCGCCAACCATGAGCCGTGTGTCCCCGGCGCGGCTGCCCGGCTCTCTGCCGCTCCGCGATGGTGTCTCGCAGCGGCGCGGGCGAGTCGTGTAACTGCTGGGGCCGGGGAGCCTGCGAGCCGCCGAGGGCTTTGCATGGGGGGGCTGCTGCGCTTGGGAGAAAGGAGCTGAGCGAGGAAGCCGCCGGGCTCTGGGAGTTTTCCGCGGAGAGAGAAGGTAAGAAACCGCCCGGCTGCCGCCTGCCCTGCGAGAGGGACTGGCCGAGGGAAAGGGGCTGGTGATACGCTCGGGGATATTGACTGACCCGGGGATTTGTTAACCTCCCGCCTTGGCGGTGTGTGTGTGGGTGTCTGCTGGGGTTGTGTAGGAGCGTTACACTTCTCCTCTGAACAACAACAGCAGCAGCAGCAATCCCTGTGTGTGGCACCTTGGAGCTGCCTCCTGACGGCTGAGGATGAATTAGCTGAAGCAGCTAAATGGGAAAGGTATTGTCTGGTGGGGCTGGAAAGGGAGGGTGAGACGGTCAGGGGGATGTGGGACTTGTTCAGATCCCCTCACTTTCTTTTGTTGTGGTGGTGTAGGGCTGACTGACAGGTTGGGGCTTCTCTGTCTAGCTGAAGACTTTCTGTAGTTCATTTAATCAAACCACTGGGGAAGCAAGAGGGGGGAGGGAGCAGGAGCTGTATGTAGGCCAAAATATGAAATATTAATAACTCGGCTGCTTTGATGTCGTCTGATCCATTTCCCTTTTACTATTTGTTAAATATTCATTTCAGTGGTTGTTTTTTTTTCAACCACATAGGTGCTCTTTGGGGGTTTGTGTGTTTACATCACTTTGGGGAGTGTAGGAGAATCTCTGCTCCTCTCTTTTTTTTTTTCTTTCTTTCTCTCTTTTTCCTTCTAACCTGGCCCTGTCTTAACTAGGGTTTATCTTGTGGAAGACTGGAAAGCTGTTTATTACTTACCAGCCCTGTAACTTCGACTTCTTCAGATCAGTAGAACACCAATATAAAAAAGAAAGTAACACGCTAGGTTTTATAATTCATACTATATCTGTAGTAATCAGTTTCTGTCATGCAAAATATTGTAGTCCTAGGTACACAAGGTGGGTGAGGTAATATATTTTATTGGGCCGACTTCTGCTTTAGAGCGACACAGAGTCCTAGTCCTCCTCCTGAAGCCAAACACCTGGGGTCAGAGCGGGCAAACTTCAATTGTCTGTTGTTGTTGTTTACTCCCTAGCTCTCCTGGGTGTATGCGATGTGGGTGGTGCACATGCTCTGCTTTATCATTCTGAGACACTGTAAGAATTCCAGCTGTCATCTTGGTTCACTTATTTGTACCTGCTGGAAGAAGATGTGTTACTAGACCCAATGGAAGGGGCAGTCAGGAGGTGCTTAATACATCTTGACCCTGGCAAGGCGTGAGGTGCCTCTTCCGTTGGATGTTCCTGGTACTGTGTGGTGTCTGCCAGCGAACTTCTGTACGGCTTTCTGCAAAAAATGAATGAGAACCTGCTGCTGTCTCTACCCTGGGATCACTCCCTTGGCTCCCCCATTCCTTCCCCTCCCCGATCCCCAAGTACTTGCGCAATGACTTACCCTAGTTCTGCTGGGGTACTTACCTAGAGACCAGCAGATGTTAAGTCCTCCCAAATAGGTTTCCATTTTTATAAAACCTAGAGCTTTAGAAGCCCATTTTGTTAGTTTCTTGGCCTGTGGTGACTGAATGCCCTTGGGGGAATAGGCTGCACTGGGAACCCAGAATTGTTTCACACCGTTTCTTTGTACTAGTATAGACTAGGAACAGCCACCCAGTAGTCTACAGTTCATAAAGAAACAAGATGGTCAGTGATTGTAGTGTATGTGTTCTCCTTCCCCAAAAGAGGTGGCTAACTATTTATTTTACCTGTTCCGCAAAACAGCTAAATGGCAGGTGACCCACCAGACCGTGAAGGGTATTTTAGGTCATCCCAGAATGTAACACATCCCTGGTAAAGTTTACCTCTGCTGGCTTGAAACAGGTAGCTGCTCTTGGCTCATGCGGCAGATTGCTCACCTGGAGGTGTGTGGGTTGGCTTTCTTTTTGGGCAGGCCTGTCTGCTGCCAGTGAGTGTTAGCTTTCTGAATGCTCCCCATCATGCCGGGCTTGTGTGTGGGAGCTGCAGGGTGGAGAACTCAACCTGGCTGCTTTGCTTGGAAGTCTCTAGGATTCTAGCCCTGCTTGCTATGGGATCATGGGCGAGGCACTTCTTTGTGCCACCTACAAAGTGCTGGTGGCGGGGGGGATAACAAACCCAACCCACACTAGTAAAACAACTTGAGAACCTCCAAGAAGTGCTGTCTAAGACCTTGCCTACACTGGGAAAGCATGTGAAGCTTGTTGGTGGTTTTCGCCTTCTTCCCACCGCCAACACACACCCCTGCCCCAGCGTTTCCAAGAGTGGAAGCTGTAGCATGGACAGAATGCAGGCATGTCTTGCAGCTACTCTGTGAGCTAGATTAGGGGACATGATGGTGAAATGCCTGCATCCTGTCTACACCACAGCCTTCATGGTGGTCAGTACCAGGGCAGGTAACCACTTACCAACTTCTTCAGTATAGAAGCAACCAAAGTTCTTGTTTGTTTGTTTTTTATTTCTTTTCAAATACTGTATTGGAAAGCCATTCTTGAACTATCTGCCAAGCCTGGAGTTCCCCTTCAGCAGGTGATAGCTCTATAAATGTCTAAGGCCGTCATTCATCAAAGCAGTCAAGTACATTATGAAGTTCACCTTTACTGAATGGGGGCCCCCAAAGCTGTATGGGATGTCTGATGATCCCAATGCCATTACCTGTGATTGGGGGAGGTGCAAAAGAAGACAGATCATTGGGCATCTTAAGATGAAGCTGTGGCAATTAAATATAAATATGTCATGTTTAAGTTTGGGGACTTGGTCCTGAGAATTGCTCAGCACCTACAACTTGTTAGTCAATGGGCCAGATCCTTAGCTGGTCTATAGTGACATAGGCTCACCCAAGATCTCACAACAAGCAGGGCTAGAACTCTGGAGACATTGAAGTCAATGGAGCTATACCATTTTCACCAACTGAGGATCCAGCCTGATGAGAGTTTTGGCCACTCTGCACTCAGGCCTTTAATGATTATGATGTTAAACAAAAAGATGGCCTGAGCCAAACTGCTTTGAACTATGGGAGGTTGGAGTTGGAATCTGCTTCCAAGTTGTGAGCAAGGGAGGTAGGTGGGGGAATCTCTCTCTGTGGCTGCTGCTGAAATAGTGGATCAGCTGACATTTTAGGAGGCTGATTTGTGTGTGACCATGTGCTAGACTTAAGAGAAAGATATGGTATGTCCTACCGATGGATTGCCTTCCACTAGGCAGGCATGGTGGGCTTGCGAAACTCCAGTGCACTGTGCAGAATCAGGAGAGTTGCCTCAAAAGTAGCTCTACAACTTGATGAACTGCCCAGGTGTGCTTTGGGGACTGGGGGGGAGGGGGGGCAGCAAGTACCTAGATACAGACCTGGAGGATAGTCTCACTTTTGAGACCTGGAAAGAGGGTATGCAGTTAGAAATGACCAATGTGTATGGGAAGCTTGGCTGGTGAGACAAACCGGAGGAGCTGCTTCATTAATTTCTGTAGCCTGCTTACCCGGGAAGGGGTGTATGTTCAAAGGTCTGAGCGTGTGAAATGAAATCTGCGCTTAATAGGCAAAGTCACGTACTCTCTTGTACTGAAGCGTGTGGTGGCCTTTGCTGGTGGACACGTGTTGAAATGTAATAGCATGTGAAAGTGATGCTGTTGTCACTGCCACAGCAGCACTTGATGCCTGAAGCCTCGCTTGTTTCCCAAGTGGGCCCGACCAGGCCTTAGTGGGCACTTGTCCACTTACCACAGTGGTTCCCCAGTTGGACTTGATTGTGCAGCCTCTGAATAGCAGAATGAAACCTGCTCTGTGGCATCTGGAGCTGGAGGAGCTGTGGCTGTCGCTGCCCATTTGTGTATTGGCAGAAGTGTGGATGGAGGGGGATGGCTGAGAGCTGCCCAGTCTCTGATTGCACTATTCCTGGTGGGAGCTAGGGCTAATGATGGGATTAAGCCTGGACTTTGAAGTCATTGGTAAAACTCTCTGAACATGATCTAGAATAGAACCACTGGGTCCAAGTCTCACTTAATTACCCACAAATGCAAATAATGTTTTGAGAAAGGAGTTTGGGGCGAACCATAGACTGAAGTGGACGACTTCAGTTTCTTAGTCTGCTTCCTCTGAGTGCTTAACACAAAAAGGCAGCATCATTTCTATAAAGGTCTGTGGTTTTTGGCATTGCTAGGGACGTTTGAAAGCCTATCTAAAGCACTATTGTTTCCTGTACTGTCTGTCTTACTGCTTGATTTTTAACATGCTCCTTTTTATCTCTCGGAACAACTTCCCATATGACCTCACTTCCTCAACATGCGGCGTCTCGTTTCATAGAACCCAGTTGGAAATTCTTCCGATGCATTTCACTTACTCTGGTGCAGAACATCCCAGAGTGAAACAAGTTCTTCCCCCCTGCCTTGCCCATTTGCCTCCCCCCCCCCCAACCTTCCCCTCTGTAAGAAAGCACATGAGGTACCTCCACCCAAGTTGCTGAGTTGTGTTGTGTTTGTTTTGTTTTAACAGGGAAGAGACAGATTCATTTAAGTTGATGCTTGTAAATGAAATATGAGCTTAAATCACTTAACATGGAAATAACTGTCTCTGCTAATGCTATTCATGCTGCTCTAGTTAAAATTGTCAGTGTTTCCATTCCAATAAAGCCCTGTTTTCTGAGGCTTATAACTTTGGGTCATTTAACATAACAAAACAAAACAAAAAAATCCCTCCAGGCTGAAATTTGCTAGCAAAAGTCTGCCTGGGAGCAAAAAATTTAAAGTATGTGGTGCTATTTAAACCAAACTTTACAAAAATAATTTCTCTTGCCTTCAATTTTTTTTAATGGCACAGAACCACAAAATAACTAGAAGCCTCCGAGCTCTCCATAGAAGAACAGAGTAAACCCGTGGCATTGTAGTAAAAGCACATGTAGATTTCTTTCTTTTGTGTGGGGGAGGGAGAAATTAGTTGAGATTCAACTCTGAAATGCAGCTGCAGGTCATCTAGTAGCTGCTCTTGACAGCATTTTCCCCAGGGGTTTCACCTAGATGCCCAGACCCACGTCAAGGCCCTAATCCTGCAACAGGCAGAGCTCCATTGGGGCTGCACCGGCGCAGACATCAACTTGTGAAGATCTTCTTTCAGGATCAGGCCTTTACTGCAGCAAACTGTGCCTGGGCTGCGGATTCTAATGTTCAAAGTGTGGTTTGAAAACAAACCTTGGGAGGTATTTTGAGAGAGCGTGGTCTGAGCACAAGGCTGGGAACCAGAAACTCCTGGGATGTAAATCCAGCTCTGCCACCAAATTCCTTTGAGGCCATTTATAACCTCTCTGCCCTCAGCTTCCCCAGGAGTAATATGGGGATGCTCCAGGGGCATGGTGAGATTTAATTCATTAATGTTTGTGAAGTGCTTTGCAGATAAAGGCTAAGCATGAATATCCCCTTTGGGAGAACCAGCTGGCCCATGCTTGCTTTCTGTCTGGCTCTTGTTCCATTTGCCAAATCTCTTTAATTAAACCAGGCAGATTCCTGACTCCCGGGGTGTGATGCTGCGAATGTTACTGTGTTGCTGGCTTAGCATAAAGCAGGGATGTGGCCACCCCATGTGGTGGGGCCGATGCAGTGAACTGTGACTCTAGAAAGAGAAAAGCAGGCGTCCGTTTTTATTGAGGCCTCTGCAGAATGGGGTCCCAATGCCCTAGGGTGCCAAGATGCTCAGCACCCTCAGCTTCCACAGAGCCCCTAGTTGGGAGGTTCCCAGTACCCTGCAGGATCAGGCATTTAGGTGACCAGCTATCCAGTGGAGGGACCTACAAAACATCGTGCTTGGGGAGACTCCTGCTCCAAATGGGAGTCTGGTTAAACTAATCCTGCATACAGGACATTGGTGCTCCTCCCTCCTCACCACTGGTCTTGGGGAGCCTGCTCCCTGAGACCTATCCCAAGTGAGTGGCCAGAAACTGAGGAAGCCTGGAACTGGAATAGCCAGCCGTGTCGATTGTTTGAGGTGGTTTCTTTGGACTAGTTGAGGACAGGGTTGCTTGGGGCAACAGAATATGGAGAGGAAACACAATGCCATTGAGCATCTGGAGGAGAAAACATTGGCCTCCAATTTGAACCCCCCCCAGATTCCTTCCTTGAAGTCTGAGGGTCTGAACGTCTCTGCTCAGATCTCCCTTGGTTTCATAACCAGATGCACTGAGGTAGCTGTAATCACCATTGCTCCTGTCTGACCAGTCTTAGCTGACTAGATCTTGCTGCTGTTCCCGCTCTGGGATGAACTGGGGTAGGAGGCAGACAGAGATTCTGGGGCTTGAGGGATCCTGAATAGCTGTTCTAAATCATAACAGAAATGAAGATGGGGTCCTCATGTTGTTTTGAGGGGAGGGAAATACTCCTGTCCTTGGTGCCATGTATGTTGTTATGGGCACTCCCCAGGTTGGCTAGCTCCAGGGACTTGCTCAGTAAAGATTAGTCCAACTTGCTTCTCTGCCCTAACCTTGCAGGTTACAAATTCCGTAATGTAAATGGTTCTCCCCAAGGCCAGTACAGTAGCTGGCTCCTGGCGTGCTGTCCAAGGGGAACTGCAAAGGAAAATGTCAGCTCGCCTCCCAATGAGCGGCATGCTGGTGCTCAGATATCCTTGTGGGAGGAGCTTGTTTTAGGGTTGACCCCCTGTTCCAGGTGGGTGGGAGAAAGGTGAAGGTTCTGATCTCTTGTGATACTGACTTCGTCTCCTGCTTGGGTTTTGCTGGGTCATTTTCTCTTCTTGCTTGTGACTTCTGCTGTGCAGTATTACTCCCTGACTTTCCTCTATTACTGTAGGAAAATCCTGGAGGCTGGCTCTAAATTTCCCAGCCCATGTCTCATGTTTGACCTATTATGGTCTCATTTCCGTGACTGTAAACTTTACTGGCACGAGGTTTGCTGTGCTGTGCAAACAAATGGAGGAAAACCTGACTGCACGCTACAGAAATAGCTTCCACACTGCATGTCTCCTTCTCAGCTTGTGATTTCTCACTGACACTGCATGACTGCTGGTCTGTGGCTGTAATGTGGAAGCAATGAAGTGAGGCAGCTGCAACTGAGTTTTATTTTGCATTTGTCCGACTTCGAAACTCTTGTGAATCAAAACTGGGGAGTGCAGAAATGTGTCCTCGACTTCTGCAAACTGTGGAATCATTCTCAGTTCTGCTGTGCGTGGCTATGCCCTCTTCTCACGCAGGCCAGCATGAAACTGGGTCTGTATGACATGAAACATGCATTAGAAGTGAAACCCATCTGCCCCTGTCCCTGCCCTGCTTTATTCCTGTTCTCTCATGTTCGACCCTGGGGGTTTTTCTCCTTCCTCTGCAGCATGGGGCACAGGTCACTTGCTGGTTTAAACTAGTGTAAATGGTGGATTCTGTGTAACTTGAAGTCTTTAAACCATGATTTGAGGATTTCAGTAACTCAGCCAGAGGTTAGGGGTCTGTTACAGGAGTGGGTAGGCAAGATTATGTGGTCTACAATGTGCAGGAGGTCAGACTAGATGATCATGATGGTCCCTTCTGACCTTAAAGGTTTGTAGAATTCCTCCTGGTGGGCTTGAATCTCACTCTTCCTATAATCATTTTTTGGGGGATGGGACACTGGACCAGGAGACCTCGCTTCTAATTCCTGACTCTGACACTGATCAGGTTTGTGACTGTGGCCAAGTCACTTAACCTCACTTTGGGCACGTCTTCACTACCCGCCGCATCAGCGGGTAGCAATCGATCTATTGGGGATCGACTTATCGCGTCCAGTGAAGACGCGATAAAATCGATCCCCGATGGCTCTGCCGTCGACTCCGGAAATCCACCGCGGCAAGAGGCGGAAGCAGAGTCGATGGCAGCGGTCGACTCGCCGCCGTCCTCACAGCCAGATAAGTCAACCTAAAATACGCAATCTTAGGTCGACACCCCCCCCCCGTAGTGTAGACCTAGCCTTTGTGTCTCATTCCCCATCTGTGAAATAGGGCCAGTACCTGCCGACTCAGAAATGCTTCGCTGCCTCCTGACGAAGCTCTAGAAATGCTTGGCATTGCATAGGGTCCATCCATAACATCTGTGGGGGGATGGAATCTGTTCTCCTCGTGAGACCTGGAACTACAGCGAAGAATGAGTGAGGGTGGATAGAGGTACTGAGGTAACTGGGGCTGGAATGCAGCCATGTGCAGCATTGTCCTCCTCTGCCTACTCCAGCTCTGCACCATGATCCTCTGTGCAATCCTCTGACACTGCAGAAGTCCTGGAAGCACCTGATGGCAAATGACAGCCCTGAGCAAGTGGGACTGAGGGTTTCCTGTGGGTACAGCCTGCTTGCTGCTTGTAGCCGTGTTTGGCTCCAGAGAGGTGTAGCAGATCTGATTTCTATGAACAGGCTGCTTCTCCTCCTCCCACCTCTTTCTCTCTTCCCCCCCCCCCCCCCCCAGCAGAGCCTCAGACGGGTTTGACCAGACAAAGGTCCGTGCTGATGGCTGTTGCCCAGCGTGAAGGGGGCCGAGCGAGTGTGTGGGGCTAGGAGGGGGGATTAGGTTCATGCTCCAATGTCATGGGCAATTGAGTCCTAAAGCGGGCAGAGTGGGGCCTAAAGCAGGGCACAGGGGAGGCCTCTCGCTGCCACTCTGGTTTGATAAATGTCTGATCGTTGGGTGAGATGAGCACAGGTGGCACAGCTGCCAAGGCACGTGACTTCAGAGCAGTGTGTGGAGTCAAAGGGGGACGTGTGTCCTGGCAGAGGTCTAGAGGGGGCCGACTTGCTGAGCCTTGGGAGATGGAAAGAAGTAACGCAGGGGAAGTTGCTGTCCTCTTCCTATGGCATTGGACTCTGCTGCCTGAGGGGAAATAGCTGTAAGCTTCTCGGCTCGGGCATGCATCTCGCTGGCTGTGCTGCCTGGCTGCCTCTCTGTAAAGTCTGGTGCAGATCTGGCACTGTTCTTGCTGCAGAGTTGGGTACTAACAGCCACGTAAGGAGGGCAGGTTTGACCCTGTTTGCAGTGGCTGAGTAGATGGCTCTGCGTTTGACACGCCTGCCTTTCATGTTGCACCCCTTCTCCTATCCCTGAGCTTGTAAGGGACTGCAATAAGTTAGACTCTTCCCTTAAGGAGAAATCCCCTTGATTGTGATGGGGATTGAGATTGACCCAACAGGGTTCTACAGAAATGAGCCGGAACCATCCTGTGGACTCTGAGGAAATTGGATCCCGGTTATAGGTTGCATAGGCTGGTTTGAAAATCCTATGCCATTGTATAGACTTCTCTATAAGGGTTAATTTTTAACTGTGCTTTAGAGGTCTGAGTGGGAAGCCCCACTAGCGTTATTTTTTGTAGTAGGTATTTGAGAAACGCCAATGAACGCTGCTCTTTGTCCGCCCTGCACCAAAACAGTACTGGGTGCCCTCGTTCACCTTCAGCAGCGCTAGCGGCAAAGTGCTCTCATTAGAGCTCATCAGTGATACCGGTGCATAAACGAGAAGGGATGGAAATCTTAATGCGTTCACAGCCCTCCGAGTGCTTGAGCAGCTCAACTCCTGGCCTGCAAGGAGCCATTGTCACCTAGCTGCAGACTGGTGGGGGAGACCTGAGGCAGCAGTATTCACCCTTGAGAGACTGGCTGAAATTGTGAGGCATGAATGGGGGGAAGGTGGGAGTTTTTCTCTCTTCAGAGAGCACAGTAGAACTTCCAGGCTGGGAGGAGAGTGGCTGCAGATTATGTGCATGGTGCTGCACAGAGATCAAAGAGCCGGTCTCGGCCCTGCCGTGCCTGCTTTGCCATAGCAAACAGGATGCACGGCTTCATGGGTCAGCAGGGAAGCCCAAGAGGTGCGGGTGTGACTGTGCTGGGCACAATGGACACCATGAACGAAGGCAGCAGACATGGAAGGAGACACTGTGGTAGAACTGAGGGATTGGGTTGGGAGTGGTCTAACAAACTCCTCACCCACGCTGGTGCCCTGTTAGCTGGTGAGCGCTCTGCAGCTTGTCGCCCGATTAGTGCAGAAAGCCTTAAATACAGGGACTGTCCGGGAGAGAGGCCATGTCTGTAGCCTGTCACTGCAACTCTCATCACCCCACGGGTTCCAGCACATTGCCAGCCCCTATGTAGCAAGCTGCTGCCATTGCTAGTTTGGTGAAAGCTCTCCTGGTTAAGTGCTGCTCACTTCACTCAGAGAAACCCTCCCCTCTCTTCGGTTCCAGGCAGCCCTGTGCTGCTGGAACCTCTGGATCCCCTTTAGGTCCTGCCACAGCATCTACTGGCTGACTCATGGCTGTGGCTGGCACGGGAGCCCTGTGTGTCTTGCATTTGGGAAGTGCATGGAGCTGACTTATCTTGGAGGAAGGGTGGGGAGGAAAAGAAACGAACTCTCAGCTTTTCCGACTGTCTCTTACTCTGAGGTTGGCCTGGCCACACTCTGGTACAGCCTTCAAGGCTCTCTAAGCCAGAGCAGCTCTGAGGAATCTGATGCAACCAGGAAGTTGATTTGCTCATCTTATGAGCAAGCATGATCTGCTAGAGATGCAGGTGCTGGTGGGCCAGGATGGCCTACGCACCTGAGTTGTCCTGTCTCAGTAACAAACAATTCATCACCAAGGCGGGAAAGCTAGCTCAGACAAGTCCATCTGTGCTATTGTTGCAATATAGGAAAAGATCCCTCCCTGATACAGCTTCTGAGGGAGTAAATACTGCACATGTGGGGAAATACAGGCAACAAACACGATGCAAATCAGGGAGACTAGAGGCTGCAGCTAAGATCAGGCCTTCTGTGCTAGGTGCTGTACGAATACATATGTGACAATCCCAAAGAGTGTACTGTTCAAATCGATAAGACAAACAACAGGTGGGCGTAGAAGCAGCGTCAGAGAGAGGCCCAAGGTTGCACAGCTGGCTGGTGGCAGTGCTGGGAATAGAACTTGGGTCTCTTACCCACTGGCTCATGCTGTTCCTCAAGTTGATTTCACTAGCCTCAGCCTTGCAACAGGCAGTCATTGTGTTGTCTTTGTTGTAATGTTGCCTCCATATTACCACGAGATCAGGGGCAAGATGTTCACTTTTACCCAGCCACTTGCGTGCCTGGAACCCCCTTGAAGTCTGCAGCCATGGGATTCTTGGCTTATGTAGTTTTGTACACAAACATCCAGTGGTGCTGGAACAATTTGTACGGGGGGTTGCTGAGAGCCATTGAACCAAACTGTAAACCCTGCATAGAATGGAAACTACTTCCAGCCAGGGGGTGCAGTAGCACTCCTGCAAACACCTAGATCTGATTCCCTTTCTCTCTCTGCATGTACAATATTGATTTGAAACTGGCTGATTATGCCTGTGTACCACTGCCCTGTACTGGATATGCGAAGCTCTGCCATAGACCTTACACTGCCACCAGCTAGTGAAGATTCTCCTCCTAGTTTCAGTGGCAGAGGCCTGTCCTTTTGAAGCTGGAGGATCTGTGTTCTCTCTGCTATCACTATGCAAAGAATCAGTGGCCACTTAAGGGACTAGGTGGTCTCTGTGCTGCACTGCATGGCCATTCAAATCTTCACTGCACCCATATCAGTTGCCAGACTTGTCTGTTAACTACACTTGGGTACGATATTGGCTCCTCTGATGTGTTCTGGAGGCTAGGGATGTATAGGATATAAGAGACACTGAAAAATCAGGCCCTAGATGTAGATAAAATGGCCATAGTGGGTCAGACGAGACCAATGGTCCATCTAGAGCCCAGTTTTGCCCAGGGTAAGGGGCAATATTGGCAGCTTGCCAGGGCCTAGAACCAACTGCAGCCATCCCTTTCTTAGGGTGGTGATGTGGCCCATGGAGATGCAACACGACAGCTTGACCTGAGCAACCTAGCAACTAGAATCTGATTTCTAGGCGGAGGGGAGTGGATTTCTGTTCTGGAGGCAGAAACTTCCTTCCAGCGCAAACTAGTTCCCAGCTGTAGGAGAGAAGCAAATTCCACTTGCAGCTGCTTTGACAGAGCCGAGACCCACATGCCAGCAAGCTCTCTCCCAGAGCTACTGACAGGCCACTGCAGTGACAGGAACCCACAGGGGAAGTGTCTGCTTTCAGTCTGAGATGCCTCCCTACACCTGAGAGCTATGGGGAGCACATACTCCGAACAAGGGCGGAAGTGACTCAGCCGCGGTATTACCTGTGAGCAGCCAAAGTGCTGCTCTCTACCTGTTCGAGCAGAGGTGAAGCGCCAAGAGGGAATGACACACTAGCGATCACTGGAGCCACTTTGTGTGCTTGAAAGCCTTGGGCCAGAGCAAGGATACCAGCTCAGCCAGGCGGGAGAATCCTTCGAGGGGGAGGAAGAACAGGGCCACGTAGAAGAGAAGTTCCAGGTCTGAGCAAGTGCTAACCATCCCCGGCTGTGCTGGCGTCACTGCCCAAGCATTTCCATACCAGAAACCAGCCGGGCCAGTCTGACAAGGAGAGAGGAACTCCTGCAGGCTTCAAAAAAATCCTCTGCTGGCAACTCCAGCTCTTAAGGTACGTCCAGACTACCCACCGTATCGGCAAGTAGCGATCGATTTATCGGGGATCGATATATCGCATCTCGTTAAGACGCGATATATCGATCCCTGAACACGCTCCCCGTCGACTCCGGAACTCCACTGGAGCGGTAGCGGAGTCGACGGGGGAGCCGCGGCCTTCGATCCCACACAGTGAGGACCCAAGGTAAATCGATCTAAGATACTTAGACTTCAGCTACGCTATTCACGTAGCTGAAGTTGCATATCTTAGATCGATTTCCCCCCATCCCTCCAGTGTAGACCAGCCCTTAGAGGCATGAATCCAGAGATGGGGGAACACGTACATCACAAGTGTGCTGATCCCTTATGGAAGAGCCCTATAAAATTTAATGGGGATTAAGGCAATAGGGATCTATAGGAATTACTCTTCAAAACCCTATAGCAATGATAAAGATGATCCCAAAAGGGCGTAAGGTTATTGGTTATTCCATTCTATAGGGAAGTTGTTCTCAGAGCGCTTCATCCTCCTTGTCACGCGGGTTTAATGCAAGTCACTTCTCTATTTGCCTCTCCTGCTATGTGGCCTTGGCCCAGATAAGTGACCTTGCTGCCTCAGTTTCCTCCTCTGTATAAGGATTGAAGGCCACCCATCAGCAGAAAGCACTCAAAGAATCTCAAAGGTGTTATGCTGCACATGCACCGCACTATAAGAGTGCTGCATTCACTGTTAGCAGGTGACAGATCCAAATAGAGGTCACCGCAGAGACAGGCGATTTCTGAACCCATACTGGATTCCCCTCCGGGGCATGGAAACGTTTTCTGTTCATCGAGTCAAGATATCCTATCGCAGGTGCCAACTAGCAGGAATCAAAGGGAGGTCTGAGCAGCTTTGTGCTGACATGAGCAGAGAGAGAGAGATCTGGCTCCAAACAGGAGTGATACACCTTGTCACTGGCGTGCAGTCAAGAGATAGTGGGGTGAGGAAGGACGAGTCACCAGCGGAAATACAACACAACACCCTTTACCCAGAAGGGCAAGAGAACACTCCTAGAGGAGCAGGAATGGGTGCAGCACTACAGCTGCTCAGCACAGCAAACAGAAGTGAAACATCAGAGGTGTAGCCGTGTTAGTCTGAATCTGTAAAAAGCAACAAAGGGTCCTGTGGCACCTTTAAGACTAACAGAAGTATTGGGAGCATAAGCTTTCGTGGGTAAGAACCTCACTTCTTCAGATGCAAGTCAAAACAGAAGTGAAACAGAAGGTGCCGGCTGCCAGGCAGGACTAGTCCGCAAAGTGTCCCTTTGTGCATTGAAAGCTTTAATTTACCACTGACAGTCGAGCTGCATTTGCCTATGCAAACCCGGGGGGAAGTGGGGAGAGGCAACAGCAGGTCAAGGTGAGCTCCAAGGGTGGATCCATTCCTGACCCAGCTCTCAGCAGCACCTCACACGCCCCTCCAGCCTTTCTGACACTGACTCCTGAGAGGGGAAGAGAGAAAGCGGCTTGGGGGGAGGGGAATCAAGCATTGGACTCCTCTGAGGCCGAAGCAAAGGGAGAGATGAATACGTGCACAGGGCTCTAGCAAAGAGAACCACGAAATGCACAAGGAGCGAGCGCACCAAAGAGCACAGGCCCCTTGGATCCTCACTGTAGATGCCATGGGCTTTGGGGGAGGGGGAATATTGTTAGTTTAACTAGGGCCTTGGTCACCCAGTGGGATCCCCATGGAAACGCGTGGAGGCCAAAGGGAATCGGGTGCCATAGCAAAGGGTGTGGCATAAAAACCTAATGGAAAGAATGGACTGAACCTCGAAAGAGCCCAGGTTCCGGGATGGTTGGAGCTTCGAGGTGGCGTTCTGTGAGGGAGCATAGTCCAGTGTTCGGAGCACAGGCCTGGAAGTGGGGAGTCGGGCTTCTTGTTCCGATGCTGCTGCTGGCTCGGTATGGGCCATGGTGAGTCTCTGCAGGAGCTCAGCCCTGTCCTAAACCAGGCCATAAACCTCTTCCTCACTTCCCCCATCTGTGAAAGGAGGAGGATGCCATATTCATCTGCCTCACAGGCGTGGGGGGGTGGTGGTTTGCGAAAACAGTTTGTTTGCAAAGGGCTTTAAACATGCCGCGTGGTAGAAGTACATGGGACTTATTTCAGCTGGCTAAGATCAAACATAGCATCAACTTGCTAGTGGAGATGCCCTCTTCTAGGATGGGGCTAGCTTGCTCCAATAGGGCTCTTCCATCTCAACGACGCTGACTGTCGCTGGAACTGAGCTGGTCAGAATTTTCCTGGGGTGAAACTGCATGGGGTGAGCCAGTGGCACAACAAACTGTCCCCTCTTGCAGCTGACTTTGTCTGCATGCAAAAGCCATGTTGCGTTTGGTTGGCTTGCCGTGCTTGTGCTCTAGTCTCTCTCCCTTCCTGAGAGTGAGTGTAAGTGAGGCTGTGCCAAGCCTGCTGGAAAAGAGGGGGTTCTCTTGGGGGGCGGAGGAGGGGTGATGGGAACCCTTGCCAAGAAAGCAGCAATGATGGGTACCATTCATGGGGGGAGTGGAATCTCTAAGGTGGCATGAGTGAAATCTGGGCTTAGCTGAGCTGTGCACATTAGTAGCGTTATGGCCTGCCTTTCAATTCTGTATTCCAGCTCAGAGATCAAAGCATGCATGCTGGGAGGAGGGGAAGGACAGAGTGAGTCCCCCCCCTCCTTTTTTTTTTTTTTCTTTTAATCTTCTGCAGTAAACAAGGGGAAAGAAAGCCCTATTGTCCGGCCCTTCAGCAAGAGGAGATGCTCCAGATTGCTCACAGCAGGATTCCTCCACAGAGCTCGTCTATGAGGGCCTCAAAATATCAAGTGCAGCCTTCAAGGAGCTCTTTCCTGCCCTCTGAATGCATTCCACTCAACAAAAGCTTCATTAAAATGAAAGGGGAGGGATAAGAAAGCTTGAACTGATGAATTAGAGAGAAGCTGGTCTGCCTGCACGGAGTAAATGAGGTCACTTTTTACCAGCGCCAGAGAGTTAAACTCGTGTGTCAGATCAAGGTGATTCAGGGTTTGATTTCAGTGTGTGGCTGGCTGCTACAAGCTCTCATTCCATGGGCTTCGCTGTTCACACAACTCCCTGGGAGGAGCAAGGGGGCGGAAGAGGTCTCTGCAACTGAACACCCTCCCTAGGAAGGGAATATTGTTACAGTACCACCAAGAGGCACTAACTGGGGATCGGAACCCCCTTGTGCTAGGTGCTGTACAAACACAGAACGAAAAGACCGTTTCTGCCCCCAAAGAGCTGACAGTCTGCGTCTAAACAAGACAGCAGGTGGATACGGACAGCCAGGGGAAGTGGGAGCACTAGAGTACAGTGAGATGATTTGTTATGCTAATCATAATCGGTGGACACCAGCTAAAATGATGTGGGTTGCACTGAATGGAGTTACTTCTCTTGGCTTTTCACACACGTGTGAGATTCTTGCTTAGTGAACTAGTGCCGCTGGCAGCAAAGGGACTTCCATGGCCAGAAACTGAAAGTGCTTCTGTTTTATTTTGAAATCCCCAGGCCTGGTGGTGCAGCTGACCCAGCTGCAGTGCACACTTCCCTGTGCTGTCTTGCTTGCAGGCACACCCTGGCCTGAAGGACAAGGGAAGTGGCAGGAAGGAAAGGTCCCTGGATCTTGCCTGGCCCTATTTTGGCTGGTGAAGTTTGGGGGTCAGGGGGTGTCTCTGCTGTGGGCTGGGCTGGGATGACTGAACTCGCTTTGCTTGGAACCTACATCTGGATTTGCTCCCCAGCCCTCTCCCCACTTCCAAGTGAACGTCTGTTACCTCACTCAAGCATGTACAGCTCACTGGAGCTTCAGCAGTTTCCCCATGTGCCACAAGGACCGGTATTAAACTCAAAGCTTCCACTCATGTTCTTATTTCCTCTCTCGACCTTGAGTTGACAGTCTTTCTGGAGCCTGCTGATGGGCATGTTTACAGGAGGGCTGGGAAAACTGATGGGCCCACTGGTAGAAAGTGCCAAAACATGGGTCTGCTATCTGTGACACTTGTCCGCTCTTGGGAGAGGGGGATGGGACGCCTTGCCAGGGAAGTGTGCTCTCTCTGGTGTGAATGGTGACCAAGAGATTTCTTCTTCTAAAACAGCGGTTCTCAAACTATGGGGTGGGCATCTCAAGGGAGGCACCAGAATGTGTCAAGGGAGGCATAAGGTGTGCGCGCTGCTTTTTTTTTTTTTTTTTTTTAAGCTCTGGGTGTCTGGGGCTTGTACAGAAGGGCTTTGCACACCTGGGGGGCAAGGATAAAGGGGACAGCTAGAGCCCCACCATCCCATTCCTTCACCGGGAGGTGGAGGGGCTTTGGGTATCTGCCCTGGGGTGGCAGCAGCAGCGCAGAAGTAAAGGTGGCAATGGGGCGCTAAGTCAGCTGTGAAAAGTTATATTGACAAATAGCACTTTTCACATTGCCACTCTTACTTCTGTGCTGCTGCTGGCATGGCACTGCCTTCAGTGCTGGGTGGTGGTCTATGTACTTTGAGGTGGGGGGGGGGGGGGCTGAATGACTGACTGCAGACACACAAAGAAGGGGGGAGCCTGATCAAATAAGCTTGAGAACCACTTTTCTAAAGGGAACAGAGTGCCAAAATCTGAGTCCTGAGATCTGTGGTTTTCTCTTAGAACAGGTGCTGGGAGGGGCTCCCTCCCCAGACACAACCCATATGTGCGCCTTAGCCCTGCCCTATAAGGACTGCTTATGGGAGAGGAAAGCCCCATCTCCAGGACCCAGCCTACCTGTAGCCTGCCAACAAGAGTGCCCATTGGTATCTGAGACAGAGGGGTGTCCTGTGTGCAGTGTGGACTACTCCTGGACTGCCCTAAGAATTCAGCTGCTCAGAATCTCAACAGTGCTGCATTTCCCTAGGCCAGGGCTTGCAAGGATATCCTTGGAAGGCTGACCGCTGCAGCTCCTCACTGGGAGAATCCTTGCCTAGCCAGCTCGGAGACTTTTTTGAGCCCCTTGATGCTTCTCTAGCCCTTTCACCTAGTGTGAAGGGGTTGGAACTTGAAGCAGAGGTGAGACGCCTCCTCACTCCAAAATCAACACCAACTGGGTAGGAAAAGCTCAGTAACGGAGGCTCTAAAGCCATCTACCCTCAACCCTCCCCTCTGGCACTGGACTAATGACGCTGCAGTAACCAACATGTCATTGGGGCTAAAGGTCCCAGGTCACATTTCCTGCTTTTCCTCTGGGTTTGTGTGTTTTCCAGTCACACTCTTGTTCTTCCTGGAAAGCTTGTGGTATCCTTGGCATTACTGGCTTGCACCATCTGCTTGAGGTGTGACAGGAGCTGGGCAGGCCCTTGAAGGAGTGAAGACATGGGGAATAGGAGCTTATTATTAGGAAGGCAAAAATTGGGGAAAGGAAATGGCTAGAAGAGAAACAAGAACAAAATGGAGGTTTTTCTAAATATAGCTACATACTACAGGATCCTGAGTGCAGGACCCACTGCTTTTCATCTGGCGCCTGTGCTCTCTGGTGGTCTGAATGGGCCGCTTCTGTTCCTGGCGTTCCAGAGCTGCTCTTAGACAGGTTTATAGCTTCCCATTCCTGGCTGCTAAAGCCTGTCTCCTGAGATGATGCTCTTTAAAGATAGCTTTGCTGGCCCGTCAGCTGTTCCCAGGCAGCTGGGCTTTGCAGAATCCTGCAAAATGTTTTCATAGTGAATTGCAGGAAACTGGGACTGCTTCAGAATGTCGCGAGGCAGGTGAAACTCAGATCCTTGTGGATCACTGGGCTGGCTGGCAGGTTTCACTTCAGAACCCTGAAATAACTCCTGGCTTGGCCAAAGTGGCCAGCCGAGTTTCACCTGGCTTTGTGTTGAAATTGTTCAGTCGTGTGGCCAAACCTGGAACTCCAAGCAAAGCTTGTGGCTGTACAGCCTTCCTGGTTCAAGCCCAAAGACTGCTTGGCTTGGTGATGGGGAAATCCCCACTCCCCACCTTCCCTACCCCCACAAATCCGTGCCTAGTAACTGTCTCACCCTGCAAAGCCTCTTTCTTCTCCCTCCCTATTGCAGACCTCGTCACCTACTCTTAATCTTCCCCGCCTATGTGGCATCCAGTTGTGTCTGGCTCACACGTGTGGGTGTTGTGTGGATTAGATTAGCTGGTGTCTGCAAAGAGCTTGCATGGCTGCATGCACTTTGCATATATAACCCACACACCTGCTGGGTGTGGTGTTCTGTCCCATGAGCCCATTTAGAGAGCGAGATTAATGAGTCTGCTCTAGAGCCTTAGCTAAAGGCTATATGGCTTTTAGCTCATGCAGTAGAGGCTCATGCATATAGCTCCAGAGGTCCCAGGTTCGATCCTGCCTGCCGATGACCAGGGTCTGTCGGTGTTATACATAGCCCCCTGGAGGGGAAACGCAGTCTCTACATTCACACCTAGGGGGCCATTTCAGTGGAGCTTGGCTGTTTGCTGTGAAAATGTGTTAGTGTTGCCGCCCTGACCTGGTACAACTGAAAGCAGGCAGAGTTTATGGCTTGTTTTCCTGTAAACCCTGCAGCAGCCAGCTGCTTGGATTCCCTTTAGTGATCACTGACTCAATCCTCTACAGATTATGAGGGGCTCAGTCTCCGCACCTTGGCTCATAGAGACCCCAGGGGCCTCTCTTCCCCCTTCAAAAACCATTCCATCAAACCTTCCATCTTCAAGCCCCTTGTTAAGTGCACAAAGGGCCATTGAGTGGCACAAGGGCCTAGCTTCCACTGTTTCATTGCTCTTTAGCTCCAGCGTTCCATCCATCGGTCTCTCTGAACTCTGTTGAAAGGAGAGAAATTCAACAGTAATAAGTCACCAGGACCAGATGGGATTCACCCAAGGGTTCTGAAGGAACTCACATAGAAATTGCAAAACTACTGTAACCGATCACTTAAATCAGACTCTGTACCAGATGATACCTATGTAATACTGTCGGGTTTTGTTTTTTTGTTTTTAAAAAGGCTCCAGAGGTGATCCTGCCAGTTACAAGCTGATAAGCCTAACTTCAGTACTAGGCAAACTGATAAATCTGTTTTTCACTGTAGTTTCAGTCAGAGACACAGATGAACATGATGTGTCGGACGAGTCACCATGGGTTTGTAAAGGGAAATCACGCCTCACCAATCTATTACAATTCTCTGAGGGAATCATCAAGCATGTGGACAAGGGTGATCCAGTGGATATAGCATACTTGAACTTTTACAAGGTCCCTCACCAAAGGCTCTTAAGCAAACTAAGCAGTCATGGGATAAGAGGGGAGGTCCTCTCACAGAAGGCCAAAGGGTTCAAAAGAGAATTAGATAAGTTCACAGAGGATAGGTCAATCAATGGCTATTAGCCAAGATGCTCAGGGATGCAACCCCATGATCTGAGCGTCCCTAGCCTTTGACCACCAAAACTGGAACTGGATGATGGGATGGATCACTCAACTGCCCTCTTCTGTTCATTCCCTCTGAAACATCTGGCACCAGCCTCTGTCAGAAGGCAGGATACTGAGCTAGAAGGACCATTGGTCTGACCAGCATGGTGGCTCTTACGAGGAGGGGGAGAGACTCAGTGGCTGCTCTAGGTGAGGGTTGGATGTACTTGCATATGTTATAAGCAATTCCAGTAAGGCTTGTTTTCTACCTGTCATGGAATCTCCTGTGGTCTCTAATCTGCCTGTATGCACTTCACAGTGGCAAAAGGACTGCTTCTAAAGGGTGTGGGTGGCAACTGACTAAGGAGGGAAGAACCGTGGTCTGTGTGGTGACTATACAAGACTGCAGAATATCGGTGTCTCTCCTTGGGTGGGACTGGATAAACAAGGCTAATACACTAGCCTCCTGCATCTACAGATCTGAATTCATATCCCAGAGTAAGACCAACATGAAATGGAAGGCTTCCATAGTGCAAAGTGGTTATCTGCCACAAGTCAACCCCAGTGGCTTCATGCCCTGTCTGTGCTAGAAAAGTAGTCTGGTGTTGACTGTTCATTAGCAAAGGCTCTCCTTGTGGTCTCCCCCCTCAAATAAGGTAGGAAATGGTTCGGGGGCTAGCATGGATGGGCTGGATCTTTGTGTACTCTTTTTAATGGACTTTGTGTTGTGGTGGTTAATGCTCTCTGAGAATGGATTGGTTATGTCTACAATAGCAATTTAGAGGCTGCTTTCAGCACCCGCCTGAGGAGATGGGTAGGCAGGGTGTCTGTGGCTGACAACCATTGTCAGCAGCAGCACATAATTTTCCTAATGTAACTGGATCTCCAGTGTAGCGAGACTGGCTAGCTCGGCCCAGGGGTGGGCCCGTTGCAGGTGTATTGACAGAGCTGGGGTAGCATTACTGTCTGTCTGGCTTTCTCCCCTACAGGGAATAATCTGGGGGTAGGGGCTGGTTCCCCGCTGCCACAGAGTTTTGGGGTCAGTTGTATTTACCCATTTAAAAAAACCCCTATATTCCCCCCCTCCCCCCCCGTTGCTGATTGCAGCATGAAGTACAAAGAAGAATCAGCAAGTCTGGGCAAGGCCTGTTTAAAAAGCTGGGGAGTCAGGTGTCTGAGGTGGGAATCAGCCACACGTCACTCAAGATGATCACAAACATCAAGATGGCCTGTATCGCTGTGTTTAACATAGGGGACTGGCACTGGCAATGCAGGGTGCGTGCTCGGTGCTCTCTGATCCTGACAAGTTCTCTCACCTAGCGTTCTGCTCCGAGTGTCGTAGTTGTGAGCTCTCCCACAGCATCGCTCCAAACAGCTGTGCGCAATACAGCAGCTTCCCTGGTTAGGTGACACTCCTTGGCACTTGTGGGGTTTATAAACCCTGTCCTAAATTTTCAAAAATGACTTTGGGGGCCCAACTTCAGGTTCCTTTTAAAGGAGCTTGATTTTTTTCAGAGGCAAAGGGCTCGGGTGGGGTTACCGGACATACGAGTTTTCCTGGACATTGCCTCTTTTTTGATCCTCTGGCCGGGTGGATTTTTCAAATAAGAGCAACGTCTGGGATTTTTGCAAGCAGACATTGTGGCTCAGAAAGAGACCCGATTGGTCCCTCCCCTGCATCAACAGCTGCCAGATCCCTAGCTCCCAGCCCTGGGATGGGGGGAGAGAGACAGAGGCACTGACAGACGGCTGTCGCTGTATCCCGGGCCTGTGTCAGCTGCCCTGCCACTGTGACAGGGAGTGACACTGCCCCTATCTCGAGAGAGAGGCTGAAGATATTTCTTCCCCTCTCCCCCGACAGTGTTTTTTTTTTGTTTTTTTTTTTGGGGGGGGGGGGTGAGGGAATGGGATGGCGGGGCTCCGGCTGTCCCCTTTATCCTTGCTTCCCAGGTGTGCACAGCCCTTTTGTACAAGCCCCAGCCACTCAGAGCTCTTTTTAAAAAAAAAAAACAACAAAAAACACAACACCCAGCCCCTCGCGTCAAGGGATTTGGGAATCTCGTGTTCCATACCTGCCCCCCCCCCCCCGCCCCCCAAATCCCTAAAAAGTCTAGCCTGCATGGTTGTGGAGTAAAGCTCAAAATATAACCCTGGAACAAACTGCCTAGGGAAGTCATGGAAGCGCCTTCATTGGAGGTTTTCAAAAGGAAGCTGGATAGCCATCTGTCTTGAATGGTTTAGACACAATAAATCCTGCAACTTGGCAGGGGGTTAAACTAGATGCCCCTTGCAATCCCTGCTTGGATTCTAACCCCTAAGGGCTCAAAAAGCGCAAAGCACCCCCCAGGTTTTTTAAATGTCATGATCTTTAGAGTCTGAGCTAATAATCTTTGCTTGTATGGGCTTGGCAATATTGTGTACAATAAAACTCCTATGAGCCACTCAAAACCCTTTCCTCTCCCTCTCAGTCTTACGCACCTGGCCCATGCTTTGGGACTCTCATTCCGCAAATTCCTGCTGGGAAAGGAGCCCTCCTCCAGAGGAGGATAGTGCACGTTTCCCTGCCTCTTGTTTTCACTTGGGCCTCTGCCAATTGCAGTCAGTGCTGGGTGTTTACAGATCACTTCTATGGAACCCTGCCCGCCTAGGCAAGTAGTTTCATAACTTACTCGACAAGCCAAAATAATTGCCAGGATTGGCCCAGAACCTACAAAGACGACACATGCTCATGCAATAGAGGAAGATTCCAATCTGTTGCTGCCTGAATATGCAGATTTGTGTGTGTTTGTGTTCACGGTTTGCTTAGTCAGATAAAGCGTCCAAAACTCTTGATTCAATCTTCAGGTTTATTTTTTTTAAGGCATTTAATTCCTTCCCATTTCTGAATGCCCCTCTTTTTCCCTCCATGGGGGAGGGGATGGAGTGAATTTGCTTGTTAATTTAATTATCCCTTTCCTTTCCGTGACCCATTGGCCCCTGCTAGGTTTGGCTATGTAGCTTTAATTAAGATGGTTTTAAATTTAACAGGAGCTGACAGGATTGGTGGGTGGGGCTGGCTCTTTAATACACTAGTTTGGGTCTTGTGAGAGGTGAGACAGTTCCAGGAACGTAATTTACCATATTCCCCCATCCCGTCTATTTGTTTTATCTTGGAGAAATTTTAGCTGGATTAAGGGGGATGGGGGAGGAAAGCCACATTGCCATGAATGAGTAATGAATGGGGTTCCTTCACTCGCATCTTCGCTGGGTAACTGCTGAACATTACTGAAAGCCGAGCTCGCATTCCAGGCAGCAGCACAGGGAACGGTGGGTTTCATAAGGAAACTGGCTGTTTAAACTCACGGTTGCCCACCCTTGCGGCTTTGTGATGTTTGGTGTGTTCTTAAAACCCTAGCTCCTGGAGTCAGCAGAGTCTCCCCGAATCACTTTGCATTTGAAAAATAAAGTTTCTAGCCCGTTATGGTTGTGGAGAAAAGCTGGTATGTGCCCTGAGTGCCTTCAGGTCTGAGCCTGTAATGTGCCAAGAGAAAGAAGCAATTTTTCCTCTCTAAACACCTTGTGGTATTTTGGGGCCTGACTCATGAATTTTTTTGAATGCCTGGGGTTGGCCATGCTGTGAACCGTCATGGCCTGGTTTGTAATGTTTCTTGGCACAGATTTGCATCCCTGCCAATCAGCTCACGAGGTCAGAGTGGAATCTCATCAGGCCTGTAAGGCAATGTGATCTTCTATCACCATAGTACTCGAGCGCCTCGCAATCTGTAATGTAGTTATCCCCACAATACCCCTGGGAGGCAGGGCAGTGCTAGTCCCCCCCCCCCCCATGTTGGGAAACTGAGGCGCCAAGACTAAATGACTTGTCCAAGGCCACATAGGAAGTCTGTGGTGGAGCAGGTAATTGAACCAGGTCTCCCAAGACCCAGGCAGCAAATTAACTACTGGCCCGTCCTTCCTGTTGGACTGAGCTAGCCATCATGATGATGCGAGAGAGGTTGGGAACAACCAACTCTACAGATGACTCTGGCATGAGAACCCTTTGACCTAACATGCTGTCTTGTCTCTTACTGTGATGGGGCCAGTGTGGCCCTTCCCCTGGTTATGGGTTGCAAAGTGTGGATCTAAACTTGCCCAAAGGTCTTGGCAGCAGCTTAGATCCGAGCATTTGGTTGAGAACCATCCAGCGTCTTTGACTGCAAGCACTCGGTTGTCTTCATGTGGCAGGTGAGAGACCCTGAAATGTTAGGGACTGACGCTGAAATCTGTTAATCCCAACAGCATCCTGAAACAGGATAGGAAGTTTCCAGTTGCAGCACTTCCCCCTAACAAATGGACTGCAAGACCAGAAGACATAAAAATGTCTGTTCCCTTGGAGCCACTGCCTTGGATGTTGCAAGAGTTGCACTGGGGAGATTGGCACCATGCCCACCTGTAATCGGAAATCCTGCCCTTTAATTACACCCGTTCCACTTTGACAGGCTAGAGTTGCTCCGTGCAATTCTCTCTTCTGGCCTCTTCTGTGAGGACTGAGACCCAAACAGGCAAAAGTTCAAGATTTAGAGATGGAATAGACGAGATCAGCCATGCAACATTTGGAACTCTCTCTTGTATAGTTCAAGCACTCTGAGAGTGTGGGTGAGAAATACTTTCTCTCTTCTCCCTTCTCCTGCGCCCCCCCCCCCAAATCTCTATTGCCTCAGACTCTCTGATGTGTAAGACTTGTACTTTCACTCGCTCTTGCATGGAGACCTGGACTACACTTAAAATTTAGATCAACCTAGCTATGTCGTTCCAGGGTGCGGGGGGGACGGACACATTCACACTCCGGAGAGCCAGAGCTATGCTGCCCTGGACCCCAGCATAGATGTGGCTAGATCAATGGAAGTATTCTTCCATTCATCTAGCCACCGCCACTGAGGGAGATGGATTACTTACAGTGACAGTAAAACCCCCTTCTGCGATGTAGGAAATGTCTACATAGCGCTTGTAGTGTGACATAGCCATAGTCTCTTCTGTCCCTCTTGCCAGCCTAAAAGATCCACTTCTTAGTCTGGCATGAAGCAGGTGAATTTATTAACCTCTGGTCTTGCAAACCATTAAAGGGGAAAGCCTGTCTCAGTTTGACTGACTGTATTTGCCTTCAGAATTAGGCTCTGAACAGGGCCTAGCTAGGAGCCATGCACCCTGTTCTTTCCCCACCTCCCATCCCAGGGATGGGGAGATAGGAGGATGCAACTGTTCTAATTTTAGTATTACAGTATGTGACTTTAGTATTACAGCCATCTGATCAGTGCTCAAAACTTCCCAGACATCAGTTAACCAAATTAGCCCCTATTAGCCAGAGCCTACTGTACTGGGGTAGAGCTGGGCTGGAAACTATTTTCCCATCCTGTGAACATCTTGAGATATCTGAGACCATCCAAATTTGGGACAAAAACTCAACCTCGCACTGAAAATCCAAAAATAAGCTTTTAATTTGGATCAATAAAAACATCTCAGTTTTGATTTTTTTTGTCTAATTTACTGAAGTTTCAAAACAAAAAGTCATCGAAAACCAAGCTGTTTGTCAAAGTCTCCCATTCTGATGTTTTCCAACCTTGAAGCTCTTTCCAAAAGGTTTTTCCACGTCACCTGATTATTTGTTTGTGAAACACGGTCAGTTTCAGTGTGACGCTCTTCAGTGAAGAGGGGTTTGTCAAATTCCCAACCAGCTCTATCCAGGGGCAATCACTGCCCTTGTGAGAAGTCTCCCTTTTTCTCTCCATCTCCTCACAAAAAAACTACTGAAAAGAGGGAGATGCTGTGGTTCTTACCAGGGTGCTGGCCCTGGACCTGACTGGGGCCTCCATCCTCTTTGGGGCTAGCAGATGTGTGTTGACTCAAAAGCTTCCTCCCCTCCCAGCTGTCTCCCAACAACTGGAAAGGTTGAGGGTCGTTTCATTCCCTGATCTCCTCGGCACTGGGGAGAGCAGAGGGTTTCCCCATCTCTATTTCCCCCCACCTCCCCTGCCTCCTGGCTGCTGTAATAGGCAGTGTCTTTGCTAATGCAGTGGCATTTTAGAGGTCCTCTCCAGTGCCTGCTTCAGCTACTGCTGGGTGTTTATTTCCAAGTGGAACTGACCCTTTGCCTACTACAGGGTTCTTCTGAACAGCAGCCATGAAAACAGCAAGACATTGGTACGGTTTCACTCTGCTGCTGCTGCTCAGAGCTTTCCCAGGCTGCAGCAGAGGCACTAGAGCTGCTTATCTGCTGACTCAGGAAGGCAACACTGCATCCGTTCACACTTGGCTCCCATATATAAAGTGTCCCTGCCACCCAGAGGGGCTAGAAACTTGGACTTTTGGTTAGCAGAAAGCTTCAGTTCTGCACAGGCTGAAGGCACGGGTTGAACTTGCCAGTAATGAGGAGAGGAGAGGGGATTTTCATGCTCTGCATAGGATCCGCGTACTAGTGCTAGGATTCACACCTCCAGCCTAGTGCGCTGCTCTAAGTACAATACTCCAAGGGGAGGAGCATGATCTCATCCTTTATGGGGCCTGAGCCCCACCATTCCTAGGGCTTTGGGACTTTTGCTTTGTAGATGACACTATTTGCCAAGGCCTCTGCTTTCCTGTAACAGAAACAAGAATGTGGTATCTCCAGATCTTGGTCTGGTAACATGGTGTGTGGGTGTCTCTCTCCTTCTCCCTTCTGGAAAGGAGACCGCTTCCCCTCCTCCACCAGTCTGGAAAGCTGTAAAAGCCACACTGATAGCACTCTGGCCTTGAGATATTTGGGTACAAGGAGCCTCTCTACTCGGGAGCAGTGGGTGGGCGAGTCTTTCTCAAGGAGACAGACTGGCTTCAATGCAGCTGGATTTCCTCGGGCTGCAGCTGGCGAAGTGTTGCTCTGCCAAGGGAGACGTAAGTCACTGGGGTCATTCTCTTGCCCCTTTTCAACTCCTGGGGTAGCAGCTCCAGGGGGAATTCGGGGCAGGAGATCCTGGCTCGGTATGAACTGCTGGGAGACTCTCCCTTTCATTGCCCCACCGTGGGGTGGCTCTCAACTTGTGAGGGAAATTCTCTCTTACCCGTGGGTCCCGTAGGAGGCACCAGATGAGACTCGTAGGCACCTAGCCAGCCTCTTGCCCCTGTGATGAATACATGCTGTAGTGTGTGAGTGCAGACTGCTGCCCTCTGGACTTTGCCATAGGCCCCATTCTGTTACCAGCTAGTGGAGATTCCCCTAGGTTCAGGTGGCAGGGGCTCTGCTTTGGAGCAGGAGGCTCTGACCCCACCGATGACCATTGTCAGCATGCTGCACACCAGAACTTCTAGGTTCCCCTGTGTCTGCATCTGCCTGGGGTCTCTTGTCTTAGCAGTGGATTGCAAGCTCTCTGGGGCGGAGACTGCCTTGTCCATGTTCGTGCAGGTCCTGGACCATGATTGAGACTCCTAGGTGCTACCACAACACACCTAGCTAATGGCCATGGATTTGATAGTGATGCCTTCACTTCAAAGGGCTCTTTTTCTCGCCCTCTCCACCATTTCCCCTTCCCGGGCCTGTCCTGACTCTGTCGGAGGGGAGCGCACGATACAGGCGCTAGCTCGGTGCGCCCTTCTCCTTGGCGGGAGGCTCCGAGCCACGTGTACGGAATCTCTCTAGAACAAATGCGGCGATGGGCTCGCAGATGGGATGCAGAGCACAAACCGAAACGCCGCCCGCTCCGGGGCCTCCGGGGGCTGGCCGATCCAAAGGAGTGGAAGCAGCGCTGGCCAGGTCTGGAGGCATTCCCCAATAGTTAATTTTTACTCTCCATATGCCAACGCTTTCTTTTCACACCCTGTGGCTCATTCAATTAACAACCCCACAGCTTTCCAGATTTGCCGTGGATGAAGCCGGGGGGCGGGCGGGAGGAAATGCTGTCTAAGCACCATGATCTGAACCAAGCTGAACTATGCAGCTGAGTGCCTTGTTTTTAATTGCTTTTTGGGGGGGTGGAGGCCATTTGCTAAGATCTGTCTTGTTCTGTCTCCTGAGGGCAGGAATTGCATGTCTCAGCTTATCCATCGCTTCCCCCTCCAGCTCCCTCCCGTCTGTTTGGCCTTAATCAGTGCCACAGCTTGGGGTGGGCGGAGGGTAGTGGATGGAGGGAAGAGCTGTGGTGAAAACCTGGAACTGGATATTTGGGAAACGTTCCTCTTGGCTGCTGGAAAATGCTACAAAGCTCCAAGGAAAGGGCAGATCTCATGGATCACAAACGCCTTCGCTATTTGGTATCTCGCTTCTCTCCTGTCCCTCCAACAGTGTCTATGGGAGCTGGCCGTTTTAAGCCTCTTGAAGAGGGGATTGCAAGCTGCCACTATTTGGCAGAGTAAAGATGGGCAGAGCAGGCTCTGATGACTTAATGCCAAGCAGGGTGGCAGCATGGTTGTCTGTCTGGTTAGAGCACAAGACTCGAGTTGGGCAACTGCCTGTTCTAATCCTGGCCCCATCACTGCTTTACTGTGATCTTGGGCAAGTCTCTTAACCCGTCTGTGCCTCAGTAGATTTCTGTGCGAAATGGGGATCATGCTTAAACCTGGTGGTGGTGACTAATCCGTTAGTTTGAAGTGCTTAAGATCCTTGGGTGGAAGGTGCTAGGGACGTGCATGCGTTACTTGTTAGTACAGGTCTGTCGCATCTTACACTGGGGTTATGTTCCGCGGTCAGCGCATAAAGTGAAAATCGCGTATAGTCAAAATTACATTGAGTGTAATGGCGGGCGAAATCGCCCGCACTACAGGTACAGTATTAAAATGTCTGTCGCATCTTACGCGCATTTAACATGCGCAATTTCAGCTTTACGCGGTCGGCAAAAACAAAAAAAAGAGAAAAATAACTATTTTAATACTGTACCTGTAGTGCGGACGATTTCGCCCGCCATTACACTCAATGTAATTTTTACTATACGCGATTTTCGCTTTACGCGCTGACTGCGGAACGTAACCCCAGCGTAAGATGCGACAGACCTGTACTGCTCTGCTTATCAACCATCCCTAATTAGAATGGAGGTCTTTCAAGTTCAACATAGACCAACTTGCATCTGTGGCATGGTCTGGTAGAGAGGTGCTGGGCTGGAATTCAAGGTCCTTGAGTGCTGATCTGAACCCAACTCTGCCACTGATGTAGTGTGTGACCTTGGGCAAGTCATTTCACTGCCTCTGTGTCCCCTTCTGTTTTTTTTTTTTTTTTTTTTTTTTAAAGCGGGTGGGGAGGGCTTTCCAGTGCTTTGAGATCTTGAGATGGGCTTTTGTCACTTGGCACCATAGATGCAGGCAGCAATATTCTATACACTGGCTTCTGCTGAGCTTAAAGAAGAGTCCATAATTTCTCGAAATCCCCGGACAGGATGGTGCAAAAATTGTTTCTACACCTCCAACCTGACCTGTAAAAAGTGGACAGTGCAATGTTAGCAAGAGGGAAATTCTGAAAAGGTGTTACCATCTGCCCTGGGGTGAGCCCACCTAACCCAGGAGTTAGAGCCCTAAGGGTGTCCACTTCCAGAACATGATTAGCCTGGTAGACAAACTTCCCAAACACTTCCCACTGTGGCTGATGCCAAACAGAGAGAGACCCCGGAAAGCTAGGGTAGGCAATGCTTACGTGCTCATATAGAGGCTTCAGCAGTGCTGGGGGCAGGAGGTGTTGTACAGCTTGTCTAGGGTTTTCAATATTACCTCCTGTAACTTCTTTCCTTCCTTTGCCATCCTCCCACCCTTAGTAATATTGTGTACCACAGGAGCACCTAGAGGCACTGTATGGACTTGGTGAGGGGCAGCCCCTGCCCCAAAGAGCTAACAATCCAGCCAAGAGACATAGGGTAGGTGGGTATGAAACTGAGGGGGAAGTAACTTGCCAGAGGTCACACAGCAGGTCGGTGGCAGAGATTGGAATAGAACCCAGGATGACATCCTGGCCCAACTGACTTCAGTGGGGCTAGGACTTCACTCCAAATCTTTACAGTCCTAGTCCAGTGCCTGAATTGTTACTACCTTGCCTATCTTCCCGACCAGACCTGTAATCCATCTCTTTTCCCATGGATGCTTTTTCTTCTGTGTCTTGGTGGAATTTTTTTAATATCCCCTCATTCACTGGTAGCATCTCATCTGATCAGACATGCTGATCAGCTCAAGCCATGAGGGTTTTTTTTTTTTTAAAATGTGATTCAGACTAGTCACCCATCTTGCTAAATACAGTGAAATTCAAATACTGAGCATCAGCCAAAAAAAATGCAACTAGGAAGATTCCCTTTCCAGAACTTCACTGTGGCTCTAACAGAATCAGACAGAGCCAAGGGATGCAGCCTCCGTAGACCTGTCAAATGCAGTGGAGTATGGGTGTGGGAAGGGAATCTTATTTGTATGTACTGCAATCCTGAGTTGAGACTGTAACTTGAAATCCATGCATCCCGCTGTGCAATTACATTTAGCAAATATTAGTCAAGTACGAATTACAAACTGTTCTGTCTTAGAGAGCTGTCAGTCAAATGCTGCTTGTTCTTCTAATCAACCTCACTAAAAATAGTGGCAAAACTTATTAGCAGGGAGAAGGGAGGGATATCAAACTGCACTGTAGCGCATCTGCTGCATGTTAAGCAATGTACTCAGAAACTGCCAGCCAACATACCCCAGTGGGACTGAGAGGAGATGTTTGGTTGGCTGGGTCTGCATAGATCCTGGCAATAAAATCCATTGTTCATATCCACCCCAGTGCAACAGAATATTAAAAAAAAAAAAAAACACCCTCCCCTCCCCCCACAACTTTAGCCTTTGCTATACCCCCTTATCTTGGGATCCTGTTAATTCTCAAGCTAAGCAGGGGCTGGGTCAGGTCTTTGATGGAAGATCTCAAAGGCAATCTTAGATGCTCAGAAGCAGTGTGTGCTCTCATTTGGTCCCTGTCTACACTGATTCTTTCTAAAACCTTTGACCTGTGCAGCTCTGCTGGTGGGAGTTCTCAGGTAAAAGGTACAGGCAGCCACTGGTATTGAGCCCAGCTCTGAGCCAAGTTAGATGATACTGTGGTAAATACACCAGTGACTGATCTATTCTAGTTCACCCACCATTGCTAACATCAATGGCACTTTGTGGCTTTGTCTACACTAGATTTTTTTTGATACAGGTTTTGTCATTTGGATGAAATGTGAAATCATGGGCCTGGCCATTTCTCGTGATCAATGATCCCACAGCAGTTTAAGAGTAAGGATGTTGCTCGAGATGCCCTAGTTAACCCCCAAATTCAGTAATTATAGTCTGAGTTTCCCCTGAATTTTCAAATAGGTAGTGGTGTTGTACCTCCACTAAGCCTTAAATTGTTGAGCATTGTTATAGCTGCGGCGTTCATCCCAGAAGTGGCTACATTTCAGGGTAGCATATATGTTCTCGGTATATTTCCCCCCCACCCCCGCCCGTGGATTGAAGGGGTGTGTGTGTGTGTGTGTGTGTGTGGTGCTTTGGGAGCCTCTGAAAGCTGCTATAGAAGTACAAAATGAGTGACTTAGTGGATTTTTTTTTTTTAACTCCTTGTGCCCCTGTTGGGGGTGAGGGTTAGAGGAATAACTCTCTGAAGGTGGAACTCCAACTAATAACTACTCCAAGGAGTGACCTGTGTGGCAATGATGTGATTGGACCCACATCATGTCAGTGAGAGTACTGGTGACACTTCTGAAAGGATTTGCTTTCAGACTAGAAGAAATTCAGCTGAAAGGGGTCCAAGAGCCTGAGCATGCTCAAGAAATGGAACCTAGGTGGTAGAAACCAGTTAAAACCTGAGCCTCCAGTTCACCCGGGGATTTTGGGATGTTTTGGATGGCATATTGGGCCTATCTGCTCTGCCACTACCTGTGTTGTCCCTGTGCTCTCTCTGGGGGCAGGACTTGCGGCATCTCTCACAAGCACTATGATGTCCTCGCCCAGCCAGCCCAGTAGGAAACCTACATCCGTGCACAGGGCTGCTCAGGCTGATCTGTGCAGGCTACTTGGGGGGTGGGGTTGGATCTGTGTCTAAACCCTCTGAGATGAAACCCACAATTCCTTGGAAGAGACACAGCAGCTCTGGGTACTGCGCTGGTCCACCTAGCTCACGCAGGGAGCAATTTCTCACACTGGTGACGACTCAGATACCCAGTCAGGCGCAAGCTCGGTTGGATAGCCCTGGGCTGCCCACTGACAACCTCCCCTTCCTTACCCTGTTGATTTGATTAAGTGGAGCAGAGAATCGCCCCCTCTTTACACATGACCGATCAGAGACGCAGATGTTGGCTGGCTGTTGTGGACTTCAGAGATCCACCAAGCTAGAAAGTTCTTGGGGAAGGTGAGGAGGGTGGAGATCACAGCCTCACTGGGTTTAATTAGCCCTTCCCATGAGCTCTTCTTGCCCCGATGGGGAGGCTGATGGGAAGCCCCCCTTCCTGGGAGGGCTGGAGTAGAGGGAGGAGGTGTGAAACGGATTTCAAGCTGGAGTACTGAAAGCGGCAAGCATGGGGCTCTCTGTGCTGGGAAGGTGCCCAGGCAGCAGCACTGCCCATGGGGCATGCAGTGAGCAGCACGTTGAGAACTCTGTGGTAACCTTTCACTTCATTTGTGTCTCAGATTCCTGAAGAGCTGAGGTGACTTCACACACGGCCACACTGCCCCTGTAGAAAGGCTGTAGCTGGACACATCGAGGTAAGACCTTTTCCTTTTTGGGCAGAGGGGAGAAGAGGGTCTGAGAGTTCTGCCAGTGACTATTCAACAGGTCACAAAGTGAAACCGAAATCTTCTGCTTTCAGGCACTTAGATCCCTAAGCAATAGGCACCTTTCGCTGGGTGGACTTGGTCCCAGTGCATGGGAATGATGCACATTACCCGGTCCTGCCAGGTGTGGAAGCTTTGTGGAGAAAAGTACAGCTATTGGTTTGGTTTGTCTCCATATCAGCTGGTGCTTCCAGAGCAGACCCCACTGGCTGTGCTAAACTGGGCATGATGCTTTTAGTTCTAACTGGCCTGTTGGACACACAGCTGAAGCCTTAAACTCATCCCACCAATGGCCTCAAACTCATCCGTTGTGATTTCTTCCCTTGAGCTGAAACCATCAGAGAGCTCCTGCATGCCTGAACTTGCCTTCTGTGCTAATCCAGCTGCGGAAAAGCCTGCTGCCTTATACCAGGTCTAATCAGCCAGGAGCAAGCGTTTGGGAATGCTGGCCGCTTTTGCACTTCACCTTGGTGTGGAGAGGGGACGGGAGCTTTCAAATTAAAGCTTCTGTGAGATCCTAATCGCTGACAAACCAGATGTGAACTGGAACCACAAATATGTTTTTCCCTGTGACAATCTAGTGCTGCCGTTGTTTGTTTGTTTTTACTTTTAAACTGGGGGAAATGATGTGAAAAACAATAGGGTTTTTGTTTGGGGGGAGGATGGGCGTGGGAGGCAGGAAATGTACAAGTCAACAGATTCTGGTCCCTCTCCCGAAAAGTGACAGCACTTTGTTCCCTCTCCCACCCCACAATCTGCTTTTCTGTTTCCTTATTATATGGCTCTGCACGTGGTTTGGAACCTGGATGGCTCAGGCTGTAAAGTCTCTGGGGCAGGGACCATCTTTTTGTTCTGTGTGTGGTACGGTGCCGAGTGCAATGGGCTGCTGCTCCAGGATTGGGGCTCCAAGGTGCTACCGCAATACAGGCAGGATGTAGGAACGGCTTTGGGGATGATGATTTAGGCAGCTTCCTTCTTGCACCCGAAGCTTGGACCCATTTTTGCAGCTTCCAGTTATCCAAGCAGGTCTCCTTGGTGGTGTAGTGGGAGCCTGGAAAACTGTACTAGAAACCAGTGCAGAGAGCGGGGTGCTGTGCAGACGTTTGTCTCCCAAGCTCTGCCTGTAACGTGCCGTGCTCACAAGGCAAAAGGCCTCTCTCATGAGGTGAAAGCAGCCATGTTCAGCTGCAACCACACTGAAGTTGGCACAGTTCTGATCTTGTTGTGGCTAGGACTAAAGGCTCCCCAGGGAAGCGTCCAATATCTGTTTCCTGCTGGGGCTGATACTACAAGCGTCTCAGCTTGGTAGCTTCCTTTAAGCCCAGTAACTCATTTAACAAGGCTAGAAGAGATGGAACTAGCTGTGAGAGGGAGCGGAGGAGCCAGCCTCCTGGAGGCTCTAGGCTAACTGGGCAGTAGATTCAACTAGCTGTATTCTCTCCTTCCTCCCCCCAGCCTGTCTTTCCTCCCTTTTCTTTCGTGGCTTATTCTTTCTCTCCCCCTCCTGGCAGAGTGTGTCTGATCTCTCACAGTCACCCCCGAGACCTTTGTACACAGCACATTCCCGGACAGGTCATTAATAACTCCTTTCCCCTAGGCCTCCCCTGTGCCACTCTTTAGCAATACAAATTCCTTTGCTAGACTAGTGAATAGGCATTGACCCTCCTGGTTTTATCAGGAGGGGGTGGCTGGAGATCTCCTTGTACAGCTGCTTTCACAACCTGCTGCTGAATCCTCCTGGATTGCAGGCAGAGGTTGGAATTTTAACCCTGTCCTTGCCTGAGAGTGGAAGCGTGGCTGCCGCCAGCTGTTGGCAGTCAGGTTTCTGCCAATGTGGCAACTTATTGCCCACTGCCAGTTCTTGATGGGCCACTGTTAGCTGGAGGGTTGGCATTGCCTCTCACTCTTTCAGAGGCACAGCTCTTTCCCCGAAGGTTGATTGGATGACTCAACATGGGCGGGGGGGGTAGATAGCTCAGTGGTTTGAGCATTGGCCTGCTAAACCCATAGTTGTGAGTTCAATCCTTGAGGGGGCCATTTAGGGATATGGGGCAAAAATCTGTTGGCTGATTTAATTGGCGAATGGCCCTGCTTTATGCAGGGGGTTGGACTAGATGATCTCCTGAGGTCCCTTCCAACCCTGATAGTCTATGACTTCTGTTTTGCACAGGGAGGGGAGGAAGATAAATGTTTTTGGCAGCATCTCCAGGGGGGAAGAGTGATGTTGGGGCACTACCTTGGGGTGGGCATTGGGCCTGCTAAGAAGCCAGTGGGTATATGAGGAACGTTGAGGCTCTTCCCTATCTATGCCGATGGCCCTTCCCTATCTATGCTGTGATCCTACAGAGTGTAACAGGTGGAGGTTTCCTGGGAGGAGGGGAGTGGGGGATGGGAGGGTGGGCTAGCTGCCTGCCCCTCATATAGGACTTACAAATCGGGCATTATAAAAAGCACACCTGACCTGAGTGAACTTGCCATTCAATCCTCCTCTCTGTCGCCCCTCCTTCTAGTTTGGGTTGCCAGTGAAGGCTGGGCTCCAAGAGAGGACCTGCCGTTGGATTAGTAGGGGTAGCCAGTGTACGCGGTGCTGAGCTGGTGGAGTAGGGGATAGGCTCGAACACAGGGCAGAGGAGAGCTTGGGACGTATGTAGCATAAGTAAAGGAAGAAGGACTGCCCCAGGATAGGTCTGAGCTGCTCACCTCTCTGCCTCCACACCCCTGAATTCTGTCCCACTCTGAGCCTGGTGTCTGACTTACCTTTCTTCTGTGTCTCCTGGCCAGTGGCCCTGTATGTGCCGTTGTTTCCCTCTCTCCAGTGGAGCAGTATAACGAAGGGCAGTGCCCTACAGCACTTCCTTTTTGGTCGGTGCGTTCTAGCTCGGCAGCCAAAGCCCTAGAAGCTTGTGTGAGCGAGAGGCCAAATTAGGCCTCCTCAAAGCAGTGCACGCTGTGATTCAGCAGGAGTCTGAAGGATCCCTTTTTCAAAAGGGTAAACCCGTGGAGGGGTGGGGGTTTCCAGCACTCGGGATTCTAAGCCAACGCACAAACCGTGCACTTGTGAAAGGTACTGGGGGTGGAGCCCTCCCTCTAGTCTAGAGGCTACTTGGATAGTCCCTGACTTGGAGATGCCTGATACACTTCCACAGTAGGTAGTGTGCTGCCACTAGTTTCTTGCTCTCATAGGCGACTTCCCAACGGATGCTGCAAGGTATGCCAGCCTGGCATGGCAGCGCTCTCAGCTGGAGCCTACCAGCAGGACTCATGACATGGGGCAGTGGTTCGAAGTGGGTGGGGGAAGGGAAAGTTCAGGACTCCTCTCTCTCCCAAAGAAGTCCCTGCAGATGGACAAGGACTCTCTTGAGAGTAGGGTTGCGGTAGCATGCCCCACTTGTGAATGGACGTGGGGCGGGGGAAAGAAACATCCCCAGGAGTCTGAAACAAGGGCATCAAAACTTGTGCTGCCTGTGGGGGCCTAAGCAGCTCAGAAAGTATCTCCAGAGGTGACAAGTAACCATGGGTCTAGCCATGAGTGGCCATTTCTGGGTGCTTTAGATGAAGGCCTCCATTTCCCGCCCCCAATACACCAGTTCTCTGATAAAAGGTGGGGGGTTGGCTCCTGAAGCAAGAGGATGATTGGTCCTGTTCAATTGTATTCCAGCTAGTGCAACTGCAGGGGCGGGTCTTACTCATGTAAAAGGCCTGGTCCTTTTCTGAAGCCTATTTCAATGAGTTGTGGTGGTGATGTACACACGAGCTCCTGTGGGACCCAATTGCTGTGTGAGCGGTAAAGTGTCAGTCCCACCTCCTACTCCCTTTGCCCATTGTCTTCCCCAGGAGTCATTCTGTCTGGGCCAAGTTCACTGCTAGTGTAAGTGATTTCAGCCGAGGGAGAATTTGGCCCATGGTCTTTCTATCTTCTCCTACCACTACACACTGATCTGGGGAAGTCCCAGTGAATACTCTGACACTAGGCTCTTGCAGGACTCCGAAAAGGGACACTGCAATGCATTACAGCGCGGTTAAGTTAGGCCCATTATGTCTGTCTTTCAGAGACTCGCTCACCAGGCTAAAAGAAAGTGACTCAGAATGATTAGGAAAAATCCCTGCGCTTACACACCGACCATATTACGAGACTTAGTCTTTTTCCGTTTGGGGAAGTGTTGTTTCCAGGGGAAATTCTGAGCCGACTTGGGTACTTGTGACTGCCTATGTAATGGTGGAAAACAAGCAGTGCGGTTAGGCCCTGCCTGCATTGTGCGTGTCTCCTCCTCCCTTCGCCCATAGATGGAATTTACCAGGGCAGAATCCAGTAATGGGAACAAATGGCGGGAGACCTGAATCACTTGAGACAGAGGTAGGAAAAAACAAAAGGCTGAACTGGGGGCAAGAGGAGGGAATGTTTCTGTCTTTCCCTGTCTGATCACTGATCTAGGAGACTGCTGTTCCTCATGCCAAGTATTCCAGAGCATGAGGAACAGCAGTCTCCTAGATCAGTGATTCTCAAAGCCAGTCCGCCGCCTGTTCAGGGAAAGTCCCTGGCGGGCCGGGCCGGTTTGTTTACCTGCT
>NW_020664584.1:894292-929248 GCF_002925995.2 Terrapene triunguis | reverse complement strand
AACCTGCGGACACGGCAGGTAAACAAACTGGCCCGGCCCACCAGGGGCTTTCCCTGAACAAGCGATGGACCAGCTTTGAGAACCACTGTCCTAGATCATATTTTCTGTATCGCTCTTCTGCATGATTTATTTATTTTTAAAAGACCCTTATTCCCTTGGTCTGTCTCCTGTTTTCCCTTCACGCACAGGCAAGCTGTGACCTTGCCATGACCATGCCTCCCTTGTGAGATGCCATTGCCACAGAAATCTCTTGGCCGCCCAAGGACTCTGTTTTGTGTTCCTGTTGTGCCTTCAGCCTGAGGGTCTCCAAGCACTTTGCGCAGCTTAATGTTTGAAGTAAAGAAATACTATCATCACTTCCCAGATGGGGAGGAAAAACTGAGGGGAAGTGACTTTACCCACGGTCTCCCAGTGTCTGAGTCAGAAAGAAAACTCTCGTCTCCCGACACCTAGTTCTTTAGCTATTGATGAGGGTCCCGATCCTGCAAATGTTTACATGTATGCTCCACTTTACTACCATCAGTAGCTCCATTGAAATCAGTGGAGTTATTCATGATAGTAAAGGTTAATAATGTGTAAGTGTGTGTGGTTGTTTGTTTTTGTTTTTTGTTTTGTTTTTGTAGAAAAACAAAAATGCTCCCTCTATCTAGAGGTTGGAAGTGAGCAGACAACCTCAGCTTTTTCAGAAACAAAGGAGTTTATTTTGAAAACAGGATCTAATAATAAAGACCAGAAGCAGAACTCATTCCATTAGAAGGAAGGATTTTCCATTTAAGATGCAGGTAGCTCCCTAAAGCAAAGACCCATACACCCACACCTATCTAATCCCACTTTGCAGAAATCATAAGTGGAGATGAGGTTCCTCAACTGGAACACTGGCTCAGAACCTCCTTGGCTCTGTATAGGTGTGTTGTGTATTGAAGACAGTGCTGGAATTGCAAGCTGTCACTTTAAGAGAAGTGAGATGGACAGGGTTCCTGATCCTGCTTGCAGGCGAGGGAGCTCTGTAGCAAAGCATGTGACTGCAAAGGTGCAGTGGTTTGGCATCAGTCTGTTTTAAAGCAAGGGGCACCGAGTTGTGCATCGCTACCTTGAGGGAGCAGCCCGTCTTCTCTGTTTGGGTTCTTGTGCGTTATTTCTGAATTCTAAGACATAAAGTAGTGTTACATTGCAACCTTCCAGCCAGAGTATTTTGTTTTTATCGAATTTCTCTGTCTGACATGACCATAACAATCTAGACTTGAACTTGTTGGCTCACACCCTTCTTTAAGCTTCTGTCAGAGAGAAGTTTGCTCAGAGAAGATCATTCTGGGCTTCCAACCTGGCCCCATGCATTTTGCAGGATCCCTTGCTACTTCCTCCTGCACTGCTTCATCTAACCTGCTCTCAGATTTCTGCACCACACGTATCTCTGCCATCTTCTCTGGCCCTTGCTCAACTGCTCAGCTTATTAAGAACCGCCCCCTCCCCCAAATGATCTAGTCTAAATACTTCCTTCTGTAGCTTCAGGACATTGCTATGTATCCTGCCATCTTCGGAGACCACAAATAATTCCCATCCTTCATTTATATAGCTATTTAGAAGGTATTTATAGACTGTGATCTTGAGTTGAAAGAGGGTTTTTATATATACAAGGAGCTCAGCCACTAACTGCCTAAAATGCTCAGAATCAGAACTCTGTGTGTATTACATAAGACTATAAGAACGACCATGCTGGGTCAGACCAAAGGTCCATCTAGCCCAGTATCCTGTCTTCCGACAGTGGCCGATGCCAGGTGCCCCAGAGGGAATAAACAGAACAGGTAATCATCAAGTGATCCATTCCTTGTCGCCCATTCCCAGCTTCTGGCAAACAGAGACTAGGGACACCATCCCTGCCCATCCTGGATAATAGCCATTGATGGACCTATCCTTCATGAATTTATCTAGTTCTTTTTTGAATCCTGTTATAGTCTTGGTCTTCACAACATCCTCTGGCAAGGAGTTCCACAGATTGACTGTGCATTGTGTGAAAAAATACTTCCTTTTGTTTGTTTTAAACCTGCTGCCTATTAATTTCATTTGGTGACCCCAGGTTCTTGTGCTATGAGAAGGATTAAATAATTCTTCACACCAGTCATGATTTTATAGACTTCAATCATATCCCCCCTTAGTTGTCTCTTTTCCAAGCTGAAAAGTCCGTCTTCTTATTCTCCCCTCATATGGCAGCCGTTCCATACCCCTAATCATTTTTGTGGCCCTTTTCTGAACCTTGTCCAATTCCAATATATCTTTTTTTTTTTGAGATGGGGTGACCACATCTGCATGCAGTATGTGTGTTAATGCTCAACTGTTGCGTCCTATGGGCTACTTATGGGTAGTAGGGTCTCTCCCACAATCTTTAGGAATTTTTAAAATCCCATCTTTCCAGTGATGATCCAGCAGTTGTGTCTGAACTTCTGATGCAGTTATTACTTGTGTAAGTTGATCAGACTCCTCTCCTCCTGCCCATAGGTGCTGGAACGAAAAGCGCTGACGGTGCTGCCACACCCCCTGGCTTAAAGTGGTTTCCATCATGTGCAGGGTTTACAGTTTGGTTCAATGGCTCTCAGCACCCCTACTATACAAATTGTTCCAGCCCCCCTGCTCCTGCCTGTCCCCTAATAGGGACATAGAATGGAGCGTTTGTACGTAACAGTCTCCTGCTGGATGCTATTACTGTATCACCCTCTGCTGTGTCCCATGTAACGTTCTTGTCGGACGCCATGCTGCTTTGCGATGTGGGATGACTGTCGTCATATGAAGTGCTAGTGATGCCTCTGTGGTCTTGTGAGCCCTGCTTTCAGAATGCCTCTCTGAAACTGGGATAATTCTGCAAGCTATGGGACAGGCAGGACCCTTCGCTGCTGTTCAGGCGAGCTTTGCGGGAGCGGAAAGTCAAAGGAGGATTATGGAAAAGGCTTATTTTGGAAGCCAATGGTGGTAGCACATCTCGAATGGCTCTAGGATTTTAGAGAGCCACCTCCCCAGCCTTGGCATGATCTGCAGACCTGTGCCTGTCTGATGCCCTGTGAGCAATGGGTGCTGGCTATTGTACCTGCCCCCAAAGGAAATGGTGAACCTCTGGCCATCAGCTGACCATTCTGAATCTGCTCCCGCTGTCCAGTTTTCCCACAGAGTAATGCACAAACATGCTGGGACCCACAGGCCTGCTGCAGGGTGTGGGTGTGAGGAGATGTGCTAGGGAAAGTGGGTCCACAAGGGAGTTGGTGTCTGAACACTTCACCTATTGAGTGGGGGTGGGCCGAGGGGAGCAGCAGAGTTCAGAGCTGTCTAATGTTGGAGCCTAGGACTTGTTTTTTCCCTTAGCTGAGCGAGGGCAGATGGTCTTCGGATCCTCTACCTGAAGCCCTGATTGCTTGTAGGCCTTAAATTTCCCATAGAGTTCCTGGAGTGCCTAGTCCTATTATTGCCCGGGCCAAATTTGAACTCTGGTAAGTACGTTCAGCATAGTTGAAGTGCCTGCTGCAGTGTGAAATTAGATCTTCTATAACATTCTTCTGTGTTTGCTGATGCATCATCCCACCTAGAGATGGCTGCTTGGCAGTTTTGGGTGGAGAATGATCCCCATGTACTACAGAGGGATCTGAACACTCCTGGACTCTGGACCAGATCTTTGTAGCTAGTCTCTGTCTAATTGGTTACTCGTGAAAGGCGCGTGCTCTGCATTATTCATTGTACTGTAATGCTGTTGAGTTTGCCTCTCTTTGGTACTTGGACTATCGCTTACCAAGTGCATTGGGTCTGTTTCACTAGCTAATACAGGGAAGTGGGAGACTGTGCCTGAATATAATGAAGTAGAGCCCATCCCCGGGCAGTAGTGATGCGAGGTTTGCCAGCTGAGCAGTGGTTGGTTGGCCAGCACACAAGGGGTCTGGAGGCTACAGTCCAGACCCTAATGGGCAGACGTTCATGTCACCCAGACCACAGGGATCAGCTTAACCCCACTGTCTTCTCCTCCAGTTTTGGACCATGGGGAGCAGCAAGAGCAAACCCAAAGACCCCAGCCAGAGGAGACGCAGCCTGGAATCTGCTGAGAACGCCCACCATGGTGGCTACCCTTCCTCTCAAACGCCCAGCAAGACGCCTGTCCCCGACGCCCATCGGACCCCCAACCGCCCCTTTGGGAGCATGGCTGCTGAGCCGAAGCTCTTCGGAGGCTTCAATACGTCCGACACAGTCATGTCCCCGCAGCGCTCGGGGGCTTTAGCTGGTCAGTATGACATCAGCTCTGACCTGTCAGAGGGGGAGGGGCATCTGGAGGTTCTGGAGGAGGAAGGATGTTAGAAGGGAGCCAAGTGCTCGATGAGGAAGAATCGTGAGCCTTAGGCTGGGGGGGGCCGTATGGCAGGTGGGTGCCATTTTTGCCAGATGTGAGGAAGGCTGCAGTGGAGAATCCAGACTTGCAAATGCCATGAGGAAAGCAGAGGCTGTGCCGAGCCTGGCTCATGGCTAATTGCCATGGAGGGGCAAATGCTTCCTGGAGCAGGAGGGTGGCTAACAGAATGAGTTTGGGTCTGTTTCAGGTGGAGTCACCACCTTTGTGGCCCTCTACGACTATGAGTCACGGACGGAAACAGACCTTTCCTTCAAGAAAGGGGAGCGCCTCCAAATTGTCAACAACACGTAAGTGTGTCTGCCTGCTCGCTGGGCTGGGGACCCCTCTGCTGCTTGGGCTGGCGTCTCCCTTGGAGGGGTTTCGACCCTTGCTGCTCAGGGGAGCCCCGCTGGTAACGTTCTTGCCTCAAAACTGCTCTTCTCCCTCTTGCTTCTCCTCTTTCTTCCATGTTTAACCCCCGGCTGGTCACGTCTGTTGCCTGGTGTTTGCACGTGGTTCCTCTGGGATCCTTCCCAAAGCCCGGTGGTGCGGCTGCCTGCCTGAGGAGGGCTGGGCTGTGCCTCCTGTGCTAGCAAAGAGCCCCTGAGCTAGACCCAGGGGATTTATTAAGAGCACCACAAGGTGCCAGCCAGGGAGCTTGGGGGCCATGTAGCAGCCCGTGCAGCACTAGGTGGTGATGGGCAGCTAGTGAGATCCTCCAACTTGCCCCATTCAAACAGCCTCCCTTCTTACCTCGCTAGCCCTCCGCCCCAGGACTGGGGAGGGCTGGGTATGGTTCCCTGCAGCGCTGCCCAGAGCGCTGGCCAAAGGGGTCTTGCTAGAGAGGCTCCAGTCCCAACCTTCAAGGAGGCAGTGAAAGGAAACTGACCTACTCTAAGGAGCATACCTGTGACTGGAGTCATGTGGTGTTTCTCCTCTACTTTGTGAAATAATGGTGCCCCCAGGTCTCAGTCCCCAGCGTCCTGCCCACCCCTTGAGCACTGGATGTGATGTGTATCTAGGGGCAGAGGCAGTGAATGCACCTCAGATGGTTTGACAGGCATCCTACACTCCCATGGAAGTGGGTAACAAACACCTGCTAGCCCTGCAAGAGGATCCACTGGGAAGATTGTGAAGCCCTCTGTGTCTTGATGTGACGCCCTGCAGGGTGGGGGGTTTAGGTGCCAAGGGAACTGCATTAACCCAGGCAGCCTGCGCTGCAGGAGTTGGGCAGCAGAATGAGGCATTTGGGAAATCCTGGGGGTTACTGAGTTAGTCCCGCTCTCTTCCTAGAGTTGGGTCCTGCATCTGGCCTGCTCTCCCCACTGCTCGGGCGGGGTTGGTGGTATGGAGCTAGAGGCAGTCTGTGCTCTGGGAAGGTCCCGGAGGGGAACAGCAAAGGGAGGTGAGCAGCGAGCATGCACAGGGCCCACTGATAGAATGCAAGTGGCGTCTTCCCTTAGAACAATCACTAAAGTCACCACAATCCCCTCGAAGCAAGATGCACAGAGGTTAAGTGACGTGCCCAGGGCCACAGAGAGAGCTGGCGTCTGACTCGGGAGTCCCTGGCTCCCAGTTCTGTGCTCGGACCACTTCACAGTTCCCCTCCATAAGCTGTGAAGCAGCCCTCTGCTGCTGACGCTGTGGAGAGGGATTGTTGGTTGTTTCTCTGGCTGCTCGAAGCATCTGAGGTGTCTGTGGCAGGTGCTTTCTGGGGTGAGCTAGACCTAGAGGCTCTTATTGGAAGTTGCATTGTCCGGATCAGCTTTAGTTTGCCCTAGTGTTGGGGCCAGGCCTCTTCCTAATAGGCCTCCTAGGGTGAGCCAGAACTGGCTTCCACCCTCCCTGCCCTACCACCACCACTCGCCAAAACAAACTACCATTGGGAGGTATTGTCCTGTTACTCATGGTGCCCCTTGGCTGCCAAATCTCTCCTCTGCCTAGTGGCATCAACTTCCCCAGTCTTTAAATAAATCACACCTCTCAGGGGGTTTATTATGCTTTCCTGCCTCTTTTGCTGACAGCCTCACTCGAGGCGACAGGATCTCAAATCCCTTTTGATTGCCTTGTGAGATCTCTCCACGCACACTTTTCCCAGTCACTGTCCAGCCATGCCAGCGCCTGTGCGGTACCTCTAATCTAAGCCCTGTCTCTTTCTCTCCTGCACAACATGCTTTCATTTAGGAGAAAAGTGGATGTCAGGTGTGTATCTGTTTTTACTTTTTTGTTTAAAGCCAACTTCCTTCCCGGGTGAGCTAAAGGGCAGCTGGGGAGGGGGTTGTTTCGTGGTCCATTTATGGTCCCCGGTCACAGTTTGCATTTGGGCCCCTTTGTTTTGTTTTGTTTTTCCCCCCAGTGGAGCTTTTATAGGTTCATTTTCTAACTACTAAATAGCCCTGCCTAGATCCATGTGCCCATACTGCAGTAGTGTGAATTCAGTCCCCTCCTCTCATCCAGGTCTGGCACCTTCTTCCCTCATCCCTTCCCAACAAAGCACTTCTTACCTGTTTGTTTTCTCTCCCCCTTTTTTGTTTCTCCCATTCATCCAAACCACCAGCAATGGGGGATGCAGGCAGGACCGAGTGGGGACTGCTTTCACCCCGCCTCTCTGAAATTCCTGGCGCTGCACCCCTTGATCACTTCAGCTGCCCTGGTGGCATTCTTGCCAGCTCGTTGCATGCAGTTGGAAGTAGGATGGTGCAAAGGGCTGCTGCTGTAGGAGAGGTGTTGAATTTGTTCTTCGTTGGAACCAAGTGTGGGCTTTTTAATAAGTGTGCATGCACAGACAAGCCTATCAATAGGTACATTTCAGAGCTCTTAAAGTGCACTGGCCGAATAACCATGCTTCAAGGAATGTGCATTCTCTGCTGGCAAAGGCTGTGCTGTGGGAGACGCATCAGTCTGGGTTCTTACACTTTCCCGTGCCACTTTCTTAAAACTAAGGAAACTTAAAATGTGAAGGGAACACTTAAAGATTGCAACATCGAGCACTGGCAGGTCCAATAACTCCCTGACTGTGAGGTTTCTCCTGCTATGTTACTTGTGTAGTGTTACCCAAATGGAATTTTTCAGTTCCCAACTCCTATGTGTTTTTGGTTATTAACTCAAGCCATAAAATCTCTCTAATGTGCGAAGTGGCTGAGTTCAATGTTGCAGAAGAAACCTTAACTTTGGGAGTGTCCTGACCCCTTTTTGAACGTTTGACTTTTGGAATCTTAATTTTGTACTAACACTAGCTTTGGTTTCTAATGAGTACTCCTAAAAGGAGGAATCTGCCTGTTGGGGATTCTGGATTGTGCAAATATCTGGGGGAGGTTCCCCCTGCTCCCATGCACAAAAGGCACCTCTGCTTTCCATCTGACTGACATTTGCTCACTATCCCAAAGTATGTGTGTCTCCTTTGTACATGCTGCAGGAACTCTGAGAACAAAATGGCTATCTCTGCAGGGTGGGTAAAGTTCTTGGAACTTTTAAGGTGCAGTGCGCAGGAGAAAAGACATCAGTTTCAAACTACATACCCCACAGTATCCAGTGTAACCGCATTGCTGTGACCTTCACTTTATCAGAGTTAAAAAACATCTTTAGAAAGCAGCTTCACGCAGTGCTGTTAGGGGAGTGACTAACCTATACATGTTGAATGATTGAAAAAAAAAAAACGTAATCTTCTGCCTAACACACTGAGATGTGCAGACATTCCTGGGATAACCACCCATCTTGTCAAGCATTCTCGCTGACCTAGCAGTAGAGCTGGCATTCTAGCCACATGTTCTGAATGCAGTTAGCCCGAAACCTAGTCATTTTGTTTTCCTTTTGCAAAGTATCATTAGAAAAATATGTGGCAGATGGAAAATCCTGCCTGGCGATACATCCAGGCCCTTTGTTATTGGAACTAGAGTCATGTAACCTCTCGTGAAATGTGTCTGGTTGCGTGGGTTACAAACTCCCACCCACGCCTGGTTTTGAGTCAATCTGGGTTGGTTTATGGGTTTGCTCCGAAACCACACAGAGCTCGGTGTCTTCAGCAGTTTTCTTCTGGAGTCGCTGACCTTGTTTCGACTCAGTTAAACTTGAGAAGATCCATATGCTTGGAGTGAGAGAGGACTATTGCGTGGACCCCTGTGGAATGAAACAGCCAAGTGTCTCCCATCCTTGGGTTAAAGAGGAGAGACTCAGGTGCCTAGCCAGGAGGGGACTACACCTTTGCAAAGCTGGGAAGGTAGTAAGTGGCAAGGCCTTTCCTCTGCCCCTGAGCTTTGGTAGCCTATAGCCGTAGCTCGTATAAAAGGTGTGTGGGCCTGCCAAAGTCACTGTGGAATAGCACAGCAAGTTTGCAACGAGAGCTGCCCCGCTCCATTTACCCCCCCCTTAATGAGAGGCTAATGTCAGGGCTGACTGGACCATTTTAAATGCTCATGATATGCACTGTAGAGATGGCCCCCAAATAATGCCCCCCCATATGAATAATTGGATCGCCCAAACTTGATGCGGTTAGAAATCCGCCCCTGCTTCAGAACTGCCAGAATAATTTGTGTTCTCGTAGCACCTAGGAGCCCTGTCCATGGACCTGTTGTGCTAGGTGCTGTACAAACACAGAACAAACAGAGATCCTGCCCCAAGGAGCTTCCAATCGAACAGTGAGCTGAACCAAACCCACCGATCAGGATCGCCAGCACCTCACAGTTCAGCTGCAGGACTCTGAGACCCAGTTCCCATTCTGTACTACGGCTATAACTGATGGCCTGGTCATCCTCGACCTGGTTACAATGCAGCTTAAATTAGCAGGCCAAGATTTCCAAAAGTGGCTCGGGCGTTTGGCTGCCTCCGTTCTGGGGAAGACGTTTGTTGAGGTTTCAGAGGGTGGGAGCTCAGCACTTTCTGAAAAGTCACGCCTCTGATGTGCCTCAGACATTGAGGCCTTCATGAGGAGAAGTCACTTCTGGGAATCTTGGCTGCAGCATAACCAAGGCATAACCTGGGACAGGGGCCCGGTTAAGGACTTGATACAGCTAGAATCACTTGAAATCACTGTCTCCATGCCTGCCTTCCCCCTTTGTCCCAGGATGGGTCGCCCCCAACACGTTCAGCAAAGCTGGACTTTCCTGTCACATTGGCCAGGCTGGAAAGCTTGAGGTTTACCCTGCTCATTCGGTAGAGCTGGTTAAAAATTTCTCTGATGGAACAGTTCTCCATTGGAAAATGCTGAGTCGATGAAATCGAATCACTCTTCCGAAATGTGTTGGTTTTTGTTAGTTTCCCTGTCAAAAAATACTATCTAAATATTTTATTTAGACTTAATCATTTTTACTCAAACTGTCATATCGCTGAAACAATAAAAACAATGTTTCAACCTTTATCAAAATGAAACATTTGGGGATATTTTTGTTTCATGGAGAGGAAAAAATCAGATGTGGGGGTGGGTTTTTTTGTCCCGACGTGGGCTGAAACCAAATTTTGAAATCTCAGAATTTCCCATCAGTTTCACTTTTCAGCCAGCTCTTGTTCATCCTCGTTGCCCAGTCTCTGTCCCCCCCTGTAATGGATTCAGTACAGCACCGACCCGTGGCTGGCACATCAGCTTAGCATGGGGGGGAGTGTGGAATCCCTTGAGCTATTCCCCACGCCTTTCCATGGAGAGGGATCTCTCTTCAGAGTGGCCCACTGGCAGCATACCTACCTACTTAGGGAACAGTTTGGTAGGATGCCAGCATCTGCCAACGTCCTGGGTGTTGCAGTGCAGACCGGATCCCGATCATGTGTGTGTAAGCAGTTTGGCCAGGCCTCCCGGCTCTCTTTTTAAATTAATGGAGATATCCTATCTCCTAGAACTGGAAGGGACCTTGAAAGGTCATCGAGTCCAGCCCCCTGCCTTCACTAGCAGGACCAAGTACTGATTTTGCCCCAGATCCTTAAGTGACCCTCTCAAGGATTGAACTCACAACCCTGGGTTTAGCAGGCCAATGCTCAAACCACTGATATCCCTCCCCCCCTCCTCTTTAGTAAGAGCTCCCAGAGTGCATTGCCCCCTGGATTGCTCTACATGCATCTCCTCTGGCAGTGTAGCCTCTGCTGAGGCAGGATGGCATAGTTGACATGAGTTTCCCAGAATGCACTGTTGCTATCTATCTTAGCTACTTATTTGGCCCCCATTCCTGTGTTATCTAAGCACCTCACAACCTTCAATGTATGTGTATGTCACACCCCTGAGAGACAGGGCAGTGCTATTTTGCAGGTGGGCAAGTCACTTTCTCTCCGTGCTCCAAGATCTTATTGGGCAGCATGGTAGATGCAAACATGGTCATATTATTAGAAAAAGCTGCTGTGTGGACAGTTTCACTGGGTCAAGTGACTGTCACAAACATGTTAAACACCACTGCACTGGCCTTGTAAATAGATGTGCTTGCTAATGGGGCAGTATTGGTGCACCTGCAGATGCACCATATTTCACCATTATACAGAGTGAAAACATCTGCAAAATGGGTCATGAGATGGCCTGAGCCACCAAAGGGTGAGGGGTCTGGATCCAGGTTTTGGGTTAGCCCATTGTGCAGGGAGGGACTAGCAGTGGATCTGAATTTCACTAGAGCTTAAGGCGGAGAGTTCAGATCTGGAAGATGTGTGATTGGGTTTCTTTTGTTAGCTCAGACCATCTCTTAAAATATGCCTTCAAAAAAACCTCAAGTTATCCATTCATTTGAAACATTGTTCTGAAAATATGAATCCTCTGGTAAAGTCTCTCAAGATCCTTATCAGGAATCTGCAGAGTTCTTGTAGATTTGTTTATCCTGCAGTCACAGTAAATTAGACACATGCTCATCCTTCCTCCCTCCCATCTGACTCCGATAGAACAGTCTCCGTAATATGTGACTGCCATCTCCCATAGAACAAAACTTCCCCAGTCTTCTGGCATTCCTTTCTGCTTGTGACCCACTTACAAGAATCCCCCGAGACACCCCAGTGAAAATCTGGGAACTGGTGCGACGAAGTCGTTGCCCTGGATTTGTTTTCTCACTTCACCAGTCTGCTCATCACAGATCGCTGCTAATGGAAATGACGGCCGTACTTTATTGTGACAAGATGGTGGGCTTGACTATCCCGTTATCCATCGCATAGCCCTAGATGTGTTTAGACGCTACAGTGATGAATCAGCATAATCTAGATTGGCTCATCTCAAATTCCAGCCTTGTTACTTGCCCCAAGTACAATTTTACACTTTTGTGGGCATATACATTGGCTCCATCCTCCTGGTGTAGGTGAGCAAGTAGACTTGTTAAAATAGATTTTAACAACTTGTACATCTAGTCACTAAGCATGTGTGCACAGTAGCAGTAATTGTATGTGTAAATGGCTATGCATAATCCCATGGGCAAACGATGCACTTTTGTCCATGCAGTTAGGAATATTTGAGCTTTGTGTCTGGATTGGAAAATTTTCCTGCCCATTTCCACAGGCTGCCGTGCCATCTGATCAGTGTATGTGCTGTGTTAGGGGTACATACACTCGTTCCTTTCAAAGTGCAGGGAGGTGGTCTTTTTGGGGAGTTTGTGCTGTCATCGTAGTCTATGAAACAGCTTGGTGGAGTCTGAGACACCTCTGTTCTGAGGAAACGTGTTCTCAAATCCACACGGAGAGTTTGTCTACCCAGCAGCCGAGGCCTCACTTGTGAAATTCTGCAAGATAAAGACATTCCAAACCACCTTGGCATTCAGGGAGTGCTTTCAGGGTTAGTCATTTAGAGAGAGAGAGAGGAGCACGCACCGCATGGAGCAGGAGCCACTGCTGTGTGCCTCTTGCTTGCTTCACATAAAGCTTATGGACCACATCTCACCAGGGCTGCAGCCAGCAACTTGTGCGCGACCACATGAATAGCTGAGCTCCTAGACAGTTTCTTCAAGTGACTCCTGGGATAACACAGCAGTAGCTCTGAGCTCCCCATGCAGCCCAGTACTGAAGCATGGCTCCATAGGCACCGACTTTTACTTTCCCCAGGGGTGCTCTGGCCCCTCCCATGAGGCTCCACCCCTGCCCTCACTCTGCCTTTTCCCGCCCCCCAGGCCCCGGCTTGCTGTTCTTCACCCTTCCCCAAGCTGCCAATCTTGCACCAAACAGCTGTGGCTGGTGGGTGCTGAGTACCCGCTATTTTTTTCTGTGGGTTCTCCAGCCACGGAGCACCCACAAAGTCGGCACCTATATGACTGGATCCATTTCTGCTGGGAGAGCCCCTCGCCCAATCACGTAAGCTCCTCATACAGGATCAGTGATAGGGAGAGATTATATGAAACCTGACGCCAGTCATGACCATCCTGTTCCCAGTGAATTCAAAAGGAGTTTTGCCACCAAAGTAAATGGCAGTGCCAATCAAGCCCTGTTAAGTGACGTTCATGCCTCAATCATTTATTTTTCACGCTCTGTCCCTCCCCTTTTTTCCTCTCTTCCTTCTTGTTGCTTTTATGTGATTTGCATTTAACAAACAAGTCTCCTTTGTTTGGCCGTCTTTTCTAGCACGCTTTTTTTAATTATCACAGTCATTTTGCTTTTTTCTTTTCTTTTCTTTTTCTTTTCCTTCTCTGCTTCCCTGTTCTTTCTGCTCTCTGGGATTTCCAATGCGTCACACTTCAGCCAGACTTGGTTCAAATTCAGATGGCTCCAAAGGTATTTTCAATGGGTATCTGATGTGCCCTTTTTAAGTAAGGAGTTTCCTTATTTAAAAGGCTATCGCCTGTGCTGTGTGTATGTGAGAGTGATCGCACAGTGACTGTGGCCATCGCATGCCTTATGGGACCACCGTGGTATCCTCACTGGAATCTCTGGTCAAATGGCATTTCTGAGTTAACGTCGGGTGCCCTGATACCGGAGCAATTTGACCCTTGTTGCCAATGTATTTCCTAGAGCATTTGGTTTGCTGGTGCCATGGGCTGTCATGTGGTCAGTGGTTAAACCCCGCCCCCGTGTTGATGGGAATTGCAGGTGCTTGGCACCTCAGGCTCAGCCCTCTGTGAGCAAAGTTCCGTTATTAGTTCCCCTGCCAGCTTGGCTATTGCCCCCAGCGGTTCTAATGGTCCCTTGGAGATGGTACTTCAAGGTGAATTTCTAGTGACTGCTGTAGTTGATGGTAAAAATAATATTGAGAGCAAAGTGTGATGCTTTCTGTGGCCTAACAAATTCCGCTGCTCATCTGTAATGTAGGGTTGCCAGTTTTGGTTGGACGTATTCCTGGAGATTTCATCACACGACAATCTTTAATTAAAGATTAATCTTTAATTCCTGGAGACTCCAGGACAATCCTGGAACCTTGGCAACCCTAGTAATGACTGCAGGGAACATGGGAAGGTGGGCATACAGTAGGGCTCACAGCACCCAGACCCCAACCTGAACTAACTCGCCCTGAACCTTCAAGAGCTTCTCCCTTGCCCTGTTGACTCTAAATCGGGTTTCAGTCCAATCTGACTGTAGCTTTGGGTCTCTGAACATCTCCTGGTTCAGTAAAGCTGTGGGCACCCAACAGTGACCTAAGCAAAACAATCCAGAAGATCTAGCTTGGAAATAACCCCGATTCCAGTGAGCTCCCTGAAAGGGCCAGGGTTGCCTGTTTGCAATACCTCCAGCCCAGGGAGTCCACTCTTGGTTGCCAGCTGCTTGGGGATGACTTCACTGCTCAAGAAGTTCCTCTTTTTGAATGTCTGTCTCTCTTTATTTCTCTTCCAGGGAAGGAGACTGGTGGCTGGCTCACTCCCTCACGACAGGACAAACGGGCTACATCCCCAGTAACTATGTCGCACCCTCAGACTCCATCCAGGCTGAAGAGTAATTGAAATCTTTTTAGACGGTTTAAAAGAACAATGCAAACAGCCTGCCAAGTATATTTTTTTCAGACATTTTTTGTAGCCTCCTAAAGGCTTTTGTGCGCTTTCTGAGCTTGCCACTCTGTTAAATGTTTTGTTGTTTTTCTCGGGCATGCTCAAAGCCAAATGTTAAGACTAGATATGTTTTTGTGCCATATACAGTGAAATCCGTCTTGAGCAACTGCCCAGGGGTGGCCTGTGTAGTAGATGTGGCCCTAAAGGATCTGATTTTTTTTTTTTTTTCAGACCAAATAGGCATTTAATTGCATAGGCAAGATGTTGACTAATTTACATATGCAAATTAGGGGCAGCATGCCAATAGTCACACTTGCACCTGCAGTGGCCCTATTTGTGTATGCAATCACACTACTGGTCTGTGCAAACTAGGCATGTGCAATTGGCTGCACCACTAATTTTAATGTAAATCTACCCTGACAGGTTGCACGCACCATGCTGGAAGGCTTGACAGGGCTAACCCCAAATCACACAGACTCCCATCTGAACACTGCTGCAGGCGCTCTTGCAGCTTCCACTACGCTGTGAAAATAACACCCACTTTCTGCTCCACATCTGCGAGGGGCAGAGTTCTTGGAGTAACACTGGGCTGGGATGCCTGGGGGACACTTTAATTAAAAAAGACAAGTGACTGCGTATGACACAGAATTGCTTTGGGGGGGGAGAGGCTTTTGCTGTTTACCTAATTATATCTTTCCCAATAGATCCCTAGCCCCCTGGCCGTTGGGATTTGAGAACTCTGACGAATGCCTCTGGCTGTTAATGCAACCCTTGGTTCTAGCAATCGGTGCTATGGGGGAGGGGATGTTGGGGCATCCCTCTCTAAAACGTGGTAGCCGTAATGAAGAGGGTCTAAATCCAAGGGGTTTTCCTTGTGCTGATCTGTTGCTTGCTCTTCCAGGTGGTATTTTGGCAAGATCACTCGCCGGGAGTCAGAGCGGCTCCTGCTCAATTCTGAGAACCCCCGAGGAACCTTCCTGGTCAGGGAGAGTGAAACCACCAAAGGTAACTGAGTCCCCGGCAGGCGCTTAGGTCCATGGCGAAGGCCTATGGGGTGGTTAAGTCTTGGAGAACCATCCCTATATGGTGCTTCTGTCAGGATCTGGAGGCACGATGCAGTGGGTGGCCAGTCTGCTGGGTCCAGGTGTCTCCCCAGGCTCTGTTCTCCCTCTCACAAAGATGGAATGCGGAGATGCTAGCTGGCATTGCTGAGAGGCCCCCCTTCTCTGTGCACACAACCCCTACAGTGCCCCCTATCCTGTGCTTATAGGGCAGCCTGTCTGCAGTACCCCCAGAACCCTTGTCCTGCACCAAGGGCCAATACTCACCCTTAATCAGTGACCTTCTTGCTTTTAACCCTTGCGCTTTTAATCTGTCCCCACTCAGCCAGCCTGTTCCAATGGGCGGTTCTCCCCTCTCTTTCTCCAGCCGATTGGCTGAGAGCTGGGTGGGATTGACAAGTCTGGTGTAAACAGTCTCCGATCTTGTGCTCGCCTCTTCCCCCCCCCCCCCCCCCCGGGAGAACAGTGCAAAAACTGGGTCACTGAGCTGGGAATAGCTGGGTAACCAATGGCAACGGAGAACTCTGCAGTTCCCTCCTTCCTGTAGTGCCAGGGGCTGTTGGGTTTGAGCTGCTTCACGAAGACTGTGTGAGGACCTGGCTGAGGGGTGGAGCAGGCTAGCTTATACCCGGGCAGCAGCAGCCTCTGCATCGGCAGAGAGCCTGGCTGTGAATTACATCCGCCCTGGGTGCTTGTGCTTGCTAAGATTTCACCAGCCTTGCTCTGACCTGGGTGCGCTCAGTGCAAGCAGCATAATTGCTCTGAGTCGTACAGAGATTTAGACTTGGGGGTGGGGTATTTAGTTAATATAACTGGGGAGGAGGGCTGAATGTTGTGTGTCTGACATGGGTGAGTTCTGGTGCTGTCTCCAAGCTGGGTTGGAGCGTGCAATCCAAGGCCCCAAACAGCTCTCTGCATGCTGACATGAGATGTTCTGGGATGGTGAAGTTTAGGACTGGTATAAACGGGGGTATATAGTAACTTATGTAGCAACCTCCCGCTAGATGGATTCCCATGTGCTTCAGGCGTAGGCTCCATCTGTGCTTGGAGCTGGGCGCGTGATTCCCAGCTCGCGTCGGCAGCTCGCTCTAGCTCTCGTTGAGCTAGCGTGCTACAAAGAGTAGTGTAGCTGTGGAAGCATGGGGAGCAGGGACTGGCAGCATGGGCGAGCTGCCCTGAGTATGTACCCCTGGGATCTGGAGCGGGTTTGTCCCCCTCACAGCTAACCCGTGCCACTGCTCACCGCTGCCTGTGCTACTGTAGCTAGCTCAAGGAGAGCTAGCGTGAGTCTACACGGTCTCAGAGCCTGGGTCAGACTCGGGCTCGTGGGGGTCAGGTTACTGAACTAAAACTAACGGTGTAGATGTGGGCTGGAGCTTGGGCTCCGAAGCCCATCCCCATCCTTAGGCTTCAAAGCCCGATCTCCTGTCAGAGCCGCAACATTTCCATGGCTTTTCTTAGCGCCGTAGCCCAAGTCAACCTAAGTGTGCCAGACTCACTCCCCCTCCTCTGTTGTGCACTCATCTCTGGGTGTTAGGTGGCAATGCTACGCAGCCATCGTGCTTGCAGAGCCTAGAGATCTTGCCCAAGTCCAGGGCTCTGTGGCAGGCATTGTGCAAACACATGGGAAGGCAGTCCCTCCCCACGAGAGCTTAGCCTTTGGAGATCAGACAGAGAAGAAGGGAGATTATCCCCATTTTGAAGAGTAGAAACTGAGGCCCAGGGAGTTTCTCAAGGTCACACGAGATGTCTGTGTTAGCTCAGTTCCCGGCTCTGCATCTCCCGAGTTCCAGCAAAGCGTGTTCAGGAGGGGAAGTTCAGACTAACTTCAACGACTGGGTGAACCTATGTTAACAGAGGGTCACCACCCATATAAGGATTTGGTCAGGGCTCTAGGGAGTCTGTCTGTGTCTGTCTGTCTGTCTGTCTGTCTTTTGCTGCAAAAAAATCCATTTAAACCAATAAAAAGAGGAAGCCTGGAACATTTCACTGCTTGAGAGTTGTCTTGGTTTGGATTTGTGCTGAGGCGGATTTTCGACACTCCACAACAGCACAAGTCTGTTGAGCAGGTTGCCAGTAGCTCACTAGGTCATACAAGTTACGAATTTTATTTTTGTATGTGGTGGCCTCTTTGCCCTGAAATGAGTCCAAACCACTCCCTCGCCAGGATTGACCCTGCTTGCCTGCCTAGAGTGCCCGCATCTATCCTGGGTACTGGTGGAGCCCCCATTGCCCCCCAACATTTAAAAATGGAAATAGCACGTGCACACTCTCCTTTCTCAGCCCATTGGAGCAATAGCTTGATTTAATTCATAGGCTTGTTTGTAGGAGTGCGTGAGAAGAAACACAGGCACCGACTTTCTTCTGTCTGGGTGGGTACTCCACCCCTGCTCTGCCCTGAGGCCCTGCCCCTTTTCCCAAGGCCCCACCCTTTCCCCACCTCTTCCTGCCCCTGCTCCGCTTCCTCCCCCCTGCACCTCCTGCACGCCTCTAAACAGCTGATTGGTGGGTGCTAAGCACCCACTTGTTTTCTGTGGGTGCTCCAGGGCTGGAGTTGGCACCTGTGAGAAGAAAAGCTAATCTGCTCTTCGAGGCCTCTGGGAGATGCCTCTGTCTCAGTACTACTGCCAATGAGCAGTTGGATAACTATAAAAGCGATCAGTATCAGAGGGGCAGCCGTGTTAGTCTGGATCTGTAAAAAGCAACAAAGAGTCCTGTGGCACCTTAAAGACTAACAGATGTATTGGAGCACAAGCTTTCATGGGTGAATACCCACTTCATCAGACACATGTCTGTAGAGGCGATGTGCTGCTTCCACCCGTGTCCAGTGCCAAGTGTTTGGTGGAAAAGGCCCTTTGAAGGTAGGTCTGCACAGTGTGGTTCTTAGTGTGGGTTGACTGACTCATGCTATCTCCGCACGAGGGGAGAGCACTCAAAATAGCAGTGTCGACACTGGCGGTGGCTCCGGCTAGTCACCTGAGCTCGGACACAGGGGCTCAGGTAGGCTTGGACTAGGGCAGCTAGTGATGTCCATGCTGCTCTCTTTAATGCGCTTTCTCGAGCAGAGCTAGTGGGAGTCTACTCGTGCTGGGAATCACACCTCCCAGCTGCAGTGTAGACAGACCCTAAGGGGGCTACGTGGTATAACGTTTGGGACTGGGAGCCAGGGCACACGGATTTTCTTCCTAACTTGGCCACTGGCTCGCTGTGAGACTGTGAACAAATTGCTTTGTTGCTCTGCCAGTGTTTCCCCATCTGCATAGAAGGTGTTGCACTTCACAAGGGGTATTTTTAGGCTTGATTCAGTGTTTGCCAGCTCTCGTGACTTTGCTGGTTCTCACCCCCCAGTAGATACTGCAAGACTCACAATGAAGTTCCAGCTCCTGAAATCATGTGATTTTTGAAACTTTTGTGGTTATATTAGCCCTTCCTGGTTGCGGAGGAAAGCTGGAAAATGTGATCCCTATCCACTCCACCTGCCCCCACAAAGGTTCAAGAATCAGAGGCATATAGACTTTTTTGGTTCTTTTTATTTTTAAAAATGTTATGGCTTTGGAGGGGGCTGACTCACTATTTTTGCACACTTGGGTTGGTGCTCCTGTTAACGAACAGGACACTGGTCAAATTTTGGCCCCAAATGGAGGTCTGGGAGCTCCTGAAAACACTTCATTAAGTCTTAGAATCAGCATAATCTTTTTTTTTTTTTTTTTTTCCAGTGAAAACAGTTTATATGACTAAAGCACCAGCCGTCCCCTGCCGAGCTGGCAGCCTAAACATGGCAGTGCTGGGAGCTGAGCTGGAGCCCCCCCGAGCTCCAGAATCCCAATGCCCTCCAAAGCTGGAGGGTGCTGGGGATTAGCCTGGGCCCTTCCTTTGAGAAGCTGATGAAGAAAATTGAGATTGGCTTTAAACATGATTTTTAGCCTGAGGGGTCTGTCACTCGTATCTAGCAACGACCCATCCGAGGCGCTATGGCAGCGCAACACACTCTTACTTCCCAGAAAGGGGGGGCTTGGAGCTCTCCTCCCCAGCCTTTCAGCTCCCACAATCCAACTACTCCCCTCTTTGGGGATTGGGACTCAGCTGGTTCCTGCCTAGGCAGATTCCTCCTTTGTTGCTTTTGTTGTTATCTGGAGCCTTTCCCAGTCGTGCATTCATCTTCGCTCCTCTCACATGGCTGCTTGCCCTGTTGCCAACCCAACCAGCGCTAGCAAGGCTCCAGAGGTCACGTTCCCTTTTGCCAGCTGTTTCCCCTCTCCCGGCTTGGCTCCTGTAAGCCAGCAGGGACTCTTCCTATTCATACCTCATCCGGGAATCACACAGGGAGGCACCTTTGTCCTCTTACCCTCACTTCCCCACAGGGAGGTGATAGCAGGGCCAGCTGATCCTAGACACCTCACCAAAATATTCTCCATCTCCCTGTACGTTCCACTGAAGAGCCATGTCCCCATTTAAAGGGAAGTGGCTGGTTTTTGTGCCTGCCCTTTTGTGTACTCTGCATCTTGGTGCTATTCATTTCATGTTTCTTCCCCTCCACTCTCCTGTCGATGCCTGGTTAAGCCAATCCAGTGAAATTGGAACAAAGATTCCGTGCTGTATGGGCCAGAGAAGTGGTCGGGGTACACCTGTGTGAGTGGGTGTGACGGATATGTGTGATTTTTGTCAGCTGCCTCTGGGCTGGAATGTGCTAACTGGGAACACCGAGCAGCACTGCACAGCGGTTTAGGAAAGAAGTGAGGGAACAGTATCCAGGAGAAACCGCAGGGGGGAATTTAGGGAGGCAGAACGTAAACCCTGGAATTGATACTTGGCCAAGACACTGAGGGTTAATGACCCCATCTTATACTGCCGTTGGATCTCCTGGGATGGCGTAATGCCAGGTCTTATGTTTCATCCACGACATCTCTGACAAGCCCCACAGTGTGTCCTAGCACCATGCTGGGGCACTGACAGGGCAGTGAATCACCAGCATCACTGCCTTAGCGGCTAGGTGTTCCGTGGAGGTCTACCATCTCCAAGTATTCTTTTGACCCCACACTGGTTAACTTATGGCGCTTGACAGCCTCACTGCATGAGAAAACATAGCTGGAGGCCACAACTGGAGTTGGCCTTGCCTGCTCCTTTGTTCAAAGGACATGGTGCCTCTATACTTTGATTTCTCTCCCCCCCTCCCCCGGGTCCTGCTGTGAAGTTGCTGTCCTGTTGCACTGGCATGTCCAGAATCTCTTCCATGGACACAGTCCCACCCGCTGGGAAGCCTCAATCCTGTCAGCAAGGCTGTGTGTATTCCCAAACCCTGGGGCTGTACAGTACCAGGGAGAAAGCAATGTGCAGCTGTCACAACCAATAGTTGTTTGCACTGGTTCTCCCCTGGTCTTACTCTGTCACACTGGCTACCTTAGGACTGTTCAACTTGTCCCAGTCTTAGGATGACACATCAACCGAGTTACGTCTCTAAAGAGCATGCGTGCCCCTGCCCAGGCCCCTACCCCACCATCCCTCAGGGGGAGGGATAGCGCAGTGGTTTGAGCATTGGCCTGCTAAACCCAGCATTGTGAGTTCAATCCTTGAGGGGGCCACTTAGGGATCTGGGGCAAAAATCAGTACTTGGTCCTGCTAGTGAAGGCAGGGGGCTGGACTCAATGACCTTTTGGGGTCCCTTCCAGCTCTATGAGATAGGTATATCTCCATATATTATTCCCTTCCTATAAACCTCAGAGGAATAAGACATGCGCTTCTATTGCACCCTACTCAGTCATTTCCCCCCTGCTCTTGGAGTGTCCCTTCAAGGTCACCAGGAGGACTGAGGTGCACCTGCTCTCCCCACAGGTGCCTACTGCCTCTCGGTCTCTGACTTTGACAACGCCAAGGGGCTCAACGTGAAACACTACAAGATCCGCAAGCTGGACAGCGGAGGCTTCTACATCACCTCCCGCACACAGTTCAACAACCTGCAGCAGCTGGTGGCGTATTACTCCAGTAGGTGTCGTGAGACCGGTATCAGCGCCCTACATTTGTACCGAATGCAGCTGAACCCATTCCCTGCCCTGCATTCCTTTACAGCCTACGCAAAGTAAAGTGTAGTCAGGCCTGGGACAGCTGCTCAGAAAAAGCAGGGCCTGTGGGTTAGTAATGACAGAGGAGAGGGTGTCTTGCCCCAAGAGTTGGGTTTGAAGGAGGGGAAAGGGGCTGCTGGACAGATGAGGTTACGGCGAGTGTACAGGGCGTGGGGAACAGCCTGGTAAAAGCACAGCATTGAAAGTGGGAGAAGGAGATGGAGACATCGGAGGAGGGTGTACGGAGGCACAGAGATGTAGTTGCGGGGCGGGCTATGTAGGTCTTACGTGTGAATTGAGGCTGTGTCTGTCTCTCTCTTCGCAATGGGGAATGGGGAGAAGGTTGGAGCAGCTCCCTCAGTGGCTGCAGTGGCGGGACCCTTGTGTGGACAAGGCTTCTGCAGCTTCTGGTATTCAACACTGCGTCACTCTAGACTTGCTCTGATCAGGTTTTGTTAGACAGGGCTGCTGACATCTTCTATCTTAGTGCTTCCTTACAAGCTACCACTGACGCAGCTGCACCATTGTTGGCAATGATGGGTAACTTTGCCAATAAAAAAATCCCCAGTATAGAAAGCCCCAGGGCTGCATTGTGGTGGGGATGGGAGGCCTGGGGTTGGCCCACAGCTTTATTTTGGCAGGTCAAGCAACCCAAAAAGAGAAGCCAAAGGTCTGTTTCCACTTCCCTGAAAACATACAGGATGCCAGGAGACTTGGTGATTTTAGATAGAGGGAGTAAACGTGAGGATCCCTCCCCTCTAGCCCTTGTCTCCTAAGGAGATGTCATGTCTCAGCAGGGGAGACAAATACTAGATGTTAAGAGGGAAATTATCAAGGAAGGAAGACTGTTTTCTCCCTCCCCTCTGCAATGCAGAGAACGACCCCCTAGAGACCTCTGGCCTAAATGCCGTAGCAGGTAAGCAGTGAATGGCAGGCTCCATTTGAAGTCTGGAGGGGGGATGTTGTCTTCCACATGGAATGTAGCACCCCAGGCAAAAGGGTCCCAGGCACCCTTCCCACTGAAATAAAATGGGGAAGAGCCAAATAATGGGATTTTAAGTAAGACGGGAGGGGATGATGATCAGAACAGACTCTGCCGCTTTGGAGGCTGGCAGGACTTCCGGTGAAGATGCCGTCTATCTAAACTCCCCTTCATGCCTATCTATCTTCCCCCTTGCCAGAACATGCTGATGGCTTGTGCCACCGTCTCACGAACGTGTGCCCAACTGCCAAGCCCCAAACGCAAGGACTTGCTAAGGATGCTTGGGAAATCCCCAGGGAGTCTCTGCGACTGGAGGTGAAACTGGGGCAAGGTTGCTTTGGAGAAGTGTGGATGGGTAAGGATTCCTCCAAACACACACGCCTAAGGCGGCGGCGGCAGCAGGTGCCTGGGCCATGGCGTGTCTGCTCCTCTTGACTTGTTAATGAGCCAGCTGGATTTCTGACAGCGAGGGCTGGATGAGAGAATAGGAATTTCAGCCTTTGTTATTCCTTGCAGCAAGTGGAGTAATCCCTCCTTCCTGGCTGATGTCTCCCACCTGGGTGGGAGAAGGGGTGCTCATTGGAGGGATGCGAAGCTTCCCCAGTGCTGAAAGGGCCCCCTAGGGCGCTCGGAGGGAGCGTCTCTCTTTCCATCAAACAGGCCGTATAAATGGGATGGGAGGGAATAACTTCTAGCACCGTCAGAGAGCCGTGGATTGCGGCCAGTGCAGTGAGTGCTGGCCAAGGAATGCTGATGTGTCAGAAGTCGGGTGGGATGCGGTGAAATCTGCAGCTCTCCCTGTGCTAGTCAGGCTCATGCACTTGTAGGACTTCCACGGCTGGTGCAGCATCATCCCTGCACATCCTGTTGCTAGTGTGTCATGGCATAATCTGGCTGTGACTGGGTGCTGGGCACCGCGCCCCTGAAGGTGGTGTGCTAAGTGAGCGCCTGTAAAGGCAGTGCCTAATCCTCCAGGGGCTGCTTCATAAACTGGCTCTGGCTTCTGCTCCAGGGACCTGGAATGGCACCACCCGGGTGGCCATAAAGACTCTGAAACCCGGCACCATGTCTCCAGAGGCATTTCTGCAGGAGGCCCAGGTGATGAAGAAACTCCGTCACGAGAAGCTGGTTCAGCTGTATGCGGTGGTGTCAGAGGAGCCCATTTACATTGTAACGGAGTACATGAGCAAAGGTGAGTGCCTGGCACCCAGGGGATAGGGCTGGGGCAGCTGGACAGGGGGGCTGGGGCAGTCATAGGCAGGGCTGACTCCAGACACCAGCCCAGCAAGCAGGTGCTTGGGGCGGCCAACGGAGAGGGGTGGCACATCTGGCTCTTCGGCGGCGGGTCCCTCACTCCCTCTCGGAGCGAAGGACCAGCCACCGAATTGCCGCAGATCGCACTCGTGGCTTTTTTTTGCTGCTTGGGGCGGCAAAAACCCTGGAGCCGGCCCTGGTCATAGGCTCTGATAACTGAGGAACTGCTTCCTATTTGTAACTGAACCTCCTGTGTGAGCAGAGAGAAGCGTGTAGGGCAAGCTGCACTGGCCACCGGCAGCAGCGAGATGCAACCACCTGAGGGAGCTGGAAGGAATCTCTCTCCTAAAACGGATTCCATAGTGCTCCCATACATGGAAAGCCGGGTCCTAGTGGGCGGAGGTGGAGACCTATAAATGACCCAGCCAGCTGAGAACAGTCTTACCCATTCCTCCATAGAAGGCGTGTTGGATATTTACCGGCGGCACCCGCCCGTGGCAATGTGCAGTGTTCCCTACTAGAAAGGATAGAGTTAAGGGAGCTGGGACCCACTAGAGTGCAGAGGGGTAAGGAGACGGCCTGCTTGGGAGCTGACTAGGGAGGGGGAGGGCACAGGTTGTGAAGAGAGGAATAACCACATCCTGCCTTACAATGCTCCCACTCTGGTGCATGCACTGCTGCCCTCGACTGGATGGAAATGGAGCTGTGCAATGTTTCATAGGCCCTGTCCTGCTAACGGATTGGTCTTTAGCTCAGCCGGCTGGGGCCTGTGGTTTTTTTTTGTTTTTTTTTTGGAGCAGGAGGATTTGGATTCTGTCCCTACTGTTGCCATGGCATTCCAAGTGGCTGTAATGTGCAGCAATGAAATCCCAGGTGGCTGCAGATTGGTTTAGCACAAGACTCCTCACCCCAGCCCCATCCCATCATCCACTAACTCCAAGGGCATGAGGACACCTCCTTGCTGTTCTGCTCAAACACCATCAAGTGGCCGAGAGTCTGGCGTCCACTCCTTCCTAACAGTAGCTGATGGTTGTGCCTTTCCACCCTAGGGAGCTTACTGGATTTCCTGAAGGGGGAGATGGGCAAGTATCTGCGGCTGCCCCAGCTGGTGGACATGGCGGCTCAGGTGGGTCTGGCTGACTGGAAAGCTGCAGTTTGAATTTCTTTTTTATCTTCTTGGCCGCTGTGGCCCTTGGACTTCGGGCCTTCTCATGCCTGGTCTGAGTGGGGTGTGGGCGTCCAGCTGCCAGAGAGGACAAGACCATCATGCCAGCCTTCACGAGTGCAATCCAAGGCCAACAGGAATCTACTAGCACCAAAGTGAAATGTCCCCCACAGTTTGAGGCGCTGCCTCAGATGTCCTTGTCTTCTGAATTTGGGGGTAACCCGATCCAAAGCCAGCAATCCCATGGGGGCGAGGTGGGCAGGGAAGAGAGGAAGAATCTGTTCAGAATGGGATGGCCTCTGTCCCACATGCCCTTATCTCCTTTCTGTTTCTCTGCCACAATTGCTCTCTCAAGCGAGGCCTGGGAACTGGATGGTCGGGGCACAGCCAGAGCCAGAAAGTGCTAGACTTTGGCTCGCCTGCCTTCTGGGTCTTTGCCAGCAGTTGCTGGTGTATGGCACCTCCGCGGTGAAAGGTCAATAGCAGCCTGCCCTAAGCAGATTTATAGGGCTCTGGAGGGTCACAAACTTAGAGCTGTACTCTGGAAAACCGTGAGGGATCCTGTGCTAGATCTGTAGCCCTGATTCTATGGCGCATACACGGGAACAAAAAGCAGCTGTCGTCCCTAGCTTGGCTCCTGCCACTGGACTGGTCCCATCAGGTTTTACTGCCCTGACCTGGCTGCTATAGAAAAGGCCCCCAGTCTGGGGCTCTGGGTGGTATTTCATGTAGAATCCCGGGGAAGAAAATCCCTCATCACTGCCAGGCTTTTGTCGTCGTCCCCGCCCCGGTGTCTTATTTATGGCCACAAACCTGCATTCGCCTGACAAAGCATCGCAAAATAACTGCGAGCCCCTTCCAAGTCCTATCAGCTCAGCGTGACCCAGCCCCCGGGCTGATGTTGGGTTGCCACTTTACCACCTCTCTTCCATCTCCGGCAGAGCCTCCCAGGTTGCTGCTGGAGTGCCGGCTACGTTTACCATGCCCACAACGCAGCTGCAGGCAGCTCTGCATTAACACGAGCACAGTTGTGAGGTCTAGTGCGTGTCCTGTAGCATCTAACGTTCTCTGCGCACTGTCCCGTGGGTGGGCTACAGATCGCATCTGGAATGGCATACGTGGAGAGGATGAACTACGTCCATCGGGATCTCCGAGCTGCCAACATCCTGGTGGGGGAAAACCTGGTGTGCAAGGTAGCCGACTTCGGCTTGGCCCGGCTGATTGAGGACAATGAATACACGGCCAGGCAAGGTATGGGGAGTGGGAGGGGGCGCATAGCCTTTACGTGCGGGCATCAAAGGGAGCTGTGGAAAATGGAAATGACTGAGGCCCAAACTGCTTAGCATTTCCAAGCGGGGCAGGGCAGGTGAGAGCAAGGTGGCACAAGCCATTGGTATGTGCTCCTAGGTTCAAGTCTAGACCAGCTGAGGAATGACTCAAAATTGTTGCCTTCCAGCCGCTCTTTGTGGGACTGTCTGGTTCCCTGCAGGCGGGCCCCCACACTGCATAGACTGCCCCGCTGGCACGGGTGGTCTCTGCAGAGTGGCCAAGTACTTAAACAGGGCATGGAGGCTGAAGTAATCCCTTGCCCCCAGCCAGTGAGGGAGCCTGCACAGACTGCAGGTGTGGAGGGACATGGCTCTGCAGGGCTCTTGATCCAGCACTTCTCAGGAGTCTGCAGTCACACTCCTGTGCTCAGATGTGTATGGTGTGACCCTGCTGCTCCATTAAACCAGCACTTTAACTCCCGTTCACCTGCTTCTACTCACCCTTCCCTGCTGGTGCTATTGGAAAGTGAAGGGGATGGGATTTGGGACCCTACCTTATGCTTTTCAGACTTACTCCTGATGCAGGCTCTGGCCCCACCTAGATATGAGAACTTAATAAGGTGCTTGCTGTCCCTGTAAGAGCTGAGGGGGAAGCAATCACCGTCACTAGTGCCACGGACTGCAGAGGGGGCAGGCATAACTTTTCTCCAATGCTAGTTCTGTAGCCTAGTCCTCTGAACGGAGGTCTGCAAGTCTGGCTGGTGAAACCTCCCACCTAGAGTAGCTCTCAGCTGACACCCATTGTGGTGTCACTATCCTTCTGTTCTCCATGTGTAGGCTCCTCTAGTGGACATACAGGGTGATTGCATCTGAATCTTATTTTCTATCTCTGTTGCTTAGGTGCCAAGTTCCCCATTAAGTGGACAGCCCCAGAAGCTGCTTTGTATGGCAGGTTTACGATCAAGTCAGATGTCTGGTCCTTTGGAATCCTATTGACTGAGCTGACCACGAAGGGCAGAGTGCCATACCCAGGTAAGAGTAGGTACCGACTAGACACCAGGAGGTCCTATGCAGTCACTGGCCATTGCAGGCTCTGATATCAGCTCAGGCTGTGGCAGATCCCAGCTGATCTATGGAGAAGTGTTTCGTCTAAGTTGCCATGGTGACTCCTAGGCTCATCTCAATGGAGAAACTTGCTGTGGTGTTTCTGCCACTGCTTAGGGATGGGGGTGGATAATGAGGCCTTCCCCATGGTGGGAAAGACCTGAGTGGGGTCTTGTACTTGGACGAAGATGTTCTCTGAGCCTTGAGTAAAGGCCCAGACCTCCTGCCTTGGATCAAGTTCTTCTCCCATTCATGCTTGGAGTGAGTGACTGGCTGTATTTAGGGCTGAAGAAGATCTAGCTAGCAGAACATCAAGGTTCAGTTCCTAGCTCTACCACAGACTAGCTACATAATCTTAGTCAAGTCAGCTAGCCCTGGTATGTCTCACTATTCCCTCTCTTGGCTATCAGGTATGGTTAACCGGGAGGTGCTGGACCAGGTGGAACGTGGCTACCGGATGCCCTGTCCTCCAGAGTGCCCCGAATCACTGCACGATCTGATGTGTCAGTGTTGGAGGAAGGACCCAGAGGAAAGGCCCACCTTCGAGTACCTTCAGGCTTTCTTAGAGGACTACTTCACATCGACAGAGCCCCAGTACCAGCCAGGCGAGAACCTATAGACGTGGGGATGGCTCCTGGTGCCAAAGACCTTGCTCTCCTCCTGGTGTGTCCATGCACATGTCACAAGACACGCGGCATCTCAGGAACTCCTTGCAGAGTCTGGTTCTGGTGACTAGCCCTTCTCCCAGAGGGTGGGACTGGTGCTTTTTAGCCCCGCAAGGTGGAGGGGGCTGGGTTCTCCTGATCACGAATTACTGATTTATGGTCTGTGTTTAACGAAGTGTGGCCATTTGACCTGGAGATGAGTCTGAAGGGAATTGGCTGTGTGCAGTGACTGGGGGTTGGAGAAGGAGCCTTTCCAGAAGAAACCCAGGAGGGAAGGTCTGTGCAGAAGCTGGAGGGGCCTTCAGGGGTCTTCCTCCTAGTAGTTCTGAAGTTCAATGAAAGGCATTAGACAACCTCTGTCTAACAACGACCTAGGCTTCCTTGCAGCCTGCCTCTCACTGGAGCGCTTGGCTCTGCTGGGACTGGATGCTAGTGCTACAGATCGACACCTTTCAATCTCCAATCACGCAGCTTCCAGCGTCTCTCTTTTCTTTTAAACCAGCACAAGGTTCCCCCCATACCTCTCTGCTCCCTACACCTGTTCCCAGAGCAAACTTGGCTGTAGTTCGCTACAGGAATGTTTGTGGTTTCAGACTGAGAGACTCTTCCAGAGAGGACGTTCACATTTCAGTGCTCGCATGACTCGGTCTCCACAGCCCCATCCTGCTGGTGAACAGGGCTGCGGCATTGGGACGCTAGCGCCAGCCCCCTTGCCTTGCTGCAGGTCCCAGGCACATGTGAGTTTGGATCAGGGATGCTGACTGTGCCTGGAGGCTCGTGAGGTGATTTTTCTCCCCGGGCGAGATTCTACTGGAGAGCTAGAAGGACTTCATGGCCGAGTTGCACGTGCAGCTGCATTAGTGTTCACTGTTGCTGCTCATGGGGCCAGTGACTTCTAACTTGTGTCGGAACCATGTTAGATCATGAGCTGCAGGTTTCTGTCTTCCAGTCTCATCTGACCCAGCGAAGGGAACCTTGTAATCTTGATGACTACTTCTTAGAGACACACTAAGGCAAATGCCAATAGGGCAGGATACCTCTCCTTTTTCCTACCCTTGCTGCCAACCCCCTATTGCTTTGAGGGGTATTCTTCAACGAAGTACCCCTGGTCTTCCAGCCAGCACCCTAAGCAGCTCACCTGGAGAACACCCAGCCAGACCCTCCTGCCTCTCCTCATTCCACTCATTCAGATGCATCTTAGTTTACTCCAAGGCTTTTAGTGCCAGAGAAGCAGGGGTGGTCATTCTTGGGACACTTTGGTGTTCACGCCAGCTCTGCCACAGTCAGGAAAGCCTCTGCCCAGCAAAGGGTTCTTTGTGTCTGAATCAAGGCCTGATGTGGAGCTAGCTTACCTAGGGTAATGGGGCCCTGGCCGTGCCCCCATTGTCTTATCCTCCACAGGCTGCTGAGTTCGGGAGACTCCTGGGAGTGCATTACCCACTCCATGGGGGTGTGGTTTCAAGAACTACTTGTGGATGCATTCAGGGTGGAGGTGAAGCCTCCATTCTGCCTGAGGGCAGAGGGGCCTTCCCCTCCACCTTCACTCCATAATTGGTCTTGAGCTACCAGGGGGCATCACCTAAACTCCAGACCCTGCCTAAAAGTTAAAACTCTGGATTCTGCTGCTTTAGCCCAGCTTCCATGGCTGTTTTCCCTGGGTGCAGGGGAGGGTCTGGGAAAGGGCTCCCATGGGGAAGATCACTAGTGCAGTGCTTCCACTCAACCCCGTGCTTCAGCAGCTGGAGCTGAGATCTTTTGGAATCCTGGTGGGATCTTTGTACCTGCCCTGTGTGCAGCGTGGTAAGGTAGGGAAGCAACCTCCTTGCCTCATTGTGTATTGGTGTCTGGCCTAATTGTGCCCTTGCTGCAAACTGGCCTCGGGCCCATGAATGCAGAAATCATGCAAAATCTCTGTTCCAAGCCTTGGTGGGGAAAGGGAGGAGGAAGGGCCTGATTCTGTAAGTTGCTAAGAGCCCTCACTTCCCACTGAAATCCTTGGGAGCTCAGGTTGCTCAGCACTCTATAGGATTGGATCCTAAGTACTTTCTTCAGCAAACAGCTGGTTGCTCCCAGTTAACGCGCTCTCTGATGATGCATGAGTGGCTTCCATGCTTGTATTTATGCAGCCACGTGGCAGAGGCTACCTTGACAGCAGTTGACACACAAGTGGCTGGTTGTATTTTTCATCAGGCTTGTGAATAAACAGCAGACTTAAGTTTGCAAGCTTTGCCCTGTGTGTATATAGTTATTAAAATCTCTAAGGAATCCCTTCTTGCCAGATCACTGCTGATCTTCTCTTCTCTTCTGCTGTTTCCTCGGGCGGAGAGATCTGGTGGAAGGCAGATTCAGACACCAGTTCTAGCTCAAGCTGCTGTCAAGGGGGGTTTTCTGGTGACCCTTACCCTGATAGAGAAGCTAATAGGCTATCTACAGCCAAGTCAGTCATGGTGCAGGATTGATTACAGTAGCCACGGGTCAAGAGACAACTCTCCATCTGCTCTTAGCTGCCAGGCAGAACAGGCAGCTGGATGGATTGTATGCAGGGCAGTAAGAGCTGGGCTGGCCCAGCACTTGGATTCAGGTCATTTAGTTGCAGTCTAGGACAACTCTGCAAATGAAAGATGTGTGTCTCAGATACTGGTCCAAATGGACAATGGAGGAATGCTGTGCTGAGATCTGCAGCGGGGAGTGTTAAAATGGAGAGTGAGCCTGGCCTTTCAGTGACAGTGCTAAGCAAAAGGCCCACTCTCTTCAGTGGGGGAGGGAGGGAACCCCAACTCTTGTTAACTCCAGAATGCCATGGGGCTCCATCTCTATCAAGATGGTGCCCTAATGCAGTTGTGTGCTGGCAGCGTGCACCCCCGTTTTGGAGGTGAGGCCTAAGCACTGCCGAAGGAACAGCAGACCCTTTTCTTTTTGCTGCAGAAGAATGGCTCCTTGCTGCTCAGCAGCACTTTTTCCCCCTTTGGGGTAGACCTGGAATGTCAGAATGAGAGAGGCAGGGAGGTGGAATAGCAAAGGGTGCCCATGTGGGCAAAGTGTCATTAATGGGCAGGTGCTGTGCCAAAGACAGGAGAGAACGCAAAAGACACCGCCCCATCCTTGGCCAAGACAGCTGGCTGGTCTTCGGCCCAGATCTCCAAATGCGCCAGGCGAGGTCCCACCTGCTCAGTCCTTAAGGATTTCTTCATTCTAAATGAGTTCCAGTCATAAAGCCCCATGTGGTGTAGGCCTGTCCTTGGAGCAGGACTGAGATCTGCTTGGCCAGCCTCTAGAAGGGAGGGTGCTCGGAGGGGTGGGGAGGTAGAAAGGGGCTGCAGGACTGCCCTTTCCTACGTCACATCCAGGGGCTGGAGATGCTTCTGAGTTTGACTGTTTTCAATGACCGATCTTGCTCCTGCCTCCACCTCATGATGGATGGTTCTTTAAACAAACTATAAAACCCAAGCAGCCACCGAAGCCCTATTTAAATCACCTCTTTCTAGCAAAGTTACGCTGTTCAACTGGAGCAGCCCAGCAGCTTTCTGTGGGAGTAATGGCTTCTTAAAAGGGAGAACTTCTAATGAGCTGTAAAATAGCCTGGTTTTGTACATAGCCCTCGAGTCGCCTGGGTGCTCACCCAGAGCCCCCTGTTGAATTAGTTGCATGTGTTTTTTCGAAGGTAACGCTCGTGTCTGCAATTGGACGTAACTGGAATTCTTTGCCATTTGCCCGCAAGGCTTTGGTTATTGTCATTACTCGCTCGTGTTTGTCTGTGTTTTTGGATGCTCTTCAGTGTGCCAATAATCCCCACGGACCGAACCCCTTTGGCAACTGAGGGACTGTGCTCCAGGCCCAACCTGTGGCCCACTTAGTCCATGCATTATTCAAAGAGTTTAGCTGTCCCAAACAAGGGCTGTCCTAACTGCTTCCTTTAGGTGGCATCTGTCCTGTGGGTGCTTTGGCACACTGGCCGAGAGTGACTCCTGACCCTCTGTTCTCCAGAATTGTAGGTTCAAAATGAGCCATTCTGCCCAAGACTGGGTTTGGTCTGGCTCAGCTGCCCGTCCTTGATGCAGAGGAGAACTGCTTTTCTGGGGAGTGTTAAGGAGTGCTGGGCAGACACACATCCTTCCCCTGGAGAAATGCCAGCTGGGGTGAGTGAAATCTCAGAAGCACATGGGATTAAAAAATAAAAAAACCCTAGAAAAGCATGAGGCGCAGCCACGCATGACCTTGAAAGTGGACTCAAGTGATTGATTCTGATGTGCTTCCCCCAGTCCCTGACCACCCCAGCCTGTGGAGCAAAGTGGGTTTTGGTATTTTCCATACATTTTCTTCCTTCATGGCCCTAACGCTTTTTCCATGTTGGGATCGATCCTCATCTTTAGGGCAATTGAGCCAAACCTCCACCATGTGCCAGGCCCTTGTGTATCACAACTGCAAGTTGCAGAAATGTCTTGGCAGCTGTGGTGAATCCCCCAGGTGGAGCTAGTGGGGTGAGAGAAGTGTCCAGGGGCATTCATGGAGCTGACTGGCTGCATGTGGGCTAAATCCTCCTTCCACTGCCATCTGTGCCAAAACTCCAGTTGGTTTCAATGGGATCTGTCCTTCAGTCCCCTCGTCCCCTGCCTGGTCATAGTACAATGCAAGCAACCTTGGGAGATATTCTAACAGTGCTGCTGTTTATAGATCAGCTTTAACTCACGTATCTTGTCTGTATTGCTGATATGCCTTTGTGATTAAACATCATTAGGGTCAGAAAATTAGGTGGAGTGTGACTCCATCCTGGCTTTGTAGACTCTTTTTAAAGCCACCTTCTCCTGAGCTCTTGCAGCCACGTACAGGCCCCACTGAAATCCAGGACACAACTCCCATTAACTGACGTGGCACCAGCCTTGGCCTCTCAGAATAAAACCCTCCCCGTCCAGCAGGGGAGAAGCAGGTGCAGAGGGATGAGGTAATTGTGTCTTCCCAACCTATCCCCTCAAATGTGGCTAGAAATCTAGCTTCACTGGCATTCTCTTCCAAACCTGGACATGGTGGGAGGGGTAGTTCATTTTCTCCCAGAGATGCTGGGACCCAAACGAGAATCTTCCTTTTAGGCTTTTCCCCCCCCCGGAGCTCAGGGAAAATGGGACTGATGAAAACACATACCCAGCCCTGCATCTCACTCTTATTTATTAAAACTGGTTCGTTCTCTCTCTCTTGAAAAGGCTGAGTTTCCACTCATCTCCAAGAAAAGTTCCTACCTTTCTTGGTTAGAATGTTAATTTTCTGTGTTCTTTTAAATGAATTTTGGACTTAAACTAAAAGGTCCTTCTGCACAGCATAAGAGTTGCTGTGTCTAGATTTCTGCATTCATGAGCAGGGACTCTGGGTCCCTTTTTCATGTTCTGTGTCTTTTTGCATATGTTGAGCAGTTGTGGAGAAATCCTAATTGCTAGCGAGATCAGATTCCCGCCCCCTTTTTTTGTAAGGTTTCTAACATGCAGAGGAAGTATGTGGGGGGGGGGGGGCATTAAGTGTGTGTTGTGCCAATGGTGCTTGTATAATTTATATAATATATCTTTAAACACCTACCACCAAGGAGAAATTGTTGCTTCAGAAACAAAAATTGGAATATGCTGAAGAACAGCAGGCTGACGGGAGCTGGGGGGGGAGGAGGTAACGGCAGATGTACATACTGAAAAGACTTTTTTTCTTTTTTTAATATGTACGTTTTTCAAAGAAAGATGGGGGAATAGAATGACTTAAACACGGATTGTTTCCAGCTCTGTCTGATTTTACTACAGCTGGTGTAGCAATAATGACTATTAATAATTTAAGTGAATACGGGATGCTCTTGTTCCCTGTCTTCGGCAAGCTTTGAAGAAGAATAGAGCAGGATTCTCTGAATTCTTTTTTGTCCCAGGTTCAGACTAAACCCCTCTCCATTGTGCATGATCTAGAGTGTGGTAGAGCAGGGTGACCCTCCTGTGTGTGGACACGAGAGGACCTAGGGTCTGTTATGTCTTAGGGCTGGATGCTGGCATTGGAACTGACTAATACCCTGCAGGCAGCAGGATGGAGAGACTGTGTTTTTGCCAATTTTATTTTTTAAGCCAATAAACTAAAGAGGAATCTCTTTACCTAGTGAGTCTGATGCTCTTTGGCATTGATTCAGGGAAATAAATAACACCGTACAAGGTATTCTTCTGCTATTGTAACTTGTTAAGTGTTTTGTAAAATCTCCAGCTGCGGACTATGCAGAGAACATGGTGATCTGTCTCTCTTCCCTGCTCCCCACCCCACTGCCTTTTGAGTGTCTAACTATCTAGTCCACCTCCCCCCCCCCCCTTTTTTTTTTTAATAATAAAACTTTTTGGAAAAACCTAAAGTCCCCAGATTTGTGGAGTGGGAGGCGGGGGTTCTTTGAAACTCTGATATTGGTGTAAATATTTTGCAGTTTGTCTGATTAAACACACAGACCTCACCAAAAAACTGTTGTATTGTGTGTATGAATGAAAAGATCGGCTTCTTGTGTGTGCAGTAGTGTGTCGCTTTCTGTGCCAGTGCACGTCCTGAAACCAGCATGAGCTCCAACCTGTCATATCTGAGCACCTCTTACAGAGCTAGGGCCAGACTTCAGCTGGCACTCATTGGCATACCTATTATTGACTTCAGTGGAGCTAGGATGCTTTATATATTGGGGTCCAGGAAGTGGGTGGGCGTAAGCCTGCCCACTGCTAAAGGACCCCCCCCCCAGCCTAAGGGGAGGATCTACAGGGCCTGAAACCCAAATGATTACGGGGGACAACTAATGTAATAACAGGGACATAGGGTTACCATATTTCAGCACGGAAAAAAGAGGACGGGAGGAGCCCCGCCCCCGTTCTGCCCTAGCCCCGCCCCCGTCCTGCCCTAGCCCCGCCCCTTCCACTCCCCGCCCCCCTCAGAACCCCAACCCTCCCCCTGCTCCTTGTCCCCTGACTGCCCCCTCCTGGGACCCCTGCCCCTAACTGCCCCCCAGGACTCCACCCCCTACCTAAGCCTCCCTGCTCCTTGTTCCCTGACTGCCCCCTCCTGAGACCCTCCCCCCATCCTAATTTGCCCCCTAGGACCCTACCCCCTACCTGTCCCCTGACTGCCCCAACCCTTATCCACACCCCCACCCCCAGACAGGCCCCATCCAACCACTCCCCACCCCCTGACAGCCCCCCCCCAGAACT
>NW_020664584.1:893769-893892 GCF_002925995.2 Terrapene triunguis | reverse complement strand
AGAGAAGGGGCAGGGAGGTTCTGGAGGGAGCAGTCAAGAGACGGGGGGAAGTCCGGACATTTAGAAATTCCCCCCGGACGCTATTTTTAGCTCTAAAATCCGGACATGTCCGGGGGAATCCGG
>NW_020664584.1:884885-893669 GCF_002925995.2 Terrapene triunguis | reverse complement strand
GGGGGGGGGGAAGTCCGGACATTTAGAAATTCCCCCCGGACGCTATTTTTAGCTCTAAAATCCGGACATGTCCGGGGGAATCCGGACGAATGGTAACCCTAAGGGACAGGAGTGTGATCAAAGGGTCAAAAGAAGGGAGCCTGACGGGGACACCGAGCTAGGATGCTTTATACTACTTGAGTACCTGGCCTCTGCCCATGATAACTCTCTCTTTAGGTAACCTCATTTTTCCTCCCCAATCCATCAGCTTAAATTTTCAAATGTTATCAAGGCAGCGAGTTCTACCAGGCATTGTACTACCAAGGCCCATCAGACTATTAGCTCTAGCTGGTGCCCTTCTCAACAGCATGTCTCCAGCCAGTGACATTCAGCCGTATTGAATCCATCACAGCCTGCGAGCCAAGAACTCCTTCCTTGCCAATGAACATCTCGAGGACTGCAAAGCCTTTGTGAATCCCTCTGCCCTGCTGGCAATGGGCTTCCAGAAGGCATGCAAAAATTAAACTCTGCTCTATCATATAATAGACAAGCTCCTTGGGTAGGGTAATGGGAAGTCCCTGGAGTCTAGTAGCGGCAGAGCTGGGTTATTGTGTACAAATATTGTGTACAAAGCAGCTGGAACTACCGGCAAACTGAACCTCAATTCCTTTTGCTGCTCCACAGGAAAAAGGAGAGGGGCTGACTAGCGCTGCTCCTACAAAATTTGGTTTCTTTATGTCCTGTAAATGTTAATTAATGCAGGTTGGAGCTGGGCCTTAACACTAGGAGCTGCTTCGTCCTGGATGCACAGCCTGCAGCTAATCACATCCCTCACTGATTTATAGCTCTCCCAGCTGGTAATGGGACACGGTTGTGTACTGAAGCTTTGGGAAGAAGCTGGAGCTTCATCGGGGAATCTTCCCTCCCCCGCCACATTTGGATGGAGCTGGTTTTCCTTTAAAATAAATACAACATGCTTGATGTGCTCCGTGCCAGAGGCTCTTGCTGCTTATTCTAGCATCTCCTCCCATCTGCATTATTGCTTCAGTGGGAGAGTGCAGGCCATCCTGCTGGCCGTGTCACAATAGAATGCAGGTGAAGGCATGATTGGTTTGCAGCTCACCTCCAGCTGCTGCTCCCTGTAGGACCCCAACAAGACTGCTGAATGAAGACAGCAAGTCACATGTATGTTAAAGTAATGTACGCAAGGTGTAGGCTGCGCTGGGAGCAGATCTGTGCTACTTCTCTTGCTACATTAACTCATGCATCTCGTGGGTTTGTCCTGCCAGATAACAAGATTCACACTAGCCTGATCACAGCTGCACGTGAATTTTCCTGAGGTAGACTTTAGAAATAGGGGTCAACTGCAAAGTTGATCTGTTTGCAGCAGTTGGGATCAGGTGCTGCTCCAAACATATGAACCTTGTGGTTAACCCTGGTTTGGATGATCCTTACGGTCCCCATGCAACTGCTTCATCAGCCCAGTGCAACTTAGTCATGCCAGGGAAGGCAGAGGCTGGATGAGTCCTGATGCCATTTACATTTTTAGCGATTCTAGGTATTTCAGCTCTGATCTTTATACCCTGAGCCATCCCCTGGATTTGTACTGTAGCAAAGGGTTGGTGCCTGTGCCTCTTGCATGCACCTGAAGGGGTGACCTAAGGCCTACAAATTTAGGGTTGCCAACCCTCCAGGGTTGGCCTGGAGTGTCCAGGAATTAAAGATTAATATTTAATTTAAAAATTGTAATGTGATGAAACCTCCAGGAATACATCCAACCAGAATTGGCAACCCTACCTACGATGGAAGGCGTGTCCTGGGCTCTGCTTTGTTGTGAAAATCCCCTCATAGTAATGGGCCACGGTGTCATGGATACTGTGCTCCCTGTTTGCTCCCCTACTGCCCCCTGGTGGCCAGGGAGTGATCATCACGAAGGCTAAGATTTTGTGAGGGGCATTTTTTGTAGAAGTCAGGGACAGGATGCGGGTAATAAACAATAAATCACAGCAGGCCAAGCCCGGCCACCTGGAGCTGAAGTTGCGGAGGTCACGTAAAATCATGGAAGCCGTGACTGACTCGTGGTCCGTGCAGGGCAGAAAAGGCAGAGCAGTCCATTGGCAGCAGCGTGCTCTATGCCTGAGACCCTGGACACTCCTGATGCATCAGACTGTTGTGAAAAACCGCAGGTCTGCCAAGATGTGGCAGAGAAAGCTCCCCTCTGCCATTTCCCCCCTCTAGACTCGCTCCTCGTGTATCCATCAGCCAATGGTGCTCATGGTGCGGGACTCGCACATGGCTGTGTAATCCTGTAACAAGATTACCCTGGGCCAGGATGGCTGTGAGCTAATCTACGATACTGTACAATAAACCCTAGGATCCAATTACCTTCTGACAAGATAATGAAAGCAGCAAACCCAGAGAGGGTTGCTCCCGGAGGTGTGTCCTACTCACCCTACTGCCTGGACTTCCCTTCTGTCCTGGTGTCCTTTAAGAGCAGATGTTTGTGTTACTCACCACCAGGCTCCATTGTCTTGCCTCGCTGGGCAGTCCAGGTTGATTCACTGTTTAGGTTTCACTCACACCAGCTTGCACAACGTTTTGCCTCCCGTTCACCCTGTGATGCTTTAGCCAGCCAGCTCTGCTGCCTCTGAATTTACTCTGTGACAAGGATCGTGTTTCCCACAGGAGGACTTGTACAGACCTTTCCTGATGCCTGCTGGGTGCTTAGCTGGTGCACTGTGCTCTGCAATCCCTTCTCAGCCACACCAATACATCTAGCAGGGGAAGTAGAACCACCCGGCGGGGAAACTCCACTGACGCGTTCAGGCATTCCAGTAGCATTGTAATTAAATCAAACACATCTACACCGATGGCTGGGATCGGGACCAACCCCCACGCCAAGACAGGGCCTTTCATTCTGATTTCCTTAGCACCGTGCAGGCTCCTTCCAGTCAATGCAGCCTTTTTTGTGTGAATAAAACCAAGATCCTGCCTCGTCGCCCTGATCCCCCTTCCCTGCCGCTCCAACTTTGTATTTGCAGCACGCAGCCTAAGCTGCGCTATGGACACCAGCATGTGCAGTCACTGAGCTACCCGCACTGGTGCTAGGGCCGGCTGCAGGCTCCTGCCTTCATGTTTGGAGCCCTGCACTCACTGAATGGCTGCCAGTTTGGTTGGTTGTTCCTTTTTCTTTAACAGTTTTGAGATTTGATTCCCCCACGTGAATTTCAGGCTAGTGCGAGGAGCCAGGTGACAGTCTGGGGACCTGCTTCTGAGCCCCATCTACAGAGCTGGGGGGCGCCTGGGCAGTGGCACCCCAAGCTGACACACGCTCTGCCCACCAGCCTACCTGGAGGGGCATCTTCTAGGGCTAAGCTGGAAGTCCAGGCTCTGTGGCCTGTCCAGGCCTCAGCCCCTCCTCCCAGTGGGGAAGGTGCTTACTGCGATGCAACTTTGGACTCGGCCCACTGCCCAGGTATGAGATGGAGCTGGATTTGAAAGGCTCCATGTCTCAGTAGCTCATCCCCACTTCCCCAGGGTGCCAGTCTGAGCCTGGTCTGCTCCAGTCACAGCCATCACTGCAACTGCACCAGTGTGAAGCCCTAGTGCCAAGGGGCCAAGCTGCTCTTTGCACTGGTGCAGTTCTCCGCTGCTTAAAACTGGGGTAACCCTCATGAGAGCCGCTAGCTGTACTGAGCCTGCTTTGACCACAGGGCGGAAGGGCTGGGATCTTATCGCCACACCACGATGTCAAGAAATCCCCAGTGCAGGCGTGGCCTCTGCCGGAAACGTGGCAGAGCTTTCGCTCCCCTGAGCTAGAGACCTCGGGGCTAAGGCACTGTGTGACGCAACCACCACATTTTTGTACAAAGAATTCTGGCTTCCCCTTTTCTCCTTATGTGGCGTCCCTGCCGCTCGGTGGCACCCATAATGCAGTCAAGGCTCTGGCTCATGCTGGTCTCGCCAGCAGCCACAGGGCGCTCGCCTTCTCTTTAGCTGTTTCAGGGGCAGAGTTCTGTTCAGCCCAATGTGGGAGACGACTGAGAAAGGAAGCAGCATTTATGGGACTGGTTAAAGCCTCCGGCTGCCTCCCTGGCTTCCTTGCGGGTGGGGGGGCGAATAGGGACAGAGAGGGGTTCTTTTACTTAGTTGGTGGGGTTATTCTTGCTGGGCCCAGGCGCTGTGATTCTGTCCCTAGCAAAATTCTCACCCTGGAAAGGCAGTCAGGGATTCCCGGAAGCTTCCACTGTAACATTTTAGGGGCTCACGGAAATATAATATGCAACGATTGTAGCGGAAATAACAGCTAGCACTGGGGTCTGCTTGTTTATAGGCCTCTCCTCCCTGGGTAGTTCATGGACACTAGCTGCCATTCCCTTCAGCCTAGGCCCTGCCTCCTCCTTGGTTAGAGGTGGGAGATGGGCGGGGACCCTGGGTCAGTTCCCCCTGTGCTTGGTGAGAAGGGCTGTGAATAGGGGGTCTGCACACTTTCATGTGAGTACCCAAATCACTGACAGCAGGGGTATGCTGATATGGGGTGTTCTTCATGGCTTATGGCAGCTGTTTCACTTTAATAAATAATTACATATTAATTGGACCCCAGAATGTGTAAGAAGCCCTCTAGAGGCCAGCGTTTTGGGTACTCACCTAGCCTATGGGAGCATTTGGGTCAAGCCTCCTGTTCTTTGTGGAGATGGGCTTTAAGCAGTGTTCTCTTACCTCTCACGGGACTGCCCTGACTGCTGGACTTTGAGGTTTTCTGAGGTGTGGTGGGGCTGCCTCAGGCTTTCCTGTTGAAGCTGCTCCACTTTAATTAACTCGCCAAAGTGAGACTTAAATGTAGGAAGCACTCTGTCACCCAGGCCCGGCGCTTCCACTAGGCGACCCTAGGAGGTGGAAATTCGGTGGCGGGTCTTTCACGCGCTCCAAGACCTGCCGCCGAAGTGCCCCGAAGACGCGGCGCGGAAGGACCCCGGCTGCCGAATGCTCAGAGGAGGAGCGCTGCCACCTAGGGCAGCAAAAACCCTGGCGCCGCTCCTGCTGTCACCCAGTGGTTAGGACCCTCCCCTGGGCTGTTAGTGACCCTGGTTCAAGTCTTCCTTGTACCTGATGAGAAGGGCTGGGCAGAGTGGTTTCCTTCTGTCTGCCCTGTTGATGCTGGTCTACTTTAATTAACTGTGTGCGTGGGCTGTTGGAGACAGTGGTTTGAGGCCTCCAGCTACCCGCTGAGGTGTAAAGATGTCACAAAGGAGCTGCCCTGTTGAAGCTGTTCCACTTTAATTAACTATTAATTGGGCCAAAGCAAGTTTTGAGTGTGAGAACCCCTGTGTAGCATAGTGGTTAGGTGCCTCAGCTGGGCTGTTGGATATCCTGGTTTTATCCCCCCAGGGAGCGGAAGGGTTTTGAACAGGGCTCTGTCTTAAATGTGAATCACTCTTTTGTCCCCTATGGTTAGACTGCTCACCCAGGCTGTGGGAGCCTCCAGTTCCAATCACAGGGATCTCCCACCGCCCAGAAACCCTGCCCTCTCCCCCCACCCTTCCCCCACACACCCCTGCCCCACTCCCTTCACACCCCATCTGCCTCGCACCCCACCCAGGGCCAACATTTCAACACAAAAGGGGAGGTGTGTGCTTCACTGACCCCCTGTCTGTCAAGCCCGTAGGACTGTGCTAGGACGCTACACATGTAGTGCTGCATTCAGACCACGGGGTTTGTTCCAGGGCTGCTGCACCAGAGAGCATCTGTGTCAACCAATGGGGCAGAGTTAGAAAGTGGCTAGTTAATTTTATCAGCACTAATAACACATGGAGCTATACATGTGAAGAGACGGGTACTCCAATGATTAGCGCAGGGGACTGGGTGGTAGGAGACCTGGCTCCGCCACTAATTCACTCTGTGACCCTGGGCAGGTTACTTAGCCCGTGACGCTGCATCACCAGTTATAACATGGCGATACTAATTCTGACCCAGGTTTGTAAGAATTTTGAGACTCCCCTCCCCCCCAATAGAAGGGGCACACAGATTCATTTTGCCTCTGATGCACATTGCACACCTGGCCTAATGTACTATGGGTTTTGGGGCGGGTACTGTACTCAATGGCCCAGCATTCAATCTGTTCCAGCCACTCTTAGATTCCCCTGTTACTGACCAGCCGTTGCTCATTTCTGGGTTGGGGAAAAAAGTGTAATCAGAAACCAGCTTAGTCATAAAAACAGTAATCTTTTTAAAATGGTGTTAGGAGGAGGCAGTTTGGTTTCTGGTTGGCAGCCGCACGGTCAGCTCTACCCTGGGTGGCCAGCCTGTCCTCTCCAAGTCAGTACAAACGCACCAGGAGCCTTTGATTTTTGAAAATAAATCAAAAAGTAGAAACTGGCAAAACCCTTATTGCAAAAAGGCTCTAGTTCTTAGTGGGGGGGGGTGTAGCGGGAAGGCATATGATCATCTAGACAGCAGAATCCACTTGATCAACAATCTGATAAGTGGCAAGCCTGCTTAATTAGGGTAATTAAAAGGGAACTGATTGGCATCAAACGGATTGGACAGTTGATACCAAGTACACCAGTAGGAAAAGTCCATTTAAGGGCAGACTGATGACAAGGCCCAGTGGTGAACTATGGAGGAATTGGTATGTTTGCTAATATGTATTTTCTAAGCATTGGCTGCCTGTCTCCTGCTTCTCTGATCTGTTATGTTCGGTAAGTGAGACAGTCTTGTCTTTTTAAATGTTTAATGCTTTGTAGTATATTGCCTGTTAAAGCAATTCATGAAATGAAAGGGAATATTTCTCAGCAGCGACCGTCTTCTGTAAGCCTCTGACATGCAGGCTGATTCCTTAACTGGCACGTTTGTTTCTACTCAAAAGCTAAAGAGGATTTCTGGCTTCAGTTTTCCCTCTTGGAATGGTTATGCATGGGGCTGCGTGCCCACAGGGAGAAAGTGGGGCACATATCCAGCCCAGCAGAAGCTAAGACATTTAGACGGTTAAATAGGAGGCTTTTTTTGCTGTCTAATTCACTAGGTGTGGTCATAGGATTTTGCTTTAGAAGCTTTTAACTGTGCCTGTTAACCAGCACCACCAGAGCTGTTGCACAAGGGCAGAAGCCAATCTTGCTCTCACACTACGAGTCAGGCTTTCAACAGCCTTCTGCGGCTCTAACGGGCCTCAAGGGTGAGGCAGAGTCTCTATTGCTGCTGTGCACTTCTGCAAATCTAGGCATAAGTGTAGATGAGACTCCCTGCTCCATAGCTGGCTATAGAACGTATATATGTATAAGATCTAACAAATACCAACACTACATGAACAACTGGTTAATTACATGAGGTAAGTAACTGAGTCACCCCTGGGTAGGGGATGGCAAAGTGACCACGAACCATTTCCATTTGCCCTCTTACTACATTATGGAATCATAGACAGGTGGGGCTGGTAGGGAGCTTGAGAGGCCATCTAGTCCAGCTCCTTGCACTGAGGTAGGCCCAAGTAAACCTAGACCCATCCTGATGGGTTTGTCCAACGTGTACTTAAAAGCCTCCAATGAGAGGGATTCCACAACCTCCCTGGATACAAACTAGTGTTTAGGCTCACTTCACTAGGGAAGATGAAGGCTGTTTTTTTTAAACCTATGCCTTCTGCATGTGCCATTTAAAAAAAAACAACACGGCCCCGATTTTTAATCTGAACTGGATAGTTGGCGCAAGTGCTTCACAGCATCCTCAACTGGGGCTAGATTCCTCAAGAGCCTTCAGCACCTGCTGTGCTGGGCTCCTCTGAAATGTTGGCCACCTGTTTTGGTGTCAAGAGTAGTGCTGAGTTCTCCTGAGAATCTGGCCTGTGGGCTGATACAGTAGGCAGAGTGCAGTGCAACTGGGCAGAGAATAATCTGGGGGCATGGAGAGTCTCTCCTCTGTTTCTAGTGAATGAGGAAGTGTCCCAGCCTCATGGGGCAAATGAACACTCAAGTGCTATTTTATCATGAAGCATCGCTCTTCTTACCAGAGGGGTGCTGCCTATAATGTCCTTTTGGGCTTGAAGCGGCTCATAAGGCCTTGTCTCTACTGGTGGTGTGTAGGGTGCACGTAGCTACACACCACACTGAAAAGCAGGCTGCATCCATGCTCGCTGCAGGGTGCAGCTACATGTAGCAGGGAAAGGCCCTGGCGGAGGGCAGGCAGCGGGACACTACACTGCTAAAAATAGCAGTGTATCCATGCGTGGCCCTACTTGGCAGGGGAGAGAGTCACGTAAAGTATATACCGCAAAGTTCTGGAGCATCTTCACTCACCTAAGCAGTGCCTCACCTCTACACGACTATTTATCCCATGCTGGGGGGCACACCGTATATATCCTCTACCTGCCACCATACGTGTAGACTCAGCCTAATAAGTGTCCCACAGGAGATGATGTAACCACACTTCTATGAGCCAAGATCTGCACTGAAGAACTAGGTTCCTCATTAGCCATCACCTGCCTCTCCTAGTTTGCTGAAGGAGCTGCGCTGCTGCCTTGCGCCAGGAGGCTTGGTCAGCAGCAGAGTCATCCTGATGTTTCTCACAATGTGAAAAAGTAAATGTTCCTGTCACAGCAACCTCCTCCCCACTCTGGCTGCAGCGCCCGACGTGATCCGGCACTAGCAGCAGCAGGGGAAATTACCAAACTATGACTGCCACTTGTACTAAATCACTTCCAGTTACCTCTCACCTCTAGTAGGTTAGGGTTACCATATGTCAGCAAGCAAAAAAGAGGACAGGAGGAGCCCCACCCTAGCCCCCCCCCCCCCCCCCCCCCCCCCCCCCCCCCCCCCCCCC
>NW_020664584.1:879501-884785 GCF_002925995.2 Terrapene triunguis | reverse complement strand
GACTGCCCAAAACCTTATCCACACACACCCCCATAAAGCCCCCCCCCGAATTCCCGACCCCCCCGTCTCTTGACTGCCCCCTCCAGAACCTCCCTGCCCCTTCTCTGACCCTCTGGCCCCCTTACCCTGCCGCTCGTCCCGGCATGCTGGGCAGCAGGGGAGGATCTCCAGACTGCCGGAGGCGATCTGCGAATGCAGGGAGGGAGGGAGGGAGGGAGGGATCTCTGCTGCAGGGGAAGCGGAGGAGGGGCTCTCTCTGGCTGTCTGAGCCCCATGTTAGTGGCACCATCCGGCCGGCTGCCGTTAGCTGCGCGTGCTCTGCATGCGGGGGGAAGTCTAGACATTTACAAATTCCCCCCGGCCGCTATTTTTAGCTCAAAAAGCCGGACATGTCCGGGGGAATCCGGACGAATGGTAACCCTAAGTAGGTATCAGCTAGTGATGCTTGTAGGGTGAGGAAGAGCAAAGGGGTCTTGCTCATAATATTGAGGCAAAAGCTGTAGGCCGAAATTCAGAGTGATACCTCCACAAACGCTCCCCCAGAATTCCTGGGGTTGCGTCAGTAAACCCCCCTCCCCTCCCTGCTCAGGACAGTGGCCATGCTACGGGGATGCCTGTCTGTGCATGTTTCCATAGCAGAAATTTCTCTCTGCTCAAATGGACACAAAGCTGTTCACCAAGCGGCTATTCCAACACTCCCTGGGCACCGAGGCGCTGGAGGGGACACCGGTGGAGGAGAACCTGGGCTCTTTGTTACGTCTTTCCCTTGCAAAGGGCCTTGAAAACCTAACTGGTGACCTGCTTGCTAGGTGTGAATGGAGCCTGCTGCCTGGGTTCCACTGTTGCAGTTGGAGGCGGGCAGGAACTGAATGGATTCACTCCAACTCTAGAGCAACAAGGTGGGGTGTGGGAATATCTTTTATTGGACCAACTCTTGTTGGTGAGAGAGCTTGTCTTTCTAATATCCTAGGACCAACACGGCTACTACAATCTCTCTCCAATTCTCACATTTCTAAAGGAAAATGAGTCGGGTAGGGAGATGATGCCTTGGGATATATCCCAAACCCAACATCCCTAGGCCAGCCCTGTCCACTGGGACATGAGCAGGGTGGGCAGGAACTAGTGCTGTTGGGGAAGGGGAGTCCACAAAAGACCACTTTGCAATCCACTCAAAAACATTAAGGCCTCCTCTGCTCTTTGGAAGTGTCAGCCCTCTGTTTGGTGCACCTGGCTGCTAGACCAAGGGTCCTCCCTTCTTGGATTCCCCCAGGAGTGCCCCCAGGGTACCTGCGTGACCTATCCCAGAATCACCACTCCAGCAGCAGACCAGGAGGAGAGGAAATTAAACCAAGCTGCAGCTGCACTGAAAAGGAACCAAGCAGTTTATTTTGCTTCCCATTCTGTGTGACGCCTTCCCCCGCCCATCCCAGAGGCTGGTACTGATAGGGAGCGAGGAGTCCTGTTCTGCCACCCCCCAGGCAGGGAGATCTGCTCCAACCCCACCCACTGGAAATGTACCGACATCAAGAGTCAAAGACCTGTTCTTCGACTCACAATCCAGCCCATCTCCTAAGGGGACTGGTTCCCCAGTCACAGGAGCCCAGAGGATTTGCCTACCTCTGCTGCAAGGAACTCCTACCAGGTAAAGGGAGATAGTGAGAGGTCTGGGGAGGTCTCCCTTAGGACTGCTGGATTTGGGAGGGGCAGAACTCATGGCTAAGCTGGCAGGACAGCATATGGAATTGCTGGATTCTGGGCAGTTTGGAGAAGAGAGGCTGTTGCATGTATCACCAAGTTGGGTGGTATCCTGTTGAAAGAAACCCTGTATGAAGTGTAGGTGGGTGTAAATCAGGCACACAACATCCTTCTGCGAGCTGCAGCCAGTCACCCCACTCTGCCTTCCCCTCCCCCCCAGCTAGAGAGATTCCAGCAGAAATTCCTCTGCCAGACTAGCTTTGGCTAAACCTCACTCGGACTGGCAGATGCGCCTTGAGGGATTACACACGTTGGCTCCTAAAGGAATTAATCTCACTGTTTGTTTCATGCGCTTGCTTCTTCCCTGATCTCTTTGTAATCTAGGCAGGGGATTTGCGTGTTACACAAATACAGGGAGAATGAGGGCAGAGGAAAGCCAAAACTATTGTCTCCACGCTCTACATTCTGAACTCCTATCCAAGGGCAGGGAGACAGCAGTGTTGAGAGGAGTGAAAGCGTACCAGACAGCAGAAGCCACATACACAGTTGTCCATTTACACTAACTACATTACAGGCTAACACATAAGCCAGCCACGTACATAGGAGAAGCCTGGCCACTTGAAACCTCCCTCTAAAATCTACCACTAGTGCTTGACTCTTGCAAGGATGGAAGTGGGACAGTGGAGTTTATAAAATCAGCAGCAGTTCAAATTCCCTGATTCATTTTCCCCAAAGCTCTGCGTAAATACCACACTTATTAGAGGTGACCGGCAGAGCAAAAAAGGAACCTGAGTTTCCGCCCAGGTTTCTGCAGAGTGGTCCCACCTTTCCTAAGGCGGAATGTACAGCAGTACTCTTCAACTAACACTTGTGCAATTCTCAGCCCACTCATGAGATACTCAATGCTACTTGCTTGGCTGGGGATATCCAGGAAAACATCACGGATTGCATTGGGGATTCTGGGATGCCTTTTGATTTTTGCAGCACTCGCAGGAAAGCATTTTTATGCTGCAAGCCTGGTTAGCAGGAACATGGAGCCCGCACTCCTGAGTTCAGTTACCTTCAAAAAGAGCTGAGGTTATCTTTCCAGTGCCTGCTGTGCATCTCTTTTCTGCTTATTAGTAAAGGGCAAATAGGGAGCCACAGGCATATCCTGACAAGGAATGAAACCTGCCTTTCTCAGGAGGCCAAAAGGTTGTCACTGTGTCATAGCTAGGGCCCTGCCAAATTCATGGACCGTGAAAGCTGGTCTCCCCCGTGAAATCTGATCTTTTGTGTACTTTTAACTTATACTACACACACTTCATGGGGGAGAACAATGTTTCTCAAAGTGGGGGTCCCAACCCAAAAGGGGGTTGCGAGGAGGGTCACACGGTTATTGTAGGGAGTTCGCAGTATTGCCACCCTTATTTCGGTGCTGCTTTCCGAGCTGGGTGGCTGGAGAGTGGTGGCTACTAGGTGGGGACCCAGCTCGGAAAGCAGCGCCGCCACCACCACCAGCAGCGCAGAAGTAAGGGTGGCAATACAATGCCCCTATAACAACCTTGCAACCCCCTTTTGCGTCAGGACCCCTACAGTTACAACACTGTGAAATTTCAGATTTAAATATCTGAAATCATGACATTTATGAGTTTTAAAATCGATGACCGTGAAATTGACCATAATGGACCGTGAATTTGGTAGGGCCCTAGTCATAACTCACTAACAAGAAGTCTCTCTCTGGTGGTAGAGATGCCAGTTTTGCTGGGCAAAGCAGAAGAATGGGAAATTCGTGTTTCCACAACCGCACCCCGCTAGTGGCACCTGGTGCTCTGGAATAACACCCTGGGATTTGAGAGTCCGGGATCTTTTTTCCCCTTTCAGCACAAGTCCATTTTATCTTTAAAGTACTTAACCCCTCCCCCCATTTGGGGGCAGATGTCGGCTGTGCTGCTCAGCAGACTGGAACGAGACTGCCAGGGTGAATGGTTCTCCCTGAGGAGCTGAACATGAGAATGCTCTTAGCAGATGCAGTAAGTGGGGCTCTGCAACACTCCTACTTAAAAGGGACCGATTTCGAGGAGAAGATCTAGTAGACAAGAATGAATCAGTTTGTCCTGTAAAACTCATTGGTGAAGTTCATGCTCGTTGGAGTGGAGGAGATGGAGGCTGAAGCATCAACCCAGCCAGGAGCCATGCAAGCTCCTCTCACCTTGAACCTGACCCCCAAGACCACAAAAGTCACAGCAAGATACAAGTACAGGGGGCAGTATAGAGAGAATTTAACTGGTTGGAAGGGAAAGAAAAATACCATCCATAGCCCAAGTTTTGCTCTGTTACATCTTTGTCACTCCATTGAATCAAATGGAGGTCTGACATCACACCAGGGCACAGTGAAAAGCAATTGCTTCAATCATGAAGTCATTTGTCTCCAGCTGCAACCTCCATTCCAGAACACTTACCTCATTGGCCAACCTGCCATTAAGCCCCATTTTAACTCAACTGTTAGCAACACCCCGAGAGGCTTGTCATGTGAAAGCAGTTTGGATTTCCCTTTCTGGGGTGGGAGGTTTTGTTTGTTTTTCAATTTGAATTATTCCTGATCAGAATCAACCTTTCTACTTAGGGAGCTGATGCATTAATAAAGCACCAAGACATTGTGCAGTTCAACAGTGCCGTTTGGTGGGGTGCTTAGCCAGCCAAGAGCTGACAACTCCAAGAAGTTACTACTAGGAGAGCGGAGCAGTTAGGGCGGTTTTGATCTGTCCGTTCAGCAGGCTCTCACCATAGGGACAGGATCAGCAAAGCAGCACTACTGTGCTACACTTTCAAACTAGCTTTCTGCATTGGAAGAACATAACGAAAACAGAAAAGTGAACGCAAGTGATCTAGCAATGCTCTTACGGACTGCCCCTTCCAGAGTCTTCCGGTTTCTTTCCTCTCCTGGGACTTTGGCCCCAAGTCAGTGTGGCTGCCTGCCATTCTCTGTTTCCCGCACCCCCAGTCGCAACTGCAGGCAGAGCCAAAGGGCAGATTAGCTTGGCAATGTAATCCCCCAATCAACTTGAAAGCGACGTGGCAGGTGGAGATTGGGAGGAAGAGCGTAGGGAAACCTCACAGCTTCTCTATGAAGTTCACACCAGTGTCTTTGGGGGTAAAGGAATGGTTTAAGATTCCCTATTCACTGTATGCTTAGCAGGCTGATGGAGCACACGTCAATAGTCTTACATTGCAAGTCCTAAACCACTTGCTCTGCTATAGCTCCTTCTATCCATGGAATTCCAGGCGATGTCCAAGGGGTGAATTAAGCCTGACAAGGCTCCTGTAAGGTAAATTATTCCTGTTTTACAGATAGTGGCAAATTGGGGCACAGAGAAGTTAGGTGACTTGCACAAGGTCTTACTGCAAGTTTGTGGTGGTATTATGAAAATTAACGAGTAATTTTTTGCTTACAAGATACCTGTAGGTTTCAGAGTAGCAGCCGTGTTAGTCTGTATAAGCAAAAAGAACAGGAGTACTTGTGGCACCTTAGAGACTAACAAATTTATTACAGCATAAGCTTTCGTGGGCTACAACCCACTTCTTCGGATGCATATAGAGTGAAACATTT
>NW_020664584.1:797613-879101 GCF_002925995.2 Terrapene triunguis | reverse complement strand
AAATGTTTCACTCTATATGCATCCGAAGAAGTGGGTTGTAGCCCACGAAAGCTTATGCTGTAATAAATTTGTTAGTCTCTAAGGTGCCACAAGTACTCCTGTTCTTTTTGCAAGATACCTGTAGTCACATTTTTCTACACATGCCCTAACCGCAGAGTGCACTGTATGCATAAATGCTAATAAGGTATACTCAGAATCACATTATAAAAAGAGGGTACCCAGACTGGGAAAATTGAGTTCCCTATGGGAAATCTTCAGCAGGACCCATCCCTCTCCTGATGATCAATTGGCCAGTCAGCCATCAGACCTTAGAACATAGTTAAGGATGTAAGTATGACCAGATTTGTAACTTGTGCATAGGTCTTCATAGAATTTCTCTATGCTTGGGTAATAACTTTAACTGAAACTTTAAATAAACCTGTAAAACAGACTAGACCTTGTACTTGTGAAATCTATGTGTGGTCACTATCCTTGGTCTTTGTGATCCTAGGGACTCTAAATCTGAAGCAAATAGCTAAGGTGACTTTCATTCTGAGCTTGAAACTATAGCAACCACAGCCAAACCCACAGTGTTGTAATACATTACTAAATTCACTTTAAATTAAAATCAAAGGCTACAAGGGTAATATTCCAAAATACAAATATTCAAGAAAATTTTTGGTGCCACAAAGTGGCACAGTTGTGTACTGCAATGTTAGAATGGTACAGTACTGCAACCATAAACTCACAAGCCATGTCTCCAGGGCTAGCCTAGTGGGTTTTTTGGGGGGTGGGAGGGGAGGCACTGGGGAGAGAAGAGAGTGTGCATGTGTGTGTGTACATGGACAATATATACAAGTATATGATAGACAAGGTAAGAGTGTCTGTGTATATGTGTATCATATCAGCTCTCCCTGGCATATGGCATTCACTGTCAGCTAAGGAAGTGGATGGGGATGTGGAGAATAGCTTGTCCATCTGAATAAAATGGGTTTCATATAGGCATCTTAAATTAGAGCAGGGCTACTGGATTCAGATGAGCCCTTACACAGATCTGGTCAGCTGTGTATGGAAAGGAAAGACCCTATGGTTTAGGGGTTTGAGCTGGTATCCTCCATATCTCAAGCCCCACTGTTCTATACAGTGGTGTGGGCTGGTTGGTAGACCCTCCACCCTGAACAGCTGCACTTCAGTGGTGTTCTACAGTGAGGAAAGAGGGTCTGCCTGGTGGTTAGGGCATGGGACTCAAGACACAGGTTTAATTCTCTGCTGTGCTACAGACTTCCTAGGTGACCGTGACTTAGGCCCAAATCCTCACATATTTAGGTATTTAAATATCTTTGAGGATCTGGACCCTAGTGCTTTGGTGTCCCATCTGTAAAAAAGGGTAATACTTCCCTACACCCTCTCAGGGCTGGGATGAGGCTAAGTACACTACAGAGTGTCGAGGACTGAGATACTATTGTAATGAGAACCCTGTATGTACCCGAGGGAGGAATATATAACTAAACAGCTTTGGGCTGGGACTCACAGTAAAGTATAAATTTAGCAGCACCCCAACTCCTGCACACACACCTTTAGTGCTGTGGTCAGAACCTCATTTTTAAATCTTTGATCCAAGTCCAATCTAGTCTTAGAATGAAGAAATTTGCAGCTCTCACCATATGATTTTGAATACAATAGCAGAAGGAACTATTGTGAACCAGCTGTGCAGTGAGTTATGGCAAAACAATGGCCAAATCTTGTCCCCCGAAGATGTTGCATGGTCTAGTGCAAGAGGAGGCTCTAACTTTACAAATATTTAAGTAAGTCCTAATCAGAGTGAAGCTGGCCAGAGTTAGCAAAGACCATCCAAGTATATATATATATTTTTTTTTATTTTTTTTAAAGAGGAGTTACATGGGCTAATGCAATCACAGCTATAATTATTTCCAGAGCAAAAGCCTTGGTTTTCATTCGCGTCACACCATAACTGCCTAATGGCAGGCATTTCACTAGTACTAAGCCTGTTTCCCATCAAGGTTTACTAACATCTACCATAGTACACTGACAGGGTATAATTACTGTCTAATTCCCAAATCCAGAGATAATGCTGCCTATCCTTTAATTTCTACATTTTATAAAAGTGGTGGACCTTGAATCATTGCTGAGTTGGACTTCAACTACCACGGGGTAAGGAGGCAGAGGAAACTGGTTTCAGTTTGAGCAGAACACAACTCCTGTGACAACAGTGATATGTCTTCATTTGGCCAGTTAGACATGAGCTAGCTAGCATAAGATTATTGCAGGAGAATGCGATAGAGTCCTGCAATCAGAGGACAGATGCACTAAGCCCCCTTGGAGTATCTCCATATGGAACAGGTGATGGTAGCAGGGTTCTTTTACCTCACCAATGAGAAGGGCCCCTGGCACCTTGTGTTAGTCAGCAGGATACTTTGAATTGGTAGTGCTGGAATAATCATGCTGCAGCCTTGCAGCTTAGCTTCATGCATGTGAAATTATTACTATAAAGGTGTCAGACTGGTGGTTCCAAGAACTGCAGTCCTCTGGTAACAGGACAGGTACAGGTGAGCCATTTTGCAAAATCCTTCTTGGTGCTTTGCCAACATGCTTTGATTTTCCTAAAGGGTGATCTCTTCCAGCTGAAGCAAAAGTATTTCAGTCTCCCTGTCCCATTTGATGCTGAGACTGCTGCCAACAACAAATGTGAAGGGTGTGTGATATGGACATCTCTCCTCGTGCAACCTAGGTAAGAACCAACAGCTCATGTGGTACATCTCATAGAACTTCTCTCGGCTCATAAGTCTACTGACCTGAACTGAAACAATGTTGAGAGCGTCTCTGCTATTCTACCTTATCCCAAGTCATCATGGCTCCTGTCTCAAAGTCCATTACTCTCTGCTGTTTGACCAACTTTAAGATCTCCCTTCCATGCTTGTGGACTCTAAGTAATTGGAAGACAACTCTCCTTACTCAGACAAGCACTCACCTCTGCAGTGTTCTCGCACTTGCTTTTATGACAATTTTCTTTTAAATAAATTGGGCAAGTATAATTTCTGTGGACTCTTTAAACTGATGAAAAGGAAGGGGTCTCAGTGCTTTGCAAGTAATTAATTTCAGAATGTCTGAGGCCAGGTATATTTCACTCATGTCATCCCCTTTACATTTTTGCACTGAAGAGAGACTGAAGCTTTGAAATGTCAGTTTCATTTCAGCTTTTGCTATGGGCTTGTCTACACTACCGCTTAAGTAGATGTAACTTACCTGGCTCCAGGTTTAAAAAAAGCCACCCTTCCCCCCGGGGCGACATGTTACATAGTGCGGTGGAGACACCACTTAAGTCTATGTCGGCAGGAGAGCATCACAGCTATGTTGTCCCGCCAACATAGCTTCCGCCTCTCATTGAGGTGGAGTAATTATGTCAAGGGGAGAGTGCATCTTCACCAGATGCGCTGCAGCGGCGCAGCTGCACCAATGTAGCGCCGTAGTGTAGACTAGCCCTCTGACTCCAGACCTCTATAACTCAAAGCCCCACACTGTACCATTGGACAAGCCTGGTGGGGGAAATGGATCATATTTTAAAGGGATAGAGCCAACACACTCACTCACCACACTTTTTGACCACTCTTGCTGTGTTGCCTCCACAGTGCTGGACTGACCTTGAGTCTACATTGGCAAAATTGGCACTTATCAATTCACCCCAGCACAGCTCCAGTGCTGGTAACAGCTATGGAAGCCATGATGCAGGAAGTACGGGGGGGGGGGGGGGAGCGGGGGTGGAGGTTTCAGGCATTGCCTCCACTTGTCATCAAACCCTTCAAGTGAAGGCACCAGAGCCCTCTCTTCACTATAACTTCCACCAATGGTGCTGCATGTCAGCAATTACAGGTTTCACTTTTGCTAGTGTGCCCATATCCTGAGTATTAGATTTCAAGCTCTAAGGGCAGGTCAAAGCAAACACACACAGAGTTCAGGGCTGCAACTTGGATGAGGCCCCAAAGCCACGTTGAAGACAGTTTAAACCTTACAATCTGAATCAACATTAAATAATCAATGGAAAGCATCAGTGTTCGGGGAGCTGTGTCTCATAGGACAAACCTTGGTGTAGACTCCTGAACCACTTTTTTGGAGGTTTTGCTGCAGCTTGTTCTGGGAACAGAATGTGGAGTGGGGCAGAAAAGGTCAGAAAACATTACTCATCCAAATGCCTTAGTCCAGGGGTAGTGAATACATCACAACTGGCACAAGTCCATAGACCAAAGTTTATAAAGCTTTATTGAACATTGTGAACAGCTGTGCAGTGAACAAACAATACAATGCTCTGGAAGTTTCACAGCTGGTTTTAGTTTTAACCTCCCTTGAGAGAGCAGCAACCATCTCTGCAGCTCTCCAGTAGGAGAAGCTTGTGTGGAGACAAATGGATGGCAGACAGGAACATAACCTTGAAAGTTTATAGACCCAGTGTATTTCAAGAACTGGTTAAGTTTCTCACAAGCAAACATTTGCCACAGCAAGGAACACCATTCCCTCTGGGAGCTGCTGCTATGCACTGGAACAGATGAGCAGGGAAGAAAGCTGTACAGCAAGTGCCACTAGGGAAACCTCCCCTAGGCTCCCCAAAACCAGCCTGCCAGGAGAGAAGAGAGATCCCAGGACTGCTCACTAGCCATTTATTGCTCCCTCCCTCCATTGCACATTACTAGCGGCTGGGTTGCTTGGGACAAAAGAAAATGCACAGACAGTCCTGGCCTGCAAACACTGTCAGTTAAATGGATACAACCATTTGCTATTTTGAACCACCCCACATCATGCTTACTAAAAACTCTGAATCCTCCCTCCCTGCTCTCACCTCATCATTCCAGCTAGGAATGCTGACAGTTTTAAACTAACAGTGAAATTAAAACAACCCCAAACACCACAGCAGAGCATGCTTTGTATCCAAAGAGTCAAGACCTCTGTAAACTGGAAATCCAGCAGAGAGGGAGGCAGGCTTTGATGCCTGTGAGAAGCGCTTTAAAAGCAGCATCGTGACAACTCAACGTTTTTTCAGTTATGATCTGGGAGAATGCAAGCAGTTCAGAAAGCACTTGGGCAGTGCACATTTTTCAATTTGGCATGAGGAGCAGGAGGAGATAACTCAGCAGTCTCTGGCTCCAGCAGCTTTCAGCTGAGTGCATCTGTTAACTGTTGCAAGTCCCCTTGAACAGCAGTGCAATGACGACTATCTCCCCGCAAACAGCAACATGGAGAATCTTCTAACTGCTTCAGCAGAACTGGTGGGCCCAAGGCTCCCACAGAGACAGCCGTGGCCTTATACAGACAATTGAGAGACAAACACAGATGACCACAATGCAACAGCTGGACAGGTCCTTCTTCCACCACTTCTCAGAGGGGAGGGCCAGTGTCCATTCCCAGAAATAAGGGAAGGGAAAACATATAACTCTTCTGCTTCTAAAAGCAGGTAGCAGTGCCAGAATTCACACAGTAAACAACTGACATCAAATTTCATAGGCAAAGTGGGAGGGCTGGTCAGGAATTTGCCGCTGTAGTCCACACTTTATAGAAAACAGGCTGCTTGTACTCCAGTCACATGCCTAGCAAGCCCTCCCTCCCCCCGCCCCCAACCTCACCCAACGCCCCTCTTTAAAAGCAAACCCAGAGCTGTCAGCAAGCTGGAGGAACTTTTAGGTACCGACTATGCTGGGATCATGAGCAGACTCAGGCAGCTGGGAGCCACTGCAGTGATACAAGAAGCAGTTCCCCCAGCAGCTGTAGCAGATGAGGAACAAGGCTGCCAGGAAGACCAAGGCACAGATTGTGCATGGCTTCCGCTCCAGGAGGAAACTCAGCAGATAGAAGCCCATGAACATTGAGTGACTGAACCACAAAGCCGGGTTGAGGGGCTTCGGAATGAGGAGGACAGGCAGTAACCACTGAAGGCAGTACATAGTGACTGGCAGGCAGGGACCCAGGGACAGCAGCAATCAGAAGCACTCCTAGAACTTTTTCCTGCAGCTCCTCAGGTGAGCAGGATTCCCAACACTGTTCTGTAACGTGAAGATAAAGCTTTAAAAGAAAAAGAAAAAGAGTCAGGATTAGGGTAATGTGCTAGAGAGGCCAAAACCAATTCTCCTCATACACCGAGTCACTTATTTGCTCCCAATCTACTGTACACTGACAATCATGGCATTGTTTTAACATGGTTTAGTATTAGGAGTTCCTCACACCAAGATTGGAGGCTGCACTATAGTCTCCCAGGGAAAATGGTGAAAATACCACCACTGAGTACATAACACTAGATAAAACATTTAAAAAATGTACAATAGGGGGGCAAGCCTGCATCGACAAGGAGATGGATTTGGTCTAACTTCCTGGTCAATGCTTCTCTTTCCCAAAGGCCAGCTGTTATCTGTGTCACTGGCTCAAATTTAACAAAGTAGTAAAAAACCCAGTCCCTTCGCGCAGTGTGGGAGGCTAGAGAGAAAGCAAAGGATTCCATGGGGAAAGACTAGAGTGGCTGGTTTTCCTACTAATGTGCATACTCAGCTCAAACTGTCCAAAGAAATTTGGAAGGTGGTGTCAGCAAGTGCACTTTACAAAGATCACCGCACAGTGGTTGCGTGGGAAGTAATGGAAGACAAGGAACAGAACCTAATTTTGCTTCCAAAGGGGAAATCACATCTGTCTAATAGGCACAGCTGGAAAAGTGGTTCAGCATAATGCTGACAGCATGCGAGAGGGACTGTGATGATTGATGAGATCTTCACATCTGAACTGAGGATGGGATCATGGGAATCTCTCCTTTGCCAGGTTGCTTCTTGCTTTCCTGCCTGCACCTAAAGTGGGAGAATTTTACCGAGTCTGCTCTGCAGTCCTGCTTGTCATTCCTTTCCTCAGCAGCTGCAAACCCAGAGTCAATTTCACACAGATGCAGGTACTGCAAAGAAAGCCCTTGGGGAGGAGGTAAAAACCAACAGTGAAACTCAGTTTCCCTCAGCAACTTCTTAAGATCTTAGAAGAGGGAAAGCTGGGGCGGAGGTCAGAGAAAGATGCCTTTATGGCATTTAGACACATTGCTGAAAAACTCATATCTTGGGCCCATCCATGTACCATCTCCTCTGCACATACATGGGCCCATTAAAAAGTCCCCTAGCCCCAAACATAGTATGCATCTTCTAATGCAGCATTCTGACAGCAGAGATCCCAATCATGCAATATGAAATTCAAGCCATGTGTAGCTAAACTCTGAATGATGACAGCATGCACTACAATGCACTACAATGAGAAAGACCGTCTCTGCCTGAAGGATTTACAATCTAAGCCAGACAGACACATTCAGATCAGACAAAATACACTGATGGATCAGATATGGGACAATCTCAAAATGACAGTGTTTATACATAAACATGGGATTTCCTTCCTTGGATTATCATAATAAAACCATGTGAAAGCAGCATGTTTTGAGAAGGCATCTGAATGGAGAGAGTGGCCAACCAGTATACTAAGTTGCACTGCTCCCTTTAACAGATCAGCAGCAGCCACAGTGAGCAATCTAAACAGCTCAAGCTAGAATACTTAGCTCTAGATAGCATTTGTCATCCGAGGATCTCAAAGTACTTTAGAAGGAGGATATATTTTCAGTTTACAGATAGGGGAAATGGTTGGAGAAAGAGGATTTTGAAACTTACCCAAGATCACACAGCAAGTCAATGGTAGGATTAGGGTATTAGTCCTGGTTCTGACTCCTTGTCAGTACCTTGCTGAAACAATACACAAAGTGTGGTGGTGGTAAAGGGAAAAACGAAGGCACAGGCAGCAGATCTCTCAACAAGGGCTAATGAGAACAGTTTACATTTATACAGCACCTTTCATCCCACAGTGCTTCATAACTACATTTATACAGCACAGCTGAAGGGGATGGCAGGCAGCCAAGGCACAAAAGGGCAAGTGAAACATGTGCCCAAGGACAACAGGGCAAGCCCCTCCTCTTAGAGAAGTGCCAGGGGTTCTAGTGACCATGCAGAGCAAACACATTCTTGGTTTATAACGGCTTGTCCTAAAGACCCTTCTTCCTTCAAACACTAAACTGCATGGTTCTCTCTGTGTCAGAGGGCAGAAGGGCTGAGCTGAGCCAGGCAGGAATAGAAACTCTAGTTGCAGGGGGGCCCGTGGGACAAAGAAGCCGAGAAGATAAACAACATATTCCCTTGGCTAAAACTAGAAGAGAAGGATGGGATTTCCTGGCTAGGGGAGCAGGGATGAGGAGGGAAGAAGGGGCTGCATGAAAAAGCCAAAACACGGCCACAAAGAAAATGGTTTCCTGCCAAAAGAGAGTGAAGTCATAATAAAGATTAAGAAGTTCCCAGGCATATTTGAGCACCTGCTCCTCCAGCAAGAGCTGGGAACACATTCCGGCCTCATAGGCAACATTCTCCCCACGCCACCAGCAAGAGGGTGTATTTTAATAGTGATGAAAGAGGCGGCTGCCCAGCATCTCCATCCCGGCAGACAGCACATCACCAGCGTTTTAGAGTATTCCTGGAGAAAGCATGGGGTGCACTGGTCCTGGGAAGGTGTGGTGGAGAGGAGAGAAAGTATCGTCCAGCAGAGAGCGGGGAGGTGGGGGCTATTTTATCAGTAAAACTAATGAGTTTATTTTCAGGCCTCACAATTATTAAGTTGTTTGTTTTACGTGTCAGTATTTTCTAGTGGTTAGAGCCAAGAAACTGGACTCGGACTCCCAAGTTTTTATTCCTGCTTCAGTCTGTGTGTCCATGGGCTATAGTTAGTTAAAAAGATAATACTTCCCTATATCACAGAGGTGCAGAAGGGCTATTAACCTTTGTAAAGCATGTTGAGATCCTCAGATGAACATCATTATAGAAGCTAAGTATTAGTTAGTTCCTCCCCAGGGTAAGTGTTCACAGAAGTGAGCTAGCAGCACAGCTCTCATGGGAGTTGAGCAGCCAAGTCACTGCTCTTCTCCCTACTCAGACACTCACTTTTTGTTCCTATCTATTCAAACATATGGTATGACAGCAGGCAGTAAAACAATTGTGGCAAGTCAGTGCTCTGCAGCTCTCCTTGAATCCTTCTAAACTGCTCCATATCATATGCACAACATGAATCTTATTGTTACTTATATAGCAACTTTTGTCCCCATGTTCCCCTCAAAGCACTTTACAAGCTTAACCATTATATAAAGTATACACAAAAATCACTATTTCCACCAATGGACTGCAGTGTACTGAAGCACATGGTACAGCCGTTGGGCCCTTTAAGGCTGAGAGCTGTAGTTGTAGGTCACATATTTGCTCCTAGTGATGTGCCTAAAGGCAATCACATAAGGCTTCTCTCTCTTAGGCAGAGGAGCAGCCAGAGGAAGGGGGAGGTCTCTGTACCCGTCAGGTGGAAAGCATGACAAGAAGACACCTACAGGGAGCAGGAGCTGGCTGGAGAGAAACCTCAGCAGGGTAGGGCTGTGAAGTCCTAGAGACAAATGCTAACATATGACCCTGAAGGGTAGTGAGACTATATTGGGTTGCTTTATTGAGACACCAAGATTCAAAACATAAGAGCCCTGAGTAAAGGAACTAGAACTATGCATTTGTCTGGAGCATGGATTCTACCTTCCCTGGCTGGTGGATCAGCTGTTAATAGTAACAAGTACTCTTTTCCACCTCTTTTTCGCCACCCACCCAAGTCCAACACGGCTATGAGAGTGTCCCATGGGGATTCCAGTCATCTTAGCCATATCACCTTTCTTTTACTAAATGGTGAAATATTTATTTGGTTTGTGGTCTTTGACACACACTTTCTTATGCAAGTTACAAGAGTATTTTAAAATTATTCAATTCTGCCTAGACTCCTGAGCAATAGTCTGAGGCAGGGACACAGCAAGCACACCAAATCCCCACCTGATTTTCTCTTTTTCCTCAAGGAAACTACAGTTATCTGCTCTTGACCAAGAGGAGTAGATTACCAGGTACTGACAGCAAGTTATTAACTGCCATACAGCAGCATTTCATTGTCTGTGCTTCCCCGTCTCACAATGGCATTCTGCTTCTTCCAAACCTACTGATCTCATTCACCTCTGACTCATCTTTCATTGATTCCTTGGCTAAGATGGTGCACTGTCATCTTTACAGATTGCAGTCCTTATACTCACTCTCATCTGGTTTGTCAGCCACTTTTGTTAGTCATTCCAGGAACAGTGACTCCTCTGAATCCATCACAGCTGTTAGCACCGCTAAGTTTAACTTTAGACCCTTGAGTCAGAGAGCGTACAAAAAGCTGCCTGACATTCTCACTGCACTCAATAATTCACTGTTCCTTTCTATGATCTCCAGGCAGCGCATTGGCGTCTCCTACTCTAGAATTCCTGCAATACCCTCAGGGTCTGAGCGACCCACCACATCAGAGCTAAGCAAATACAAATGGTTTTCCACAGACAGTCGCTTATGCTCATTAGTGAATCCACGCCAGTCATGCTCACATCCTTTCCACTTGCTCCCATGAACAACATTTAAGCACCAAGAGGATAATAGGGTTATGGGAATAGCCAGCATGGATTTGTTAAGAACAAATTATTCCCAAATTAATCTAATTGCCTTCCTTGACAAGGTTACTGGCCTGGTGGATTGGGAGAAAAAGTAGTGTGATATATCTTGATTTTTGTAAGGGTTTTGACAGTCATACATGACAGTCTCATAAGCAAACAGGGGAAATGTGGTCTAGATGAAATAACTATAAGGTGGATCACAACTAGCTGAAAAACCGTACTCAAAGAGTACTTATCAATGGTTCTCTGTCAAATTTGAGGGATGTATCTAGTGGGGACCCACGGGGTATGTCCCAGGTCCAGTATCACTCAGTACTTTCATTAATGACATGGATGATTGAGTGGAGAGTACACTTATCAAATTTGCAGATGACACCAAGATGGGAGGAGTTGCAAGCATTTTGAAGAATGGCCTTTACAAATTGGAGAATTGGTCTGAAATCAACAAGATTAAATTCAATAATGACAAGTGCACAGTCCTACACTTAGGAAGAAAAAACATCAAATGCACAACTACAAAATAGGAACAACAGGCTAAGTGTACTGCTGAAAAGGATCTGGGGGTTATAGTAGATCACAAACTGAATATGAACGTGATGCAGGTGAGAAAAAAAGCTAATATTCTGGGGTCCACTAACAGGAGTGTTGTGTGGAAAACACAGGAGGTAATTGTTTCTCTTGTCTCAGCACTGGTGAGGCCTCAGCTGAGTACTGTGTCCAATTATGGGCACCACACTTTAGGAAAGAGGACAAATTGGGTGAGTCCAGAGGAGAGCAACAAAAATTATGAAAGGTCCAGAAAATCTGACCTATAAGAAAAGGTTAAAAAAACTGGGCATGTTTAGTCTTGAGAAAAGAAAGCTGAGAGAGCACCTGATAACCTTCAAATACATTTAGGGTTGTTATAAAAGGATGGTGATCATAAGAACATAAGAACGGCCCTACTGGGTCAGACCAAGGTCCATCTAGCCCAGTATCCTGTCTACCGACAATGGCCAATGCCAGGTGCCCCACAGGGACTAGGACATAATGGGGCTTCACTGGCAGCAAACAGATGCTGCAGACTCTTATGGACCTTACAGGTTCAACAATCCTGGGCTCACCCCCTTTGCAGACCATGGAGAACTTCATTACAGCATGCGCACTCACACCCACCCCTACATACCATGTGTTTTCAGGGGCCGCATCCCTACCCCTAACACTCCACCATTAAAGGACAACCACAGCTTCACAAACACTGATCTGTGAATGCCACAGTTGCTGTACATGGATGTAAAATGGACATGAATGTTCTTCCCCTTGTTAATAAATTAATGGAACAGAACTTAAGTTTTTAATGTATTTGCTTTTAACTTGCACAGACTTTTCTTTGTACTGATTCTATTACTGAATAAAATTATTGGAAAATAATTCATCTTTATTAGTTCACAAACATATGCTGCAGAGTGCCAACCAGTTTTGAAATCACCCACTTGTTACTGTATAGTGTAACAACTCATAAGATCAGTGGCAAACAGTATATCATCAAATATACAACAAGCACTGCAAAATTCATAGGTGCACTGACACTGGTATATTCATAGATGTACAACAAGTGTCACACAATTCTTAACAGGCCCCAAAACAGCAGGGTCAGGTAGAGCACAGTACACCACAACACATTATTGTGGGTTGCTGTTTAAATGCTCTTTCAAAGCCTCCCTGAGCCGTATAAGCTCCTTGTATCTGGCTGCTCAAACACTGCAGACAGCTACTCCACCTCTACCCTTTGCCCCAGCAGCAACTTTTCCCCCTTTGCTTCACACATATTATTCAGCACACTAGACAGCTATAACTAGGCCCTACCAAATTCACGGTCCATTTTGGTCAATGTCATGGTCATAGGATTTTAAAAACCCGTACATTTCATGATTTCAGCTATTTAAATCTGAAATTTCAAGGCGTTGTAATTGCAGGGGTCCTGACCCAAAAAGGAGTTGCAGATCCCCCTAAAATAAACTTGTGACCCCCCCCCCCGCAACTCCCTTTTGGGTCAGAACCCCCAATTTGAGAAATACTGGTCTCCCCTGTGAAATCTGTGTAGTGCTTCTTCTCTGTCAGTCCAGCTCTCACTTCAGTGTCCTACGCTGGAGAGCTGGGGCGAGCGTGGCATACAGATCCAGGAATGTGGCCTTGCACATCTGAAAGTTCTGCAGCCACTGCTCCTCATCCCAAGCCTGCATTACGATGGGATCCCACCAGTCAGTGCTTGTTTCTCAGACCCAGAAGTGGCACTCCACCATCTTCAGCTGCTCTGTAAATGGCACCAACAACTTTGAATTGGTTCTCGCTATATCCCACAGCAGCCTATCCTCCAAGAAACTGTCATGTTCCCCGCTGATTTGATTATTCTTACAGCTCTGCAAATACCAGAGGATCACGTGTCCTGTGCTTGCAATACTTACAATAGTGCAGAATTGTGCATGCTCCATACTCCTGTCAGAGATGGCGGACAGTGAGGAGGGCTGCACACATTATACAAACACCTATCAGGGTTGGTCTAGGTCAGGGGTCGGCAACCTTTCAGAAGTGGTGTGCCGAGTCTTCATTTATTCACTCTAATTTAAGGTTTCGCGTGCCAGTAATACATTTTAACGTTTTTAGAAGGTCTCTTTCCATAGGTCTGTAATATATAACTAAACTATTGTTGTATGTAAAGTATATAAGGTTTTTAAAATGTTTAAGAAGCTTCATTTAAAATTAAATTAAAATGCAGAGCCCCCCCGGACTGGTGGCCAGGACCCGGGCAGCGTGAGTGCCACTGAAAATCAGCTCATGTGCTGCCTTTGGCACGCATGCCATAGGTTGCCTACCCCTGGTCTAGGTTTACTTGGTCCTGCCTCAGTGCAGGGAGATGGACTTGACTTCTTGAGGTGCCTTCCAACTCTACATTTCTATGATTCAGTTATTCAAACCACCAAGGTCTAACTTAACAGGAACAATTTTAAGATTCACATGCATAAGTACTTGCACATTCAGGGAGTCAGGGAACAAAAACAACATTATGAATTATCTAACCAGTCACAAATAACCAGCACTGCTCTAATTTTAAGTATTTGCAATGAAGTATTCAAAAAGCTATGAGAATAAATACATTTGAGGAGCTTGTGATCTGTTCCTGGATAATCTACAAGTAGAAAAGGCTTAATTCATCGTAACTTTAGTTGTAAGGTATTCATTAAGCTATAGTCCCTATATATTAGTCCATGGATACCCATTTTATATCCCCTCTCTTCTGCAGAGAGAGTGTGCCACTCCCAATTACCTTAGGGCTCTACTTACCCCTGACTAGTGAAAGTCAGCTCTGATTATCCCCACTAAACACCCAAGGAAGTGCTCAGTGGTAATCTTATTCAGCCCTCATTAGGGTTGCTATTAAGCAGGTGTTGGTCCAGAGGGAAGGCAAAACTTAGGTGATTTATGAATCGTTCCCTCCCAGCATGCTAGTCAAGCTGCCACCCAGTTTGGCAGCTAAAAGGCTTTACAGCAAGAGATCACTTATGTACCAGCAAGAAGATGGTCAACTATTCAGCTTTTTAGAAACACAAACGTCTCCCTGGAATTTAGAGGCACCAGGTGTCTAGAGCAAATTCTGTCAAGTGTCTACACTACGGCCTTATTCCGGCCGATGGAAGTGCCCTACTACACTGAAAGAACAGGAGTATTTGTGGCACCTTAGAGACTAACAAATTTATTTGAGCATAAGCTTTCGTGGGCTACAGCACACTTCATCAGATGCATAGAATGGAATGTATAGTAAGAAGATATAGATACATACAGAGAACATGAAAAGGTGAAAGTTGCCATACCAACTCTAAGAGGCTAATTAAGATGAGCTATTATCAGCAGGAGAAAAAAAAACTTTATTTGTTAGTCTCTAAGGCGCCACAAGTACTCCTGTTCTTTTTGCGGATACAGACTCACACGGCTGCTACTCTAAAACCATTCCAGACAGTTGACAAGAAGGTGTGAGGATACTTAACATGGGGAAATAGACTCAATTTGTGTAATGACCCAGCCACTCCCAGTCTCTATTCAAGCCCAAGTTAATGGCATCTAGTTTGAAAATTAATTCTAGTTCAGCTGTTTCTTGTTGGAGTCTGTTTTTGAAGCTTTTCTGTTGCAAAATTGCCACCTTTAAGTCTGTTACTGAGTGACCAGAGAGGCTGAAGTGTTCTCCTACTGGTTTTTGAATGTTAGGATTCTTGATGTCAGATTTGTGTCCATTTATTCTTTTGCGTAGAGACTGTCCGGTATGGCCAATGTACATGGCAGAGGGGGCATTGCTGGCACATGATGGAATATATCACATTGGTAGTCACTTGAATGCTAGGATAGCTGCCCATAATGCACCGCTCCCAATGCCGCTGCAAGTGCCGCAAATGTGGCCATGCCAGTGCACAAGCAGCTGTCAGTGTGGACAGACTGCAGCGCTTTCCCTACTGCACTCTCCGAAGGCGGGTGTAACTCACAGCGCTCTACATCTGCAAGTGTAGCCATGCCCTAAGCTGCCATGGAATAAGAGGGAAGGTTCTTTCATGGATCACTAACTGGTTGAAAAAAAGGATAGTACTAAGTTGTCAGTTTTCACAAGTGGAGAAGGGTAAATAGCAAGGTCCCCCAAAGATCTGTACTGGGCCCTGTGTTGTTCAACATATTCATAAATGATCTGGAACAGGGGACGAACAGTGAGGTGGCGATATATGCAAATGATACAAAATTCTCAAGACAGTTAAGTCCAAACCTGACTGCAAAGAGTTACAAAGGGATCTCAAAAAACTGGGTGACAATATGGCTGATGAAATTCAATGTTAATAAATACAAAGAAATGCACATTGGATAAAATAATCCCAACTATACATACAAAATAATGGGATCTAAATTAGCTGTTATCACTCAAGAAAGATCTTAATGTCATCAGGCATAGTTCTCTGAAAATGCCCACTCAATGCACAGTGGCAGTCAAACAAGCTAACAGAATGTTAGGAACCATTAGGAAAGGGACAGATAAGAAGACAGAAAATATAATGTCGTTACTATGTAAATGCCCAATCTTGAATACTGCCTGCAGTTCTAGTCACCCCATTTCAAAAAAAGATATATTAGAAGTGGGAAAGGTGCAGAGAAAGGCAACAAAAATGATTAGGGGTATGGAACAGCTTTTATAAGAGGAGAGATTAAAAAGACGGGGACTGTACATCTTAGAAAAAAGATGACGGGGGGGGAATATGATAGAAGTCTATAAAATCATGAATGGTGTGAAGAAAGTGAATAGGGAAGTATTATTTACCCCTTCACATAACATAAGAACTAGGGGTCACCTGACAAAACACATAGGCAACAGGTTTAAAACAAACATGAAGAAGTACTTTTTCACACAACAATGTCAACATATGGAACTCAATGCTATGGGGTGTTGTGAAGCCCAAAAGCATAACTGGGTTCAAAAAAGAATTAGAGAAGTTCATGGAGGCTAGGTCCATCAATCGTGATTAGCCAAGGTGGTCAGGGACACAACCCCATGCTGCAGGGGTCCCTAAACCCCCAAGTGCCAGAAGCTGGGACTGGATGACAAAGGATGGATCACTTGAAATTGCCCTGTTCTATTCATTCCCTCTGAAGCATCTGGCACTAGCCACCATCAAAACACAGAACACTGAGATAGATGGATCATTGGTCTGACCCAGAATGGCCATTCTGATGTTCTTAAGATAGGCAGATAGCATAAAGTGCCAGACTCTGAAAGGAGAGAGAGAAAACTGAGATACGTAGAAGAGAATGACAGCATGGAAAGAAGAGCAAATGCATTTAAATTTTTCCTCGGTAAATTACAGATAATCATTGCACTACTAACAAAAAAGTATTTTGAGAGCCCACTGAACTACCTTGCAAATAATTAACCCACCATTGGTCTTCAGGTGACAGTACTGTCTCCCTATCACAATCTTAAGAAGAAAGATCGAACCAAAGTAGTCGTCAGAACAGCTGCACAGTTAATCATTTGTCATGTCATCCATCTATGCTTGCATCTAAGCAGCAGGATTAACACAACATCCACTGAAGTGAATTATATGCCTGTTATCATTAAAAAACATTTTTCTATATATTTGTTCAGTGCAGAGGACCATACCAGCACTGCCTTACCACACTAAACTGCAGCCAAGTTACAAGCATGGTCCAGCACCAGCAAAGGAAATGGATGTAATACATAAACAGGAAACAGAGCTACTTCTGATTGTGACTGTCAAATTTAGCCCAGACTAGTTTTTATGAGGAGAGGTGTGCACGTTTTTTTTTTTTTTTTTAATGTTAAAAAAAATCATGGAAAGCCAAGAACTGGAAAAAGGGAGATCTACAGACCCAAGGGACATGAAGGGGATCGGAAAAGAACTAGATCAGGGGCAGGCAAACTTTTTGGCCTGAGGGCCGCATCCCATTTCCAAAAATTGTATGGACGGCCGGTTAGGGGAGGCTGTGCCTCCCCAAACAGCCAGGCATGGCCTGGCCCCCGCCCCCTATCTGACCCCTCCCCCCGCTTCTCGCCTCCTGACGCCCCCTCCTCCTGAGACTCCTGCCCCATCCACCCCCCGTCCCCTGACAGCCCCCGGATCCCCCGCCACCCCATCCAACCCCCCCTCTCCTTCCTGACTGCCCCCCCAGGACCCCTGCCCCATCCATTCTCCCTGTCCCCGACTTCCCCCCGCCCCCCATCCAACCCCCCCCCTTCCTAACTGCCCCCCCTGGGACCCTGCCCCATTCAACCCCCTGTGCCCCGCCCTCTGACTGCCCCGACCCCTAACCACCATCCCGGACTCCCCTGCCCTCTATCCAACCCCTCCTGCTCCCTGCCCCTTACCGCGCTGCCTGGAGCACCGGTGGCTGAGGGCGCTACAACCTCACCGCCCAGAGCAGCAGGACAGGCAGCCGCGCCACCCGGCTGGAGCCAGCCACGCCACCGCGCAGCACAGAGCAGCGGGTCAAGCCACGGCTCTGCAGCTGCGCTGCCCCAGGAGCTCGCAGCCCCGCCGCCCAGAGCACTGCGCTGGCGGTGGGGCGAGATGAGGCTGCGGGAGAGGGGGAACTGCAGGGGAGGGGCCGGGGGCGAGCCTCCCGGGGCAGGAGGGGCGCGCGGGCCGTAGTTTGCCCACCTCTGAACTAGAGGATAGATGATCCAAAGATGGGGAAGTATTTCTATCTAGAGAAATCAGACAAATGGATCAGCAAAGAAATGGCAACAGGGGCCTCGCCCCAAGCCCCTCGCTCCGCACTTATTTGTCTAAGGATAATCTGCCCGAGCACGTGGTCGCGTTCTCCACGGAGACCGACCCCTCGCCAGGCTGTGGGCCGCACTTGCACTTCACAGGTTAGTTCTGGGGAAAGCCTCTGACGTGGCCCCACACTTGGAGCTTGGCAGAAAACAGGAACCTGCCCCTGCCCCCGTTAAATATCACGGGCGAGCCCAAGGCAAGGGAGACAGCGCTGAGTCCGGGCTCCAGACGTCCCCACAGCCCTCGAGCAAAGGGAGAGCGAGCCACGCTGCCAGCACGGCGGGGCGGGTGACGGGAGCCGCGCCTCGGGACCCCTGCCCGACCGGCCCGCGCACCCCAACGCGCTGAGGGAGCCCCGGCGAGGCCAGGCACAGGATCACCCGGGCGGACAGGGGCCCCCCCAGCCCGCCTGCACCAGGAGCGGGGGGACGCTGCCTCCTCTCAGCCCTGGGGCCGCACTCGCGCTAGGAGAGGCCCCCTGGGGCCCTAGACCCCAGAAACACCCGTTACCTGCGCACTCCGCCATGGCGCTCTCCGCGGCCCGGACCGTCCCGCTGCTGCTGCGCTCGCCTGCGTCCGTCACTCCCACAGGTCCCCAGCTAGCTGCTCTCTGCCTGAGAGTCGCGACGGGTCTCCTGTGGGGCTGCCCTCCCACTGCCTGTCTCTATCCCGCACCGTGTCACCCCGGTAGCCTTGCCCCCCAATGGTTAACACACTCCCTTACTCCTCCTCAGCGCTCCCCGGAGAAAGCTGGCCCCATGTAGGTGGTCTGGGCCTATTTTGATCAGGCACCGCCACGGACAGCCCCGGCTGAGCGCCTCCTGGAGATTCCAGTCTCGTGGATATGCAGCGTGCGATGGCCCGGGGGGCGCCGCAGAGATCGCTGGAGCCTGCTCGCGGGTGTGGAGCGGGGAGCTGCAGCAGGCTGGCCTCCCCCAAGGGTGGGGAGACTGCTGTGGGCATTCAAGTGGCCATGTTAATTGAATAGATCGCTGTGCGTGTCTGTATTACTACAGCATAACTCTCCTCAAGCACCATTGCAATGGTGCATTTTTAAAAAATTAATAAACACATTTCTCTAGGGATATTAAAGATCCGATTTTGGAAAGCTGGAGGCCGCAGGCTGCCCTCATACAAGCCCTGCGATGGAGCATGCAACTGTGCGTGCGGTGTTGGTGGCTAATACTGGGTCAGCCCCACTGGATCATCATCCCCTGCCCCCGGGGATCTCCAGGCTTTAGAAAACCTCTCATACACAATCCCTCCCCAACCCTCTACCATACACATAATTCATCAGATCATTCATGCAATGCAGTATATAGCGAGGAAAAATCCAAAACAGTTTATAGCCAGAAACATGAGCTTTGACTATCATTGCATAGCTTGCATAATAGATAGAGGGATAGATTCTCAGTTGATGCAAATTGGCATAACTTAATTGACTTTAATGAAAGCACACCAATTTACACCAGCTGAGACAGTGTTGCCAATTTCAAATATTCAAAAATCATGAATCAGGCCCCCCAATTCATTAAACTGGCTTAGAAGTCATTATAACTATCTTATACCTTTATCTTCATAGCAGATTAAATGAAAACACTAGATCCAAATACCCTTACACTTCAGTTTTAATGGCTTTGGCCTATCTCCAGAGCTAGGTAGCAACTGGAGCCATGTGGCTGGTTTGTCATCTGTCTCTGGTGGAGAAGCATCATATAACGTGCATAGCAGGGAGAGATAGAGAACACATTGCTAATGTCTCCAGAATTATAGGCTTCCTGTGCCTTTGTATTGTAGTGGAAATGTTGTTTGTTCATGTATATCTCATTCTGTGTAGCAGCCTCCATTGTAACATGACTGCAATGTGTCACTCATGTCTGATCACACTGCGAAAAATCAGTGTTGCCCCTTTTGACCTGAATAATTAGCCAACAATGGGGGGGGGAGGGATGCTTGTATTTTTTTTCCAATTAGGAGGAGAAATCGGTGACAGTGATGTATTTTCTTGGATGCAGTTTTGTCTATTCACAAAGAACGTACAAAGTCCTGTGTCTCTGAATGCAGAAGGAATCAAATAGAAGGAAACAGCTTCTTTTGTTCACAGCACCAAGGGTACTCTTTTCAGCCTGCATCCCTGACCCAAAAACCTCTCCTCAGGTTTCTTTCAGGGTCAGCCACTGTGTTTTCAATTGCTCTTTCAGGCTCTCTGCAGCCCTGTGTTCCTATCCCCTACATTGCACCTTGTGTTTTCATTGACACTGGTGCAAAGTGGGGGTCAAACAGTATCAAATCAGCATGGTAGCACTTTCTGCTATGCACAGGTGTCGCATAACAAGAAGAACTTCACAGTGCCTTACCCAGACTCTCTGTCTAGGAAGCTCAGCCCTTAAAGTCAGCCTTAATACCACACGGAGTTCCTGTTTGACTTTGGGCAATCACTTGATCTTCCTGTTTATCAGTTCTCCATAAATGGTGGTAATAATACTTCCTTTCCCCCCACCCTTTTGTGTGTCTCAGATATTTAGAGTGTATGCGTTCTGGGGCAGGGACTCTCTCTCACTACGTGTATGTACAGTGCCTAGCACATTGGATTCTGATCTCAATTGGGGCCTGTAATGTAATGAAAACTGTTACGATTACAGGAACTCACTTTAAGTTTTAAGGGGTTTTCTGGCCCTGCTTGCAGGCAAGGAGGCTCTGTTGTAAAGGGTGCGATCTGGCTAAAGGTTGGGTGAGTGGTGCCTCTCTGCCTTAGGGAGCAGCCTGTTTTCTCTCTGTGTTTTGTTGTTGGGAAGAGTTCTGGATTCTTAGAAATAAAGTAGTGTTACGTTGCAACCTTCCAGGAAGAGTATTTGGGGGGAGGAGGGTCCTAATACTTTGTGTGCATGCTGTGAACATAACAGGGCAGTTAGGAGCTTCTGTAATACAAGTCATAATCCTAATATGATCTAGACTTGGTGCAATTTCCTGATACCAACTCATAACTATGCTGTCTTAGTGACATTGCAAACAAACCTCCATGTTAGAGTGCTGATGTCTCTGTCAGATAACCATGTGCTGCTGCTGAGGTCAGAGCTGTAGTATAGATAGGGCCCAAGTACCCCGCGTAGTGAGACTCAGGGATGAAAGGACACAGAAGACTTTGTGGAGCACGAAGCTCTCTGTTTCACTGGTAGATTGCCAATGTTCTAATGTGGTTCCCCGCTCCAAAAGGAAGCATTGGAGGCACTTGATCCAGCCTCCCCCGTCAATGTCTGTACACCTGCTGTTCAATGTCAGCACAAAGCAAGGATGTCTGTATTTACATACCTGAGACCTCTGCCAATCCATACGGCAGGTAGTTATCAATGTCAGTTTAATTACAGCTGTGCTACCGTGGTGCCATGCACAATGACATATTCTATTATTGTCTCATATGCGGGTCTCTTATCCCAGTAGGAGCCATGCTGTTGTCAGCGCTAACATCACAGGCCCCACCATGAATCCTCCTTAGCTCTGTTTGTGGGACTAATGGCAAAGTAGGTAATACCCTGCTGGTTCTATGCAAGGCTGGGGAACTCCACAAACCTAAACTGGCTCCATCACTCCCAGCAACTGCTGCCAAAAATGAGACAGTCAGGAGAAACGTGTGTTTGAAACAGTGCTGAAAAAAGGTAGGGATCAAGCTGGCTTCAGGAATCCTCATGGCCCCCTACAGACTATTCGTGCCCACGCGCAGCTTAGGGTATGGGGCATGCTCACCAGCCCCCTGATGCTAGTGTAACCCAGGGCCTATAACACATGCTCACTAATGGGTTACAAACAATACCCTAAACTTGTGCCATGGATCTGCTTCCATGTTGCAAAGCAGTGTGTCAGATAGTGAATGTGTGTGTGTTCACCTGTAACATCTGCCCACCTGTGCTTGCATGGATGATACGCAGGTGAGTGGGTATGAAACCCCTGCCCTCTACCAGCCTGAATTCATTGACAACTTCACTGAGATGGCACAAAGATGGTTGCAGCGGCACAACAGGACCACCTCCTCTCTATCCCCTTCTGAACCGTGGGACTTCAGAGCCCCACGCTCACACAGTAGCAAACCAGGAAATGTTCAGGTAAGATCTCCCCACAAGGGATGGTAGTGTGACAGGAAAAAGCAAGCCACAGGCTCACCAAATGTAGGAAGTGCTCCGTTAAGCTGCTGCTTTACACACAAACACAGCACAACCTTAACTCTGCCCCCTAGGGATGCCAGCACCTTGTAGTCTCGCTCTTGTGGGAGTGGGGTAAGACAACAATGGACTTGATTAGGACGCACTTTGGGATGCCACCAACATGACTTTCATGGGAAGCAATAATATGGACACCACCTAGAAAATAAGGGCAACCTAGAGAACCATAACACAGAACCCTAGAGAAAGAAACCAAATTCATCAACATGACACTCAGAAGCCTGAACAGACCAGCACAAGTCCAAAATAAATGGCCGAAACTGGTGGATGCCTAGGCACCTGAGGCTGCAGGAGGACAAAGGAGATACTAATAGCAAATCAAAATCAAAATGAAGCAGTTTGATCAATCCAAATTGAAATGGGGGTTTGGGGCAATTTTCAGGGAATTACAGAATGAAATCTGAACATTTTGAATCAGAATGAAAACAAATTTTAAAATTTCAAAATCCTTCACACAACAGCATTTCCGTTCGCTGCACAGCTCTAGTGGTTAGCCATTTGAATGGTGACTGTGTGGCTGAAACAAAGAGAAGAGGCAGCTCCATGTGCCCTGCATGATGGCTGCCAACCAGCTGCAATTACTCCTGAACCCTTGGGTGCTGGGTACTGTACAAAGCCAAATAAAGAGACAGTCCCTGGCTCCAGGAGTTGACAATCCTTGTGTCAAACTGCTGCACAGAGAGTCCTGTAGGACTGCATTAATAGGGGCCCTGATCTGGAATTGTGATGGGCATAAAGAAAGTGACAATATTGTTAGGGGCAGGTAAGGTAGCATGATTGCCATAAAGGACAGAATTAAGGATGTGGTTGTGTTATATTTTTTAAAATCTTTCAGTTTTTCAATTCTAATCTGGATGGTCATGTCCCTTTACCTATCTTTTGCATTATTCTGCGTCTTTGCAGGTTGGATTTAATCAACAAACTGGTCTTTGCAAATATCTGCTTCTAATAATTTCCTTGTGCCCCATTTAGCCACCTTCATCACTTTTACTGTAGATAGCTGCTAGTCACTGTCATAGGTGCTGGAACTATGGGTGCGGGGGGGTGCTGCAGCACTCCCTGCTTGAAGTGGTTTCCATCCCATACAGGGTTTACAGTTTGGTTTAACAGCTCTCAACACCCCACTCAAAAATTGTTCCATCATCCCCGGTCACTGTCATCTGCACATGTCACAAAAGGGGTACCCAAGGATATAGTCCTGGAAACACAACAAAATCTTACTGTCTCAGCCTCCTAGTTTCTAGTTTAGTGTTTTGGGGACACCTTGTGGCTGTAAGGAGCCACTGCAGAAATGGATGTAGTTAAAACTTGGATTGAGAGGGGAGAGGAGAGAAAAGTAGAGTGAAAGTATGGTTGTGGGTAACGATTTTTCTGCATTGAATGGGATGATGCTCCTAGACTAGTGATAACACCAGCATTCAAATGTGAAACATCTCAGATGGGTCTTGTAAAATTCTCCTTACTCAGTAGCCTAGGCAAGCAGGGTTTTCTTTGATGGGAAGAAAAATAGCAACAAGGTGCACTGCTACATTTTAGTCTGGACTTGGTAGGTTTTCATGTTTAGTTTGCAAGGTGCCTTAAATAAATGAGGTGGAGAAGCAGAGGCTGAGTGAATCTGGAATCTCATGAGATCCATCATAGGGGGAGTATTCCAGTGGTGAAACACTGACACTTTCACACTATCTAGTCCTGCTGCTGGGGTTTCATTTGGATGGAAGCAGTGAAGAAATCTTGGTAATGTTCTCTCACTCGTTTGCGCTGTAGTTCTGTAGAAGTGGGGGAAGCTACTGAGGCTGAATTTAGGGGAAATGCACACAATCTGTCATTTAGGGTAGATGTATACAACCCAGAGAGATGCTGCCCACAGTGTAGCATTGAAGAGGCTCTGCCTGCCCTCAAACCTGCCACTATATAGCAGACAGGTTTCAAAACAAATGTACTATTTGCTACTAATTACTCTCCCTAGGGTCAGATATTACTTTTTAAAAACAAAGAGAAAAAGAGGCTGATGGGATGCTGCATATCTGGAACAAAAGGTGAGCCACATGGCTTGTGTGTCTTTAATAGCACAAGAGTTTGTTCAGCTGCTACTGCCAAAAAAACTGTGCCTCTTCAATCTGCTATAATCTTTCAAGCATAATCACAAAATAGTGGATATAGGAGAACAGGTTGGAATAGTTTATTTGGGCATTTAAGGAGCCTTTGACAGTCCCTCACAAAAACCTATTAAGGAAATTAAGTAGTCATGGGATGACAGGCAAAGTATGGTCATGGATTAAAAACTAAGTAAGAGAACAGAGTAGGGACAAATGGCCAGTTTTCAACATAGCAGACAGCCAATAGCAGAGTGCCCAAGGATCTGCATTAGGACCATTATTATGATCTGGAAAAGAGAGTGAGCAAGGAGGTAGCAAGAAGTCCAGATGGCACAATTATTTGGGTTAGTCAAGACTAGAGAACAATGTGAAGAACGCAGCATGAGAGCAGATTGACAAATGCAAAGCGATGCACACTACAAGAAATAATCTGAGCCACTCATATGCTTTGCTGGGATCTAAAATTAAGCATCACTCAGAAAACAGAGCTGGCTCTCATTCAGTGAAGACCTCTGCTCAATGAGCAAATAAAGAAAAGCAAACTAACTGTTAAGGGATAAAAAGGATGGGACAGAGAATCATACTACAATTAGGTTAGTAGTGGTTCACCCTCACCTGGGATATTGGGTTCAGTTCTGGTCACGCCATTTCTAGAAATCAGAAGTAATAGATATAAAGGAAATTCTGAGACAGGTACAAAAAATGTCTAGAGGCCTGCAGAGACTTCATAGATAGACAGAAGAGACTGGGATTGTTTAGTTTGGAAAGGGAACATGGCCGAGGACAATACAAGTGACAAGTACAGAGAAGGTCAGGAGGTTCTCCTATTTATCTTCCCATTTTGCAAGGGGACAGTTAATGAAATAAGGCAACCTATTTAAAACCGATATAAGGACACATCTCCCCTCACCCTCTCCCCCATATTTAATCTGTGGGATTAATTGCCACAAGATCTCAAGAACACAAAAAAGGGTCAGACCCATGGATAACGAGAGCATCCTTACTTACACTAGAGCGGGCAACAACGATAAGGGATCTGAACCCTCATGCTTCCAATTGCTCAGAGTTGGGAAAAAATTATTGCCCACAGTAGAGTTTCTTTCTCTAGAGCAGCTAGTTCTAGCCACTGGGAAACAGCGTATTGGAGGAGCTGGAGCTCCAGGCTGACACTGTGCAGCTGTTCTTTTGTTACTCTAAGGGATAAGAAGTTGGCAAGGACATACTATCTTTTAACAGATAAAGACCCATCTTCCTGGCAATGACTGAGATATAGGGAGTAGCTCCCGAGGAACCAGGCAAGGCTCATGGGAGCCCTGCTAAGGACACCGATCCCAGATCTGGGCTGGGGAGATGCAGATCCTCTCTAGGTGCATTTATAGTGTGATGATGTGACTTGCCCATTACTCAGAACTGCCTAGATGAGGCCAGCCTAGCGTCCTGGGGTGTAACAAAGACATTGTGTAGACGGCTCTTGCTCCAGATGACTGCTCAGTATTCTGAAATCCTGATCGTTTTCCTCACTGCACCCGTGGGGCCATGTCACTAAACCAGATTTATGGTGAAAAAGGAAACATATGGATGCGGGGCCCTGGCAGGTCCCTTCGTGTCACTGTGGGCAGGAAGAAATCATCAGCCTCCAAGTTTGGTTCTCTTCAATGTATGATGATGCCACCCATCCACCACTCCCAGCTCCTATTTGCTCTGCCGCTCAGGGGCTGTACACTTTCCATGGCCCTGGCTCCAACTAGAGCAGGGTTCCTCTCCTCAGTGTCTGTTTAGCATCATTACAGCAGGAAGAAGAGGCTGTAAACAGCTTATGGCTAAACCTCAAAGCAAGGCCAAGGCTCCAGCCCCACCACTGCTATTCCTGTTGCAGCATGGGGAGAAGGTGCCACAAACCCCAGACCAGAGCACAAGAGTGTAGCCATGTGGGGCAGTGAGGGGTTGTGGCTGTTGCTTCTCTATTTAACACCCTTCTTTGTTCTGTCTTCAGAATTTTGCCAGCTCAACCCCGAAGTTGGCCCCTGTAGGGCAGTGTTGCCAAGGGATTTCTATAATTCTACATCCAAGTCCTCTGATAATTATACTACAGAGGCTACAAAGGTAACAGTAACAGCTTCATCCCGCTAGAGGAAAGTCTCCAGCCCAGTGCAGGTTGCTGAATGTGATCCAACCCCCCTCCCCCCCAAAAAACCCAACCCCATGTGGCCAATCAGAACCTGCTCAGAGCTAAATGAATCATTCATAACTTTGGCCTCTCTTTCTATGAATAAATTTTGGTCTGTAGCTGATTCTCTGAGTATCACTGTGGAAATTCAAGATCTTTTGATCAGCTACATGTCAAGTGATACATTTCTGTTCCAACTGGACGAGAGCGACTCTTGGAATCAGGATCCAGGGTAAATAATCACAATTACACTTACATTTTCTTTCCACAAATATTCTCCAAGATTCCATTAAAATTCAGTTTTAGCAACACTCCAGAGCAGTTATCATACTCCTGGCAAGTGAACACCAAAGGACTGAGTCCAATCTCCAAGAAAACATACGGAAAACTTCAAAGAAGTATTTGGGAACGTTTTTTCAGTTCTCTGCCTTGAATAACGAATGCCAAAACTGAAAGATGCACACATCTGCATTCACACGTTCACATGAGCTGTCTGTGCACAAATCAGATCCTTGTGCCTTTGCACCCATTTACCCAGGGGGGAGGGATAGCTCAGTGGTTTGAGCATTGGCCTGCTAAACCCAGGGTTGTGAGTTCAATCCTTGAGGGGGCCACTTAGGGATCTGGGGCAAAATCAGTACTTGGTCCTGCTAGTGAAGGCAGGGGGCTGGACTCGATGACCTTTCAAGGTCCCTTCCAGTTCTAGGAGATGGGATATCTCTATTTATTTATTTATTTAATTAATTTATTTACTCCTCGTGCCCTCCCTAGAGACAGAACCCTGGGAGAGCTGTCCTTCTGCCAAATCTTTCAGCCCCTGGGGAACAAAGACCACCACCTCACTGCAGTTCCCCATGCTAAGTGAAATGTAATTAAATCTCATACTTCTGAACGTAAACTGATCCAGGCAGGGGTCAGGCAAGACTTTAATATCTATATGCAGCATTGCCCCATCGGCAAAGGCCACGATGTGGAATTGTTAGCTTCTTCCTGAAGTCTCACCGACAGGCACTGATCACTGCTGCATGCAGGACATACCCATGGCCTGGTTCAAAATGGCAGGCAGTGAGATACTGGAGTAGATACGATCAGTGCTCTGCTCAATTCTGTGCAATCCTTCAATTGTGTCTCCACACTCCTCTATGTTCACTCTCGAGCTGAACTTTGAGAGTTCCTTGCTTACTCCAGCCCCTGCAACGTCACTACCAAGAAGGGTGGACAACTGTTCATTTATGGTGGTTGCCAGGGCAACAAAAACAGATCTGCCACTGAAGTGGAACATTTCCAGGGAAGGGGATAAGAGGGTACTTAACCGAGAAGCCCAGCTCCACAGCTGGCCCAGGAAAGGATCCAGGAGTGAGAACGACTGTCCCTACAGGGCAGGGCTGACATGGGAGGCTAAACCAGGGGGCAGAAGAAGCTGGAACCCTCCACCTTTCAGCTACAAAAAAAGAACAGCACAGGCCTACAAAACAGCTCAGATTTATTTCTGGTACCTTTTTACAGAACATAAATTACCCCTCCCCAGAACAGGACTATCACACCTCTTTCCTGATCACTTGGCTCTGCACTTCCCTGTGATCACGGAGCTTTGGGACTACAATTCCCAGCAGCCTCTTAACTGGTGGAAGTTATCCCTGCCGTCTTGGCTTCAAGGGTTCCAAGAGACGAGGTACATGAGGCAGCAGGAGATAAGGCAGCAATGTTTTCCTGTCCTCTCACAATCTCCCTGCAAGTCCTGGCTGTAGCCCTCCCACTGAAGTCCACATTACATGCCCACTGCATTGGATTCTCTCAGAGGGGTGGAACCCCTCTGACTTTGCGGATGATGTTGGCCAGTCGCTTGGCCAGGCCTCCCCTGCTTGGCTCTTCCACATGGAAGGTTCTGGTCAGTAGATTGTAGAAGGAGCCATAGCACACGGCCACCACAGTGCAGGTCAGGCAGATGACGTTATATGGCATGCTGAAGTCAGGCGTTGGCAAGTTCACCAGCAGCGGCTCCGTGTACAGACGCACAAAGTAGCTGGAGCCATCGGAAGAAGGAAATCTGGAGATGGAAGCAGGAGGGGAAACATCACTCCACGCAAAACATTCCAGCAGGATCCTTCTTAGTGCGATGGTGAGCAATGTTGCCCACTGACAGCAACCCTAAAGGTGCACTTGTTATACCCCGCTCAGAACCTGGGCCCTTCTCTCCAGCCAGCATTAGAGACATCTGCCGGGTCATCTCTGATGACCCATCATAAACCTGAGCCCCCTTGGGAGAGGCTGACAGCCTGAGAACAAGCCCTGCCTGAGAACAAGCACACAGAGATGGTTGTATGTGGCCTTCTCATTCCTCCCACTCCAGGAACTGGCCAATCCCCTCACATGGGCTCCTAAGGAGTGGAGTTTGTGGCTCAGATTCTGAACACGTCACTGAGAAGCCTACTGAGTAACTCTACAGGAAACTGAGTGCTGGCACATGTAGATTAGCACCTACCAGGTGTGAGATCCATGTGCAGCAAGTGCCTAGGAATTCCAGCCCAACACAAGCAACCCTTCCCTTTCCCCCATGGCCCGAGACCAGGTTCACTCACAGTGAGGTGAAGAGAGGATTCTGCTCTGCATCCTCTGCCTTCATTGCTATGACACTTGGCACCAGGGCACTCAGGACAGATGGACTAAGGAGAAAAAAACCGGAAAAGAGTCTGAAAGATGCAGTCTTCAGTCATGCTAGAAAACAAATGGCAAACAACAACACACACACACACACACACACACACACACACACACACACACACCAGGAGCCAAGCATTCTGTGCGGCATTGGGCCCAGAACCCGTGACGGGTCTAGAAAGAGAAAGCCCCGCAGAAGCCTGGCCCACAGTATGTAAGTTACCCCAAAGCAGGGGCATATGGCTTTACCTCACATAAAAGCCGTGGTTGGGGTCAGGGGTATACTCTGTCCACTTCAGTAAGGCTCTCTCGAACTGGATGGTGATCTTGGTGACAGAGTTTGCTGGGAGCTGGATCAGCATCTCCAGCAGATGGGGCCGCCTTCGGTCCTGAGCCGGCTGGTAGTGGATATAACCTACCACCAAAGACAGTCACATGTCACCCTGCTGGGAACCTTCCCCACTAACACAGACTGCACTGAGCGATACTGTTGCCTCCACCCTCCCCTACAAGAGAGGGCACAGGATTACACTCGCCTCACACAACCCTTCCCTATGGCTTCTGCTCTCCCCACTTAGAGCATGAACTCCTCAGGGCTGGGTTCTGGACAGACAGGGCTCAGCATGTAATTCACAGGGACAACATTAAAAAGCAAAAGATGCTCAAGTTGACCAGTTCTCACTAGCCCAAAACAACACACAAAGATAAACATGATTCTCATGTCAGAGAGGCTCTGTGACGAATATCCAGGATGCCTCTCCCCATCTATTCAGACACCACTGTAAGGGAAGAAGTTCTCACCCCCCCTGCAGGATAATGGAACACCCCCAGACAGACTGTTCTGTGTGTGTCCATTACCAACCCAGCCCCTTTCCTCTTAAAGTGTAATGCTCATGAGAGCATGGCTGTAACTGAACTGATATGTACAAGTTTCCTGAACACACAGCTCTGCTCAGACACCCCAATGCTGGCTTGCTGTTATTCCAGCCCTGGGACTCTCCTGAGCCGATGCTGCTGTTAGTGCTAAACTTGAGGGTGTGTTTCTGAAGTTAGCTTTCCACACTAGCACAGTGTACAAAGAGCTCACACTGAACCTCTGGTGACCTGGGCAGGGATTGATCGGTCTCTGGAACGAGACCCTGGTGCCAGAGGAGTCTGCACAGTGTGTATTCCTTACTTGGTTTGTTTTCTTTTCCCTTGGTGGTGATGACCAAAGTGTGAACATAGAGTCTCAGGTACCAGGGCACGGTCTCCAATAGTATCACAGGGAAAGCCCGGTATGGGTGGGTGTTATAAATCAGGGTGCTGATTTCTCCTGTCTGCAGGCCATATCCACTCACATAGCGCTGAGCATGGAGCACAGGTGTTGACAGATCCACTGCAACAGGGAAATCAAATAGGAGCTAGTAACACCAAAGCCCAGCGGTAACTCTGAACACAAGAATACTGTTATCCACCCAGCAAGGAGCTGAGAGGCCAGGGGCACGTCCCTTTCACATGGCTCCTACTGCCTCCCATCTCACATGGAGCAGAAGAGTGGGCAAGGGGCAGTTTCTGCCTCACACCCCAGCACAGAGTGGGAGGGAGGAAGGGTCTCCTGAATGTTGCTGCTCTATGTCTCTCCCCAGCAAGAAGCATGCAGTCCTCTCCTCCTCCTCAGGGCCCACACAGTGACTAACAGCAGCAGGAGTCTGAGTATCCCGATCCCAGGTTGGCATATTAAGAACTGGTTGGGTGGGGGGAGCTGGAGTCATGCACCGTGCAGGTAAAATGAAGCCATTAGTCACTCACAGCTGTCCTGGGGCCGTTTCCATTTCAGCTGCACGTTGAGGCTGCGAGACACGTTGAAGAGCGAGGGGCTCAGTAAGTCGTAGACTGCATAGGTTCTCCTGTCTCCTTGGACAGGTGCTTCATGCACAGACAGTGGAAGTGGGGTCACCTCCAGCAGTTCGTTCTCCTGAGAATGTAAGCAGAGCACATAGGAGGAAAGGCAACTCCTGCATTAACCAGTAGACAGAAAGGCGGTCCTTAGCATTCCCTGGCATGGAAATGACTGGCCTGTACTCTGTCTAGGAACGCTCCCTCGGCACAGGCCCAGCTCAGGACCTTCCATAACACTATTGTAGCATCTCCATTTCTGGACAGTATTATAGTAATTTTACTTTCAACAAATAGACACATCTGCCCAACTCACAACAGGAATCCTTTCATCAAGAATCCCATCCCTGCAGGGAGCTCTGGGTGACGGCACGTCAGGGCAGTTCCATCTCCGCACTCTGGTGCGATTGGAGACAGCAGAGAATGCTGCAGGGAATCCAAATTCCTTCTAACAGGATGCTATGTCACGGTACTAGGCAGGACAATGAACAGGAAGTGTTACCTGGGTCTTACTGGAAATATCAACATAGATTTTGCTCTCAGACGCAAGAGGACAAGCTTCAGTGACAGTGCGTGAGAACATCTTGAAAAGGGACCAGTCTGGAGAAGACAGACACAAAGAGAGGTTAGCCAGAATGTGAGCAAATGAGGCTAGTGCACTCACAGAACACAACAAACTGCAGGTTATTCCAGTTACCTCTCTTCCCTTGACCAACGGAGAAGGTGTCAAAGACCACGGTGAGGGTCTGTCTAAGCTCCCAGGAGACACTCAGACACGAAGCATCCTGGAGGATAAGACAAACCAGAGACTGTGTTCAACACAAACCCCGCTTCCAGAAGGGCAAGACTCATCACAAGAGGGAGATGGGGCTATAACAGGGTCATAAGACACACTGCAGGGCCCAGATGGGACTCATAAGAGTGGAGAAGGACAACATATCAGTTAAATGTGGGTGGATTAAGTCCCAACCAGCCTATTTCACAAGGGCCAGGGCAGAGCTGTTCCCTACAGTGTATTCTCCAGGGCTTTGTCTGGTATAGTTTACCAACCCAAATGACTAGGAAATGCTTCCTAGTGTTCCATCTACATGTTCATTCCTAAAGCATCAAGGGTCTTATCAGCCTGTCCAGAAATGCCACGCTACTCCCAGTTTTTGGATGGTGCTCACCCTGCAGATGGGGCGGATATGTACTGCCTGGGAGTGGTAACTGCTGTGGAACAAACGTTCAGCCTTCAGCAACACAGCAAGACCAGCCTGCAGACAGTGAAGGAGAAAACATTATTGAATCATACGTAACCACCACCAAGCTATCGGGCACCTCAAACTTACAAAGAGCCCAGCAGAGGCTTCACCTCTCACCAAGTACCCCAACTCCACCTGCTCTTACTGAGATGGGAGCAGGACTCCAATGGGAGTTATAGCGATGCAGTAACATTTGCTCTTTGGGAACCCAGCTCCAAAGACTCTGGCTATGACCTGATCAGGCAGTGGAAAGCCTAGGATTTGCCCTCACCTTTGAACCACATGGCAGCAGCTTCTTCCAAGGCGTGAGGTTCTCAGTGCAGACGACCTCCCGGGGCAAGACGGCATATCTCAGGAGATGGTGATCTGTAACTGGGATGGGGGAGTGGAGGGTTAGTAGCCTGGTGTTAGTCTGACCATGTGCACCAAAGCAACACTCCTCACTCCTCAAAGCTGATCAATCTCTGAAGAATCCCATGAGCTCTGTGGAAAAGGGAGGAGACCACTGCAGGGCCACTTCATCAAACAATGGATCTGAGGGGACAGCTGTGTGTATCTCCAACATATAGGAAAAAACCCTCTGGTCTAGTTTCTGGAAGAACAGCCTGCAAGCTTCCAGTCCTCATTACTTTCTACAGTTCTTTGCACAGAGGGGCCTGAATAACTTCAGGTATGGAAATTATTCTATTCAGGTTCTTATCAGAGGGCCTTTAGGTCACTGGTTCAAATCGAGCTGAGTTTGGTGGGGACTAGAAGCTGCTTCCAGCTGCCTGTATGAAGTTAGTTTGACATTTCAGTTCAGTTCCTAGTCTGCAGGTATCTGCATCACAATAATCACCACAATTGGCACTAACTGACCCCCTTGTCAGCAGTCTCAGAAAAGAGGAAGAGGACTGAATGAGCCAGAGTACCTAAATTCCCCCCCTTTCTCCTAAAAGTGGTCCCTTCAGGTGAGGAATGAGACCCTGGTGGGGGTGAATCTAGCATGGCTGCTGCCCATGCTGTGTATGTCCTGTGGGCATAGGTGGTTTCAGTTTCTAGAGCTGTCTGATACCTCACCACTTCCAAATTCACTTAGAAGACCTATACTTAGGATGTTAGCATAACCAAGAGTTCTCCCAGGACCTGCATCCAGACCCTGCCCTCAGTACCACAGCAACAGTGAAGTGAACCGTCAACAATCAAGCATTCCCCCACAGATCAAAGCCAGCCCTTTCACACAGGTCCTGTCTCACCATTGGCCAAACCCAGAGGTTTGAATGATGCAGTTGGAGTGACGGTGTTGGTGGAATCAATGAAGTTCAGAGAGGCACAGAATATCCCTGAGAGGATGTTACTAAGTTCTTTCCAGGCTTTATCAACACTGAATGAGAAATATAAGAGGCAACAAGTTACACAACTGTTTCTCTCCCCCAAATCTATATGGGTCTGTTTGAAATTAAAAGTTTGTATAGTGTATTTGATAAATGAATAGATCATTGCAAAGAGAGCACTGTTAATAAATGTGTAAATATCACTACTGGAGCCTTAACCAGACAACAATAAAACAAGGGCTTTGGAGACAGCCAGAAAGAAATGAGGTTATTGAGCAGTGACACTGGAAGGAGGTCCATGAAAGTAAGCTAGAGATGATATTTCTCAACACACAAAGACTACAAAGGTATCATGGTTGGGGTGGGAAGAGGAGAAATAGAATCTTGTCAACGTACGGCCCACAAAATAATTACACTTGCGCCAATAGTGAATACAAATATTCTTTACAGAACATCACAGATGTGCACAGTACATTGCAAACACAGGGTCAGATCCTGGCACCCTTAGAATGAATAGCAACTTATTCCACACTTTCTTCCAGACATCTAGAACATTACAAATTCTCCCTTGTGAGTGCAGTTCTCTAACCCAAGGGAGACCACGCTGCAGCCCAATCTACAGTGCAGTGACTGTAGGTGACAGCAGATGATGGAGAACTATATGTTGGGACCTGTAGGGCCAAATTCACCAATGAAATAAATAGATGCAATGCAGTTTATTTATAGGTGTTTCTATGCCCTCATTGCCATAATATCCAAGCATGCCCATTTATGCCAGCAGATGAATCACCCCACAATATTTAGAGGCTACCGATCAGTATTAAAAATGTGAGTAACTGCAATATAGTCCATTGCGTGTCAGTCAGGTGTGGACTTTGGGCTGATGGGAAGAGGCCAGTGCCACACCATTGGGTGGGTGAAACTTGGGCATTGCCCCCAGCTGTAACTTTCTTTAAGAATGGTTACTGTGGTACCACCCAAGACACTTACTCAGTGACAGAGTCCTGGAACCAGACCCAGAGCTCGGCCCCGGCTGGAGCTTGCAAGTAGGGTTGTCCCCAGGTCCGTGTTCGCCAGAAGCCCTGAGTGAGGGACAGGTGCAGCTCTCGCACCAAGTACTTGGAGATGAGCTGACCCAGAGCCTTGGGGAAGAGCCTGTAGTGAGAGACTGCCGGGAGCAGAGTGAGCGGCACACGTGCACGGTGAGTCCAGGAGATCGTGTGCCCAGTCATCCCGTACCACCCAACGCCCCGACAGCCCTGAACCGAGCCTCAGCCCACCATTCATCCTGCCTCACTGCTCCCTGGTGCAGCACAGCCCCAGCCCCGGGCACTGAGGCAGGACGGTAACGGACCAGCTCCCCCCAGCCCAGAACAGTGCCGCCCCCCAGGTTACCAACCCCGCCCCGGGGCTCGCCCACCACAATCCAGCCCCGCCCCTCACCTCCCTCCCGGTGCAGCTCCGAGTCCCAGCGGGCCCGGAACTGGAAGGTGGCGGCGAGGTCCCCGGAAGGGAGCGGGCTGAGCAGCAGCTCCTCCCGCAGGCTGTCCCGGGGGGGCCCCGTCGAGCCGCCCGGAGACCCCAGCAGCAGCAAGAGCCCCAGCACCGCAGCTCCAGCCCCCGCCATCCTCCACACTTCCGCTTCCGGCCCGCTCACCCAATGGGGAGGCACTTCCGGCACCGACCGTCGCGAGCCTGCCGGGAAGGGCGGGGGCGGGTCGAGGGGGTTGCTCAGGGACTTCAAGCAGAAACGGGGCGGGGCCTTAGTTCAGCCCCGCACCAGCAGCGTCCCCGTTGCCGCGGTGACCCTGAGTTCCCCAGCGCGCATGACGGGGTCTGGCGCGGCCGCGGGGGCCACAGGCGCGACACACGCACCCCCTGGGCTTGGCCTCTCGCGCAGGGAGTTGGACCCACGTGGCTCGTCCCTTTCACAGCCCCCCATACACACTAGCACGGGGGGCGCTGCGGGCAGCTCCGGGTCTGCACGCGGCTCTCCGCAGCGGGGAGTCCCCGCTCTGGCCTGATCAGCCCTTGGGGCCGGGGAGCCCGGTTAGTGTTGCTTTCAATGGGACATGGGCCCACCGAGAACTGACAGGACTGCGACCCACCAACTGGCCTCACACAGGCCATGGGGCAGCGACAGAGGGGGGCCTTTGGGTCACCTTCCAGCCAGGGCCGGCTTTAGGCCAATTCCACCAATTCCCCCGAATCGGGCCCCATGCCTAAGAGGGCCCCGCGCCCAGTGGCAGGGCTGCCGGGGTGGGGGCAAGTGGCCGAGAATCCCTTCCCTGGCTAGAGGCTCCTTTTTAATTTTTACTCACCCGGCGGCGCTCCGGGTCTTCGGCGGCACTTTGGCGGCGGGTCCTTCACTCACTCCGGGTCTTTGGCAGCACTTCGGCAGCAGGTCCTTCAGTGCCGCCAAAGACCCGGAGCGAGTGAAGGACCCACCGCCGAAGACTAGGAGCGCCGCCCGGTGAGTACAAGCCCCACGTGTTTTTTTACGTTTTTTTTTTTTTTTAGTCATCCCTGCCGGGGCCCCGTCGAAACTGTTCGAATTGGGCCCCGCACTTCCTAAAGCCGGCCCTGCTTCCAGCCTGCTCTGGGACTGGACTGGATCTGATGCAGTGCAAAATGCCCCTTATCTTATTCCCTGCCCCGAGCTAGTTAGTACCCCAACCTAGAGTCACACTGGAACTTGTTCCCTAGAGGTGAAGGCCTCTGCACCCTGTTGCCTAACTGCAAAGACAAATTCTCTGGCCTGTCCCAGTTCTGTGGAGTTGTCACCTTTCTTAGCTATGGATATTTTTTTGGGGTGGGGTGGAATATAAATCAACATCTGTTTTTCAAGGTGATAGAACATGGATTATCCTGTGAAAATGAGTATTTTCTGATATTATCATATCCGATCCAACTGGGGTCCATCTAAACCAGTGGCTTGTCTCTGACAGTGGCCTGTAGTAGATACTTTTGCAGTTGCTAAAAACACACAATAGACAGTTACGTAATAATTTGCCCAAAGAGGAAGTTGCTTCCTAATACTGAAAGCTAATCATGGTGTCTGCTGTGAAGCTGGAAGGTTTATATTCTATAGACCTTATGTTTACCTTAATATATATATGGATATACATCCACCCAAGCACCTCTGAAAGCTGTGTAGGTAACTGAGTGCAGATGCCAGAGTCCATCAGTAGGAGCAGGGTGTACTCTGCACTTTGCCTTGCTTTTTTATAAAATTTTTCTACATGAACGTAATGGCATGGAAATTCCAGTTCTAGGAGTGTGTTTGGGTTTTTAGGGCCTTTGTCACTTGCTGTCTAACATTCTACTGCTTGCTGCTGTGGCCAATATATCTGTGGTTTAGCACTGGGATTACTTGTCTAATGAATATCCTCCGGGCACCGCGTCCCTGGGTTTTGAAATCTGTTGAAAATCTCATTCTGGAGCTGTCAGTATGGATGACAGCAGGCCTGACCACTTCCCTCAGCACTGAACAGATGGAGCAATCAAGCAAATTCTGACCCTGGCAAACTTTCCCTTGTTTGTAGGGCTTGGTTAACAGGCTTATTGGCAGTTATTTAATTTCTTGTGGAGCTGGGATGTTGAGTTTGTTGCACTGTACAAGTGCCGGCACTGGTTTTTGCTCTCTGTGCCAGTGTGAAACAACATCTCACCAGGCCTACTCTGCGAGAACATGTTCTTATTTTCTACAGGGGCTGTGTAGGCAATCATGTTTAATTCCTGCACTCATTTTTAATGTCTAATTACATTCCCCACTAGAGGGCAGACACGACACACATTTGAATCTGAAATTTTATTGAACCATTAACCCCATGACTACATTGCAATCTCCTCAGAGTTAATGGATTATACAACACAGGGCAGGTTTAGCATCTCACTAAGAATAGTCTGACCTGCCTACCGGAGCATGGTGCAGCCTTTCAGCAAAGCTTTAACATATGCTAAAGAGCAGGATCTTACATTATAGGGTAGACACAGTGCAAAGAGCTAGCCGTGCAAGAGACCCCCCCGGTTCTGCCCTGCTTATCCTTAACTATATATAAAAGCTAATCACATCAGTTTGTATCTCAGTCTCTCAGCCAGACAAGCAGCCAAGACAAAGTGCTGTGTTTTTTCCCAGTAGATGTGTATGTAAAAAATAATTCCTAAAATACCACAGTCCAAACTTGTATCATTTCTGCCATCTCCAATGTCTGGGGCATATGCTGAATTCCAGAGTTCCCAAATGAACAAAGATAATGAATGAGACTGCAAGTCTGTCACGGATTCCATGACTTTCTGTGACCTCCGTGACTTCTGCAGCGGCTGGTGCTGGCTCGGGGGCTTCCCAAGCCGGGCAGCCCCTGGGCCAGCAGCAGCAGTTTGGGTGTGTGGGAGGGGGCTCAGGGTTAGGGGCAGGCATTGGGAGGAGCGGGGGGCGCTTACCTTGGGGTGAGGGGGCTCCCCGGCTCCCACTGGCATGGCCCTGCAGCTTCTAGGTGATGGAAGAGCCAGGGGGCTCCGTGCGCTGCCCGCAGGCCCTGCCCTCTCAGCTCCCATTGGCTGTGGTTCCCAGCCAATGGGAGCTGCGCAGCCGGCACTTGTGGCGGGAGCAGCACGCGGAATTCCCTGGCCCCTCCACCGCCTAGGAGCTGTAGGGACATGCAAAGTCGGGTAGGTAGCTTGACAGCCCCACCAACCCCCCACCCCCTCCCCCCCAGCACCAGCAGGGATCCCAGGCTGTGCATCGCTGCCCCCCCCAGCACTAGTGGGGGTCCTGGGCCACCTCCCCCAGCACCCATGGCACCCCCTGGACCACCTCCCCCAGAGCACCCATGGCCCCCCGCCCAAGTTTTAGTTAGGGGTATACAGTAAAAGTCATGGACAGGTCTCAGGCTGTGAATTTTTGTTTGCTGCCCATGACTTTTACTAAAAATACTCATGACTAAAACGTAGCCTTAATAATGAATACTATGATCCACACAAAATGTTCAGAGACAAGTCTCCTATGTTGGAAGTGCTCCCTCCCTAAGTATTGATGGGAGTGCAGGAGAAGTTCAGCTAGCTCATTTAGGGCTTGATCCTGCAACGTGCAGAGCACGCTGGCTCTTATCTAGTGAAACACTTATGCTTAAGGTTAAACACATGCTTGTGAGTAAGCCCATTAACTTCAATTGGCTAGCCACCTGCTTAAATGTTTATGCTTCTCTGTATCAGGGCCAGAGTCCTCCACACCATGTAGGAACAAGTGCTTGCTCAGAAGCCCATATGGAATCTAGACACATGAGCTCTGTGCCAGGCAGGGCTTTGGAGCTGTGCTCTGGCTCCGCTCCAGGCAAAAACCTGCAGTTCCACTGCTCTGGAGCTGCTCTGGGCTCCAGCTCCAGGCTCCGCTCCAGAACCCTGGTGCCAGGACTTTGTAAGAGAATGTGAGGGACTCCAGGCCTAGGAGATTGCATGGGAGCTGCAGATGCTGCACAACAGAAGGTCTTGCTGGAGAATGTTTTGAACCACACCCAGCAGCTGGAGAACACCTGCCACCATTCTGACTTGCAAAGGCACAAACAAGCACTCAGTGCAGCCCCAAGCAATACCCCAAAACTCACAGTGTATGCCCAGCCCTAGCCCAAAACCACTGAGACCTGGAAGAGCACTCCTGTAATGAACATGCCAAGCTTCTCAGCACAGGGGTGGAGACTTGCAGTACTGGAATGCTTCAGCTACACATGAGCCAGGATGGCCAGAGGCACTAGACACAAATTCTCTGGGCTTAGGAGACTCCCTGCACCACTCTGTCCACAGACTGCTGCAAACCAGCTGAAATCAGGGTCCTGGGGGCAGTCCTTGCTCAGCAGTGGCCATTCATTTCTTGGATTTTTCCATGGGTTTAGCTGATTGCTAGGACTATATTTGTGCTGCCCCCGTCTCTCGGGAGTTGCCAATCTGCTGAGTCACTTCCTCTTTTCAGACCTTTCTTTTCCCTTTATCCTCTTTCTCTGGAAAGTGCTTTATGAGGCAGTATAGTGGACAGAATGTGACTCATCTGCACCTGGCTTTTCATTTGATGGTACTTGGGATGCTAAATGCTGCAGCCAGGGTCCAACAGTGTCTGCTAGTATGTGTCTAGCTACTATGCAGCTCTGAGTGCTCCCTGGGAAATGGCCTGGATCTGGAGCAATACCCAGCCTCTGTTATTTATACACCAGACTCCTCTCCTTGAGGATGCTCCACTTCCGTCATGGCAGTGACTTTGTTTTTCCTGTTACATAGTCTCCTTGTGGCCAAAGCTTTCCTGTATTAGATCAGATGGTGGCAGTAGCACGCCTCCCTAAAATGGTGATGCAGCCGGATCTGTGTGTGGCTATGCTCATTCCCGAGAGTAGGAAGAGGGCAAGACAAATAGCCAACAAGGAAGGGGGTCAAAGTGACAATCTGTCCTTGTAACACAGCTAGCCAGAGCGCCAACAGCCATGCTGGGTATTCTGCTGTGCTTAGGGGGCTACTCTGCTGTTGCTGCACCTGATAATTGGTGCTAGAAGGGTCATACAATTCATGGGCAATTGCATGAACACACTCATGGGATCATGTTACCGATCACAGTGCTCCCACGCCCACCAGCCCTGCTGGTTTAGTGTGGGAATCAGTACATTCTCACTGCGATCTCAGGCTGTCTCCTCTGTAAGCACAAGTGCAATCAAAGCCCTTTGAAAATGCAAAGCACCATAGAAGTGCTCAGTATTATTATTGGGATGGGTTGGTGATTTGCCCCATTAACCCCCATAGTTCTTCTCAGCGGTGGGTAATGAGGACTATGCCACTTGTATTTATGTTGGGCAGAGGAATGGCCACTGGATTGGGCTGGCGCCTGGTCTGGGAACGAAGTTAAGACCCTTGTTCTCCGGCGACTGAGAAACTTTGGCTCATCTGCTACTGAGGTCTTGTCCTTGGTAGTATGGCTGTAATTGCTTCATCCCCTGCCTTAAGCCTGTCTCCCCTCCCTGAGGCTCTCCTCTTCCTCATTCTGCAGCCGCTTCCTAGGCCAGCCCCTCATCCCCACCAACCACCAGGCATTCATGGTTCTCCAATAACACACACCATCCCTACGGCTTATTTGACAGGAGTGTAATTTCTCTGTAGGCTCTTGTTACACATTTGCCTAGAAGGGGGGGTCCCACTGGGACTGGGGGACTGCGATCCTGCGGGGAGGCCTTGCCAGGAATGGGCACAACTGAGGCCATGGCTCGTGTAGCAGTTCAGGTGAGTGAAGCGGGAGAGTTAGTAGCAAAGCCTGAAGAGTTAATTTCTGAAGCACTACACTACCCCTCTGTTTCTGCACCACTCTCCTGGCTGACTGAAGAACGTGCTGAGGGAAGCCGTCTCTCCGCTCCTTGGGATGGGGAGACAGCTCAGGTTGTACTGAGCAGGCGTCAAACAACCAGCAGCCTTCCTTCCTCTCATGCTGGCAGGTCCATGCGGAGGGTGGATGAGGAGAGAGCAGGGAGCCTGCTGCTAGCTTCTGGCCGCCTGTGCTTCAGGACTGTCCTCCTGGGGCTCATCCTCATCTGACTGCACCACGGGGGTCTCAGCCCCCTCCTCGCTGGTGTCCAGGCTGTTCAGGTCTGTGGACACGGAGGATGTGGACGAGATCCGGGATTTGATCTCGGCCGCATTGGGCACTTGCAGGGTGATTTCCTCCTGGTAGTGGCTGGGCTCTGCCCAAGGAGAGAGGCAAGATTAGCAGAAGAAACCAACATGCTAGCATCTTTGCAGGCCTTGTGCCCAGCCCCCTTCACCTCCACCATACCCCTCTGCAGGCAGGCTGTGCCTTCATCCCTTTCCCAGCCCATTGCAGGGGCTATAGATGTGCAGAGCGCCATTTCAGCAGGGGCAGCGACTCTGGTACACAATGTTTCTAGGCCCTTTAGGAGGAAAGGCGATGAGGCTGGAACTATCCCTATCAGGAGAGGTGGGGGGTAGGAGGGATTTGGGTGGGAGTCACTGGGCTCAAAATTCTTATTGTCCATGAGCAGAGAGACATGAGCTGGCCGTAAGCAGGACTGAGCTGCTGAGCTACCGATCCCTTAGCCCGACTTTGATCCCCAGCACGAGCCAGGCTGCTGCCAGAGCCGGGTCTCCTTCCCCAGTCCCAGACTTTGGCAGCAGGGCATGTGCCTCACATTCCTTCCCCATTTTTGGCAGTGGAGCCTTTTCCGTCTCGCTTGTAAAATTCCAGCTTGGGGCCTTCACGTGTGAGGCCGTTTAACTGGAACAGAGGAGAATCTGCCGCTAAATGGCTTGACTCATTCTCAGAGTGACTCATTCTCAGAGTCTCTGCAAGGAGTGCAGTATGGGGTGATCAGGCTGCCGATGCCGCCTCCTCCTCCCCCATTGGGGTCCCCCTCCCCAGGCAATGAGCTCAACACAGGGTAACTGGGGTCTGCATGGCTCCCCACTCCCCATGTGAGGAGCCCAGCCTGGGGCCACGATGGTGCTGACACTGCCCCCAACAGGGAGCTCAATGCAAGACAGTCAGGGTCTTGGCACCCCCACACTTTGTGCAGAGAGCTCAGCATGGGCAATCAGGGCCCAGGGGAGAGTGAGCATGTGAGGAGTGCAGCAGGGTGTGATAGAACAGTGGCTGCTCTAGAGCAGTTTGGGGGGACAAGAATTCAGTCTTACAAACCCTAAAAAGCTCAGAGTGCACCTCAGCCCTGGAAAACTTGGATCCGTAATTCTCTGCTCCCAGCAATGGTGGCTGTAGTGTAGACAGGGGACAGGTGTTTGTACAACAGTATCCTTCCCTAAGATTAGATGTCGTGATGCTGAAAATGCCTGTGCCCTTTCTACACGGCAGCCTCCATTGCTCATATTGCTGATGGAGCTGTACTAGCGGAGCTGTGCGGGTGTGAACTTTTCCAATCCCACAGGCCAAAGCCCCAAGTTTGTTGCCCTTCAGGACTGAAGAGAGTCACAGCAGGGCTTGGACTGGATCGACGAACTGACCAGCTGGCGTGAAGGTTGGGGGGCAGCAGGGAGCAAACAGGGAGGGTTGCGTACATACCTGGCAGGAGACCGGCAACATTGTTATCCTCTGTCCCACAGCTGAGAAACACGTCCACGGTGTCCTGGTCAGACAGGTCCATCATCTCCATCTGCTCCAGCATGTCCACATTCACCTCCATGGAGGAAATGCTGCCCAGTGGAGCTGCAGAGACACGGGCCAGAAAACAAGGGAGGGCCCATCACTAGTGCCAGCCAGATGAGAACCTATTAGCCCTGGACCAGCAGCACTGAGAAGACAATGCCATGGGAGGCCAGCTTGTGGGACTAGCCTACTGGCTTGTTTATAGTGTGAGCTCTTCAGGGCCCTTATCTTTATGACCTGTTCAGGGCTCTATAAATAACAGGTCACCCCCTCTGCACTGCCTTCCATCCCATTCTGTGTGTGACAGACACCTCCCCCTAGCCCCGGGCGGGCGGCACTTACGTCTCCTGTGCTCTATCTGCAGGTGGGACATGGGGAAGAAGAAATCCACATCATGCTGGAAAACCTCCTCAAAGAACTTCTGCCTGTCACGTAATTTGAGCTGCTGCTGCATCTGCTCTGGCTCCAGTCCCCGCTGCCCATGCTCCATGTCAGCTGTAGAGGAACAAGGTGGAAGATCAGGCACAGGCTAGATGCAGTCAGATGGGGCATGGGAGATCAGCCAAGGCCAAGAAGGGCTGCATAAGTCCACCCTATTCCTTCTATCAGTGTCCTGCAGGATAGGTATTGGTCTCCTGCTCTACTTTATCCATGGGGGTGCATTGTGATTTGGTAGCAATGGAAGAGGTATTACAGGCCATGGAGCTTGCTCCAGCAGTGCAATCTGTGCTGGGGGCCACTACTACTGACTCTGCTCCTGTGATACAGCCCAGTGTGGTGTCCACAGCTGCAATGACTGTCTCATACTTTGGGCTTCCCCACCTTTCTTCCAGGGTTCTCAAAGCGCTCTACAAACTTTAACTCTCACCCCCTCCGTGAGAGGGGATTAGTGTTCTGTTATCCTCATTTTCCAGAGAGGGAAACTGAGGCACGGAAAGCAGACGTGACTTGCCCAGGGTCACCCAGTATCAGAGCCAGGAATAGAATCAGGTCCTCCTGACTCACAAGCCTCTGCTCTAACCACTAATCAGCGGTTCTCAAACTGTGGGTCGGGACCCCAAAGTGGGTTGCAACCCCATTTTAATGGGGTCACCAGGGCCAGCATTAGACTTGCTGGGACCCAGGGCTTGGGCTCCGGCCCCCTGTCCGTCCCCCCCAGGGCAGTGGGGCTCAGGCTCCAACCCCCTCTCTTCCCCCACCCGGGGCAGCAGGGCTCAGGCTCCGGCCCTCCACCCCCGGGGTCATGTAGTAATTTTGTTGTCAGAAAGGAGTTGTGGTACAATGACGTTTGAGAACCCCTGCACTAGATGACACTCCTGCCTTGCTTGGCAGAGAAGAAACATGGCAGCCCAGATGTTGACTGTTCAGGACTGTAACCAGAGTGCTCAGGTGTGCGTGATATGGGGTAGTCTCAGCTCCAGCCTGTCACACTCTGGTTTTCCTGCTGCCTAACAAAGGGTTAACCAGAGAGTTGCCTTTGAATATTAACACAGCAGAAACTCTCCCAGGAACAGGAACTGACCCTGAGTGCCAGGGATACTGGACTGAGAAATGTGATAGTAATAAAATGGCATTAACACCCCCACCTCCGCCTACAAACACTCCCCTCCGTACACCAGTCTATAATCCCAGTCCCCCCCACACACACACACACATACAGACAAACAGGCTCCTCCATTCGCCCCACCCCCCTTCACACACAGCCAGCCTGGATCTTTGCATTTGCATTCCTTTCATCCCTCCCATGGTTTAACTCTGCTCCCAAGAGCAATGAGGAGCCACTGAGGGAAGAGGGCTGAGCCCTCCGCAGGGAACAAGGTGATGGAGGGCCAGTTCCTCCTAAGCACAGCAGGGCCTGTCTCTGTCCCTCCCGCTTTAGGAAAGCAGAGGAGCAAAGAACCTGCAGCCCTTCTAGCTTGGCCAATTGGTTTCCTGGGCCCAGATCCGCTAAGGTGTTTGAGTTCAATGGAATTTAGGAGCCTAAATACCTTTGAGGAACTGGACCTTGCTGGTTTATTCCAGCAGCTGCCTGGATGCTCCCAGACTGGAGTCTCATTCCAGGATCCGACTCTGCTACTCTTGGCCAGGCAAGGAAAATGTGACAACCCAGCCGGGCAGGGCAGAAACCAAGGAAACCAAACAAACATTCTAGCCTGTCCCCATCCCAGCACTGACCAAACCCACCTCCTGCTGCCGGAAGCGGGGGCAGGGGGGAACCCAGCAAAGGGCAGCAATTGCATGGGATCCCCACCCTGGCTGGCGGGGGCTGTGTCTGTATCAGGACCAGAATGTTATAACATAGGACCCCAGAGGAAACAAACTTCTTCTTCCCTCCCCCCCAACACCTGCCCCAGGGAAACCCCTCAGGGCTAAACTCCCTGCCCAGACACCTGCCCCAGGGACACCCAGCAGGGCTAAATTCCCCCCCTCCCAATACCTGCCATAGGGAAACCTCTTAAGGGTAACCTTCTTCCCCATCAGACATCTGCCCCAGGGAAACCCCTCAGGACTATTCTCCGTCCCCTACCCCCCACACACACACCTGCTGCAGGGAAACCCTTCAAAGCTAAACACCCCCCTCCAGACACCTGCCCCAGGGAAACCCCTCAGGGCTAAACTCTTGCATCTGAAACATACCAAACAGGAACCAGCTGCCAACGCTGTGTGACTTATACTCCTGGTGACCTGCACGTTTCCCCCGGGGTTCTGTATTCATTTCTGGTTCTGCTTGTCCCATTACTGCTGGGCCCATTTCCAGGCTCCAACGCACCTGGCATAAGTTCTGGTTCCAAGATGCCCAGCCCAGGTCTAGGCCTCCCCACTTACTGCAGCCAGAGAGCTCAGTGCCAGCCCCTGCTGCTGTCTGTCTCCTTGTCCATCGCCAAGGGCTGGGCTGGCAAGGTGCCCATGAGCCAGGATCTCACACACTTTGCCAAGAGACTAAACCCCGTGTTGAAAGCGCCTTAACAACATGTCGAGATTAAGCCCATTTTACTTTCCTTGCTGGTCTCACCATCTGCTGCTGCACTGGCCAGGAGCTCATTCTCCTCCTTATCCTGGGGCAGGGCCACACAGAATCTAAGCCCCCCCACCCCTTCGATCCCACACATACTCGCTAATCCATCAGCAACTCCAGAGCTGTGTCAGAGAGTCTGGGAGGCAGAGAAGGGCTGGGGGAACAGCTATGGCACAGAGGCAGGAAGGAGACTGGGGTGGTCTAATTACAAAGCTCTGGGCTGCACAAAGAACAGGTTAACCCTGGAGGATTGTCTCTCCCTCAATTAGCATCGAGGTAACTCTGGGCCCCTTTGGCAGCCCCTGCAGGGTAGCTAATGACTAAGGCTATGATTTAGTCATGGAGGCCACAGCAGTCACGGATTCCGTGACTTTCCTGCACCTCCATGACGTCTAGGGCTTCAGGAGGCGGAGACGGGACTGTGCGTCCCTGCCCTGAAACTGGGGCTGGCTGGAACCAGGACGCTGCAGCCCTAGCCCCACAGCTTCCGCCAGGAGCTTCAGCCAGGGATGCACTCCCCAGCCCCACGGTGTCCCGGGCTTGGCGGGGGCTGCAGATGGAGCCGCGCGCCCTAGCCCTGCGGTGTCCCAGGCTTGGCGGGGGCTGCAGCCAGGGCCGAGCACTCAAACCCTGCGGTGTTCCAGGCTTGGCAGGGGCTGCAGCCGGGGCTGTGTGCCCCTGCCCGCCGGCTGCACTGGGGACAGTGCATCCCCCTCGCAGCTTCCATGGCCATACGCCACCCCCAGCTGTGGCTGAGGCTTGGTGGGAGCTGCAGCCAGGGCCACACACCCCTGTCCCGTAGCTGTGGCCCGCTGGTGTGGGGGCTCGGCCTGACCATCCCCTCTGCGATGGGACTCCATTCTTCCCCCCTACATACCCCTGCCCCCAGGGTATTTTTAGTAATGTCACGGACAGGTCACCGGCTCCGTGAATTTTTGTTTATTGCCCGTGACCTGTCCGTGACTTTTACTAAAATAACCATGATAAAATCTTAGCCTTACTAATGACACAGCCCAGCTGCATGGAGCCTGCCCTATTGTGCTTTCCCACCAGGGCAGAGTCACCAGCTTCCCACTGCTCCAGGAAAGCTGCAGCTGTAGCATTGTTGGAATCCCCGGCTAACAGGCTGGACCATCCAGTGGCTTGTCACAATTTTCCCAGGGAAAGTGGCCAGCAAATTCGAGTAGTGCAGAGAAGCCAAGGTTCAGGTACTGGGGGTGTTAAGCAGCTCTAGTGAAACCCCTGAGAGCTGGGGACACTTTGGAGAAGGTGATCCTGAAGTTCTTGCACCTCACACTCCTTCCCAAGGGCCCTCATTCCCCATATCCTTGGCATCAACAGCGTCCACAACCACAGGCTGGCTTCCACAACCACAGCGTGACTCTTACTATGTATTTGTACAGCACCTAGCACAGCGGGGCCTGTCCTCAGGCAGGGTCCCTAGATACTATTGCAATATCAATATGAACCTAACAGATTAATAATACTGCTGTTTGGGGGCCCAACAGCCGATATGTTACAACTTCACTTTCCAGTAGAGCAACAAGCACCATGTGATCTACTTGGTGCACCTATTCCATTGGAACAGGGGACACAGTGGAAACAGGGACACACTGACCCCAGTCACTCTAGTATTGGAGGAAAGCACAGTGCCCTGGGTTCCCTTTGATTTGAGCCCTGTCTGTAGAGGTGAGCTCCCAACCTCTGCCAGGAGGAGGCACTGTCTGTATGCAGAGGGGAAGGGGGAACGCACAGCTATTCCAGTCTCAGGCCCTCCCTGCAAGAACATTGCAGGATAAAGGGTAAGGCCATCCTAAGAGTTTGCAATTTTCTACACTGTTAATGCACACATTGTACATCTCTCTCCCAAGACATGACAATTACAACCATGGGATGTTCCAGGCACCCAGGAGGAGATGCAGGGAGGTGGCATGGGTTGGTACACTCACAGCTGGTGCTGGTGTGTTACTCTCACTCAAGAGCTGTGCTAGAGCCTCAGTGGGGAAGATGTGCCTGCATTTATTAGCAAACTTGTCTGTAAATTCCTTGGCGAGCTTTTATTAGCCAGCTGAGTAGCCGGCACTGAAATACCATTATGTAACTAAGGCAGGCATCAAGCAAGATGTGCAGCGGGGTGACTGACTGGTGACTGCAGTGAGAAACAAAGATGGAGCCTTTTCCCCCACTTCCTCATCTCAGCTCCCTCTCTCCCCTCCCCCTCGCTCTGTTCCTGTATCTCAGGCACTCTAGGAGGCCAAGAGCTCTGCTCATGTATTTGCAGCTAAATAACTGCCATGGAGGAAATAAAAGAGACTAACATTCCCTGTCTCTGCCCTTCGCCATGTGACTGATGGTCACATTCTCCTCGCTGTCAGTCGCTGTGATTGTCTCATCAGGATGGCATGTTCCCAGCAAGTGACACACACACTCACACAATGCAGCCCCTGTGCGCTGCAGGGAATTCATTCTGAGGTTTAAATACCTGCTGGTGGTCTTTTTTACAAGGCACTCAACCAATGGGCTGAGGCTTATGCACATTCGCAGCTGGGACACAGCACTGCCTTTCCTGGATCACTGACCCCCCAACACGTCAGCCTGTCACTTCCCAAGAGCGTGAAATGGCACCAGGCTCCCTGCTGCCTTCAAATCCTTCCGGCTCTTGCTGCTCATTAGGCATCAAAGCCTATAGAAGAACTGGACCTGAATGCAAGTGTGGGGACTGAAGGGAGAGGAGCCAGCCTACCACAGGCCCGTGAGAAGGAAACAGATATGGGGATTTCCTTCTTCTGCCATTGCTCGGTTTCTTCGGTCCCAGGCTCTCCCAGCAGCAGGAAGCAATGTAAGGAGCCAGGGGAGGTGTTCTGGCTCCAGAGACTCCAGTGCCACCCTGCCTTCGCAAGATGTACTGAAAGAAACAGGGCAGATATGCTGGCTGGGTTGCACAGCTGGAATTCTCTGTCTCTCAGCACGAGACCCTGTAGGGTGACTGCAGAAAGGCCAGACATGGAAGGTGCTCAGCTCCTCTATTCCCCATCTTCCTGCAGGAAGCATAATAGTGAACAGTGCAGGAGTTCCAGCCACAAGGAGCTCCCAGTCCCAGCTATTCCACACCAGCAGGGAATGGTGCCGAGCATTGGCTTTGGGTAGCTCCCAGCGACTGAGGGTGACATGAGCCCTGGGAGTGATATGGCTGAATGGATTATTTGGGACACAGTGAGATCTTTTCATTGATTTCTTGGGCTGAGCACTGAGCACACGGCAGCTTGTCTGGCCGTGTTTCCGCTGGGAGTGGACATGTTTGTCATTTCCCCTTGTCCTGCTGGATCCTAGTACAAACCCCACTCTGTGCACCAGGCAGTCTGAATGGATGGGGGCGGGGGGCTTGTTAAAGGAGGCACAATCCAAGAGGAGATGGGGAGAAGGTTTTCATTAATTGATGTCTCTTTAAATCCCTTGAAAACTCCCCAAGAGATTAAAGAAACAGAGTAAGCCATGAATGGGGCAAAGTCAGGGGGAAAGGGGAGGTTAACAGAGTATAAATGAGGGAAGAAGGTACATTCTGCAGGGTGTGGATCAGTTCTCTAGGGAGCGACTCCAAGGAGCACAGCTTCACACCCGATCTGGCCATGCCATGACGGGGCATTCCCTCAAAAGCATCACCCCAGGCCCTGTGAACCGGAACAGGGACACACTGACCCCATTCACACTAGTGGTGGAGGAAATCACAATACCCTGGGCTCCCTTTGATTGAAGCCCTGTCTATAGAGGTGAACTCCCAACCCCTGCCAGAAGGAGGCATTACACGGAACAGGTCGGGACAGTGAGTGTGGGGGGAGCTCGCAGCTACTCCAGTCTGAGCCCCTCTCAGCAAGAACATTGCAGGATAAAGGATAAAGCCACCCTAAGAATTTGCGACTTCCTTCAGTCTCGGGGTGAGGCAGCTAGAACAGAACCATTGGAATGACCTAGAAGAGGCCTGTAGCGATGAGCTGACCATAAACTGGATGCCTGGAACCTGCCGAATGCTCCTGTACAAATTCTCTGCGCAGCCTCCCTCTCAGATTCCGCATCTGGCCTCGTACCGCAGCAAAAGGAAAAACTTAAACCCAAGCCTGCCGGGTGAGAGGGAGTGCACAGGACGGGGAGAGGGAGGGAAGTGGTTTTAGCAGAGACAGAGCAGGAAAAAACAGGAGGGCGGAGAGCAAGAGTATCAGTGGGGTGAGGAGGTGGCACCTTGTGATCCTGATTTCTGACATGGACTCTTCATGAATGGTATTCGGTATTCCAGCCAATCCTCAACTCCTCCGTGACTCCACACTAAAAATATCCCCATAGCCCAGAGCTCTCTCCCCAGCAGAGGCCACGTCACAAGACCCTGCTATTTACAGGGCCTGATTCACTTGACATAGAACCCTGAGCAGGATAAAGCCAGGAGCGCATTCGGGAAGATGAGAGGAGGTGGGGAGGCTCATAAGCCACACAGGGGATGTTTACATAGCCCAAGGCAGCGAACCTCCCAGCCCAGGTCGACAGACTCGGGCTACAGAAGCTCGCGCTAGTGCTCTAACAATAGCGTTGTAGACAGCGCTGTGAAGGTGCAGCACGAACTGGAGCTCGGGCTCTGAAGCCTAGGGATGGGGGTGGTCTTCACAGTCCAAGCTCCAGCACAAGCCACAACTTCAAAGTGCTGCCCACACAGCTATTTTTAGAGCGCTCGGGTGAGTCCTGCTAGCCTGCGTCTGTCGACCCGGGCTGGGAGGCTCGCTGCTGCAGGCTGCATGGACAGGCAGCCTCCACACCATGTTCTGCCCCACACACTGAAGCTTTTCCAAGTCCTGCTGAGAGGCTCATTAAAGGAGCTGGGATACCACCCTGTCTCTCCTCCCCAGCTTGGCCTGGAGCTGGCCTGGCTGTGCAGAGACCTTCACCGACTCACTGTCTGCCCGGCTCCATGGAGCTTCTCTATCCGGAACACTTGCTGCTTCAGGGGTTTGCTCCTGTCCTTAGGTTCCACCGGTGACAGGGAGAGCTGGCTCATTACAAAAGCAGCTTTGCCTCTCCTGGAATGGACACCTCCTCATCTATTATTGGGAGTGGACTACATCCACCCTGATCGAATTGGCCCTGTCAACACTGGTTCTCCACTTGTGAGGTAACTCCCTTCTCTTCCTGTGGCATTATATAATGCCTGCATCTGTAATTTTCACTCCATGCATCTGAAGAAGTGGGTTTTTTACCCATGAAAGCTTATGCTCAAATAAATCTGTTAGTCTTTAAGGTGCCACCGGACTCCTTGTTGTTTTTGTGGATACAGACTAACATGGCTACCCCCTGATAAGGGAGAGCTTTGCCCATCCGGATCAGACAATGGCCCAGCCAGCCCTGGGCCCGGTTTCTGGCAAAGGTCAGTGCCTGATGCTTCACAGGAAAGCAGCCTGCACCCCCACCAAAAGGAATGCCCCCAGCTGAGGGCACATCCCATAGGGCAAGCCCTTCCTACCATCCAGCAGCTTGAGATGTGACTGCCTGGATCTCAGCATGTAGAACTACTAATGATATTACAATGGGATGTGAAAGGATGGAGGCACCAATCACTATGGGGCGTACGGGAAGAGCGACTTCAGGGGAGGCTGGTGCATGGTGACTGCGAGATGGAGGCAGGGGGTTGGTGGCTGTGCAGAGGTGAGCGGCCAGGAAATAGGGATTGCAGAGCTGAGGGCTTTGGTGAGGGAGCTGCTGCTTGGTGGGGTGGAGAGGTGCCCTGCGTGGGGGGGTGGGGGTGGAGAGGAGCTGGTGGGTGGGTTGTATGAAGAGATGTGGGAAGGCGCTGGCGAAAGGGCGCTATAGGGTGTATGGAGGTATGTGGGAAGGCGCTGGTGTACAGGTTGTATGGCTGAATTGTTTGGGGAAGGACAGAGAAGGGCTATGCCCATGGGAGGAGATGGCTGTAGTGTCCATGGGACCATTGGTGGGGGGTACTCTGCCTGGTGCCTGTTCACAGCACGGTTTGCGGCTGCTGCCTGTGGAGTCTATGCTGCTCCAGCCGGGGCCTGGCGGCAGCTTCCGAGGATGAGCCAGAGCTAAAGAATTCACTAAAAAAGGAAAGGGTTCAGAGAGTCGTGTGCCGGGGGCAAGGCATGGGGGAGCAGAGCGCCACTGGGTTAGCACTTCCACACGGACAAAACCCCAACTCCCTCCGTCAGTCAGTACCTTTGTGTACATGTACACACACACAGACACACACAGAGGGGACTGACACAGACAGAACACAGGGAAGCGTCTAGACTAAACTGTGGCTGAGCAGTAATTGCTCATGTTTGACTGTAAATTTACAGAGCAAACATTTGGCTGAGAGAGATGCACACAGTGCAAGGCTGACCCAGGTGTGGCTGAGTGGGTGTGCAATGTAAGTGTGTGAGAGAAGGAGCGAGTGGGTGTAGGTGAAAGTTGTGTGAAACAGACGGGAAGTGTGTGTGAGTCACGGGTGACGGCCAGTGCCTGTGCCCATGATATATGACACTTTGGGGACGGGGGTGAATCAGCCGGTTTCTGTACAATAGTCAGGATTGTTCTGGGCTGTTGACCACTGCAAGATAATTGTGAATCCCTAACTCAGTGTTTTAAGTGGCTTGGGAAAATGGGAGGGGGGAGGGAGGGGTTTTATGACAATCCCAGCTGCAATAAATGTTCATGCACTGGCAGGGCAGTGCTTTCACCCTTAGTGAGCTGACTCAGTTTTAATTCTGTGACCCATGACGACCCTGCCCACTTTAAGTCCCCCTGAGCTGGGCCCACGAAAGAGCTGCAGTGTCAGCAGTGTGCCCCCCTCCTGCGCGAGGCTGCCCAGGCAGGAGGCAGCTGCTGTCTGTGTGCGGGGGTGAGCGGGCACCGGCCTCCGGCTGGCGGTAGTGACTGTGCCGGGGATGGAGCTGGGATACAGGGGGTTGCTCCAAGCCCCGCTCAGTGCAGCGGGCATCAGGAGCGTGCCCTCAGCCTCACGTGGGTCTCAACCCTGGGGCGCTGTCCGGGCCAGGGAGGGTTCCTGCTGGGGAACATTAGAGCCCTGGAGCAGAGCGTGCACCGGAGGGGGAGAGGGCGCCTCCGGCACATGTCCCTCCATGCCTGCTCCCGGACAGTCAGCGGCAGGGTGATCCCACCACCGAGCCAGGGGGGACCGTCGCTGGGAAGCCACCGGACAAATAACCACCCCCGCACCAGCCTTCCCGAGAGTGGACTTACAGGGCAGCCTCCTGCTCTGGCTGTGAGCTCCGGGTCCGGACATGACGGGCAGGCGGGCGCTGTCTGCTGCAGGCAGCCCGGGGCGCGCTCAGGGTTGGGCGGGTGCAGGGGGCGCTGCAGCCCGGGGCACGCTTATCTCTCCAGGCAGGGCAGGCAGCGCTCCAGCGGGGCTGGCCCGGCCGAGAGTGCAACTGGGGCTGCCTCCCGGGCCGGGCTGGCTGGGGCTCGGCAGACTGTACCAACTGCGTGATCCGGAAAGGGGGTGGGATTGCAGCTCGCACGGTCTCCGGGCTCCCGCTGGCTGTACCAAGGCCAGGCGCTGGAGCCTGGAGGAGGTGGGGGGCTGCCTGCGAGGGAGCGCGCGGGCAATCGCCTGTGGCTGCAGGGGAGGGAGCAGGAGATGCTGAGGTCCCCGTTAGGGCGGCTGGGAAGCAGGTGCAGGCGGGACCCAAGAGAGCAGCCTGCACCCGGCTGGAACGGGGGTGTCTATGGCGAGCTTCTCAGCTCTGACCCTGCAACCCCTCTGCCCCCTTCCAGGCAGTGCAGCGCTGGCCCTGTTTGCACAGGATGGGGGCTGGCCAGGAGCACAGTGTCACCCTGAGCTGAGTGGCTCTGGCGGGCATTGAGGAACCTTGCAGTAAGGGGGCACCAGGAGCTGGGGAGGAGAGGTGACCTGCCTGGGAGACCCAGGGGAAGCAAGTCAGGTTCCTTTTCTCACCCCTCCTTGGGCCGCAGCATGGAGCTGGGGCTGAGGCTCAACTGCAGCCCAAGGCCTGCCAGCAAAGGGAGCCAAAGAAGTGACACCAGCTGGGAAAAGCCAGCATCCCTGCTGTACCACGCTGCACTTACGGCAGAAGCGGGGTGAGGGTGGGATATCAGCTTCCCTCCATCCCAGTGCAACAGGCTGCAATTGCTGTGGAGAGAGCTCAGATATACAGAGCGCAGGAACTGGTGCATCTGGAAAACCGCCTCCCCCTGCCTGATGTTAATAATTAATGTCTTATGCTTCTCTATATGCACTGCGCATATGATCATTGAGCAGGCAATGGGCTGCAGACTCCATTCTTATCATAACTGATTCCCTGTTTCTCCAGTACACAGATTCCCTTAGAGGCCTCTGTCAGCCTCATATCCAGCATGTTTTCATCATTAGCTCTTTGGCTATCATTGAAACATGCTGGGCTTGATTCTGCTCCTAATGGAGTCAATGGCAGAGCTCTCAGGAGCAGGCCCTCTATTTCCTTCCTCTGTCTCCACAGAGTGACTCAGTCCCTCCGTAGTGCCAGTGCCTGCTCTGGGCAGATAGGATCTGATCACAGCCAGAATTCACAACTCCTCAGAGCATGATCTACTCCCCATTCTCTGCATGAAACAGCCAGAAAGGGAGTTTCCCACAACCATTGTCAGTCCCACCCTGACCCAGCCCACTGCCTCAGAGGGTTTGCATCACCGCATTACCAGACAAGTGAAGATCTGATGCCACTGGTTCCATCTGATGTAAGTTAAATTAATTCTGAGGTTTCAGTTTAGCCCATGTGATTATTTATCCACATCCAAAACCCACCCCAGAGTTCCACATGACTGTTTCTGTCCATAGCCTGGGGTCAGGATTAAAGAGCATTGGTAGGGGCCCAGGATTGGAAGAGCAGAGGGACTGCAGGTCAATACTATGGGGTCCCAGCAGAGTGTTTGTGAGGGGCTCATGATTAGAATAACAGGGCCACTGCAGATCTGGATTGAGGTACATTGGTAATGTACAGAAACCTCTTGCACTGCACCTATCAGTATTATGAGTGGCTTTAGCCAGTAGTATCACTTCCTCAAATTCCTGTCCCACACCTTCCTTTCTGACCTCCCTGATATACACTCTCAGCTATGGGAGCTAGAGTCCAGGGCCAGGGAATCAGCCCAGATCTCTGCTATAGTACGTCTCTTTTTCTAAATTGGCACCAGTCACTAGCGTGAGATTTAAGGCCAGATTCTGCCACTCTTATTCACAATGAGTATTCTCTTAGTCTGCGTAGTCCCTTTGATTTTAAATAGAGCTAATTGAAGACTAAGATACTACTCAGTGGGAATAAAAGAGGCATAATCTGGCAAATAATAAATAACACAGCAAACATGCACCCCTCTGCTGTTTCACTCTTTACTGTTTCCATGGCAAAGAGTATCTTAATTCTTAGAATTAAGCAACATCGCCCCCTGCATGTAGAGTACATTGAAGCATCCTGGCGTTTTATCATAGGGCCCCACTGCCTGTTGAGTATCAGTTTTACTCAAATTAACTTAATGTAAACCAGCCCTGCAAGTTCCAACCTGGTCCCCTCTGCTCTTGGCCATAAATGCCTGGCCTGGGGAGAAAGGAGAGAGGCAGAGATTTACTCCCCATTCTCTCGCGCTACACAGCAATCCATCAGGAATGGACACCACTGGCAAATGGACACAAGGGGTCAACAGCATGTAGCCCTGCCCAGGTTGAATCTTATTTCTCTCTGACAGGTACCTGAAGGGCCTGGCTCTTTTCTTTACACTGGCATCACTTGTGGGCCCCATCAATTCTCCTTGAAATGAACTGTCTCTCTCCAGGTCATCATAGTAACTAGTGCCCAAAATTACTGAGATGACATCATAGTCACAGGTCAGCTGCAAGACCCCATTGCAAACCTAGGGGGGGAAATGGCTCTTTCATCATCATGGCACAAAGTTCAGTTCCTGCCCGAGCTCCTGAGGCAAGCTGGTAATCTGAGCACTCTGATCGTCAGAATAAAATGCAACGTGACTTGTTCCTCCTGCATTTCCTGCTCAGGTTTCTTTCTTCTATTATAGGTCTGCAGAAAACAGGAGGTTACTCAGGTCCCTGACCACTGGAACAGGGTGGGAGGATTTTGGAATAAGTCAGCTGCCAAGTGAAAGGTGAACAAGCCCCACCCAGGCACTGAATCATAAAGCAATGAAAATAGAGCTTATTCTTTATAAGCACCATGCGTAAGAGGCTGTACGTGAGATGTGGCTTGATTTGTTCAGTAAGTTGCAGGAGTAAAGGAGGAAATTGGCTTTTTGCCATGGACAGGGCAGGGTTTCTTTCCTAACAAATTACAGCTGAGCCAGAGTGCAGCCCATCCAGGCTGAAATGCCATCTCTGATGCCTGCAATCTTGCAGTTCCCTTAAAAGGAAGATTTTGGTCCAGGATAAATGAGAGCCTAAAAAGCTCCCATCTATTGAAGGAATGTGGCTGCTGTGAAGTGAACTTGTCTCACATGGAGCTAGGAAGCTTGGAGGAGAAGCACAGAGACAATGGCAGGGCTGGAGATGGTGGATGATTCCAGGTCCACTAATGCTGCTTCTGAGGCAATGTCAGTGATGTGATGGGAGGTTATACAATGGGGTAAATTAGGCTGTCTCCCATTTATGCTACTTCATTAGATGGATGCACCCGCCTGCCCTGTTCAAACCCCAATGCAAGTCACCTGCTAAAGTTTCACAGCAGGTAGCTCCTGTTTTGGGGCAGGTGATGATCACTGAACAAATACATCACTGACCTAGTTAGTGTTTGCCAGAACTGAGGAGAAGGTTCATAGCAGGAAGGAGCACCTTTACTGTCTCCCCCCTCTCTCCTGCTGGCAGCACAACGTGCCTAGAGCATAAATATTTTGAGACCTGGGGACTCAGCTAACAGAAAGTCGTTGAACTGGGCATCTCAACTGCCCCTGAAATGCTGTCCCATGCATCTCCTCCAAGGAGCCACCTCACACTCCACAGTTAACATCTGCCCCCAATAAAAACAGGAGTACTTGTGGCACCTTAGAGACTAACAAATTTATTAGAGCATAAGCTTTCGTGGGCTACAACCCACTTCTTCGGATGCATATAGAAGTGGGTTGTATTAGAGCATATAGAAAGCTTATGCTCTAATAAATTTGTTAGTCTCTAAGGTGCCACAAGTACTCCTGTTCTTTTTGCGGATACAGACTAACACGGCTGCTACTCTGAAATCTGCCCCCAATGGGTGTGAAGTGGAGAAAGGGAAATGTTTTTACCCTTGTGAGAACTTTGTTTTCTATTAGTCTGACCAGCTGCTTTATTTGGGGTCCAAACAATGAGGAATACGGCCACCAGAGCAAAAGACACTTTGACTTGCCAGTAGAGCTCTGCGGAGAACAGAAATTCCATTTCACAGAGGATTTTGAGATTTCTCTTTTTTTTTTGTCCTGAACAAACTCTGAAATCCTCTGCAAAAGAAAATCCCAAAACAGTTTCATTTCAGATCGATCAAAATGTTTCGTTTTGATTTTGACTTTATTTTAATAGTATGACAATAATTCTAATTCTAATATAGACTATAAAACAAATTAAAAAAATAAAAATAAAAGTTTTTTTCAAAAAGAAAAATCAAAATGTTTCATTCTGAAAATGTTGAAGTGGGGTTGTGGAAGCAGAAAAGTAAGATCTAGGGGTAGATGTCTTTAGACCCTTTAAGGATTGAGCAAAAAGAAACCCTAACCCTAGGAGATGCTGTTCTCACCTTTGCTTTTAGTTGATAAGAATGGAATGATGACTTAAGCAGAAACCTTGAGATAAGGTAGTGTCTGGAGGGAGTTTGTATAAACAAGGATAACCGTTAGCTGTTGATGTATGTAACGGAAAAGTATAAATACTTGTCTTTTACTGCTTGTAGGGGGAAGGTCTGCCTAAGGTCAGGAGACCCCCTGTCCGACTGCAGTCTTCCCTTGCAATTGCTCATAATAAACTGTCTCTGACTTGTTGCTAACAAACGCAGAGTGAGGACTTGTTTTCTTCCACAGGGTATTTCAACACTGTCTGAATTATTTCCCTCTCCCCTCATTTTATTTTCCTAAATGAAATTTCAGCAAAATCAATACAATTTCATGAAGCATTTCATTTTTGATGGAATTGCATTTTCAGCTGGAAAATTGCTCCAGCCAGGTTCTTCTGACCTGATCTACTTGTCAGGTTTTCCTCACCATCACCTGGTCATAGCCCACAGCCCTTCTGTGGCATCCCTCAAACCAGAGGCCATTCTGTCTGGTCTAACTGTGCTCCTAAGTCACTTGGATATGTTTGAAAATGTCCCCCACTCCCAATGATAAGTCTTCCTTACTGCTGGATTTCCCATCTTGTGTGGTCTTTTATGCTGTAAGTTGCTTGGGGCAGGGACTGTCTTTATATTAGGGTGTTGGTACAGTGCTAAGCCCACTGTTGGTGTTAAACAAATAAATCAAGGCTAATGACTAGCCAGAGCCCTGACATTCAGGAGCTTTTATCCCCCCCCCCCTTTTTCACATCAGCATGAAAATTCAGTTCACATTTTTAAAGTGTGAATTCAGCACCAACTGCCCCAGGATGGGTGTAATCTTTGCTCTGGGTGAATGGCCCACAGGGGTAAGAAATGAGTTCTGTGTCCATGGCCCCTTCACACCTTAGCCTCTCCTCTGCTGAGAGCACCAGCCCATGCCATAGGGGAGGACAGATTTTGTGATGTATGCAGCTGCACAGAGCCACCAAGACCTTTCACACAGGGGTCATCACCAACCACCAGATGGCAGTGACTTCCCAGGGCTAGCGTGGAACTGGTGGGCTATCCAAAAAGGGCTCTTGCTGCCTTCCTCAATCCCTGAGCCACATAGTCCATCTCAGTTAACACATTATTACTGTAGAGGCCTTTATCATGGACCAGGATCCCATTGTTCCAGGTGCTGTACAAACACAGAACAAAGAGAGGTTTCAGAGTAGCAGCCGTGTTAGTCTGTATCTGCAAAAAGAACAGGAGTACTTGTGGCACCTTAGAGACTAACAAATTTATTTGAGCATAAGCTTTCATGGGCTACAGCCCACTTCATTGGATGCATAGAATGGAACATATAGTAAGGCGATATATATACACATACAGAGAACATGAAAAGGTGGGAGTTGCCCTACCAACTCTAAGAGGCTAATTAATTAAGAGAAAAAACTTTTATAGTGATAATCAAGATAGCCCATTACAGACAGCTTGTGAGGATACTTAACATGGGGAAATAGATTCAATGTGTATAATGGCTCAGCCATTCCTAGTCTCTATTCAAACCCAAATTGATGGTCTCTAGTTTGCATGTCAGTTCAAGTTCAGCAGTTTCTCGTTGGAGTCTGTTTTTGAAGCTTTTCTGTTGCAAAATTGCCACCTTTAAGTCTGTTACTGAGTGACCAGAGAGGCTGAAGTGTTCTCCTACTGGGTACACTAGTCCCTTCATTTTAAACATTCAGCCAAGCTTGTTGGATTGCAATCAAATCCACAGCCTTCCTGTGTACCCTACCCATTGCCCTTTGTTTCCTTCAAAGAGCTGAAACGCAGAGAGATGGTCTGTGAACGCAGCCGCTGGTGGTCTATCAAGTCCACTATCCTGCCTGTATACTCGATGCCCCTGACCAACTCCGCAATGCTGCATATGAGGACTGATAGGGATTTCCCCCTACCCCTTGCCGACTGATCTCCCTACATCTTGAAGCATGAGAGTTCATCACCGCTGTGCCTTTGTACATATCTGCTTTACAGTGCTCTGCCCACACCACTTTCAAGAACAGTCAGACACCAGATATGGTCCCCTGGACACTATCATAATTACTAAGGATAGGAAACTCACAGCCACATTCCCAAATGTCATGGATGGTAGGCGACCCCTTGATTCCTTCATAACCCTCCTCATCAGCAAATTCCACTCAGTTGTGGAGTTTGCATTGTGAGCAGTTTGCCCCTCCCTTGCCCCAGCTATTGTTAAGAGCAGCAGAAAATGCTCCACAAATTCCCGAAGTGGTTGATCCAGAAATCCCACGAACAAAGCAGGAACTTTGATCCCTTCTTGACTGCCCATCTACCGAGCTGGACAGAGCCCCATGGCCTGCGGTGCAGGGATCCAGTGCCAACACCTCCAAGCTTTATGTAGCATGTTAGTAAGGCAGCTTTCACAGATAAACAAATCAGCAGCTCTGATCTCATCTTGAAAGGACATATCTATAGCAGATACGGGTCCCCCTCCACCCCAAACCCACAGAATTCAGCCTTTGTGTCACAGCGCCTGTCTCTTCTATGCCTCACTGATGAATCAGACACTGTGACCCCACTGAAAGAAGAGAGGAGGCAGGGGGAGTTGGGAGAAAAGAGTGAGAGCTTCAAACAGAGCAGCATTGCTAGATGCATACACAGGTACATGTGCATGCACACACACACAAACATACACACACACACTGGTAAAGCACTTTTGAATACAGCAGTGTTTTACACACAGAGACATGCTACTAATATGCTGACATGGATGCAGATGCATTGCTGGATATATATACCCATTTTAAAACACATGCATATACACATATAGGTCAATACACACTCACACCCATGTACACATACAACAGTGCCTTCAACCCAGCAACATTGCAGACACACATACACAGGTCCACCATCCCCAGGAGTAACAGGGACAGTAGCAATAGTACCAATCTTTGTTCACCTAGCCATCATGGTATTAAAAGGAGACACTACCACTCTCCTTGTACCGTATATTTGATCAGTGACTGTGTTTCCAGCCCCATTGGGGCAGCTCCACTCTCTCGGAGATCAATCTACTGAAAGGCATGTGCAGTTTCAGCTTTCCTGCCCTGTGTTCTCTCTCTTTGGCAGGTTTCCCTCCTTCCCCTCATGTTCTTTGCATCCCAGGCTTGATTTCACCTGCCTGCTTTCTGGGCACTGATTTGATATTTGTAGAAACTGGAGATGGAGAAGGCCTATTCTCTCTAGTCTCTCTTGGGGCGGGGGAAGGTGCAAGATTGTTCTCTGCCAGTAGATTTGATAGTCCATTGTTAAATGCCCCAAATGATGAGACTCACAGCCTTTGCTCTGGTAGCTGCTCTAATGCAGTGGTTCTCAACCAGGAGCCTGGGGTCCCCTGGGGGGGCCACGAGCAGGCTTCAGTGGGGTCACCAAGCAGGGCCAGCATTAGACTCACTGGGGCCCATGGCAGAAAGGTGAAGCCCCACCGCTTGGGGCTGCAGGCCAGGGCCCTGAGCCCCGCCACCTGGGGCTGCAGCCAAAGCCTGAGCAACGTACAGACTAGGGACCGAGTGGCTAGGCAGCAGTTCTGCAGAAAAGGACCTAGGGGTTACAGTGGACGAGAAGCTGGATATGAGTCAACAGTGTGCCCTTGTTGCCAAGAAGGCTAACAGCATTTTGGCTGTATAGGTAGGGTCATTGCCAGCAGATCGAGGGACGTGATCATTCCCCTCTATTCGACATTGGTGAGGCCTCATTTGGAGTACTGTGTCCAGTTTTGGGCCCCACACTACAAGAAGGATGTGGAAAAATTGGAAAGAGTCCAGCGGAGGGCAACAAAAATGATTAGGGGGTTGGAGCACATGACTTATGAGGAGAGGCTGAGGGAACTGGGATTGTTTAGTCTGCAGAAGAGAAGAATGAGGGGGGGATTTGATAGCTGCTTTCAACTACCTGAAAGGGGGTTCCAAAGAGGCTGGCTATAGACTGTTCTCAGTGGTACCAGATGACAGAACAAGGAGTAAGGGTCTCAAGTTGCAGTGGAGGAGGTTTAGGTTGGATATTAGGAAAAACTTTTTCACTAGGAGGGTGGTGAAACACTGGACTGGATTACCTAGGGAGGTGGTGGAATCTCCTTCCTTAGAGGTTTTTAAGGTCAGGCTTGACAAAGCCCTGGCTGGGATGATTTAGTTGGGGATTGGTCCTGCTTTGAGTAGGGGGTGGACTAGATGACCTCCTGAGGTCCCTTCCAACCCTGATATTCTATGAATGTAGCTTCACAGGGGCTGAGAACAGCTGCTCTAATCATTCCCCTTGTCAGGAAGTTTGCCTCTGATATTCAGACTACACTCTCCTTTTCTGAATTTCATCCCACTCATCTCAGGTGCACCCCCTGTGTATGACACCGAATCATCCCACTCTCGCTGTTTGTTTAGCTCTTCTTACCTCCCAGAAATCAGCCCCTCCAGTCCCTGAATGCCCTTCTATCAAGTATTGAGCAGCCCAGAACTGGACATGATATTCCACGTGTGCTCACACCGGAGCTGTGGAAAGAGGTCTGTAGGACAGTTCCTCAGCAGTCTCTACTGGACTTGGAGCTCCCCGTGTCAGATACATACTCACTCCAGGTAGCTGGTGCTGGTTAAGGTCAGCGAGTCACAACATCACAGCTAGAGTCATCTACACTCTATATCAGTAATACTCAGACTGCAGCTCACGAGAGCAAGTGGCTCTTTAATGTGTCTCCTGAGGCTCTTTGCAGCACATGATATTAAAACACTCTGGCCTGGTCTACACTAGGCTTTTATGTCGACTTTAGCGCCGTTATATCGAATTAACCCTGCACCCGTCCACACCAGGAAGCCATTTAGTTCGACATAAAGCTCTCTTTAAATCGATTTCTGTAATCCTCCCCAACGAGAGGAGTAGCGCTAAATTCGACATGGCCATATCGAATTAGGCTAGGTGTGGATGGAAATCGACGGTAATAGCTCCGGGAGCTATCCCACAGTGCACCACTCTGTTGACGCTCTGGACAGCAGTCCGAGCTCGGATGCTCTGACCAGCCACACCCCCGGGAAAATTTGAATTCATTTTCATTTTCCTGTCTGGGCAGTTTGAATCTCAGTTCCTCTTTGGACATCGAGGGGAGCTCAGCAGCAGTGGCAACTATGCAGAGCTCTCCAGCAGAGATGGCCGTGCAATCCAATAGAAAGAGGGCCCCAGCATGGACTGATCGGGAAGTCTTGGATCTCATCGCAGTGTGGGGCGATGAGTCCGTGCTTTCAGAGCTGCGCTCCAAAAGAAGGAATGCTAAGATCTACGAGAAGATCTCCAAAGCCATGGCAGAGAGAGGCTACAGCCGGGATGCAACGCAGTGCCGCGTGAAAATCAAGGAGCTGAGACAAGGCTACCAAAAAACCAAAGAGGCTAACGGACGCTCCGGATCCCAGCCCCACACATCCCGTTTCTACGAGGCACTGCATTCCATCCTGGGAGCGGCCGCCACCACTACCCCACCCCTGACCGTGGACTCCGAGGATGGGATCATGTCGGACATGACAGCGGACGGGGAAGATGAAGAAGGAGATGAGGAGGACGAGGCAGTCGACAGCGCTGGCACCGCTGATTTCCCCGACAGCCAGGAGCTCTTCATCACCCTTACCGAGATCCCCTACCAACCGTCCCCATCCCTTACCCCGGACACAGAATCAGGGGACGGATCAAGCAGTAAGTGCTGTAAACATGTAAACATTTATTTAAAACAGAACGGTAATATTTATACTATTAACAATGTATATTTATAAAAGTGCTGTAAACTAGTAAAAAAATAATCAGGTACAAAACAGGAATATTTACAAAGGTAACAAATGGGTTTTGCATGATTTCTCTGTCTTAGGCTCTTCTCAATTTAGTCCCAAGTATTTTAAAAAAATTTCACAATGTCCGTTACTACATGATTCCCAGGCCCAAGACGCTCCACTCCAAAGTCCCAGTGCACCTACGCGAAAATCCGGTCAATGTGGCCGGGGATCGACGAGAAATCCTCGTAGGAGAACTCCTCGTAGGTCTCGTGGAGGTAGAGCTCAAGCCTGTTGATCAGGTTCCGGGGTAGGGCGATCTTAGTGGGCCCTCCGTGGTAGCAGACATGTCCCCTCCATGCCACAATCAGGTACTCGGGGATCATGGCCCGACATAGCATGGCGGCATACGGCCCCGGTTTCTGCATGCTTTCCCGCAGCATGCGTTCTCTCTGGGTGTCCGGGATCCTCAGGAGGGTGATGTCGCTCATGACGCCCTGCTTTGAATTAGGGAGGGGACTGTTAGTATTGGGACTGCTTTACAGCCACGCGGTGGAGGGAGAGGGGCAGCATACAGGGATCTTTCCCTGGGACAGCCGCGAGGGGGTGGGACAGGGGCAGAGTTGATGCTGTCCTGATTGCTGGCAGCAGAGACTGGCATTGCTTTCAATGTGAAAGGAGGCCAGTGCTACTGCTGGAGTTTTAAGCAGCCACAAGTCTGCGGCTTACCATTATTGCCCGCTCCAGAAGTTCAGGTCTCCAGCCACAGTTCTCTGAACACTCCAAGACCTCCGCAAGTCCACAGGCACTGAAGGCGACGGCCGAAAATTCGACCTTGTCCTGAGTGCGCATGTGAGAGGTTCAGTGCATGGTCTTGTTCACAGAGAAAGACTAGGTTCTTTGTATACAATTTCATTTATCTGTCTCAGGAATTCACTCCCTTTTTAAAATTCACACAGACACATCTGCGACTGTCTCCCAACCCAGCCTGTCAGCACACTCCCAGAGGCTAGCGCAGATTAGGCGGAGGAAGAAGAAGACGCGTGAAGACATGTTCACAGAACTAATGGGCTGCTCCCGAGCCCAGGCAGCCCAGCAGACACAGTGGAGGGAGAACTTGTCACAAATGCACCGAGCAGTCATGGAACGGGAGGAGAGGTGGCGTCAGGAGGACCAACAGGCTACTGAAAAGCTGCTTGGACTAATGAGGGAGCAAACGGACACGCTCCGGCGCCTTGTGGATGTTCTGCAAGACCGGAGGCAGGAGGACAGAGCCCCGCTGCAGTCTATCTGTAACCGCCCTCACCCGCCACCAAGTCCCACACCACCCTCACCCAAAGTCCAAAGAAGGAGGGGCGGCAAGGGCCGTTAAAACTTTCAATCAACCCCTGCAGACTGCTCTAGCAGTAGAAGGCTGACATTCCCCAAAATTTCATAAGTCCTTTCCTACCCACCTCACACAAGCCCCCGTCCAAGTTTCACCCCCCACGTTTCATGTCTGGTTCGCAATAAAATGTTTGTTTCTGTTCATTACTGTTTCAGTCAGGTTCTTTTGAGGGAGAGTCTGTCTGGAGGGGGGGAAGGGGCTTGGTAATTGGACAGGACAGTCACCTTTAGCAGGGTACAGAGGCGGTGTCAGGTCCAGCATCAGGACACATACACAGTGCAGTCACTGGTTACCCTGGTCAGTCTGGGAGGTGTTTTTCATGTTTTGGGGGGGGGGTTGCTCTGTGACTTTGTGGCGGGGGAGGGCAGTTACAGATCTTATGCAGCGGTCCTTATCCTGGCTCACAGATCCACGCAGCAGGGGATCTGTAACCCTACCCCCCCTGCCAGAAAGTCACATAGCCGACACATACACACAGTCCCCCCCAGGAGTGCTGGCAGGCTCCATTGAAATAACCAGTCCACCAGTGCGGAGCCTGTCATTCCGGGAGTTTAGAAGTATCATTTGCATCAGAACACTAAACCCGCCCCCCGCCACAGTCTGCGTCCCCGGTTTAAAATATTCCCGCGAAAACAGCAATACAGACAACGGTGTTCATTAAAAAATCGAAATGATTTTATTTTTTGGGAAGGGGAAGGGGGTGAAGGTTGTATGTAACTGGAGAGGATAGTCAAAATGGACTGGGTAAAGAAACGGGGGCAGGTTCAGCTTTTCTGTCCACAAACTGAAAAGTCACTGGTTGCCCTGCTCACTCAGGAACCTAGCTTTCAAAGCCTCCCGGATGCACAGGGCGTCCCGCTGGGATCTTCTAATGGCCCGGCTGTCTGGCTGGACGTAATCAGCAGCCAGGCTATTTGCCTCTAGCTCCCACCCCGCCATAAAGGTCTCCCCCTTGCTCTCACACAGATTGTGGAGCACACAGCAAGCTGCAATAACGATGGGGATATTGGTTTCACTGAGATCACAGCGAGTGAGTAAGCTTCTCCATCTCCCTTTGAGACGGCCAAAAGCACACTCCACCACCATTCTGCACTTGCTCAGACGGTAGTTGAACAGTTCTTTTTCTGTGTCCAGGGCGCCAGTATAGGGCTTCATGAGCCAGGGCATTAGCGGGTAGGCTGGGTCCCCGAGGATGACTGTAGGCATCTCCACATCCCCAAGAGTTATTTTGTGGTCTGGGAAGTAAATACCTTCCTGCAGCCGTCTAAACAGACCAGAGTTCCTGAACACGCGAGCGTCATGAACCTTGCCCGGCCATCCGACGTAGATGTTTGTAAACCGTCCCCGATGGTCCACCAGTGCTTGCAGCACCATTGAAAAGTAGCCCTTTCTATTGATGTACTGGCTGGCCTGGTGGTCCGGTCCCAGGATAGGGATGTGAGTCCCATCGATAGCCCCACCGCAGTTTGGGAATCCCATCGCGGCGAAGCCATCTATGATGGCCTGCGCGTTTCCCAGGGTCACTACCTTTGACAGCAGTACCTTGACGATTGCCTTGGCTACTTGCATGACAACAACCCCCACGGTAGATTTGCCCACACCAAAGTGGTTCGCGACTGACCGGTAGCTGTCCGGCGTTGCAAGCTTCCAGAGGGCTATGGCCACTCGCTTCTGGACAGTGAGGGCTGCTCGCATGCGGGTGTCCTTGCGCTTCAGGGCAGGGGACAGCAACTCACAAAGTTCGAGGAAGTCCCCTTCCGCATGCGAAAGTTTCGCAGCCACTGGGATTCATCCCAGACCTGAAGCACTATACGGTCCCACCAGTCCGTGCTTGTTTCCCGGGCCCAGAATCGCCGTTCAACAAAATCCACATGCCCCATTGCCAACGTCATGTCCTGGGCGCTGGGGCTCGTGGTTTCTGACAGCTCTGTGCCACTCTCCGACTTCAGGCTCTCACGGCGGTGCCGTAGCCTCCTCGCCCGATTTCTCTGCATCTGCCTCAGGGAAAGGTGTATGATAAGCTGCGAGGTGTTGAGAACGGCCACAAGTGCAGCGATGGTCGCAGCGTGATCCATGATCGCAGTGCTGTGGCGTCCGCGCTGTCACTGACCAGAAAAGTGCGCGAACTGATTCCCGCCGGCGCTTTCATGGAGGGAGGGAGGGCGTTAGTGACGGACGGATGACGACAAATTTTTTTTACCCAGAAGGCATTGGCGGCTCGACCCAGAATTCCGATGGGCAGCGGGGACTGCGGGAACTGTGGGATAGCTGCCCACAGTGCACCGCTTCCAATATCGACGCTCGCCCCGTTAGTGTGGACTCACAAAGTCGAATTACTGTCCTTAGTGTGTCCTTAGTGTGGACACACACGTTCGACTTTGCAATATCGATTCCACATATTCGATTTAAGTAAAATCGAATTACCCTCGTAGTGTAGACATACCCTCTGTTATTAACCAGTCAGAATGCTTCTACTATGTTATTAACCAATTAAGTTATCAACTTGCACTAAGTTATTAACTTATTTGTGTGTGTGTGTGTGTACGTGTGTGCGTACACATATATACACACACACACACTATTTCCCATCATACTGTTTAAATATGAATAGTACTATAGTAAATGAAGCAATGAATTCACACTATTGTGGCTTTTCTGGGTAATTTAGCTCCTGAACAACTGAGGTCTGAGTATCACTGCTCTATAGACACAAAGAAATCAGGCCAGGAGCTCTGTAAGCTCAGAATGCCCCAGTCTGGTGGGAGTAGGCCTATAAGTCACAATACTCAGGTCTGTGAACTTGCCTCTCACTTTAGACCCACTCTACGCTGGTGGCCCTAGTCACCAGCTGAGGAGAGACAATCAGACACACCCAGGTTAGTTTCTGCTCCTTTCTTCAGAGCCCTGTTTATATCACCTTCAGAAAGAAAGAAAGAAAGAAAGAGGGAAAGGTGTGCAAAAAAAAAAAAATAACACAAACATCAGCCTGGTCAGCATTCAGACTGGGGTCCTCTGAGCTTCAGTAGCTACCAGGGATGATCCTTTCCAACCCCTGGGGGCTCCTTAGGGCGGGCGGGCTGGCCGGCCGGCCAGCCAGCTCTGGTTACTAAAGAAAACATCTCAGTCCTGACTACCCCCTTCTTTATGGGTTTAGTTCTCCTTTATATTGTCTGGCTGAGAGTGTGGGCCAATCATGAAATGCTGATCAGCTGTGTCAACTGAGTCCCAGCACCTGCCTGCCGGGCTTCTCTCGGGGACAGGGTTGGTACTCTTTGTCCCCCTTCCCCCTGGACTATTAAAGGGGCAGATTGCCCTGTTATACCCACTTTTACTTCCCTTCCCTCAAACCTATTCATTTTTATTATGAATTATTAGTATCAGAAATGCCGGCTCAGGAGAGAGGTCACCAGAAACATTCTGTATGTAATAAATCCAAAGCCAGTTCCTTTCACGTTTCCCCACCTTTTCTCACCATGAGGACAGCTCTTCACCCCTACAGCAATACCCAGAGCCCCAGGTATTGTGCCAGGAATCATGAGAGCTCCTGGTAGTTATTTATTTATTCTTAATAATAATTAAATTTGTACTGCTACAGTCCCTTTCATCTCAGGATCTCAGCGGCTTTATAAACATTAATTAACAAAGCCCCACAGCCTCAGGACTATTCTCATTTTATGGATGAGGAAACTAAGGCACAGACTGACTTTCTCAAGGTCACCCAGTGAGCTGATGGCGGATTGGGAGTGCCAGTCCCCTGCCCTGAACGTTTGCCATGCTGCTCCACTTTTTGGTTTCCTATGTTAAATTGGAAACTGTCCTATCTGGGGGAGATAGAACCCCTCACTATTGATGTTACACCCTTCTCTTTATTCCTCCCCCGGTGTGCATTACCCCCCCACCCCATCTGCAACTCCCCAGCACACCCTGTCACCCTCAATATTGACATGTGGTTTCTGGTGTCACAGATAAATGAGGTCACAGCCTCTGTCTGAATTGACATCACCCCAAGACCTCAGACCCTAGGGAGGACCAGTGGCATTTCAGAGAGAGGGAGCTCCCAGGTACCTCTCAGATATCTTGCCTGTCTGCCACAGAACCTCCCATCAAAGCCCTTACAGAACTATCCCTGAATGACAATGAAGGCCCCAGGGAAGAAGAAAGCCCTCATTCACCAGGTACAGTCAGTCCTTCTTCAGACCCTGTGATGAGTTGTAGTGATCCTCCTCCCTGAACCTCTTTGAAACTGGCAAAGGGAATGAATAGGTGGGGTGGGGGAAGAGAGAATTTGCCCTTAGACTGGAATGATGTAGACTGTAAGGCCTTTGGGGCTGGGACCTGGTTTTCCTACGTGTTCTGTATAATGCTGAGCACCTTGGTGGGGCTCAACCACTAAAGCAATAACAAACACATGCAGTAGGGAAAGTCCCAGCAAGGCCATAAATTTAAAGAAGTCTAACGTGATGCTGCACACATACTAGGGTTATCCAGCAGTGGCCTTTTAAATGTTGCACTGACTCATAGGCTCAGAGACATTAGAGATAAGAAAAAGACTGATCAGATCCCATCTAGACACTGGTTCCCCAGAGGACAGGGCAGGATTGTCCCCTACAATGCATTTGCTCGTGCTTTGTCCACTCTAGTATTAAATCTATTGCCTCAAGTGTGCCTGGTCTTTTCCTTTCACAGACTGAAGATGTGAAGACTGGAGCATGTCAGCTGAGCGACATGGAACAAGAGAAGAACCATCTAAAGACAGTAAGAAGCCACCCTGGTTTTTTACATGTACCAGCCCCGGTAGATAGGTGTCACCCTCATTACGAGGCAATAGGCACTGTAAAACTGGACGGTAGTGTGGGGTCTGTGCATGTCAGGAGCCTTGTTCCCTACCCCACTGCAGGCTGAGCTGCAGCGCATGGACTCTTCCAGTAGTTGTGTGTCTGTTCGTCTCGAACGCTCCCTGGTTCTTGGCTGGAATTTTAAGGGAGGGCAATGGTGTGCATGTCAACATCTCAGTGTCTCTTTCTTCTATGGGCCAAGGGCCCAGAAGGGATTCACAACTGGGGATCTGTCTGACACGCTGGCCCAAGGGGCTGGAAAGGATGTGACTGGCCTGTAGCTTCTGCTTCCTTCTCTGGCTGTGACAACCTCATGAGATCAGGGAAGGCAATAAAGTATTTCAGCCTTTCATTCCCATTGTACCCAATCCGGCAGATACTCAAGAAGCTGTCACTGCTGAAGCTGCTGAAGAACGCTGATCACAGGATCCTCCGGCTACGTGCATTAGCTGTCAGCTACTGGAAGTCACTGGCGTTCCAGGAGCCTCCCAACCTCGCTGCTGTCCCCTCTGGGTGAGTCCCTGTATAACGGAATCCCTGGCTTTTTGCTTCCCTGTGACTGTCTAATGGGCACAATGCATGAACCTGAGGATGGTTACGTGATGGCGAGCTTTGTGTGAGTACATTGTGGGATGGGGAGTTTTTTCAGGCTGTGTCAGGAAGTGTGACTGGGGGAACGGGGGAAAGAAGGGGAAGTGAAAGGTGGCAGATGGTGAAATTAGCTCATTCGGAATATTTTAGGCCACCTCTCAGCCATGATTCCATGGGGCCGCAGACAGTCTGATTTTTGCTTCCGAATGCCTGATTTAAAAAGGGGAAAATGTTGTCATGCCCAGATTTCTCCAAGAAGCTAGTGCCGGAGGGCTGGAGCGATCAGGGAAGGTACTAGAGGAGACATGACCTACAGTAAGTGGAATAGAGGGATTTCAAATCAAAGAAGGCAATTTTGAGCTGTATCCTGTAATGACCCCGGGGCAAGAGAGCTGTCTGGAGATGGGAGAGATGCGCTTGTACTTTGTATGCTTGGCAAGGGCAGCAGCAGCAGCCCATTCTGCATAGGCTGGCTGGAGTCTGGAGAGCTGGGTGGTGGAGAAGGGAGGTACAATTGTTGAAGCAGAATGAAATGACAGTCGGGAAGAGGCTGGGAGTCAGACTGTCCCGAGTTCTAATCCTGGCTCTGTCACTTACTCAGGGGGTGGCCTTGGGCTATTTCCCCTTCTAAATCAGGCATTCAGAAACAGAATGAGCTAGACAAACTGGAGAAATGGTCTGAAGTAAATCGGATGAAATTCAATAGGGACAAATGCAAAGTATTCCACGTAGGAAGAAACAATCAGTATATAAAATGGGAAGTGACTGCCTAGGAAGGAGTACTGTGTAAAGGAATCTGGGGATAGTGGATCACAAGCTAAATATGAGTCAACAGTGTAACAGTGTTTCAAAAAAAGCAAATTTCATTCTGGGATGTATTAGCAGGAGTGTTGTAAGCAAGACCCCAAAAGTAATTCTTCTGCTCTACTTCACGTTGATTAGGCCTCAACTGGAGTATTGTGTCCAGTTCTGGGCGCCACATTTCAGGAAAGATGTGGAAAAATTGGAGAAAGTCCAGAGAAGAGCAACAAAAATGATTAAAGGTCTAGAAAACATGACCTATGAGGGAAGATTGCAAAAATTGGGTCTGTTTAGTCTAGAGAAGAGAAGACTGAGAGGGGACACGATAACAGTTTTCAAGTACATAAAAGGTTGTTACAAGGAGGAGGGAGAAAAATTGTTCTCCTTAACCTCTGAGGATAGGACAAGAAGCAATGGGCTTAAATTGCAGCAAGAGTGGTTGAGGTTGGACATTAGGAAAAACTTCTGTCAGGCTGGTTAAACACTGGAATAACTTGCCAAGGGAGGCTGTGGAATCTCCAGCATTGGAGATTTATAAGAGCAAGTTAGACAAACACCTTTCAGGGATGGTCTAAATCAGTGGTTCTCAACCAGGGATCCAGGGTCCCCTGCGGGGCTGCGAGGAGGTTTCAGGGGGTCCGTCAAGCAGGGCCAGCATCAGACTCACTGGGGCCCAGGGCAGAAAGCAGAAGTCCCACTGCATGGGGCTAAAGCCTGAGGCCCTGAGCCCCACCAACTGGGGCTGAAGCCGAAGCCTGAGCAGCTTAGCTTCATGGGGCTCCCTGTGGTATGCGGCCCCAAGCAATTTCTGTTTGCTGCTGCCTAACACTGGCCCTGGCTTTTATATGCAGAAAATCAGGAGTTGTGCAACAGGTGGGCCATGGAGGTTTTATAGCATGCTGGGCGGACCTCAGAAAGAAAAAGGTTGAGAACCCTTGGTCTAGATAATACTTAGTCCATGAGTGCAGGGAACTGGACTAGATGATCTCTCGAGGTCCCTTCCAGTCCTACCATTCAATTTTCTAGTCATTTCACCTCTCTGTCTCAGTATCCCTGTCTGAGAAAGGAGGAGAATATGAGTTCCCTCCCGGCCTCATGGGGTGCTGTGAGCCAGATTAATTAGCTAATTTCTGTCCAGTGCTCTGAACACAGAAAGCATGATGAAAATGCCACGTATTTGAAATAATGGAGGTACGTGAGGGCAGCCACAGCCCGGATCACTGTGATCATCTCTAAAACATTTTCCTTTCACTCATGTCATTGTTCCCACCTCAACCCTTTTCCAGGCACTTGAGAGGCAACATACCAAAATAGCCAGGTCCCTCACTACAGTCACCTAGCAGGACCACATCCTTCTTTCTTCGCAGTAGCTCCTGTTCAATGCTTGCACCCTGCCCTCTGTCTCTGAGCCACTCAGACGGTTCCTCCTCTTCCTTTTTGTATTGGGGAGGGGGGTGTCTCTTGTGTGAATGGCCCCTGCATGTTTCCTTTTGGCTTCTCTCACTCCTGTGCCTAATTGCCAGAATGATCCTTACCATTCCCTGTGGGCTGCACGCTCAGTCAAAAGGGTTGTCTCTGTGGCCAGTTCCAGGAGAGCTGGGTTCAGAGGACTGTTTTACAAGCTGTTTTGGAATCTGCAGATGGCTGGAATGGGAAACAACCATGTTTCCTTTTGGATTTTGTTTTAGGACAAGTGTCTCCTCCAAGGACCCAGACAAGCCTCAAGCAGATGCTGGTGCTAGTCCTGTCACCGATGCTGAGGACATGGATACAGATGCTGCAGCTGTGCAGAGTAACCTTGAGCTGCCCTTGGAAACCCAGCCTCCTGATCTGCATCAGAAGTGCTGGTTCGAAGGCCTGCCCAAGCGGCTCCACGTACCAGCTCCCAAAGTGCTCTGTAGACCAGCGACCCAGCGATGGATCAAACCCTGCTGCACTCGGTCATGTGGCGAGACTCTGGAGCACACTCTCACCATCCAGTACCAGGAGTGACAGTGTCTGTTCCTTGTAAGCTTCCGGACACTGGCTTTCGACTGAAGAGAAAATCTCTGGCATCCCCCTGTAACTTTCTCTCCTAGGCATTGAGTCACTGCAACTTTCTCTCCCCTAGCCAGGCTGGATCCTTCTTAATCCTGTCAAGGGCCAGAGGGAGTCACTGCAGAGACAGCTGAGGTGCTTCCCCCGCATCTTGCTGCCTGTGCACTGCCACGATTCTTAGTCCTTGCTGGCTCTGGGAAGCTGGAGATTGAATGGGCGACCTAACCTGGAATCGTCTATGTAGCAGCACGACAAGCGGCAGCTGGACTAGCATGGGGGTCCCCTCTTCTATAGGTTCTTATACCCCACTTCTCACCACAGTATCGAAGCACCTAGAATTTTCACACACCCCCAGCCATGGTGCCAGGGGGATTTGAACCCAGCCACGCTAGCAATGCAAGCAAGAGCTGTGCCCCAAGGCCACTTTTAATACTTTCCTGTTTTCCTTCCATAGCTAGAAACTCTTGTCTCAGGCACTCAGCACAGCCGGGGCAGGGCAAATTGGGTCAATCCAATGCAGAGCTTGTAGGTGTCTCCTTGAATTCTTTGCTGAAGTTATTCCCAATAACGGCAGTGCCTGACCCAGGTCACCGTTGGGCCTATTCTTAACTCAGTACTAATTATATAGAACCATACATACGCAGGGCACTTTGCCAGTCTAGTAAAAGACAATCTCTGCCATGTAGGGCTCACATTCGAAGTCTGCTCTCCTTGATTGTGAGTAACACATTGCCCCTAACAGAATACATTCCCTCCCCATGGAGGAGGTCACCCCACAGTAACAGGACCTTCCCCCCTTTGATGAAGTCCCATCATTCCCATCGACACTAATAGGATTATGACGGATATAATTATCATCCACATTAGCTCTGTCCCAGCATGAAGCATGCAGATTCCAAGGCGGATAAGCAGCTAAGCTACCCTCTCGCTGTGGGTTGGTGTTTAGGCCTAGAGAAGCCCCAATCACTGCACTCGATGATACCTCTCTCCAGAGAAACAGCACCGATGTTTGTTTTCCTTTCAGGGCTTGCAGATGTTCTGAGCTGGGCAGAGACTGAGATGAGGTTTCGAGAGAAAGATCAGCTGAGTGATGCACTGATCCATAATTCTACAAATAAAGGGAATAATCTGCATCCTTCAGACACAAAATGTGTCTCTAGCATTTGTCAAAGTGGGAGCTGATTGGATTGAGTTTGGCACAGGTGGCCAAAGGTGTAGTTTCCACCTCCCTTGCATTCACAGCAATGCAGACCTCTGAAGAGTGGGCTGGAATGAACACTCTGGTTGTTGACAGGTTTCAGAGTGGTAGCCGTGTTAGTCTGTATCAGCAAAAACAACGAGGAGTCCTTGTGGCACCTTAGAGACTAACAAATTTATTTGGGCATAAGCTTTCGTGGGCTAAAGCCCACTTCATCAGATGCATGGAGTGGAAAATACAGTAGGGAGATATAAATACACAGCATATGAAAAGATGGGAGTTGCCTTACCAAGTGGGGGGTCAAAGCAGTCACTTGAACTTCTTCTCGCTACAATAGGTAACTTTAATCCCCGTTGTAACTTTGTAACTCCACTAAAGTCAATGGCATTATTTCAGGGATGGATTTAGGTCAGTATGCTATCTTTAAATGAAACCCAAAGAGGAGCTCAATAGTTTACCAGCAAATGAGTTCCTTCTCCTAAACCAACAGTACTAGCAGAAGGTCATTTTTATGATCTCCTTCCATGGAGGGTTCTTCTCTCTGGGTCAGAAGGAAGAGCATTTCCTGGGACATCCTTGGCCCAAAGAGCTTTCATTTCTCCTAATCCACAGATCCAGGAGGGAATAGAAAACAACACAATCTTGTGCCCATCTCCTACTTCCAGAAGGCCTTAACACTGGTCACAGATAGGGTTAATGTGGTTATAGTAACAAGTGAAACATGCAGCAATGTGACGTCACACAGGCTGAACTGTGACACTTCCAGACCATGAAGTGATGTCATCAAAGTGGGCAGAAGAGAGCTTGTCTGGGCAAAGGTTAGATTCTGCCCTCATTTCCACCAGTGTAAATGAAAAGTGACCCTCACTCACATCAATGGAGCCTAATGTAAACAAGAGCAGATGCAGAATCAGGCCCTAGCTATGCAAAATGGTGTATAATCCCCCAACACACCCAGGTTAGAGTGATGAAAACAACTATGGGCAGGTTTATTTCTGTGATAACATCTACTAAGGCCTTGATCTTGCAAAGACTTACACATGTGCTTAACCTTATTTACTTCAATTATGTTAATGGAACTACTTACAGTGCATAAAGTTAAGCATGGGCATAAGTGTTTGCAGGATTGGGACCTCCAGGAAAAAAATCACCTAGACCCTGAAAGATCATTGAGAATTATGAATTCATTATGAATGATTATGTGTGTATAAAACGTGTGGTGCTAAAGAATCATTCTTAACAAATAAATACATAAACACTTTGTTATTGTAGGGTTGCTTATAAGGGCTGACCTGCACACACTGGTTTATTATGAATTGTTATTTATGTGTTTGTTCATATTGAGGTAACTCCTGGGGGCCCCAGCCATAGATCAGGGCCTCACTGTGCTAGGCACTTTACAAACAAAGAACAAAGAGGTGGGCCCTGCCCAAAGAGTTTAGAATCTAAGTTTAAAACAAGAGCAACAGGTGGATGTGATAAACAGAGTGAGCCCAAGGAAACAATGCAACGATACTAGTCAGCATGATAAACAGTGGTCACAGCTGCCTAGCCCATGCTATTGGCATCAAGGCAAAGGTTTGTTACTGCAGGTTGCTTATGAGTGCAGACCCACTGCCATTGGTTTTGTTTTACATAAATATTTGCAGCTTTTAAAACAGCGACAACCTCCATAGAAAAGGGGACCTTGAATTTCCTCAATTTTCTAATCCCTTTCCCCATTAAACATATGAGAAGCAGCCAGCAGGTGGCACTAGGATTTTACATTGCAATTCAATTCAATTGGTGTGGTAAGTTACCCAAGAGTGGCCAAGCCTAAGGAAAAAGACAAGACATCTCAGGTGTGTGAGGTTGGAGTGGGCACCACCTGCGCAGGCTGGGTCACACAGTGTGTTTGGAGTTTGATCCCTTGTGTCCATTTGTCATTCCAGATCAGGTTATCAGCCAGGATGGTTTTTCTATTAGGGCCTGATCTGAAGTGTGTTGAAGTCAGTAGGCTCCCTTGGGATCATGTCCTTAGTCTCCTATACCCCTTGCCATCTCCATGCTTCAATCTCTGCTGCTCCCTTTAGCTCCCTTTCCTACCTCTGGCTTTGCTGCCCTGTATACTTAACTGAGAATGTCACATGGCAATTCCCTGCTGCTGCGGAGTGTTCCGATTTCTTCAGTTCATCATCATTACTGTTACTATTTATTTGTATTGCAGTACAACCTAGGAGCCGCAAACATGGGCCAGAATCCCATTGTGCTTGAAGCTGTACAAGCACAATACAAAAAGTCCCTGCCCCAAAGCGCTTACAATACAAGACTAAAATGAGAGCCATCAGATGGATACAGCAGACAGACAAGGCAGTACAAACAATGAGACCTACAATATTGGTCAGCATGGCAGGCAGTGGTCTCAGCACACCAGCAGCCTAACTGTTGCCAAATATGTTGTAGGCATCAGGGCAAATGAGAGTTTTAAGGAAGGATTTGAAGGAGGACAGAAGTGGTTTTGCACGTTTACAGGGAGCCCCTCTTCTCCTTTCATACAGCAGTTGGTGGCTAGAAAAATTCCTTCCACAGTCTGCATGAAGCCCCATGTGCCCACCTGTGAACACGAGGGGGAGGGTGCATGGGAGGGAGAAGCAGGGTGGGGGTGGGTGACTGAGGTGTTTGTGTGCGCGGGCATGTGTGTGTTTGGGAGGGTGTGTGTGTGATGGGATCTGTATGTTTGTAAGGGAGTGTGAGCGTGTGTGTACGTGGGGGGTGTTTCTGTGTGCCACCAGGCGTTTGTACACCAGGTTACACCTTACACTAGGTTTGTAAGGGTGTGTACCTGAGTGCCAGGCAGCATGACCACAGAAGACCCCTATATTCAATACCTTTCTCCTGAGTCTCTCCTCTGGACCATTCTTAGCTGGCTCCCGGTGCTGCTCTTTAGAGAAATTTCCTGCTGCCCTTCCTCTGGAAGCCAGAGCCCAACATGCCGCCCGCTGGAGACGCCAGGAGGGGCCACATCAGTCTGGGGAGGATTGTTAAGAACGCCCAAGGCTGGGAACTAATCCACCTGCCTGCTAAGGCACTTTCCAGGGTCTTCTGATGCGAAGTCCCTCTCTTACAGAACCTGCAACAAGCCAGTTCCACCTGCGCTTCACCAGGGATCGATTTTGGGGGGGTATATGTGCGTGAGACTATTAATACCCCCCCAGTATTTCTTACCCCCCCCCATCCCTTGAGCTCAGCGCTCACACGGGCTCTGGCTATTCCTCTCCATCCGGAGACAGGTGTGGGGATGGCGGGGCTATGGGAGGGGCAGGGAGCTGGGGGAGGAGAAGGGGATGGGGAAGGCGCTGAACTCTCCAGATGCCTGAGCCGCCCAGCTCTGCAGGACCAGGGAAGGGGGCTTCCCATGGCTAGGTATTAAGGGGACTCCCCGCGGGGTTCCCCAACCCCCTGGAAGCTGCACTGGGGGGCGGGGGCATCACACAGCAGGGACCGAGCGGCCAGGGGGAGAACCCCCGGGAAATGCAAAGGGCTTGAGAGGCAGCTGGAGCCGGGCGCTGCGCGGGGCTCGGGGAAGCGCGATCGCGGAGTTTCCAGGACCATGAACTCCCCTTGCAGCGGGGGGCTGCTGCTGATCCCGGGCCCGGAGCCGCGCCGGAGCCCCTGAGGAGCGGAGCCGCCGGAGAAGGCGATGGGCCAGAGGCTGGGCACGGCGCTGCTGCTCCTCACGCTGGGTAAGGAACGGGCAGGCCGGGCGGCTCCGGTCCCGCAGGAGACACGCTCGAACCGGGCCCCGGGGGAGCCAGGCAGGGACCGGCCCCGCAGCAATAGGGCAGAGTCCCGCTGGGGGGCAGCCGAGCCCGGGGGCAGCACCGCCCCGGCGGGGTCACCCCAGCGCAGCCGGCGATGGCGCCCCCTGGCGCTGAGCTGCCGCGGTGCGCCACGAGCCCGGAGCCTGCAGGCGCCCCCAGCCCAGGCTGCCCTCGGGGGCGGCTTTTCTCTCGGCTTCCGCCCGGGAGGGGGAGCGGGGGGCGTGTGGCCCGCAGTGGGCACCGCGAGTTACATCCGCCACCCAGCCCCAGGCAGCCCCTGGCTGCAGCTTTCCCGAGCTCATCCCTTGGTGTGACGCGCCCAACCTCCGGGGGCAGCCGGGGGCCCTTCCCATCTTAACCCCGAGCCCAGCCTGGGCAGCGGAGCAGGAACCTCCCCCGGGCCCTTCCTGCTGGGGGCGTTAGTGGGTCCCAATTGCCGTGGAAATTACGGAGGTGGCTGCATTTCAGCCGCTCTCAGCTGGGGCAGAGAAGTCCCCTCTCCATGCAGGGCCGTGTGTGTGTGTGGGGGGGGCAAGTGGGGCAATTTGCCCCAGGCCCTGGGCCCCACAGGGGCCCCCACGAGAATATAGGATTCTATGGTATTGCAACTTTTTTTAATGGAATGGGCCCCCAAAATTGCTTTGCCCCAGGCCCCCTGAATCCTCTAGGCAGCCCTGTTTCCATGGGAGGGGGCACGGAGGATGCCATTCCCCTCTGCATGGAGCACTGCAGTTGGCTCGGAGCCCTGCTGGTTGGTTAGCCAGGAATAGGATCTCTTCTCACGGGTCACAGAGGGACAGGCACACAATAGAGACACAATACACTAAGCACCTGTCACCAGAGCAGCCTCTTCTCTCCCATCCTTTTCATAGTGAAAGAATCCTAGATTCCAAGGCCAGAAGGGACCATTGGGATCATCATAGAATATCAGGATTGGAAGGGCCCTCAGGAGATCATTTAGTCCAACCCCTCCCACCCTCCCTGCTCAAACAGGACCAAATTCCCAACTAAATCATCCCAGCCAGGGCTTTGTCAAGCCTGATCTTAAAAACCTCTAAGGAAGGAGATTCCACCACCTCCCTAGGTAACCCAGTCCAGTGCTTCACCATCCTCCTAATGAAAAAGTTTTTCCTAATATCCAACCTAAACCTTCCCCACTGCAACTTGAGACCACTACTCCTTGTTCTGTCATCTGCTACCACTGAGAACAGTCTAGATCCAGCCTTTTTAGAACCCCCTTTCAGGTAGTTGAAAGCAACTATCAAATCCCCCCTTATTCTTCTCTTCTGCAGACTAAACAATCCCAGTTCCCTCAGCCTCTCCTCATAAGTCATGTGCTCTGGCCCCCTAATCATTTTTGTTGCCCTCCACTGGACTCTTTCCAATTTTTCCACATCCTTCTTGTAGTGTGGGGCCCAAAACTGGACACAGTACTCCAGATGAGGCCTCACCAAGGTCGAATAGAGGGGAATGATCACGTCCCTCGATCTGCTGGCAATGCCCCAACTTATACAGCCAAAATGCAGTTAGCCTTCTTGGCAACAAGGGTACACTGTTGACTCATATCCAGCTTCTCGTCCACTGTAACCCCTAGGTCCTTTACTGCAGAACTGCTGCCTAGCCATTCAGTCCCTAGTCTGTAACAGTGAATAGGATTCTTCCGTCCTAAGTGCAGGACTCTGGACTTGTCCTTGTTGAACCTCATCAGGTTTCTTTTGGCTCGATCCTCTAATTTGTCTAGGTCCCTCTGTATGCTATCCCTACCCTCCAGCGTATCTACCACTCCTCCCAGTTTAGTGTCATCTGCAAACTTGCTGAGAGTGCAGTCCTCGCCATCCTCCAGATCATTAATGAAGATATTGAACAAAACCGGCCCCAGGACCAACCCTTGGGGCACTCCGCTTGATACCGGCTGCCAACTAGACATGGAGCCAGTGATCACTACCCGTTGAGCCCGACGATCTAGCCAGCTTTCTATCCACCTTATAGTCCATTCATCCAGCCCATACTTCTTTAACTTGCTGGTGAGAATACTCTGGGAGACCGTATCAAAAGCTTTGCTAAAGTCAAGGAATAACACATCCACTGCTTTCCCCTCATCCACAGACCCAGTTATCTCGTCATAAAAGGCAATTAGGTTAGTCAGGCATGACTTGCCCTAGGTGAATCCATGCTGACTGTGCCTGATCACTTTCCTCTCCTCTAAGTGCTTCAGAATTGATTCCATCATCTGACCTCCTGCATAGCACAGACCAGAGAACTTCCCCTAAATAGTTCCCAGAGCAGAGCTTTTAGGAAAACATCCAATCAATTAAAAAATGGTCAGGGATAGAGAATACAGCACATACATATCTTGGTAAATGGTTAGTTACTCTCACTGTTAAAGGTGTGCCTTATTTCCTGTCTGAATTGGTCTAGCTACAACTTTCAGCCTTTGGATCCTGTTAGACCTTTCTCTGCTAGACTGAAGAGCCCATTATTAAATATTTGTTCCTCATATCAGTACTTATAAACTAATCAAGTCACCCTTTAATTCTCTCTTTGTTAAACTAACAGATTGAGCTCCTTGAGAGTCTGTCACTATAAGGCAGGTTTTCTAATCCTTTAATCATTCTCCTGGCTCTTCTCTGAACCCTCTCCAATTTATCAACATCCATCTTGAATTGCAGACCCCAGACCTAGACTTAGTGTTCCAGCAGCAGTTACACCAGTGCCAGAAACAACGGTAAAATAACTTCTGTACTCTTATTCATCCAAGGATTGCATTAGTCCTTTTGACCACAGCATCACACTGGGAGCTCATGTACAGCTGGTTATCCACCACAACCCCCCAAATATTTTTCAGTCATGACTTCCCAGGATAGAGTCCTTTATCCTGTAAGTATGACTTACATTCTTTGTTCCTAGATGAATACATTTACATTTAGCGATATTCACATGCATAGTGTTTGCTTGCGCCCATTTTACCAAGCGATCTAGATTGCTTTGTATTAGTGACCTGTCCTCTTTAGTATTTACCACACCCCCAGTTTGTGTCATCTGCAAACTTTCTCTCAATAGTCATCCATGAGAAATCTTCCTCCTGAAATTCTGGGCACAGAGAGCTTGGGAACCACCCCAAAAGGAATCAAAAAAAGGGGCAGTGCAGGTTTGAATTCTTGGCCATTCTTCTTGCTATTTCCCCTTTGGGCAGAATGGGATTCATTGAGGGCTGGAATAGGAACAGGTCCCCACTTTGTGTCATCACTGAGTCCACTGATTTTTAAGAAGAAACCCTGTTTACTAAGGGCTAAAAAGTGCATTTCTCCCCTTCCCAGCAGAACAGAGAATGTTAATGGTTCCTTTTTTTCATATTTATTCCAGGGATGGAACGGTGTCTGTGTAGGGGAGGGTACTCTCCCTAGCTCTGCCCACAAACCTAGGGTTACCATACGTCCTCTTTTTCCCGGACATGTCTGGCTTTTCGGCACTCAAACCCCCGTCCGGGGGGAATTGCCAAAAAGCCGAACATGTCCAGGAAAATGGCGGCTCTGCTCCTCCCCTGACTCTTCGGCTCTGTTTAAGAGCCGAGCTGCCCGAGCGCTATGGGCTTCAGGCAGCCCCCTTGCCTCCGGACCCCAGCCGCCGGGCGGGCACTTCCCTGCCCGGGCTCTGGTGGCGCAGGGTCCGGAGGCACGGGGGCTGCC
>NW_020664584.1:783231-797213 GCF_002925995.2 Terrapene triunguis | reverse complement strand
CTGCGCTGGGCAAGCGCCGGCCAGGGGCACAGGGTCTGGGGGCTGCCCGGCAAACCGTGAAGCCGGTAGCGCTCGGGCAGCCCTTTCCTCGTGGCTGGGAGTGGGAGGGAGGAGGGGCGGAGTTAGGGCGGGGAAGGGGCAGAGTTGGGGTGGGGAAATGGGCGGGGCCAGGGCCCGTGGAGGGTCCTCTTTTTTTATTTAATAGATATGGTAACCCTACACAAACCAAGCCCTGCCCACCTAAAGCACTAAAATGACATGTTGCGGTGTAGCTTACGCCAAGCTTCCTAATATGATTCACTGCTGACCACAGCTAGAAAAAAAAGAAAAAAAGAGGGAGAAAGAGTTAACGACATTGCTATTTAAATCATCATTGTTAGGCTTCACTGCTAAAGTCCCATCACAATGAATATGAGCAGTTCCCCTTTTCAGAGCAATTATTGCAGGCTGCTTGCAAACCCGGGCACATGTCACTGCATTGATTACATTTGGTTCACGTGTTGACACAAGTTTCTTTCCAGTGATGAGGGCTCGAGAGGCTTGTTTTAAGCTGAGACTGTGAAGCACAAGCTGGCAGCGCCCATGAAACAGCTGCCATAAGCTCGCCCAGTTTGCCCTCCGGTTTATGCAGGCGTTTACATGTATGTAGCCCTTCAGAGAACATGGGCTCTTGTCCCACAGCCCATGCTAGAAGTTGTGGGGAAGCCTCTGGGAGGTGACCTTACTGGGCTGACTCAGAGCTGGGTTGCTACACTGTTACATAAATCCCCTTTTTGGTTTATAGGGTATTTGGTCAGGTCGCTGGCTTCAGAAACTAAATGTGAAAACATTTACCAAGGCTTCTCTGACTGCGTCTTAAAACTGGGGGAAAACATGGCCAGCTACGAGGAGGACGACAGGGATGAGGTGCAGGGGCTGCACACTGTTTGCGGGTGAGTAGCAACCCCCCAGCTCTGGCCTTTCTTCCCTACGAACACATGGCAAATGCACACACTGCTGTGCTCACCCCAACCTCCTGAGATGCAGAACACACACACACACACACACACACACACACACACACACACACAGGCAGACACACAGTCTCATGCAGGCCGAGACAGTAGGGCACCACAGAGCCGGGAGTCAGCAAACCCTCCAAGGACTCCCAATAAAAGCTGAGGATGCAACCCATGCAGAGTAATTTGGGGTATTATTATTATTGTGCATTTTTAGCGACAGCGTAGGGTTCCTGAGGATTTAAGTAATCCGCCCATCTGGGATACCATGCTCTAACCTCCTCTTCCACTCAGCCTCCCAGGCCCCCCACCTGCCTCTGGCTGCTTTCTCTGACAAAAATAGATTTCTTTCAGTATAAGCCAGGCTCTCCTCACCTTCCTGCTTCCCACCTCAGGCAGGAGCTGGGACAGAGGCTACTGCTTGCCAATCCCTGATAACGACGCTTTCCTGTCCTCAGGAGATCGGTGGAGAAGACGACTCTTGCACCCAGCTAGTGTGGGTGGAGATGGAGAACTCCCTCCGCTAAGCATGGCTCTAGCCTTTAGGGCTGCATGAGACATAGCAAAAAAGGTGTCAAGAAAATCCTGCCAGGCTAGACCATGCCAAGGATTAAGCACACTAGAGCAGTTGGAGCCAGACTGCAAACTGCATTTAATCAGGTGTCAGCAGCCTAAAAGCAAGCTGAACTCAAGGGTCCTTGCTGCAGGGTCAGGGCCCAGTTCATTCCTGGTGAAAGTCCAATAATTTCAGGCCCCTCAGTGAGCAGCTGAGCTTCACAGCCGAGTTCAAAAGGTGGAGGATCCATTCAGTTACCAGGGGTGATAACCTAATCAGGACCAAGGGGAAAGCAAGGAAGGGGGTAAAATAGTAAAGCTGCTGGAGTTCACCACAGAGCGTGTTCAGGGAAAGGTCTGATTAAAAGGGAATGAGCTAAAGCAAGTGAGGGAAGGGAGACACAGGGAGGAAATGAAAAGTTGGCAGAGATAAATGAAGATGGCTGAGGGTTCTGAGCATCCCCAGCAATGAATCCACAGGAGTGAAAAGGCCAAGGGGGGAATAAGGAGATGCAGAAAGCAATCAAGGGAAAGACAGATGCACTGGGGAGGTGTAAACCTTCTAGCCCAAGGAGGAGGGCTGAGAAGATTAGAGGAGTAAGAGCATCTGAACTAATAAGGAATCAACGGGAAGGGGGAGGGGTGGAAATGACAGGCAGGATCTGAATGAAGGCATTTCTCTTACACCTCAGGGTTAGGTGTTAGTGAAAGAGACAAGCGGTGGGATTGATGAGGCTGCTGAAAACGGAAATGAATTCCTAGCCCTGCATGGGAACAGGAACGAGATGCAACAGGCAACCATTTGCCAGGGAAGAAAGTTACCAGGACCGAGCTGAGAAGCCCACCAGCCCAAGCGATTGGAAAGGAGAACACAACAGAATTCCAGCACCAGTGGCGATTCCTGCCAGCACTCTGCAGGATCCCTGACAGCGAGTGCAGGATCCATTTGTCCCAGGTGGAGAGAAGTCAACCTCACTATTGTTGTGTGGAGCAAAGGGGAGCATTGCTTAGAAAGGGGGACAGATTGCTTCTTTCTTCTTCCTGTCACCTGATCTGAGTGCTTCCCAAACACTGAGCTTTTAGCTTTACACCCCACTCCATTTCCCCATGAAGAGAAGAGTCACTATCCCCAGTTTACAGAAGGTGTACCTGAAGCACAGAGGAGGGAGGTGATATTGCCAAGGCCACAAGGCAACTCAGCATCAGATTTAAGCAACTGGGGTTACGGATCATTTAAGCTAGCTCTAAAGGAAGTAATGCAATCCAGGAGCCGATTATGTATGTATCTCCAGCTTCATAGGGGGTGGGGTCTCTGTTTAGTGAACTCAGTGGTGTCAGCAAGGTCTTTTTCTGGGATAGGGCTGCTGCCTTATAACCAAGGTAACAAAGGACATAGAAACAGGGAACAGGAGGTGGAAGTAAGTGGGGAGGCTGTGCAGGGGGTGGAGTGGGGTGAACAGAGCTTCCTCTAGGCTAGAAGTAGAGGGGAGTTCCCCCACTTCTCCCTGGATTGAGTGAGTAGTGCTCCCCCACAAAACCCATCCTCTTCAGCTGGTCAGTGAGAGCTGTGCGCGCCTGTTTCTATTGGCTTTAACCACTTCATAGGAATGTTCTGAAATCTAACATTGGGCCTCCCAATGGATTAGAAAGGAGGAAAGACTTTTGTTAAACTCTGTTACCTTACTAGGTTGGTTCAGAGGACAGATTGGAGTTCCAGAGAGTAGGTGCCCTGGAGGAAAAGCTGCCTTTCTGTTTTCCTAGGGGATCTTCCCCACCTGTACACAATAATATAACCTGACCCAGCCACCAGGTGTGAAGTAACCCTGCCCCCACTCCCAGGTGTATGCTGAAATGTAAACCTGACCTAGGTGCTCTTGTTTTCTGATGGATCTTCCCCCTCATCATTGCACACATGAACTTTCCCAGGTCTGTAGTGCAAACCAAATCTGAAATTCACACATTTCCCACAGTAGTAGCGCTGCACCGGTTTAGCTCGATTAATTTTAAATTGGTCTACTTAAACTAGTGCAGAGCTTTAATGTAGACACACACTCACCATTGGAGGTTTGTACCAGTTTAACTAGACTGATTGTAAATCAATCTAGTTGAACCAGTGCATCTTTTCTAATGTAGACCAGCTCTGAGGAGGAGAAACATCAGGCCCAAGCTAGTAAAGCTGGTCACAAATCAGAATTTCCAGGCCATGGAAAATTCCAATATTTCACACTTGCTTTTGTCCTGAATTGGTGCATCATGGGTGAGGCTACGTTTTAGTCACAGGTATTTTTAGTAAAAGTCATGGACAGGTCACGGGCAGTAAACAAAAATTCACAGCCCGTGACCTCTCCATGACTTTTACTATATACCCCGAACTAAAACTTGGCTGGGAGGCCATGGTGCTCTGGGGGGGCATCCCGGGGGTGCCGTGCATGCTGGGGTAGGGGGGTGGACAGGATCCCTGCTGGTGCTGGGGGAGGGAGGGTTGGCGGGGCTCGCAGGCTCCTTACCTGATTGCGCATGTCCTTGCAGCTCCTAGGGGGAGGGGCGGCCAGGGAGGCTCCATGTGCTGCTTCCGCCACAAGTGCCGGCTGCACAGCTCCCATTGGCCGGGAATTGCAGCCAATGAGAGCTTCAGGAGGCAGCGCCTGTGGGCATGGGCAGCGTGCGGAGCCCCCTGGCCCCTTGGCCTAGGAGCTAGGGACATGCTGGTGGGAGCCAGGTAAGCAACGCCCCGCACCCCAATCCCCTGCCCCAGCCCTGAGCCCCCTTCCACACACCCAAACTGCTGCTGCTGGCCCAGGGGCTGACCAGCCGGGCAGCCCCTGAGCCCAGCACCAGCCGCTGCAGAAGTCTCAGAAGTCATGGCAAGTCACAGAATCCATGACTTCCATGACCTCCGTGACAGACTCGCAGCTTTAATCATAGGAGATCTCGTCCAGCCAGGGAGCCCAGCCCATAGAGAAGAAAAGGGGCATGAAGCACCTGAACTGCAACTCAAACAGACACAGATTAACGTCAAACTGACCCACAATGAAATGTTTCAATTCATTTCGACAAACAAAATGTTTTGTGTTGGGTCCGCCTGGCATTAAACAAACTATTTAATTTTGATAATAGAAAATTTTGTACATTTTCCATTAAAAAAAAAAATAATGGCAAATCCCATGTACAAATTAGAACTTTCAGCAAGATTAGAAGGGGGTTAGAATGAAAAGCCTCCTGGACTGATAATGCTGGGCAGAGATTCTGGTTTGAATTGGGAACGGAAGACAAATGACATCTTCGCTAGCAGTAGAAAATGGCCAGGTTCCTTTAAAGGGGCTTTCAGAGGAGTCCATGTATCATACTGTGAATCGTAGCATGTATCTCTTCCTGGCAGCACAGAACAGCATATCATACCACTGCCCTTTTTGTGAATGCGAACAATGTATTTGACTGCTTTACTAAACAGCTTTTCAGTGTTTTTAAAAAACAAAGTTTATTTCATTTCTAAAGAAACAACTGATTTCTGCTCCAATTGGCAATAAAGCCTGATTTTCTAGGAAGCTACAGGGCACTAGAGTGGCTGAAAACAAATACAGAAAATTAGTAAAACACTGGAACTGCAGACGGTGCTACGTAGCACCGGAATCCATGCTAGCAGGGGTTCTTGTGTAGGTCCTGGTGAATGGCCAACCCTGCAAGACAACCGGGGCTATTGTGATTGAAGGAAAAAAGTAATGATCCCCTTTCCTGCCAAGGAATATCTTGGACAGTTATTGGCCTTTAACCCTAAACTCTCCCTATGCCATCTACAATTCAGCTAATGTAGGATGGTTTTCTCAAGCCCCTCCTGTGCCATGTTCTCTCCAGGAGTGAGATACACAGGTCAGTGACAGATATGGAGATCAGAATAATTGATGCCTTGGAAGGCAGTCTAGTATGAAATCAGCAGCATTTGTTTTTCAGTTCTGCTTGTGCAGTATTTCCCCAGAGTCCAACGCTGACAAGTCATTTGATCATAGCCTGTCTGGCTGAACAGATGGAGGCTGTGAAGAGTGAAGCATTGTGGGAATTATGATCACCCAGCTGAAAGTAGAACCACCACTAAAAGTTGACATTCGCTTTCCTCTGCCCCACTTAATCTTTTGCCTGAAGAGATAGATCATTTTTAACCCCTACCTGACCAAGCTGTGTTTCCCAGTTCAGCTGCTGCAGGGTCCTGAGTGTAGCTCCCTAATGAACACAAGACCTTACCTTAGTTGGCACCAATGTTTCTCATTATGATCTCAGGACATTTATTCTGCCACACTGGCTTTATTTAATGAACTCTATGCAGCTGGTGTTCTGACATAAATTCTATTAAAAAAGGAAAGCACCAATGTCCATCCTTCAAGAAGAAATAGTGTCATCTCCAGGAAAGGAAGATTTGGACAAAAGTAAAAAGATGTCTTCCCATGCTTGGGATGTTGACCCCAGCCAGATGGTCTGCTCAATCTCCCAGATTGAGATGGGACATCTAGCTGTGTCCCTCCATGAAGAATATGGCCAGCAAACCTAGTAAGATGACAGAGGAGAATTCACCGTCAGTCTAATAGCTTAAGAGACTGTAGATGTACCTATTTACCTTCAGTGACTTGGTGCAGGGCAGTATAGATCCACTGTGCTGGCCAGGGAAGCTCTCTGCACAGAGGGTTTTCTCGGGGGGGGCAGTCCCCTACTCCTTTATGTTGTCCAAGAGGCATAAAGAATAACTGAGAATTGGGCCCCATGTGTTATGAAAAATTCTCTTCACCTCTTCTACAAATAGGGTTGCCAACCCTCCAGGTTTGGCCGGGAGTCTCCCAGAATCGAGCTTGATCTCCCGGAGGCTACTGAAGCCAATCCGGGAGATTTTAGACAACTAAAAGTCCAGCGGCACAGCAGGGCTAAGGCAGGCTCCCTACCTGCCCTGGCTCCGTGCCACTCCCAGAAGCGGCCAGCATGTCCGGCAGCGACTCTTAGGCGGAGGCGCGGCCAGGGGGTCTCTGCATGCTGCCCCCGCCCCAAGCACCAACTCCGCTGCTCCCATTGGCTGTGAACGGGGAACTGCGGGCAGGGGACGGTGCCTGCAGGCAGGGGCAGCGAGCGCCGCACAGAGCCACCCCTGAGTCTAGGAGCTGCTGCCAGACATACCACCACTTCTGGGAACCACCCGAGGTAAGTGCCACCTGGCCGGAGTCTGCACCCCGAACCCCCTCCCGCACCCTAACCCCCTGCCCCCTCCCGCACCCAAACTCCCACCTATAGCCCACATCCCGCACCTCCTCCCACACCCCAAGCCCCTGTCCCAGCCCTGAGCCCCCTCATGCACCCAAACTCCCTCCCACAGCCTGCACCCCGAACCCCCTCCCAAACCCCAATGCCCTGGCCCAGCCCTGAGCCCCCTCCTGCACCGAAACTCCCTCCCAGAGCCCGCACCCCTTTCCACACCCTAACCCCCTGTCCCAGGTTCAGCCCGGAGCCCCCTTCCACACTCCAAACTTCTTGGCCCCACTCCCCAGTCCAGAGCCCGCACCCCAACCCCCTGCTCCAGCCCGGTGAAAGTGAGTGAGGGTGGGGGAGAGCAAGCGATGGAGGGAGGGGGGCTAGAGTGAGAGGGGGCGGGGCCTCACAGAAGGGATGTAACAGGGGTGGGGCCTTCGGGCAGGGGGTGGGGCAAGGGTGTTTGGGTTTGTGCGATTAGACAGTTGGCAACCCTATCTACAAATGACACTGTCACAGTTACAGGGCAAGATGCACTTCGGACCCCTTTCAGTTCCTCTTGAGGGCATCCTTCAGATGACAGGCTTGGCTTCCTGCACTTCTCTCAAAGGGTGGAACCCCACAGTCCAACCACTCTTGGGCTGGATCTCTGGGTGGGAGCCCCTGTTTCCCAAAGTGTTGACATGCCAGCTGTATCAGGGCCTTGTAAACCCTTTTCCTCCAGAGGCCCGTAACAGCAGCCAATTAAAGTGACTCAAAAACAGCATTATGCATTCACCAAAGGCACACAGTACGCAGAGAGAAGGGGTAAAACAACAAAAGACCCATATGGGTCTTAACTAACCTTCCTTCTTTCCTTGCCAGTGTTGGGTAAGTTTCACTCAGCCCAGACCTCCCTGCTCCAGCGCTGGAAGCGACAGACAGCCCCTGAACATCCTCTGTCTCTCCCTGTCAGAGATTCCTCCCCAGCCACTACTGCCTGCTCACCCCTCCTTCCTCCCTAGGCCAGGGTCTTTAAGGCTTTAGAATCCCCTTTGATTCTAGGTTCAGGCATAGGAAGAAGAAACCTTGTTCATCTAGTTGGAGCCCGGCAGAGGCATTCTCCAATAAATTCTCCATAGTTTTATCCAGGACCAGGACCCTTGGTATTCTCTCTGGCATATCTTATTTTTGTCATTGTTTCATTTCCTGTTTCTTCCTCACACCTCATTAACAGCCTCCTTTGATTTAACTCCTTCCACTCAGGCATGACAGCAAGCAAATAAACCAAGGCACATAAAAAAATAATACAGACTCTTCCTTCATTCTGTATAGACACTGGATTAGAAAACTGAAATAGTTTTCAAGAGCCAGTGTCCTTACTCCCAGTCTGTGATTACATTGTGCCCAAGCCCATCATTCAGTCTGGACAAAGAAGAGCAATGAAGTCAGTCAAACATTTGCTCTTAATCTGTTTCACTTTCAGGGACTCAGAGTTGGAATTCCAAGCACTGAAGGGGGACAGCAGTTTATGAAAAACAATGGATTTAATTGGCTTTCAAAAGAATTGTAGAAACACTTCAACAAGTTTGGGGGTTTAGTTTTTAGCAAATGAGCTCTGTGAGACCCACAAAGGGGGATTAATGATGCCGGAGCAGGGAGGTAGAAAACTAAACTCTCAGTAAGAACAGTAGGACACTGGAACAGACTGCCTAAGGAGGTTGTGGAAGCTCCTTCATTGGAGGTTTTCAAAAGAGACTGGGTAACCATCTGTCTTGGATGGTTCAAACCCAGCAAATCCTGCATTTTGGCAGAGGGTTGGACTAGATGACCCTTGCGGTCCCTTCTAACCCTATGATTCCACTAACAAAAACCACCACTGGGTCAGTCTCCCTTAGATTTCCCAGTGCATCTGGCTTCTGCCTCTCTTTAAGGCTCTGATCTTGCCATCCTCTCAGTGCAGGATGAGCCATAAGCCTGTGCAGAACCCAGCTGAACTCAAGGAGGTAAAGGAGTTCTCACGGGAGGAGCTCATTGCAGGATTGGGGCCTTAAACTGTAAGCAATTCAGGACTAAGACTCCCTATCGTGAGGCATTATACAATGCTGAACACATAGCCATCATGTGCCAAATAAGTGCACCAAATGTAAATGTTGGGGCCAATTGAATTGAGAGTTTCCAGTGGGGAGAAAGGTTTTGTCTTGGATCTTTCTGCTCTGTGGCATTTTAAATGAACTAACAGCCTCCATTCTTCCCTCGGCTACAGGTATTGGGATGAATTTCACATGTGCGCCATGACTGCTCTTTGGGAGTGCCAGAAGGAGGCAGCAAGTATCTGGGAGACTTTGAAAAAGGAATCTAGAAAAATCAAATTCCAAGGCAGCTTGTTTGATCTCTGCAGTCCCAACAGCTCCCAGAGCTTCAGCTTGACAAATGTTTCAAATGTTGTTGTCTTAAGCCTCTCTCTGATGGTCACTTGGCTTAATTTGTAAATGGAGCAGCTCTGAAAGTATTGGAACGAAGAGGTATTATCAGTGTCATCAGTGTAGTTATGGTCAGAAATGTAGTATTTCCAAACCTTTGAGAAATACTGGGTATGATGCTGGATGAACACTTGATTTTATTATTCCAGGTCTGTGAGCCTCAGAAGAGCTCGGCAGCATCTCCTTGGTTGCACTGTCTCTAAGTAACTTACATGATTAATCATAAACTCAGCACTTGCTATAACTTGACATTATCCAGCTGCAAGTGCACCCAGAGCTCCCACTGACGGTGCAGAGTGCTGGAGGCTGTAGCCTGAGGGCAAAGGACTGGGGAGAAATTCAGGATTAGTGCTAAACACTAGGTTCTTTTGCATTCTTTTCTATCTATAGTCACTGGAAGTGAATCTGTTTATTCAGCTGCCTGTTTCTGCCAGACAAATGCTCCACTTTTTTTCCGTGGTGATGGGCGGGAGGAAGCAATTACTGGTGGTGTTTTTGAAGTGCAGGGAGAATGTATTGAACCTGTCAAAGGCAGGAAGGATTCCTTGTCCTGTTGCTAGTAGAATCCTCCCCTTTGGGGATGGTGAAGCCTCCCCTTGCAGAACAATCTCGGACATGTCTGTTTCTTGTGAGATGTACCTGGCTACCTGAGTGACTCTTGCGTTGTGTGTAAATCCCTTTCATAAGGAAACAAGAGGGAAAAACATAATGGGGAAAGGGGGAGGGTTGGGCTAGAGGTTTCTAATAACTCCTTTGCTTTAAAAGTATCCCAGGAGACACCTGTGAGCAGCACTGTGACTGACTGTGTAATTCAAAAATATCAAATAATGTCTGTTGTATAACCTACACCTGTCAAAATGGAAATCATTTGTCTTGCTTTCTTGGTCTATAGCACAGTCACTCCCTGTCTCTTCCAGTGCAGCCCAGACAGTTGTTCATGTCACGGCTTCAACACTGCCATTAAACATATTTGCAATACCAAGAGACTCTTGCAAGTGATTTCAGGATATGTTGAAAAACTCAACTGTATTATCTGGCAGTTGAAATCAGTGACTTAACTGTGCCCTTTCAATTCCAGGGCACTAAGAACTATCTCCTAGGCCCTAGAGGCCCTACCAGGGCATGCAAGGGGGTCTAAGACAATAATGTGCATCAGTGCAGGTCTGCTCTTTCACACCTATTACAGCACTTCAAAGAGAACAGGAATTTCCAGAATGGATCAGACCCAAGATCCATCTAGTCCGGTAACCTATCCCTTGACAGGCCAGTACCAAATACTTCAGAGGAAGGTACAAGACATCTGCAGTTGGCAGATGTGGGATAATCTGTGCCCATTGAACGTCTCTTCCTGATCCCTAATAGTTGGAGATTGGTTTAAGGCCTGAGTATATTGTTTTATATCCTTTCCAAAGTGTTTGTTAGCTTTAAGTATAGCAACTCAGGATCCTCTGGTCATTGATATTACTCCAATCTTTTTCTGAATCTTGCGATTTACTTGGTCTTATCAACTTCCTGTGGCAACGAGTTCCACAGTTTAATTATGCGCTGGGTGAAAAGGTCTTTCCTTTGATCAGTTTTTAATTTTCCATCATTTAGTGGTATTAAAGGTCCCCTTGTTTTTGTGTTATGAGACAGGGAGAACAGAAGCTCCTGCTCCACTTTCTCTGTAGCATTAATTGTATATACTTTTATTATGACACTCATGACCGTCGAGCAGGGCACTCATTCAATTTTGAATAGAGGGAAGCAGCATCTAGCAACATACAGTATGGATGAGTTGCACAGCTCTGAGGATTCCCATTACCACAGTAGGGAAGAAATTGTTAGTTATCCCAACCGAGGAGCCTGTGTTTACTGTTAGTCTCTCTCACACCCACAGATTGGTTCAAACCAGCATGTATGAATTAGAAACAATACGTATAAAGGTTCTAACAACGTTCGCAAATCTGGGAACATGCTTTAGAGTGTGAACAATGACTTTAGTGGGCCAGTAAGTGAGGCACTGCTAGCCCTTGGGATTTAGCCAAGTATATTGCAGGCACATACGCAAGCTTCTCCTTCAGCAAGGAATATCTTTGGGCCTTTCTGCTGACACTGCAAACAAGAGGTCCATTAGTGCCATCCTTGACAAGTCAAGTTCCTTCCTGTGTAACGTCTTGCACTCTGCCTGCTGCCCTAGTTACTATTTACCACCCTGCTCTCCACAGCACTGCTAAGCAACCCTGCTCGCATTGTCAGCAGGGAGGGAGGCCTCTACAAAATTAATGAAGTGGCAGCTCCCAAGAAATCTGAAACAGCTCAGGGGAGGAGCAGCAAGTATTTAAACTTCACTTCCAGATGGGGCATCCAGAGATTTTGCTGATGAGGAAGACATTAATAACACTCTCTTAAGGGTGGCATACGGATTTCAGGGAGACAAACATCGCTGGCATTGGGCACAATGGTACCTGGTGGGTGAAGCGCTTAACAAGGAGCATTGTAGGATTTAGATTTAACTAGTCTCAACTCCATATTCAGCTTGGTTCTACTTTCTGCTCTGATACAAAATGCAGTATATGCTGTGGCTTCATTCCATTCTCTCCTCTCCCCACTATCAGTGTCCCTGCCCATTCCCTACACATTCTCCTGTGGGGGAAAGCTGGACACTGCCAATGGCCAAGGCAGAGACTGCTTTGTGGCCACACCTATTTAATTCTGCTTTAAAGGAAGCAATAGTATGGTTTAGACTAGTAAACAATTATCTAATGCCTTAACAGGCTTCCTCTTCTTAGCTGCTTTAACAGATCGGCATCTTCCCCTTTATTAAACTTTCAAGCTTTTAAACAGTTCTAGAAGACAGAATGATGTCTTAATGATTAGTACTCTCTGCAAAGCCTATTTCCTGCCAAACCTTACAGACCCTGGATGGAAATATCCAGTTTGCTGACACTACTGCAACCCCCAGAAAGGGAGCAGGTGTTGGAGAAAATCTCCCTGGGAGCAAAACCCCTCAGCTCCAATGTACTAAAGAAAAGGTTCATTAAGAAATAGACCATCTGCCATTGCTCTGGTGTAGAACTGTAAAAGTTCCAAAGCCAAAGAACTGCTGAGAATTCATCAACTATGTGCAAATGAAAATTAGGCTTTATGACATGGGAGTGGAGGGTCTCAGCGTTTCCAACTCAATTTTTGGTTTAAAAAGACTCTGCCCCCCTTCAACCAAGGACAGGTAGGCACTGAATTTTCCTACAAAAGGCACTGACATATGGTATAAATTCAAGTCCTCAGAGGCAAAGAATCCAGACCTGTCAACAAACATATTTCAAATCCCACATTACAGCATTTCATGCCAATGCAGCATGGTCTAGAGTCCAGCGGTTCTCAAACTTCATTGCACTGCAACCCCCTTCTAACAACAAAAATTACTATATCACACACACAGGGGAGAGAAGGGGAAAGAGAGGAAGGAGGAGCCCAAGCCCCACTGCCCTAGGCTGAAGCCCTCGAGTTTTGGCTTCTGGGGCCCAGGCTTCAGCTTTAGTTCCGGGCCCCAGCAAGTCTAACGCTGGCCCTGGTAATCCTATTAAAATGGGATCCCAACCCACAATTTGAGAATCGCCGGTCTAGTCCATTGAGAGATAAGTGGTACTGTTTCCAAATAAGAACGAGAATGGGAAACATAACAGTAACACTTAGATCAGGTGGTCTCACAAATATGTATGTGTAGCCAGCAGCTCTTTCCTCTTTAATGAGTGGGACTACTACATCCCTCCATTGCTTCTCCCTGGTATCTAACTCTAATCAAGGAGGCTCTGATATTTTCCTCAGGAAGATCCACCCTTAAAAATGTGATTGAGAGCCACTGTGAAGTGACTCCTGGCAGTACGTTACTGACCCACTGATCAAACCTACAAGACCCTGCAGTTCTTTCTGCATATGGGACTCGGCCTTCCCTCACACTAGTACTGACAGACAGGAGACATTAAGGTTGAATATCACAAACAGCCTTTCATCTAGAGGCTCAATTGGATGTGGAATATCCCAAATTACCAATATTGCAAGAGTGGAAAGATAGTTTATTCAGCCTAGATCTGAGCTAATAGCTATGGTTTCATGAGATTACTGCTGAAGTTGGGGTCACATATATGCAGCAGGCTCTTCACAAACTGTATGGGATAATGTACACTGGAAGAAATCATAACAGATCATTCTGGTTACATGCTTCAGCCCTGAAACCCCTGCAAATGGGATCAGAATTGTGCTGAAGATATGCCAGGTCAGTTGAGCCCACAGTGATGATGTTTAATAAGGCTACAGCAAAGGTTCCCAAAGTGTGGTCCGTTCAGCAGTTGCTGGTGGTCTTCAGAGGATATGGTCACAGTGCTAGCAGTTCTTATTTTCAGCTGCTAAACTGCAATAGGAGATATATTTTTAGCTATTACATATTGTCCTTATATTAGTTTTCCCTGTAAGCAAGTACAGTATTATGATGTCATCACATTTGGAGGGTATAGCAGGGAAATTCATCCTACTTTGAATGCGAAGGGAGGTGGCTGGGAGATAACATATGAAGAGAGATTATCTACACTAAAAAGTTTGACAACCCAAGGCTACAGCATTGTCTGTTCCAATCTGCATCTGGGCACTTATCTTCCTTTCTAGGAGAGGAAACAATGCCACCTCCTGGAAGAAATGGTAATTCACACCCAGGATTACATAAGAACAGGAGTACTTGTGGCACCTTAGAGACTAACAAATTTATTAG
>NW_020664584.1:681288-768231 GCF_002925995.2 Terrapene triunguis | reverse complement strand
CATTCACCCACGAAAGCTTATGCTCCAATACTTCTGTTAGTCTTAAAGGTGCCACAGGACCCTCTGTTTCTTTTTACAGATTATTTCCATGTTTATCAAAGATATTGTATCTAGGCACCGTAGTATCTAAGCGCAGTGTTAAAATGTCTGTTGTAGTTGCAGTTAGTATTCAGGGGCAAAATAGATTTTCCTGGAAGTTATTTTGCATAAAGATTGCCTGATGATGAAAACTTGCCCTGGAAACATCACCAGCCTTCACAGCTTAGTCTTAAATGCTGGAGAAAACATTGTCATCATGGTTTGTGTTGTTTTAAATGTTGTTCTGGATTTAGATATTGGCCTGAATCCTGTAATTAAATCCTTGTGGCAGACCCTTATGTTGGAGTGGTGTCTTATTGAAATCAACAGGGCTCCTCATAGGCATAGGGGTCCGAGTGCTTAATCAAATTACAGGATCAGGGCCTCATTCCTGTCATAAAACATGTGCCCTGCTTGTTTCAGTTGAATGACCAACAGAACATTTTTGGTACCCTTAAAATACAACCACCTTTATTTTATTTTAAAATTTCTTCTTCTTTTTTTTTTTTCCAGAAAACTAAAGTGACCAGTCTTTGTTAATTTCATGGTGCACTCTTGTTAACATTAATTCCCATTGGCCCCTTTTGCAATAATCTATTATTTGTTAACAGCCAACGGTATGATAAGCATTGTATAACACCCAGAAGTACAACCAGGCTTTACCTAGAAGGATTTAGAATCCACAGGAGAGACCCAGAGAAGATGGGCAGAAAAGGCAAATCCAGAGGGGAGGACAACAGGAGGATTTAAAAAAAAAATCCTATTGTTATAAATATATATAAAAATCATATTTAAAATGGTATTTTCATATGCTGGTTTCTCTCTCATACATTGATTTTTAAGAGAGACAGTCAAGGTAGCATGGCCCAAAATCTGACTTCCCATTTCCCTCTCTTCCTATGTATTCATAAAGTTCTTATTGGTGTAAGAGGGTGAATGGGAAGGCGGTACAGGGCTGGGTTGGAGGTGGAAGGGGGATGGTGGGAATGTGAGGGGAGTTCAGGAAGCAGGGTGTCAGGGGATGACAGGGCCTTCAAGGGTGAAGGTGAAGTGTTAGAGTTGCACATGGCGGCATTTAGAAAGGGGATGTAAGGAGGCTGTAAAGTGGTGGTGAAATGTAGGGCGTGGTGAGGGGGTGGAATACAAAGGACCAGGGAAGGAACTGGGAAGGGGGCTGTTAGATGGAGGGAGGAACAGGGTGGTATTGGCCCCAGAAGGTTGGGGAGGGGACTGTTAGGTGAAGGGGGGGAACAGAGTGGTGTCAGGCCCTAGGAGCTTGGGAAGGGTGCTGTTAGGTGGGGGGGAACAGAGTGGTGTTGGGCCCCAGGAGCTTGGGGAGAGGGTTGTTGGGAGGGGAACAGGGTGGTGTCAGGCCCCAGGAGGTTGGGAAGGGGGCTGTTAGGTGGGAGAAGGCAGGATGGTGTTGGTTGGGCCCCATGAGATTGGGGAGGGGAATTGTATGGGAGCAGAAGGGGAGCTTGGGAGGGGAGGGGGCTGCAGGGTAGGTGGTTACCCATAGCCCAGGAGTGCCCCTTCCGGGACTAGGAGGGCGGCAGCACGTCCCGGATTCCCAGCAGTTTCGGGCATTCCCCTCCCGATTTGGGCCCGCAGCTCCGCCTCCCCCGGGGGCGGGGCGGGGCCGGGCCGCCTATAAGATGCGTGGCTGTGGGGATGGTTCAAGCCGTTTGATCGTGTTGCCCCAGCCGCCTGTCCACTAGCGCCACCCGAGCACCATGCAGCTGCTGTCAGCGAGGCACCCCGGGGCGCTCTGCGCCGCTCTGCTTCTCCTGGTAGCCGCCAGCGCCGTCTCCGCCGAGTCGGTGAGTGCCCGCCCGCCCGCGCCGGGGGGTGTCCGGGCTTCGTGCCTCCGTCGGGGGGTGTCGCGGGGCTCTGAGCGAGGGGGGCAGCGCTTGGGGGCGGGCTCGGGTCCGGACTCCCTCTTTGCAGGCTACCGGGCTCGGATCGGCCTCCTGCCACTCGCTGTGTCCCAGATGGTCCCTCACGGCCCAGCGCCAGGGAAGGGCTGGGGAGCGGCCGCACCACGGCCCCAAGCGGGACAGCTCTCCTCGGAGTCTCTTCCCGTCCCCGTCCCCTGCTGGTGGGGTGCGTGGGTAGGGCAGAAGGCCTCCCCGTCCCGGGGGTGGACAGCGACAGCCCTTGGCTGGACGTTGCCTCATGCCCACCTCCTGCGGCCGCCCCCGGGCTCCAGTATCAGCACATGGCGCAAATAGTGCCCAGCCCTCATAGCTGGGGTATGAGTAAGGCTGCCCCAAACCCCGGCTCTGCGGCAATCGCCTCCCGTCACCGGGACCTGCTGAAATCCCCCTCCTACGGCGCGCCCCGCAGCTGGGGTTTTCCTTTACCGTGTGCCAATCCCCGATTTCCCCGGGCTGAGAATACCGGGCTGCCGAGGGGAAGCCCAGATAAGCGGCTGAGCTCCCCTCACCAAAGGGCTCCCGCACCCATACTCTAGCTGGGGTAACAACAGCATTGCTCCAATTCCATCCTCGCCTCATGATCTCGAACTAGATCTAATCCCTCTCTTCAGGGGGAGTAATGGATTATAGCCAGCCTTGTTAATGGAGGAGAAGAGAAGTGTTATGCAGGCTTTCCCAGAGCTCAAACACCCCATTTCTCCCCCCGCCCCCCCCAATCTTTCGGTATGTTTAAGCTGTGGAGCCAGGATTCCAGGTTTAGCTCCCCCCAATATCCTGTGAGACTTTGTCCTTACCTGACTTAATATCATATGTGCTGGTGGCAGAAACCTGGCTTTTCCCATCAGGAGGAAATTAGGTTTTTCCAAGGGAGAACAGAAAGGCCTTTCTTTCCAGATGATTTTGTGCCTGCTTCTGAAGCAATTTATAGCCATTATCCAGGGAGGGAACATGCTACTTGGCAGGAGGCTTTGAAGTAAATATGGCCACGATTTTCCCCACTTCCATAAACTTTGAGTAGGTGAAAGGGGCAGATGTATCTAAGGCTGTCCCTGTCTTGTGGTTTTAAACTGTCCCTAGTTTTGCTGGCTTGTGTATTGAATGGAGTGGGATGAGGGAGAAGAGTAGCTGGTTTCCATCTGAAAATATCCTGATGATAGGACCGCGTGGCTTGATGGATCCTGAACTACTCACCGTTATTTATGTATTGATGACCGATTTCTATTGTTTGTTTGAGTAACACTTACTTGGCTTGCCATTCAAATGGATTTGCCACTTGCCTTTGCACTGCTATGCTTCCAAATACCATTTTCCTGTCTACGTGAGTTTTACCCCCAGGCTCAACTCCTATCCTGCTCCCCACTTGCCTGTCTACACCAAGTTCCTTGTTTTCTTCTCAGTCCTTACCACATTCTTTTCCTCTGCTGGGTCAGAGACTCCTTTCCTCTCCCTTCTCTGTGCCAACATTGGGTCCTCCAGCTCCTTCTGATTATTCACAAATCTTCCTCTTTTCTCCTCCTATCAGGTGATACCTCTTCTGATGCTGACCCTACTTTCTTACCAACCAACTTACCCACCCTCCTGCCCTGCAGGCTCTGTTTTATCAGCATTAGTCCCATGCCTTACAACCTTCCTCCTTCTACTCACTCTGCAACTAATCTACCACAATACATGCTCTTTCTTTTGTGCTCCTTTACCTCTGTGCCTTCCCCTTCTGATTCTGCCTCTGTGACTACCGTGCCCTTGGATGGACCCTGCTCTTCTTGCTTGTCTGTACCCCAGTAGTTCTCAAAGAGGCTCAGGAGTGGGCTAACAGGGATGCTGCAGGTTAGGCTTGAGGTGCAATGGTAGAATTTGGGGAAAGGGGGGGGGCAGAACTTGCATATCAAGGATATAGGTTAGGATTGGAGAGCAAAGCTGTATGGAGATCAAAAGTCTGAGGGAGGATGGAAAGGAATTTTTAAAAAATCCCTCAACATTATCATATTTTGAATGTGTAAGGTGCTCAGATATAGTGAGGGCTGTAAAATGTAATCAGAAGTTTTACAAGCGTCTCTACATGTAGTTGTACTGGGACCCCGAGTCATTTTTATGGGCATTAGACCCTCTCTAACTTGCAAAATGAGTCAGGACCCTGTACAAACACCAGGCGTGTATGTAACTCAGAGGGGTTTCTGGCTTTTAACTTTTAATTTTTACAAGTGTCTACGCTCCAGTCAGAAGGCATCCTGCTCTGACTCCTGCTTTGGTGCTGGTTAGTAGGGACTGCATTGGGACAGGGGCAATTGCAAGAGATTAGAGTATCCCCAAACTAGGTTTAATTGTCCCCATTGTTTCACTTGCAGCCTGAGGCTCTGTAGGCCGGTCACCACTTATTACTTTTTGTTCAAGTTTCTGCCCTGAAGCTCTAATCCAAGATGCTGGTGGTTTAGCAAGAAAGCTCTCAGGCCAGAATACATGAAGTGTCTACTCCTTTAACATTTGGCAGCCCTCTTTATGACCAGCAAGCCCGAGTGAATTCATCAGATACAGAATCCTTGTCATGGCTGCCATCAGGCTTTCCCACAACTAAATCCAAAGCCTAGCACAGGGCAAAAACTTCTTGAGTAGTACAGCTTTTGGATGCTCTTTGACCACATTTGGTATGAAATTAACATTGCAACCTAGTGTGCTTGGGGAATATAATGGGCTGTGGATTTGGTAGGCTGTGTCCTAAAGAGTTCAGATGCCTCCAAAGAAAACGTTTCTGCATAGCTGTATCTATAACGCCTTATGCTGAGTTTACAGAACACTCAATACAGCATATTGCCCTATGCTTAATTAGTTTGGCTGTATTCTAGTGTTGCAATATTGAATTTATTTGCACCACCAAGTTTGCTTTAGTAGAATGGGCCAACCCCCACTGAGGAGTGGTCTCTGGTGATGCAGCATCTAGGTTAGTGTGGGAGGAGTTCGTCCCTTTTTGTAGTGTTGGTACAACATGCTGGATCACACAGCATGTGGCCTGTAATTTTTCTACACCCAAGATATGGCGAGGGTGCAGACATATGGTTGAGACTCCACAGGACATGGAGTCTATTTTGTGTTTGTGTAAGGGCAGGGCCTTGAGGGCTATGTGATCCTGTATGGTGATGTTCCCTCAGAGCCTGTACAATGCAAGAGCCAGAAATGCTTTGGAGCAAGCTCTACTTCTTTCAAGTGGCATGTGATGCCCCATGCGGCTCTCACTGCAGCCAGGTTTTCTCTGGCTGAGGCAGCCTTCCCACATGTAAAAGGGCTGAAAATATTCCTGAAAGCTCCATGGCATAATTCCTATGCTCTGTTTATGTTAAGTAACCGACTGGATCATGTTAACATGATGTAATATTTAAATGTGAGAACATTCCTATGAGCTCCATTGATCCTAGGTACCTAAAACCAATCTTTGAGGTGCTGTGCTTCAACCTTTTAGGGGTTGGCATGCCAGATCATAGCACCATTTCATATACTGGTCCTGCACTTATAACATCCAGACGATCTCTTTAATCAAGCTCTTATTAAATGGGAGATGTGAGGGGAGAGAAGGGGTCTGAGTGAAGCAGGTAGGTAGGCTCTGCTTTTCTGCTGCAACACCTGCCTGCTTTATTACTAATGCTTCAAAAAAGTGTTCACACTTCCCAGAACTCACTGGGCAACTGACTGGCTGAGCTGATGTTTTGTTGATGGTGGTATTTGGAAAGTAATGCAGCATTATTAATGTTTAAACCGGTTTGGCTTGTCCTTCTACCATCAGTCCCTGAGGCCTGTTCTTTCTGCTCTTTGCCCAGTTTCTCATCTGTCCCTCCCAATCAAATCAAGATATTGCTATCTGCATGTATAACTTTATTTTCCATCTGCTTCACCTTCTGACTTGGGCAGGCTCATGGAGTGGGTGTGATTTAACTTGGCCAGAACAGTACCTGTCCGACATAGAGCAACAGACTGTATTACAAAGACTAATGCATCTGGAACAGAGTTTTGAAGGAAAAAGAGGAGATGATGGGCTCTTGTCACTAAATCAAATGCTTTTTAATGCATCTTCTCAAACTAGCAGCTGTATTGGAGGGAATAGACCAGTGGTTTTCAACCTGTGGTCCATCAGAACTGTTGTCGTTACCATAGATGCTCACAGTTTAGTGCCCTTTTCACGGTGCATCAAATGCCATGCTGAGCACGTGCCGCATTTACAGTTGAATTCTGTTCAGTCAGTCTTTAGTTTAAGACTTCTGTGGTAGGGGTCCTTGGACTACAGGTTGAATTTCCAAAGAGGTCTGTACCACCATTTGAAATTCATTAGGGGTCTGCAAACGAAAAAAGGTTGAAAACCACTGGAATAGGCAGTTAGTTGCTTTTAGTTTTTAGCACTTCACAGAAATGTTTCTAATATGCAAATTGGTTACACCCAATAGGGTGGGAGTGATATCTGTGTAGTCCCTCAGTTGAGTACTCTGAATACTAAGAACAAGATCTTCATCAGTAGCTTTTAAGCAGGAGTCCCCAGAGCCCTTACTTGTGGCCCAGAGAATGAAATCCTTTGGAAACTGATTGGCAAGATGGGTCCCTGAGAGGAACTTCTCTCATGAAGTAGTCTCAATGATGGAAGCTGGGGAACAAATTCCTTGCATAAGTCACTTTGCTGAGTCCCCTATTTGAGAAGAGGTCAAGAAGGCTCTTGCATTCTGAACAGATGGAGGTAGCCCAGGGCTGAACTCACGTTTTTAGAGAATTCTAATATTCGAGACTTCCAAACCCATTATTTAGTTCTGGGTCTCCCAGTTTGAATTCATCCTTAAACATGGAACAGGTACAGAGAAGGGCTATTAGGATGATCTGAGGAATGGAAAACCTGAAAGGAGACTCGGAGCTTGGCTTGTTTAGCCTAACCAAAAGAAGGCTGAGGGGAGATATTATTGCCCTCTATAAATATATCAGAGGGATAAATACCAGGGAGGAAGAGGAATTATTTAAGCTCAGTACCAATGTGGACACAAGAACAAATGGATATAAACTGGCCATCAGGAAATTTAGACTTGAAATTAGATGACGGTTTCTAACCATCAGAGGAGTGAAGTTCTGGAACAGCCTTCCAAGGGGAGCAGTGAGTGCAAAAGACATATCTGGCTTCAAGACTAAGCTTGATAAGTTTATGGAGGGGATGGTATGATGGGATAGCCTAATTTTGGCAATTAATTGATCTTTGACTATTAGCGGTAAATATGCCCAATGGCCTGTGATTGGATGTTAGATGGGGTGGGAACTGAGTTACTACAGAGAATTCCTTCCTGGGTGTCTGGCTGGTGAGTGTTGCCCATATGCTCAGGGTTTAGCTGATTGCCATATTTGGGGTTGGGAAGGAATTTTCCTCCAGGGCAGATTGGCAGAGGCCCTGGAGGGGAGGGGGTTTGCTTTCCTCTGCAGTGTGGGGCACTGCTCACTTGCTGGAGGATTCTCTGCACCTTGAAGTCTTGAAACCATGATTTGAGGACTTCAATAGCTCAGACATAGGTTAGGGGTTTATTATAAGAGTGGGTGGGTGAGATTCTGCGGCCTGCGTTGTGCAGGAGGTCAGACTAGACTATCATAATGGTCCCTTCTGACCTTAGTCTATTATTATCCTAATGCTCTACCTTGTTCTACTCCTCCCACATTACTGTTAGTGCACCAGGTCCTTGAGGTGGCTGGCAATGGCTTGGCAAAGATACGTGGACTGTTTGTCTGCTGAAATCCACCTCCAGTCCAGCAGCTGTGAAAACTGTTGTTTATGGCTAGGATACCATGGACTCTTCTTTCTGGTTTTTGGGTGGGGAGAGGGGACAATGGCCCTTCCAATGTGCATGACTTGAATCCATTTCAGGATCTGACTCTGCTCTCTTATCCTGCTGTTCCTGCATAGTGTCTAGTGTCTTTTGTTGCCCTATTTCTGTCCTATTTCCCAACTGTAAGGCTGAGATCCGTTAACTTGACTTCTAGCCTAACAATGGGGAGGAGAGTGTCTGCCTTCACAGTGCAAACTTCAGCCTGTTTTTACCACACTTCAAACTCTTATTGCTGCTGAATACTCTATTGAAATCTCGCTTGCTGCTAGAATCCACTTGGCTGACTCTGAATCCTCACTTGGTTTGATTCTCTTGCTTTTTAAAAAATAAAAATAAAAAAGTCCTTAAATGGGAGAATCTTTGTTTTGCTCTATACATGGTGCTCACTAAATGCCTGGTGTGATTTGGGCTGGAACTGCCTCTCTGGGAATAGTGTGGTATAGTGGGTGCTAGTATCCGTAAAATAAGTGACCTCTATTGTCAAAGTAGCCCCTGTTTCACACTGAGATGAGTAGAATTAAATTTGTGTAGTGATTGACAGCTGGGCAATTCTCTGGTGCGTAACCCTGCATATAATGGACTCCCCCAAACTGGAAAATATCTTCACAGCAGTGTAGAAGTGTGTGACTTCATGTTAGCTTTATCCTGTCCCTACAGGAGGCTTGCTCTCCTGGCTGATCTGAAAAGGGTTTTTATTCCTTTTGGGTACCACTTTAACCATGTTGGTTTAGCAATGGATTGTAGTTAGGGAAGTAGAATCCCCTATGTTGACACAGTTATACCTGTATACAGGTGCTGACAGAAATAAGGTACATGGTAGACCTTTTTTCTGTCATCACCCTTCTACTGCTATAACTGTGTCAAACAATAGAGGGTTGTACACTTCCCTAACTACAATGTAGTTAAAGCAGTCAAAAATTGTGCAGACCAGCTGAGTATATCTGACCTCTAAACTGTTTCTATCAGTGAGCGAGTGGCTGCTTGCTGAAACCTGGTAGAATGCAGGCCCTTTAGATTAAGGCATGAAATGATTTGCACTAGAATGGAGCTGTTGTGGTAAGGCAGGGCTGAGTTCATTACTAGTGAATGGGCTGGGGGCAGTGTGTTAAATATTTCACACTTTTAGATGTGGTAAGTTACTGCATTGCTGGGCCATAAAAGATCCTACTTGAATGCGGCCGCCTTGGCTTTTTATTGGATTAAATACTTCAGACTCCCATTTCCAGTTAGGACAGAGTGGGCGAGAATTTTCACTTAGTGTTGGATACATAGCTTAAGTTACATATTTAGAATCTAATACCTCTTCGTCATACAGATGAGTTGCTGAAGCATTAAAGCCACAGCTGCCTCTGTTCAGAACTTCTCCAAGAACTTCTTACTACTAATAATAACATAGAGATTACATTCTGATTTGGACTTGTGGAAGTCACACTTCTAAAACAGAAGCTTGTTGGAGTCTGAAAATTACTTTTTCTAAGGCAGACGTTTGCTGTGGTTCTGTAAACCTCTTGTCAGCACTTGAGTAATAGTTTTGTTTCTCTTCTGAGAATCAGTGACTCAAACTTTCCTTGATGTTGCAGTTCTGGAGTGTGAGGAGGGGTTGAATTTTCTGGAGAGGTAGCAATTCTTTAATTAACAAAACAACCCCCACCCTCTTTTTTGGTGCAGTGAAGACACCCTGTATCTGAGGCTATTCCAGCTGGACAGATGTATTATGAGTTTGTTTTTTTCAGTCTATAACATCAGGTTCTGGCTACTTCTGATGACCAGAGACTGAATTATTGGACCAATGGCCTGATGTAGTGTGGTGGGAGGAAGATGTACCTAGAATGATGGACCATTGTTCAAATTTGATAAGGCTAAACTGCAACTCCTAAATGGGATTTCTTCTCCCTGTCTGGCATTATGGAATTAGGAATTTGGTCAGTACAGCAAGCCCTCCTGGCACTGTGATTAGAGTCCCCAATCTCGTTAGAACAGGTATCTTTTCTTAAAGTGGTAAGGATTCCAATTTTATTTCTGAGCCCATTTTAAAAGACTGTTTCTACTTGTGGTGGTAGGTGGGGGAGACTTCATTTACTAGAATTCATTTATATGAGGATTTTTTCCAAGAAAAGAAATATTTATTGCAAATTGAAATGCATACTGGATACAGAATATTCTCTCTCATGCTCTGAAGCCTCTTATATAGGAGGCTGTTTATACATTCTGTCTTGGCACTAATTCTAACTAAAGGTCAAGCATCAGAAAAACTGTCGTATAAACATTAACAGTAGTAATGTGCCTTGTCATTGCATGCTGGTAACTAAATGCCTTGTTAGTCTATGGATTCCAGAAGCCAAAGAAGGGGTGAACAACAAAATGTTCTGGTCTTCTAGATTACTAGCATGCAGTAATGGGATGCATGCACACGCAGATGATGGGAAGTCAAGGAGGGAGGGTGTATGTGTGTAAAGCTGAAATATTCCTTTGTCGGAGGGTGGGAAACCAAGCCCTAGAATGCTGGGGTGTGCTGTAAGCATGTTTAACTTTAGTAGGTGACTTGCAAGATTCTGGGAAAGTGTGAGTACCTGGAAATAGTTAAGACGTGAGCATTAGCTTTCTGGGCCTGGACAAGACCTTAGTGGTGCCTTTCTTAGCTACGCTTAAAGGCTTTTCTGGTTTAACTACACTCTTAATTTAAAAAAAAAAAAAAATTACATCTATGCCAGCAAAACCTTCCTAAACTAACATAGCTAAGTGTAAATCAAACCTAAATCTCTAGTCTCTTGATATGATTAAACTTGCATAGATTGTGGGGGAATTGAAACATTTTCAAGGTGCAGTATCAAGATCTCAACTGTACAAACAAGCCTAGATTAGTGGCATGTCAGGCCATTTTAGCTCTGTATTGGGCCAGCTAGGAAAGGCACCAAACTTCTGCTGTGTGCCTTATTCTCTTTGAAGTCTGATCTTGCTAACACTGTTATAAAGGTGCAAGACACATGAGCTAGTAATGTAATACACACGTAAAAGTTTTTAAAAAAACAACCCCAAAACATAGCAGCCCTGCAAAATAACTTGTGGGATTGAGTTATGCTCTAGGAAGGTTCTCCATATGTTTCCCTCAGGTGAGGGAAGGAGAAGACTAAACTTTGGAAAACAGGTAAATTACATTGCATTCTGTGATTCTGGCCTTTTGTATACCAAACTTTGATGTTTGAATGAAAATCCCCTGCTAAGAGGATCATCTATCTCCCTGGGAGAACAGGCAGAATGGACTCTTCCCACCCATACCCTGAATTTGGACACCGTGGCTGTCAGTGGCTGGCTTTATTTATCCTGCCTTGAGCTGCTTAACTGAATCTCTCTTTAAAACATGAGTAGATCCCTGTGGTGAAGATGCTGAAATTAGACTTTGTAACCAATAGATACTTAAGATTCCAAACACCTATAGCTGGTTCATCAGAAAAGGTTATGATGCTAGTTAATGAGTCCCCTTGCTTTTAAATAGATCCCTGCATGTGCCCATCTGTCATGGGAACTGTACAACCTCTTTTATGGCTCTGTTTGCTAATTATCAGACTATTAAAACAAGAAATCCCTCCCAGTCAATTTTCTCCTCCTCTTTGCATCTTCTGGAGGGTTTTTTTTTTTGTTTTTTTTTTTTAGTGACACGGACACCTAGTCTTAAATAAGTGTGGGCTCTGTTAGGCAAATGCACATGGGTCAAAAGCTAACAGAGCCCAGAGAGCATGAAACTCAGAATATAATGTTACCAAGAGCTTGCTCTGGATTACATATTGGAACTCACTCCCCTTGGGTTCTGGCTACAGTAAAGCCCTCTTGCTGAATTGGTGATGGCAAATTGACTTCTCTGCTTAGTACATTATAATCTATTGTTATGGGATTATCCTTTCACTGCAGGGTTGGCTGATGGTGGGGGTGGGGGTAAGCCCCTCATTGCTACAGTATTTAAAACATCACAATAGGAATGTATAGGAGGAATAACAAGTGATTCTATTCTCTTACTGCTATCCACCTGCTAAGGTTCTTGGTAGGGAACCTGAGGTGGAAATGCAGAAGGACTGCACTGTAATTGAAAGAGTCTCCAAGTCTGACGACTAGAATATGCCTGCCTACGAACTTGTTCTTGCTCCAGTCTCATTGCCACCCAGACACCTGGACGGTAACTGTGTCTGCAGAAGTCCTGGCCTGCTGTTCTGTCTCTTGCCACTTCCTACTCAGCACAGGCTTCAGGATCTAACCTAAAGTTCTGGGTTTATTTTGGCAGTTTGTTGACCTGAGGACACCCTAGCCAAGAACTTATGTGATAGTTTGGGTGTAAAGGTAGTTTTGCCTAGTGAGAGCTGCTGCTGCTTTAAGTATATTGGAGGAAATGCACACTGGCACTTTCTGTCTCCGAAAGCTCCTCGAACAATTGGCTCAGCAGGCTCCAGCCTATTTAAGTGCATGCACGTGCAGGGAAACCTTGATTAAACTCTTCCTTGGCACTAAAGCCAGAAGGGGCCATCTATCCTGTGAATAATGTGGAGCAAGCTGACTAGCAAACAGTCACCAAAGATGATCAGAGGGCACAGTGAGCCAGCTAATGTGGATTTGTTACAGTACTTGCTATGCAGAGGAACGCTGATATAAGATGTGACCTGGATTGAAATAAGGTTATTTGCTGTGCTCCCAGGCATAGACAAGATTTCTTCAGTGTCTCTGCTAAGGAGTTTATGTATCTAAAGAGGAGGAGTTTTGGAGTGAGGAAAAGAAGCAACCCACTTTCTGCTGGTGAGATTTGGGGCTTGTCTACTCTCTGGGCACTACAGTGGCACAGCAACAATGCTGAAGTGTAGATGCTTTCTACAGTGATAGAAGTGGTTTTTCCATCATAGTAGGTAACCCACTCCCCTGAGCAACAGTAGCTAGGTCAACCGAAGCATTCTTCCATCAACCTAGCCACATCTATAACAGGTGCTAGACTGGCATAGCTACAGCACTCAGAGGTGTGAATTTTGCACACCCCCGAGCAACATAACTATGTCAATCTAAAGTTTAAGGTTAGACCAGGTCTTTGTGCTCACCACATACAGAAATGCTTGTTAACATGGGGATAACTCTACTACCGCAGCGTGCAGGGCCCCTCAAAGTTAGAGTTCAGTAGTATGTGACTTTTTCCACAGTAGTAAGCAGTCACATAAGACGGGAGTCTCTAGAAACTCTTGCTTCTGAAGTGGTGATTTCCTTCTAACAGAGCTCTTAATGGGAGAGGAGGATACTGTCTGTGCTTTAAAGGGGCAGATGGACGGTAGCATACCCCATGGCGCTACAGTGCATCTGTTAGAGAAGCTGGAAGGGAACAACAAGTAGCTCTTGTTTTGGAGGTGTTTTGAGCCTGATGTTACTCCAAAGCATCTCTTTAGGAGAGAGCAGTCTGATGGATATTGTAAAATATGCTAAAATGGTCTGAGGTTCGGTATCTGAAGATCACTGAATTCTCTGGAAGGTTCTTCTTGAGGGGCTTGTTAAAGTAACTGTCTACTACTCTCCCTCCCAGCAAGAGAGAGACTAGGCAAGCCTGGGCACAGCGGTGCCATGTCGTGAGTAGTGGGCAGAGGAGAGTGCCAGTATGTAAGCATGTGAGTTAAGCTCTGTCTGCACAGCTCTGTCGCTCCCACCCCTTACAACTTCCCCTCAGGTTGCTCCCAGATCATTAGTGTAGACAATTTGCATTTTAAATTTTAACTGTGGTGTCCTCTACATCTGCTCAAACTGACCAGCTCTAGCAACTGTCAGTTTGTGGTCTACACTAGCACTCCCACCATTGTTACCTATGGTAAGAAAGTGTAGTGGAAAAAACATGTAGTAGACAAGGCTTTCAGGGAAGAGATTAAGGAAAAGAGAGAAGGAAACTGGAGGAAAATCATGCAAATTATAATGATGCAAATCAGACAGCACATACAGTAGAAGAGTTGAAAAACTGGAATGAAGGAATAAAGGGGAAAGGTGGAGTGGAGGGGGAAGCAAGGCATTCTAGCATTAAAATACATTAAAAATAACAAGACAAGTATAATACACAAAGTTAAAATCTTTTCCAACAAATTGAAGTAGAGAGGAGCCCCATGTAAGTAAATCAGATAGAACAAAGGGCTGTGGGTGGAAAATTCCCTCCTGTCCCAGGCTTAGCTCCTTTGTTTTTAGGAACATGGTTTTTGTTCTTTTGCCTACCTTGTCTTCACAGCTCTTTTAGCACATGCGTGCTGCAGCTTGCTGGCCTCAGCACTTCCATGACAGTATCAGATTTCCAGTGATTTACACTTAGTTTGACAAGCTGGATCCCAGCCATGTGTCATGGTAGGACAAATCCATTTTGGCCAAGATTACTTCAACAATGGCTTAGTTTCTGGGATTTCCTGATACAAGAATAGCAACTCTGTGGTGGCCTGGAACTAAGGGCGAAGGGGCAGAAGTGAAGTATTTAAGTGAATTCAGTGCTAATGTCAGGACAGCCATGGAGATTTCAGTCAGTCACGGCACAAGCATCAGCAGTGAAGCGACAAGTATGTACTCTACCAGTGTGCCACGCATCCCTGCCCTTGAGGGGTTACATCTGGTGCTGACACAGTTCACTTTCCATGGTCTAGGTCCTTGGCCTCTCTGCTGACACATCCAGCAAGAGGGCTAATTAGTGTCAGTTGTGATGGCTTTTGTGTAGGCATGCTTCTTTTAAACACAGATTCTTAGAGTACAGGCTCTAGGGCTGGCTTCAGTATTGTGTAAGCCCCATTTTGAGAATCCTTTAACTTGAAATCTAGATGTGCATTTTAGTAATATGACTTCTGCTGCATGTGACATTGTGTGTCTGGGGAGAATGGGAGTACGCTCTGGTGTCATAAGATAAACAACGCATGCCACTCCTTTCCAAAGGCTCCTATTGAAGCCTCTGAAGTGAAGCCAAGAACAAACACACTAAATGATTCAGTTTTAGGTCAGCTATGTTGTAAGGGCTCTTGTTTCTATCATTAATTCCCAACTAATATGTTAGCCTATAATGACTCTGTGCTAGTCCCTAAATCCACAAGCTTTAGCATATTCTCGAAACCATTCCAGCCTGTCTGGGTAATTGGGGATCCAACAATCCTCCAGACAACTAAGTTGTGTGAGTAGTTTTCCTTGAGTGGTTACAGTTTAAAAGCCCTAGGCCTCACTGTGGACAGCTCAATGGAAAATTTCTGCTCAGCGTGCAGCAGAACTACAAGAAGCAAGGAATTGGCTGGAGAAGAATACTGAAAAGATTTTATACTATTCTATAAATCTATAAACCCTCACTTGGAGTACAGTGTTCAAACCTCAGAACACAGAGTGTGTTCAGAGATAGCAATGGAAATGACTAGAGGAACACAGTGTTGCATTAAGAGACTGAAAAGATCAGGACTACTGAGTTTAGTGAGGGGGACGAGATGGTTCTCCCTATAAAATGGTGTATAGAGAAGGTAGATCAGGAACTTCTAACTTCCCCCATGTCTCCTAACACAAGAACAAAGGGACGTTCAATGAAACTGAAAGGTGGCAAATTCAAAACTAGGAAATATTTTCACACAATGCACCATTAGTGTGGAACTTACTGCTTGAAGATATTGAGACAAGATCAAAGTAGAATTCAAAAGGATTAGATATCTATTGTGATCTGGCTGTACTGAGCAGGATGATTGCTTCAGAGCACAAATCAACTACTGACAAGATTAGGAAGAAACTTCCCATCTGGGCAGGCTAGTCCATGATTTTTCCAGTATGGAACGTCTCCCATCTTCCTCTGTCAGACCAGGATACTGGACCAGATGGATCCCTAGTCTGATCCTGTATGACTCAAATTCACTGGGTGAGGAGCAGGGGGGGACTTGCAGCAGGACTTGTCTGGGTTGGAGTCACTTTCCAGTGGTCATATGAATGAATGTGTATGTGTGAGACACACATTCTGTTGAGCAATCTGATGAAAATCAGTTCTTGATTTCCTAGGTGTTAGTAAAAGAATTCTATTGTTAATTTTATCAGTCAACATGATTATCTGCAAAGGAGCCATCAGACCACTCCCCATACCTGACTTTGCAGGGTGCAAATAGTTAACTAAGTGCTGATTTGCCTCTCTTGTCACTTCCCGCCCTCTCAAATTTGGCCCAGGTCCATGTTCTTTTGTCCATGTTCTTTTGACTTTCAACTCACTCCTGTTTACTCCTGGGCTTGTGTACACAGTGCTGGGAAACAGAGACGCTGAAGCAAGTTATAGGGCTCCATTATCTGGGTTGTTGGAAACGCTGTAAAGCGCTCCCTGCACTTCAGATGCCTGGGACTCTGCATGTGCAACCCCCATCCAACTCACTGTCTACCAGCCTTCAAAGAAGCATGGAGTGAATTCAAACATTGGTGTGTTTGATCAGAGACAATGGCCAGCGCTAAAAGTTGATCATGTGCATTTCATGCCCTTGCCCTAGAGAATGTTACTCATTTTCTGCTCCTGTGAAAGGGCACGTAAGCTATGGCAGTGGTGTGTGGGCTGGAGGAGGCAGGCTTGGTTAGAGTTGACTGTTTTTTCCTTCTCAGAACTAGTCAGTGGTGGAGGAAAGTTACATGTTAGATGGGAATTTTGTGGGCTGCAGTGTGAGCAGACTTCACTGTGAGAAGCAGCTAGTGCTGATCTGGGTTTCTGAAATCAAGCCAAAGCCACTCTGAAATTGGACTCCTCATCCGGAGAGGGGATCAGGTATCACAGCCCTGCCAGCTCCCCAGCCTGAAGCCTTAGGCTTCTTCTACATGAATGATCCATGCAGAGGTAGGGGCCTCCTGTGCATCTTGGCACGTCTAGTGTGCTAATCCTTGTAGTACCTAAACATTAACTTCCCCTGCGTGGATCCTACTGAAGCAGCATGTGAAGGGAAAGGCAGAGTGCGTGCATACCTGCACACGCTCTGGCTGGCAGCTAAGAAGTAAACCTCTTTTTGCTAGGCAGGGAAAGCTCCTGCCCTTTCTCCTTCCTTCTGTTCCCCTCCCCCAATGATGTTTGTTAATCTTACTTGGCACTCACGTCACTGTGGGTAAAAGCTGCTTAACATCCAGAAGAAATCCTGGAACTGGACTTTGGCAGAAGCAACATCCTTCTGTAGTTAAAGGATTCTATTTGCTAAAGCATATTAGCAGTAAGGCTTGACTTCAGCTGCCAGAAGTAGGTGAGGCTGTGCAGTCATTTAGTCATTCTCATCATAAGGGTGGCTGAACTTCGTTCCAGCACAGTAATAGCAGGTGACAGAACAACTGGCCGCAAGCCATTTCGATCAGATGCCAGCCTCCAGCTAGTGACTGCGGAAAGTGTTAGGCCGAATGTGGCTGTGGAGGACATTCGGCAAGTGCCAGATGCTTTTGAAAAGGGGAAGTGGTTCTCAACCTATTTACCAATGTGTTGTGTGCTGCATCCAGTACTACCCATATGGCCCTGAGGATGTCATATGGGCCACAGATTGAGAACCACTGGGTTATTAACTCTGTACCCCCATGGGCTGCAAATTCCCAAAAACAGGGAGACTTTCCTCCAGCTTTAGAAATGCAATGTCCCTATTAGACAATGTTAAAAGAAACAGTAACATTGCACTAAGCCTCTCCCTGAGCCCACAAACCCCACTGGGGTCTCTCTCTGAACTGCTCCTGTGTGCCCTTTGCAGGTGTGTATGTGAGGAATGTCACTGTTCCAGATCCACCCTGCAAAGAGCACAGACACTTCACTGTTAACTCTTTCCATTCAGAGTCCTCTGCAAGGTGGGATTTGCACCTAGCTCCAGGGAGGTGCCTCCTTGTTGTGGGTATGTTTTGAGTTTGTGTAGGGAGAAACATGGAATGAACTTCACCACATTTACCCACGCAGGAAGGAAGTGAGATGCCCAACAGCACCCCAGGACCTCAAATAATCTCAACTCCAAGCCCCTAAGAATACTCAATTAATCTTCTATGGGTAAATGTGTAGAAGTGTAGGTCCCTCTGCTACTGCTCACCTCCCCCAGTGTAGCTGTCTGGATGTTTTCCAGGAAGTTACTGTAGCTGGAGCGTGAGCTTCCCACTTGCATTCTCCTGGGCCCAGGGCCAAATGAGCAACGGCATAAAACACTCCATAGAATCTTATTGACTGCTGTGAGTCAGTAACTTCGTTAATATTGGACCTCACTCACTTGTACACGCAGACAGTGTGTATTTTGATGAATAAGCTCCTGTGATATCTGAACCTGGTGTATTCCAAAGTACCCACTAATAGCAAATGTCTACCATTCTTACTCATTGTTGTTTTGATCTAATAAGGCAGGTTACTCAGTCGCTTCAGACTCTCTGATCCAGCCTAGTTATCTCTTGAGCCTCCCTTGTTAGGTGTTTGCTTTCTGTCTGCCTGATGGCTGTGATTCACCAGTTGTGAGTACAGTCCGGGTGAGCTGACACAAAGATGTAACCTAGCACACCTGCCAATATTTGTCTGCTCTGCAAGGGAAAACCTCCTCCACCTATTGCCATTGTACTACATGAAAGCTATTATCTGGGGGGGACACCCTGACTTACTGAATAGTGGCCAATGGGAATCAAACCCTTTCTGTATCTTAATAAAACATCCGCAGTCTGGGATGAGAAGCAGCTTCATCATTCCAGCTGTGGCCTGTGCTGAAGTACCATTTTAGGGAGCCCTGGTATCTTGGCTAGCTTCAGATGCCTCCTTTCTAACTAAGGTTGGCATAAAAGTTGTCCTATAAATGACCAGTGATGCTGGGAATGTTTGTTCCAGGCTGTATTTCTAGCAGTCTTAGTTGGGGCATAATGGGAGATGAGGAGTCTGGCAGCATCAGACTCTTCTTGGTTTTTCAGGATGCTCAGTTGAGCGTTCTGGTCCCTTTTGACTCTGAAGAGGTGGAATGAACCAGAGCTGCCTGAAAAGCTATTGCATCACTGTTCTAGCCCCTGGAATTCAGGATATGAGGAGAAGCTTCTCATACCCTGACTGCAGAGCCTGGTGGCTGGGGCAACCCCAATATCTACAGATGTGGAAGTGGATTGTTGGTGTGAGGGGAAAAGACCACTTGTATCTGGCACTGTAATAAAGCTTTTATGGATATACCTATACTACAGTTTTTAGCTCTGCAGCCTGTGCCCCACAAGTTGAGCAGGGCTAGCTGCAGCCATGCCACAGGTCTCTTATTGCAGTGGGACCATGCCTGGGGCAAGGCAGCAGACAGGCTGCTTTCTGACCCCCCCCACCCCACTCTGCCTTGAAGCACTGAGAGTACTTAACACCGATGATGAAATGGTTCCAGTAGCTACCAGATAAGGCAGCATTCCATCTGGAGGAAGGGAGGGTGAGCTGCTTTGGTGGAGAACCAACATTTTGTGTTCCCCTCCCCACCCCCCAGTCTCCACTTCCCCCCTCTCCATTTAACCCTGCATCTCCATGCTTGTAACAGGTGGCCAGGTGCCCCCAGCCACACTAGTGCTCCCAGTATTTCTATCACTAGTGGAGCAGAACTGGTGATAGCAATGGGAATCATTAGCAAAATAAGGCTAGTGAAACGAGTGGTGGTGGCAGCAGCTGTCTGTTCAGTTTGCATTGTACTTCCAACTGTAAGGAAAGGGTTAAATTCCTTAACAAGCAAATGACTTAATGGCTGTGGAATTGTGAATTGCTGCTGGAATTCCACAGCAAACGCTGGATTCTGCCAGTTTGGAAGTGTGGACAGTCCATGATCTCAGAGTTATGGAATCCTCGCCTGGACTGGCCCTAAAGGGTCACTAGAGTTATACAGAATAGTTATGGGAACTTGTATAATCTTGGTCTAAATCTTCTACCTTCACCCCCTAATCTTCAGAGGCCCAAGCAAAAATGGGTTCCGATTTAAACCATTGTCAGACAGTTTAACATCCAATTTTTTGGTTGGGCTCCATTGTATGCCCTGCAGACTGGCTTCAATGTGCTGCTGCTGCCACGCTAATGCACATATCTCTGACTGTTAGTCAGATCCCAGTATCATGGTTTTAGTTTCAGATAGGAACTGCTGAGCGATTTGCTTTTTGAATTGTGTGTTGTTGAGGGGACACTTTATACAAATGAGTTCCTGTTTGTAATGCTTTTGATCTTGTCGTATTGTTCCCCAGAATATACAGATGGGGGGAGCAAACAAATCTCCGTTTTAACCTTTGTACGATAAAGTATCTGAATTGTAAATGAAATAATGATGCTATTAAACATACTGGCTTTGGGGTTTTAATGCTACAGGGAGAACCCAATTTAGCTCTTGACACAGGCTTGGAAAAGATTCTCTAGGTATAAGTCCCACTACTACTCTCCTGCCTGTCACACTGAACTTATTCCTCCCTGCTACCTCAAGGGGTTTTGCCATGAGCTCTTGCCCAGAAAGCTGTTTTCAGTAAATTCCGACTCTGGTCACTTCATGGGAACCTTCTGAACACAGTCTTTCTGGAAATCCCCACCCTGGCTGATCTTTGTTCCTGCTCTCAGAGAACTAGGGGAATTCAGCTGTTTTCAAGCTAGTAAAGGTGGTGCTTTTAGCTGGGCTGAATTGAACTTCACCAGTTAAATGGTGAAATATTACTGTGCTGGCTCAACTGATGTGGTTGCAGATGGCTGCTGGCAGCCTGAGAACTGTCTGGGTTTCTGCATAATGTCTAATGCTGGTTTTCCCTTCTCAGGTGAGAGAAACTGAGACCATGGACCCAGAGAGGTATGGAGAGGACTATTTCTCTTTTGGAGCCTTGCCAGATGATGAAGATATCAGTGACCTCAGGCCTGACTTGACCGAAGAGAGTGACTGGTTTTCTGGTTCTGGAGATGATGATGGTATGTAGGCAAGAAATAGCCTTCCTCTGACTATTGCATCTTCATAGCTCTGACCTGGAAAAGCTACATAGTCCCCTGAGTCTCACAGGCTCTCTAATTCAGTGGCTCTCAAACTTTTTTACTGGTGACCCCTTTCACATAGCAAGCCTGAGTGTGACCCCCCCCTTATAATTAAAAACACTTTTTTGTATAGTTAACACCATTATAAATGCTGGAGGTAAAGCAGGGTTTGGGGTGGAGGTTGACCGCTTGTGACCCCCCCCCCATATAATTTCATGACCCCCTGAGGGGTCCTGACCCCCCGTTTGGGAACCCCTGCTCTAATGGGACTTGCAATGGGCTACACAGTCTGTAAAGCTAAGCTTAGCAAGTCATTGAGAGGGATCAACAGAGCAGCCTAATCAAATACCTCCCATATGGAGGCTTGCTTGGGTGCAGTACACTGATAGGAACAGCAAAAGGGCACCGTGCCATGATGTGGGACTCCTTCTGTCTTCCCTCTCTATAGGGGCATCCAAGTAAGTCACCCCTGTAATGAGATTACATGCTATCTTCAATGGGTAGACAATGCATTACTTAAATCCTTTCCCCCTCTTAATATTAAGGGCCTGTAAAGTTTAAATAGTTTTGTTAAATCAAATCTTCCTCCAGCCCCAACATTTCTGAATCTTCCCACTTTGCCCCTAAAACCAGTGTAGTAGTGAAAGCTAGTTAAGTCAGTGTTTTCAGAGACCTCTTTATGGCTTTCAAAACTCCTAGCATAAACTAGTTTAAACAGCTCCTTGTTGCCCTTTTTATGTGCACATTGTGTTCTCAAAAGGTAAAGAACAAGCTCTGAAATTAGTACCTGGCATGTTCAGGCAGATCTGATGGTTAGTACCTTAGGGATGGGTGTTCAAAAGAGTGCCCTCCTGAAGCCAGCCTAGCACACAAGAGCATATTCGCTTTCTGAGCAAATCCTGGTACCCTGCAGCAAGAGCCACTTGATGGAGCTGAAGATTTCTTCTCTGAATGAGGTAATCTTGAGCGTGCATCATGTGGCTTTGTGTAATCCAAATTATATTTAACTGGTGAAAGTACTTACAGATAAGAGGGAACTTTAATCAAAGTAGAGCCCTAGTTAGACAATAGCAGCTAGTGCTGCTATAGTGTGTGCCTGGGCTTTGGGAAAACACTCTGAAAGCAAAGGGAAACTAATTCTGTATTGTTTGCATGTTATCTAGATGCTGAAGATGACATGACTTCAACCACTGAAGAGAGTCCTATGGTAGGTGTTGTTGTTTGAGCACTCTCAGAAAAACCTAGCCCAACAGCCCCTCTGTGTGGTATCTGGCCGGCCTGCCTGCCTGTGAAAGGCTCTTGTCGCCTTAACCCACTCCTCCTCTTCCTCCCACGCCCCCCACAGCAGCTGGCTTCCACGTCCAGTCCACTGGAATAAGGTGCTCACAATGCACTGAACTCTTAAATGACCTCACCTGTCCTGCCATTAAATGGTGTCTGCCCTGCCCCTCCTGTCTCTCCTGTTTTGAAGTGTTTTGTAGCTGCTCATGACAGGGTGTGGTTTGTCTCTGCTTTATTCAGCTCTCGAGTGACAACTATATCCCTGAAGATACTGGTAAGGGGACAAAGGATGTGGATGAAAACCTGGTGGTAGAGAATGAACTAACTCCACGTAAAGTCTTGCCCCCTGAGGAACTGAACCCGTCCAACAAGATTTCCATGGCCAGCACAGCCAACAGCAGCCTCTTTGAGAGAACAGAAGTTCTTGCAGGTAACGTCACTGTCCCCGAAGTCTATTGACTCATTAGCCACACTGTAAATGTGGGAGGAAGGGGAAATGGGGATGCCAAAAATGGGGTTTGATTGTTCCACTACTTTAGAGGGCAAGAATGCTGACCAAAAGCACACAACCCAACTGGCTTTGTTCTAGTAAGCTGGGAGGCACTGAGTATTCGGGAAGCTTCTGTCCTGCTTTAATCAGAAGAAACCTTTTTTTATTAAACTCTGGTTTTTAATTATGGATAAACTGGGTGGAAAGTGACTTCTAGTCTCTAGATGCCATTTGGACTGAAAATGTCACTTTCAGCAAGATGGAAGCTGCCAGTAGAAAGCTCCAAAATGCTGGAACTCTGGGATAGATTTCATGGGTTTATGAGGCAGCTTCTCACAGGGTAGCAGTTTCCTCCTAAATGCTATATTCATTCCATACTCTCTTCCAGCTCTTATTGCAGGTGGGGCAGTGGGGCTGCTGTTTGCTGTCTTCCTGATCCTCCTGTTGGTTTATCGCATGAAGAAAAAGGATGAGGGGAGTTATGATCTTGGCAAAAAACCAATCTACAAGAAAGCCCCTACAAACGAATTCTACGCTTAAAGCCACCAGCACCTTGTGCCCCTCTGGGGAGAAAAACTGACTGTTAAAGCATTTGGACCTCAGCTGAGATGCTCCAAATCAATGCTTTCTTGGATCTAATTTCAAAGTGATTTTTAAAAAAATATTTCTGTGCGACCCTTCCATCCTGCTAAACTAACAAGGGCACAACAAAATGCAAAGCGTCGGGGGGGAGAGAAACCTTGTCATGGCTATATTGGGGGGGCAAGGGGAGGAGAGCAAAAGATTGCCAAATTCCGTATTTTTGGTTGAGTGGAGGGTGTATATAATGCAGCTTATATGGAAGCCAATTGTGTGTGTTTGCATCTGGTGTGCATCTCTCCAATTTGCCTTGTTTTGTAGAAGGTTTTTTATTCTATTTCCCCTGTAGTATTTGGCCTGCTGCAGGACCACCACATGTAAAGCATTTTATAGAGAATATCTATGAATCTCTTACACTACACTGTACTATTGCCTTATCTGGGAGCAGCTGTGCCCTTGGGAGAAATAACTTTGTGGCCTAAATGGCTCTTAGGGAGAAGTTTCCTCTTCCTTTTTGGCCCTTGGTAGGGTCACAATCCGCAAAAATCAGGAAAGCCTCTTGGCTTGCTTGACTCTCTGAGACTAACCTTTCCCTGTACCAAGTCTCTTACAGGTGGAGAAATATTACCTTTTAATGTAGGATTTTATAAAAAAATTTTAGTAGGAAAAATAGCCTAATGTTTTGTTTTGTAGAAACGGTTCTGAAATTTAAAAAAAATCTAGTTTAAAAAAAAAAAATTCCTAAGACTTTTTTTAATCCTTTTAGTTTCCTTTGGCTGGGCATTTCTCTAAGGGCTGGTCTACACTTACCCCCCCAAATCGAAGTAAGGTACGCAAATTCACGTAGCTGAATTCGACATACCTTACTTCGACCTTACCGCGGTTCAGACGCGGTCCACACGCGGCAGGCAGGCTCCCCGTCGACTTCGCGGTACTCCTCTCGCTGAGCTGGAGTACCGCAGTCGATGGGGATCACTTCCTGGTTCGATTTATCGCGTCCAGACCAGACGCGATAAATCGAACTCGGAACTTCGATCCGCAGCCGTCGAACTAACCGGTAAGTGTAGACTAGCCCTAGATGTATATATTGTGTTTTATACAATTCATATTCTGAACTGAAGCAGCATTGACTACAGTATGTTACAGGTTTCTCTTTCTATATAGCAGCTACTGTATGCAATCGATATTTATGGGGATTTTCCATAATTTTTGGATTTGATTTTTATAGGATTATTTATGGTTCTTATGTTTTTTTTCATTTTTATATATAAAACACTAATATAATGAATCTCTTATGATTGTCAAAACTATTTAAGCTTTATTCTGTGAATTTTTTAATTATAAACTGAAGGCAATAACTTCTGCAAGAATTACTCTGTATGCAAAATTGGATTCTTAAAACATGATTAAAGTATATTGTAGGGAAAGGTGGGGAATTTTTTAGCCTGTAATATATTGTAATCAGTCCTATAGAGCTATATATTATATATATATATTTTTCCAGCAAAGTGTACGAATGTTAAGAATAAAAAGGCTAGAGGTTTTTGGGCTTGTGCAGCCTTACTATGTGTAAGGGAGGGCGTATTGGTCTAGTTTATATGCTGCTCTTTGTGCAATGTCTTGTTTATGTTGAATGCAGTAATATTTTCCTTGTGTTTTTGTTCATAAACAGCTGGGGGTCAGGCTAATGGTTGCTGAACTAGCCAGGTCACTAACATTCTGCGTGCCCTGAATGCAGTGGCCATCAGATTAACTTCCATGAATTAGAAACAGTTGCTGTGTTTGAAAATGTCAGCCTTGCTCCTTCATAGCCAGGTGGTGGAGCGGAGATCCCTTGCCCCTCATTTCAAAGTGACACTTCTAATTTATGGGACGGGATGCAAACAAAAGTTGGAAGCTCACTGTGCAAAGGAAGTAACCTTTACCTTTTCTCTTGCAAAATTGCTGTTCAGTTTATAGGCTAAGCTATTTTTAAGAGTTTGAACTAGTCTCCTTTATTCCCTTTTCCCTTCAGAAGGATGGCTTTCAGTATTTAGACTATTGTTTGATCGTGTCTCCTGCTAAGGTGGCTCTCTGGGAACACTGACTTCCTCAAGCCATTTGCAGTTAACTTTTTTTTTTAAAGATGTTCTAGTGTATCATTTTAAGCAGATCCTACCTCTGTCAGAGTTGGTCCAGTTCCACAAAACATTTTTAGGACAGGCATGCATCTTCTACTCACTACAGGGTTTTCTGGCAGTCTTTGGCTAGTTCCAGAATTGGTGTATAAAACACCCACTTATCTTGGTCCTGTTGCATCAGTCTTATTTGCTAGATCTGAGTCGCTGCCTTTCCAGATAACAATGAAGATTACAACATAGCTGACTGTAGGGTGGCTTTTTGTGTGGGGGGAGAGTGGGGGCAACTGCATACAACATAGCCCATAGTGGTCTGATGTCCGCTTGCACAAGACTGCTTGAAATCATGCTGGTTCTGAAGGCCCTGGAGAATCTGTCTTTTTGTAGACCTTAGACCTGATTCTCTTTCCATTTGTAGTTCTGCACCTGTATAATTTAACTGGAATCAGTGCAGTTGCACCTGATTCTAGTGGTGTAAAGGAGAGCACAAGTGGATTTCTTCTATGTTCTATAGCTATGGGGCAAGGGGTCTCCTCTCTGTGGACTCCCTGCTAAGGCTTGATCCTGTAGCTTGAGAACCCCTGCAACAAAGTCTCTAGCAGGAGTTGCCCCTTTTATTTTTAAATAGGTTCCTTTCAATTCAAAGACAAGCCTGTCCCAGGGCCTAGCTCTGGAATGAATGAATATGTGGAAACTTTATTATTATTTTTTTCATTCTGCTGTTATGGAAGTAACCTATTTGCAACTCTTGTCTAAAGACAGCGCCACCTGTGAAGCATGAATTGTCTTTTTTTTTTTTTCTTTTTTTTGTGTGAGAAAGAGATTCTCTCATGTAATTGTGCTTTTTTGTTTTTGTTTGGGTTTTTTCCCACTGGTACTTGATCAAATAAACTGGTACTTTCTAAAACTTCTTGTTGTGGTGTGTTTTAACATAAACAATACCTGGCACTTAGGCCTTACCTGATTCAAATTTGTGTGTAATCTAGTTAAATCCATGCAAACTGTTGTGTGGAGATGCACATTGGTTTAAAACTGGTTATTTGGGTTTAATGCCTGCAAGTCTACTGCCCAGCTAATTGAATAGGTTTAAAACCACACTTCTAGAGCTTGTCTACATGAGGAGTTATTCCTGAATAGCTGCTCCTGATTAACTCCATGTGTGGATGCTCTTATTCCAGAACGAGCACTTTAATTCACTTTAAATTCACACTTTACCTTATTCCAGATTAACTAAGGGTTTATCTACACATAGAAATTAAACTGGTGCAACTCCAAGAACCTTAGAGCTACTGTTGCCTTCAGGATCCAGTGCACCTAGTCAGCCTCTTAGAACCTCATTGCCTGTTCTATAACAGTGTGAGGCTGCTTAAACACAGCCACTCCATAACATATGGTAAGGGAAGGCTGCAAAACTGCCTGGCCCAGGGGTTACAGCAAGACTGCTCACTAGGAGAAGTGTCAAGTATCAGAGGGGTAGCCGTGTTAGTCTGAATCTGTAAAAAGCAACAGAGGGTCCTGTGGCACCTTTAAGACTAACCGAAGTATTGGGAGCATAAGCTTTCATGGGTAAGAACCTCACTTCTTCAGATGCAAGAAGTGAGGTTCTTACCCACGAAAGCTTATGGTCCCAATACTTCTGTTAGTCTTAAAGGTGCCACAGGACCCTCTGTTGCTTTTTAGGAGAAGTGATGCACCTTCTACAAGGTGCTATATTTAACTGGATTAGAGCCCCTGTGGGAGTTTTAGGGTATGTCTATGCTGGAAACTTCAAAGTGCTGTGGGAACGCTCCCACGGCAGCGCTTTGAAGTGCAAATGTGGTCGTGCTGGAGAGAGCTCTCCCAGTGCTCCTGGTAATCCACCTCCACAAGGGGATTAGCTCTGAGCCCCAGCACTCGGAGCCTGTCTATACTGGTGCTTTAAAGTGCTCAGACTTGCTGCGCTCAGGGGGGTGACTTTTCACCTCCCTGAGCCAGCAAGTTAGAGCGCTATAAAATGTAAGTGTAGACAAGCCCTTATTCCCTTCTAACTGCCCCAGGTGCTTAGTGGGCAGAATTAGCAGATGTCTAGGGAAATGAGATGGGGCGCTCACATTCAGACTCCTATGTGGTTGTAGCAGAAATGTTTATTTCATTCCTCATTGTTTGCTAATGTTTTATGTCCTGTCTACTGGGCTCTTGAGCAATCTGCTTCTTCTATAAGGCCAATATATCAGCCAACTTCTCTGAATCATGTGTGATGTTTACTCCTCTCGGACTTGCTGTTTGCCGAGGGAACTGAGGCTGATTTATTCCTAGGTTCTCCATGTTCACATGCCTCTTGCTACAGTCATGAGGGGTGGGTGGATTTACTTTTCTGAATAAGCTCTTCTGCCCAGACTTCCTCTTTTGAGCTGAGGAAATTGCCTGACCTTTCCAAAGCTTCCACCACAATAGTCCCACAGATGAAACAAACAATAATGCAAAAGCTTGTGTTTTTTTTGTAAAGGGAGCTTGGTGGCTTTTGCCCACATCAGTAACCTGGGCCCTGCTCCATTTCCCCAGTCTCTGGGGAAAGGGCTTTCTCAGACACTGGGTTGAATTTGCAACATCTTGTGGAACAAAGTAGCAGAACTCAACTGTTCGGTTCCAGCAGTCACTGCCCTCCAGAGTTTACAGCACAGGGACTCTGTGCATAACAGACTTTAGAAAAAAGGCTGATTATACTACACCTCTGACCCATGAGATGTAACTTCATCATTTCACCTGCTGGAACATGAGTGGTATAAATCTGCACTTCTTAAAAATAAGTCTATAAAGTCCCACTTCACCCAGCTACTAGTAACCCCAAACCCTCCCAGATTCCAGTCCAGCCAAGTCACATGGCTTCAGGCAGCTCTGACTTACATAAAAACAAAGCTGGCAGGACAAAGTTCAGAGGCAGGCCCATCTGCCCCACCAATTGGAATCAACATAACAATTTTTATCCTCTTAATGAGCTCTCTTGTACTCTGAGCTAAAGGTAACCTATGTTTTAATCAAAAAGAAAAATCTGTTTGTGTGCTTCCCCAGCTGGCCTTAAATATACCCAAAAGTGAAATTAATGTATATCTCATGGGGGGGAGGGGTGTCCCATTTTCAAAAATGTTTCTATTTTGGCATCTAAGGGCTTGTCTACACACCAGTTGTGCCAGTGTAACTTTAGTTAAATCAATACTATATTTTGACACTCATAAGTACTTATAAGTCCCCATTACCATGTATTGTAGCAAGTTTTTGTCCTTGCAATGCTGCTGGCGAATTGTGCCCCACTGCTAAAGCAGGGAAAACTGAGAGGGTAAGACCCACTTTTTAAAAAAAAAAAGGTATGTAGGCACCTAACTCCCATTGACATGGTGTTGGTGTATGCAAGGCCTGTATTGCATGCAGCAGGTCTGGCTGTGCCCATGGGCCACTTTAAGGCCAAAAAAAGGGGGCACCCAAAATTTGTTTAAAATCTCATTTTTATGTCAGTCATGATTTTTGGGGGTGGGGTGTCGGACTCATGATTTTTGACGATGTGGGGTAGGCTAGGCTCTGTGTAAGCTAAGGGACACTCACACCTGCCCCTACTGAAGCCTGATCTGTGCTAGAAAATTAGGTCATTTAACGTCATCAGTGTGAAAAATCCACACTCCTGAGCTGTGTAGCTAACAGGACCTAAGTCCCTGTGTAGACAGCACTAGGTGGATAGATATTGGCAGAGTTCTGAGAGACCCTCAGCAGAACTGTCCTTTTGCTCCCAATTGCTGCTTCCATGAGTACAGTCACTGCACTCTGCCAGTCCCTTCTCTTGGGCTGAGCAGTTTTTCAAAAGCCAGTGTTATCGGGATGAAATCTGAAAAGGTTGGGGTGGGAAGCCAGTGCCATCCCTGGGAGACAGATGAAACTGGCTACCATGCTACCTTAAGGGAGTGAGCCGCTCCCTCAGGGAGCTGCAGGGACATTCCACAGAGGGAGGAGACAGATTGCTTGACCAGGCCCGAAGAGTAGCTAGGAGACTTTTTGTAGCAAAGTTCAAGTGAAAACAAAAAGCCCCTACCGGTCAAAAGAAAACCTGGCAGAGAGACTCCAGGGATGTGCTGCTGATCACAGCAGAGAGAGGATTCCTGCTCCAGGCAGATGATTTACCAGGGCCCTGCTAACAGAGAGATCTCAGTGCTCAAGAGAGGAGCAGTAGTGAGTTAGCCCTGCCCCTGGGACCAAAGAGAACCCAGGCTGGGCTTTCTACCTTCCTTCTCTGGAGGGGCAGCTATGTCTACACTTCGGCAGCACGTAGAGTATAGGCACTACATGTATAGCCAAACGCTGCAGGGACAGGTCGGCTGTGTCCACACTTGGCACTTCGATGTGTAGCTATACATTGCATCGGAAAGCTTCGGCCATGGGGAAAGGTTCCAACAGCAGGGAGATGCCAGAGTGTTGTTTCCCTGCTGCCAGAGTCTTTCCCGCTGCTGGAGCCTTTCACTGTCGCGGGGACAGAGCTCCTTGCAGCGGGGAGGGAGCGGGCCACTGTACTTCTAAAGAGAGCAGAGTAGCTGTGGGAGGCACTGCTTGGGCATGTAGAGAGCCCTGTGGAGTATATACACTCGCCTAAGCCACGCCTCACCATCTACACTGCTGTTTATATCCATGTTAGCTGGGCATACAGTGTCTGTACATGCCGCAGTAAGTGTAGATGGACTCAGAGATGGCAAAGAGGGAGGAGGTGCTGAAGGCTAAATATGTGACCTCTGAACAGCCCCAAGGCCAGAGGGACTCTAACCTCCCAGGGTTTTAGTGTAGATGTCACCATGGCACTGGCTATGCAGCTGAAGGGCCTGTGCTGAATGCCCCTGCTGGGGATCTCTGACTGCTACCGCTGCCAACACAATTCCCATGTGCTCAGCCTCAGTGCCAGCCGGGGGCTTTGCAAACTAGAGTCACACCAGCCAACCCAATACACATCCTCCTCCTCCACAGCTCAGAAACAACCCTCCGCCCCAGCTGGCTAAAGCACAGAGCTACTGATCTCTTCCTTATCTAGGCCTGTAATTCTATAGCAGGAAAGAGACCCCATACACGCACCAACAGCTGTCTGGCTTTGGGGATAGAGTGTGAGGCAGGGCCAGCTCTAAGTTTTTTGCCGCCCCAAGCAAACCTCCAAGAGCGCAACTGCCGAAGCAAAAAACAAAAAAAACCCTCCGAGAGCGCCCGGAATGCCACCCCTGAAATTGTGCTGCCCCAAGAACGTGCTTGGTTTGCTGGTGCCTAGAGCCAGTCCTGGTGTGAGGGGAATGGCCTCCACAGTCTCAGGACTTTTGGCTACCCTCTGGCCACAGCATCTCAGTGGGGAGAGGCACAGGGGCATGAGAGGAGCAGAGTAGGGCCTTGTGGGGGCACTGCATCCGTCCTGCAGCCCCACAGTCAGCTGGAAGGAGGGAATGGTATTTTCCTGAATTGAGAAACAATGTATTTTTCTGTCAGCACTTCCCCCACAAACAGCAGAGGGACCAGCCCTGAGGCAGGAGGGGAGGCTCATGCGTAGCTTTCTAATTGCAGGCAGGCAGAGCTGGGAAGGGATAAGGGAAGCAGCAAGCAAAGGGAATCAAGAGCCCTTTGCCATGCCCTGTGGGTGCTCACGCATCCCCTCCCTACCTCCACTGTCACCTAAAGGGAAGAGGGCAATATGGTAAGGCACTGGACTGGGACTCAGGATACTTGGCTCTGTCACTGGCCTGCTGGGTAACCTTGAGCAAGTCACTTGCTTCTCTCTGTGCCCGTTTCTCCTCCCACCCTTGGTCTGTCTTGCCTATTTTGATGGTAAGCTCCTTGGAACAGGGACCATCTCTCACTGTTTGTACTATGCCTAGCACAATGGGACCTTGAGCTCTTCCGGGGCCTCTCCATGCTACCATAATACAAATGATAAGCGATGTGCTGAGCTCTGGGATGGGCAGCAGCAGCCCTGCTCGGACCATGCCAGGAATCCTGCATGTACTTCTGGGCCCTCCCAGTGTAAGAGAGATGTCAACACATTCAGGGTAGATCATCAGAAGGGACTGGGCACTTGGAGAGGCACAGGGACCTGAGTGTGGGCAGCTTGGCTAACAGGAAGTGGAACTGGAGATTAGGCCCGTCTGTTTATATCTGGAGCATTCACCACACAATGCTTTGGGTCAGCGGGAGCCTGCCCTAGGCCATGCAGTCCACTCCCCAGTATCACAGCAGGGCTGGCTTCATTATCCCTGTTCGCTGGTGACTAGCCTGAGCCTTGGGCATCTGTAATGATGGGGATTAGGCGAGTCCTAGGGTTCTGAGGGAGGAAATCAGGCAGGCTGCCTTTGGGCATGAGGCAGCCATCAATTAAAAGCCTTTGTTCTTGGTGTTCTCTGTCATCCCAGGGTGCCCATGGCCCTTCTTGTCAGAACATTTTTTTCCTGGAATCCAGCCTAAAAACTTTCCTCTGCCCATTTGGAACCCATCCTTTTGAGTTGTGCCTCTCTGAACCGCCCTGGACACCTGCCGCTTCCTTGCAGATGGTGAATTGAATGTGAATCAACGGGAGGCTGTTGCAAATGCTCTATTGAGCCGTATTAAGAGGAGCATCGTTTGTACACCACACCAGGTAATTATTCTGCTCTGGCACAGGGGAGGTGTCAGTCATTGCGCTGTTGAAAATAAAAAGCCAGAGACGAACCGGAGCATTCAAAGAAGGGGGACCAAAAGGAGAGAAAGTTTGGGACCTTTACAGACACATTGGTATTCAGGGCTATTAACTGCACCAAATTTAAAACAGAGTCCAAGACACCGAGAGAGAGAGTGCTGTTAGTAGAACCACTGTGGAACTCACTGTTGCATGATAAAATATCATATTTAAACACCTAGATTAGTAGGATTTAAAAAGGGAGCAGCTCTTAGTATGTCTAAATCACATCTGCAATGACTCACTGGCATAAGGGCTCTAGAGTTTCCTGCTTAGGTCAGTAGTTGATCAGCAGCGGGGGAGGAGTGTTGGTAAGAATACCCCCTTCCCCCATGCCATCTGAGTGTTGCACAAATAAGTGCATGATGGAGGTTTAAATCTCTGTACGGGTCCCTGTCTGACAGATGGACTGCTGAGCTGTTTGAAAGCAGTAATGTTTCTGTTCTTGATGGAGCTGGGCCTGAGACATGAAGTTTGGACCTGGATCCTAAAGTCTGGGATTTGGATCTGGTTTTCGGGCTTGGGCCTGTCTATAGTTCCCTTATAAGAGGGGACCTAGGAGGAAAGGTGACGAGACCCAGTCAGAAGGAAAGCGAGTGGGCTCGGAAAGGCTGGGAATGTAATGAGTTTGCAAATCCGGAATGGAAAAGAGGGCAGAGGGACTGGCCATTCCCCTGAGGGAGGGACAAGCCATGGCTCCAGTTGCAGCATGTTAACACTGGTGAAGTGTCAGTAAAATGTGCACGATGAATTGCTGCATGCACCTAGCTAAACGCCTGAACCAAGGATAATATTTAAAATCCCCAGTACATAAATAACTCCCCATTCATTTTGTAGTCTACTGCCATCTGCTGGGCTAACCCGCTCCCTGCGTCCCTGGGCCCTCAAGCCACCAAGTGCCCCAAGCTGCTCTGGGAACGGTTTCGTTCCATGTCCGTGATGTCATGGTGAAAAGGAAATCAGCAGGGAGCTTTTTCCAGCTGTGGAACGGGTACACCCCATTGACCCTGGAGCGTGCGTGATGGGCGAGATAAGCACTCGGTGTGCGGCCTACACCTGCCGCCACATTCAGAGCGCTCACTTCTGCGTGCTTTGCAAGTTAGTGGTGCTGATTTTCCACCCTGGGTAAAATGGAAAAGGGGAGTAGTTTCCATCTGCCTGCAGCTCACCAGCTCAGCTCGCCTTGGCAAAGGGCCTACTCCTCTAGACCAGTTCACTGGGTGGCAATAGAATTAGCTGCTGAACGGACACCCACCTCAACCCCTCCCCAGCCACTCTGACTCCCCCCTCTCCTTCCCATCTCACTGCTTCACTTGATCCCAGCTGTTTGTGTGCTGAGCCCAGGGCACCCCCTAATTGCTTCTGCTACCACCTCTTCATCAAAAGCTGCAGTTCCGTAAGGGAGCCAGGGGCCTTGTCTAGGCAAAGGATTTGTCCTCATTGCAGCCATCGGTGGCCATCTTTGAAACCAGGGTCTGCCAGTGCAATTGAGGGGCTTTGCCTGGCTATACGATGGGTTTACATACTAATGGTGGGAGTCAGAGCAAATCCCCAGTCTCAGCAAGCTTTGTGTCTGCACAGATCATGCTCCAGGTAGGCCACATCACCTTGCCTGAACAAGGATGGGTGCTGGAGACTGTCCCAGACATGGCCGCTTAGGGGCAGGACCGAGGGCCGTTCTTGGGATTAGCAGCATTATATGCCGCAGGGCATATTATTCCTTCTTGTGTATATTCTCAGTAAAGCCCTGAGTACCAGCAGCTGGTGATAATCTCATGTCATTCAATGTGGCTTCCTCTTGCATCAGCAGAGAGCAGTGGAAGTGGTGGTGTTACCAAGACTTAGAGACAATCCATAACTCTTGATGGTGTTGGTGGGGGGGGGGTCGCAATTTAAAGATTCGGGGTGGTGGGGTATGTGACCGCCCCCACGTGTTGCCTCTGGCCCCTTTCCCACTCCCTCTGCACCTCCCACACCTGCTCCAAGCCGGCACCACCTTGCTCCCACCCCCCTCACAGCTCCTTCCCCACTTACATTGCCTCCCTGCTGCGGGCATGCTGCAGGCCAGAGCAGGCTCCGGACACCTACTGCTGAGCAGGTAACTGCAGCTGTGGGCGAGGACGGGTCGGGACTCAGCGGGCTTCCTCATGCCCCCCCGGCAGAGCTGTACTGCTAGCCCCATGTATCTTCCCTGCCTCCGGGTGCCTCCTAGCAGGGTTTAGTGGGAGCGCTAGGTGCCGATGCCTTTCCCAGGCACGTCCCTCTCAGTAACATTCAGACTGACTCCCACCCTGACAGAAATTGGGGGGGGAAGGGGAGAGGCACGTGACCCTGTGTGCCCCCCCCATGCATTGCCTGTGCAGTGATGGGTGCTGTAATAAACCCTGATCTAGAGGCACTGGGAAGGGGCGGGGGAGAGGAGATTTGTGGTGTGGAAGTCCAGGGGGCTACCAAAATCCAAATTTTTAGCAGCCCTGGTAACCCAGATCATTTTCACAGTGAAAAGACTCCAGAGAAGATGAATAACACTCAGTAGAACCAGGAGCAAACTTCAGACAGCAAAACAGGCCAGTGGACAGGATGGTTGAAGAGGGAGGGGGATTTTAAGGGATTCTAGAAAGGAGGTACAAAGAACATCCCACTACAGAAAGGAATTAAAGGAGCCTGTGTGATGCCTGTGGAATGGGGAGGCATAGGATCCTCCCAGAGATGGCCTCATGTTCAGATAATGCTCAAGAATATTTCAAGATGCATGTTCTAGACTTGCTAAATCGATGCCTTCCATAGCAGTGAGTTGGAGCGAATGCGGGGCCTGTCCTGATCTGCATTTGATCCGGGAGTGGAGCAGCTCCCAAGATTTAGCCTCCAAATTCCACAGCCCAGTAACCAGATTGAGCAGGGTCGAGAATCCAGGCTCGTTCTCTGACAAGCCAGAGTCGCTGTTTTATGGCTTGTTGGCTGTGATTGGTCAAAAAAGGTGGGGTTACTTCCCAGGGAGAGATTCTGCTTTGAAAAGGACAATTCCCTGCCTCCACCAACCTCTGAAAGGAGGAGGCCATCAGTAAAGCAGGGAATTCTCTCTTCTTCCTGATGCCGATGCCTAGAGAGTGGAGGAGACTACACGTTTCCTGTCTGTGGATGCTCAGCAAGCCCTTCACAAGGGCGTAGGAAAGTAAAAAAACTGTATGCTCCCAAATTATGATCTTATGACTTTTACAGCACCCAAAAACACATTGGGCATTTCACAGGGCCGTGCCCCGAAGAGCTTACAGTCTCACGCGTGAATGAGATGATGGATAAATTGAAATGGAAAGGCCTGTTCCCTCCAAGGATGACCTTAGAGGCCAATGCCAGGGAGTTTAGGAATCATTCAACTTAAGCAGATGCCTATTGATTGAGGTGTATTTTGCTTGAATTCAAAGGTATCCTGCCCTGAGTGCAACCAAACCTTCCAATGTTGTGCTAATATCTGAAACCACAAAGGGGCGTGGCTTGGTCTTTTTCCTCCTTCCAGGCTGAGTGAAAGGCAAAAAGAAGAACAAACAGCAGAAGTAGACAGAAGCCCACATTCGATTGTCAAAAATCTCTCGGTTTTAGTAACATCTGGCGGCAGTAACTCGGGGGAGGAAACTGCATTTTAAAGCCACATCATTTGTCCTCAAATGGAGCATTCCAGCCGTTGCTATGGAACGAAATGTGGCACAATAGTTCTGTGAGGTGCCATGTGTTTGCAAAAACCATTACGGAGGTCTTATGAAAGGAAGCGTCTAATTGGCTGATGCCAGTTAGGCCCAGGCCTGAAAGAAGTTAAACTGTATCTGATTGAGCGTTGTAAAAAAAAGTAATCAACATGTTATAAAAGTCACTTTGTGCATCCAGAAATCACTTTGAAAAGCCCCTCCGTGAGGATCTGCTGCTGCTGCAAATGACAGAACATTTGAGGGTTAGCATGCTTCTGCCTCTGCCCAGGGGGATGAACTGGATGACCTCTCGAAGTCCGTTCCAGCCCTACATTTCTATGATTCAATGCTTTGTGCACTGAAATATTAACTGGGAGAGTTACAGTTAAACATTAGTGACATGGAGAAATAGAGTATGGGAAGTGTTTCAAATGGGCAAAGATGACAGACTTATACCAGGAACAAGTCAGTTTTATAATATATGGTTACCAAAATCAGTGCACAAATAATGAGAAGTGGATGACCACAGACAAATGTGTCTTTTAAAAGTAAAAGTACAGGTTATGAAAAAGATTTGTGACTACTCCTATGGAAAGTCCATAGATATTAATGATCAAATAAAAAAGTTTTTAAAAACTCCCAAAAAACAATTCACTCTTTATAATAGCGTGGTACTGCAATGTGACTTTGTGCTGCAATATATTTCCCTAGACTGTGCATACATTCTCTGGTTTGTTGTTGTAGGGTTACTGCTGAGCCCTGGGCGGCACACATTGGTTTGTCACTGAAGATCAATCCCGAGTACTGGGGCTGCACCCTGCTTTCTTATTATAGGGTTGCTCTCAAGCGTGGAGCCATTTGTGAGCTGTGTGCTGTGTGCATGCTCTGGCTTGTTACTGATGACAAGCACTGAGGATGTTCTTGGTGCAGTAGGAGACACGAACAAAGCTAGACCCTGCCCTGAGGATCCCACGCTCTTGGAGGCAGTTTATTGCAGGACTGCTGCTGGGCTCAGTGGTGTGAACTGGAGAAAAATGTTTGTTTGTTAAAGAAGGCTGTTCCGCCTTGCCTTTCCCTGTGATGCTGGGAGCACCTTTCCCAGCCCTTAAGGGGAGCTCTGTGTGGCTCAAAAGCTTGTCTCTCTCACCAACAGAAGTTGGTCCAATAAAAGATGTTACCTCGCCCACCTTGTCTCTCTAATATCCTGGGACCGACATGGCTACAGCTACACTGCATACAAAGATGGCACCAGTCATGTATAAAAGACAGCCCAGATTCTGGAAGCAGGTGCCTGGGACTAGTTTGGGCCTTTTCGCCTCCACCAGGCCCTCGTAGTGCATCCAGTCTGTGGATTTCCTGCCTGTAGTGATGTGGCTCTTTTAGCACCAGCCAGCTCTCCGGAAGCCTCCAGAGGGTTTACCTAGGAAACCAGAGCACTTTTCTTATACTAAGGCTAGAAAGCCCAGCCAGTCCCTGGGATCCTTATTCAAACAAGGAGGCCATTTTCCTGCTCACTTTCACCCAGCCCAGCTTTCAGTTGAGATACCTGGTGTCCCCAGCTCAGGGATGCAGCAGCTAGTCCAGTGAATGACACGTGTCACGAATCTGACTCCTGATCCCTGCTGGCACCATTGTTCATTGACTCTGGAGGGTCCTGGTGTCCTCCCTCCACCCCACTGCAAGCCTTTGTCTGATCCAGAAGGACTGAGTACCCGCCTTTGGAGAGGGCATGAGAACCTCTGTTTAAATCAATGAGAGTATCTCTCGTGTCCAGTGGGACCCGGAAAGCCCCTTCGCTCAGGAGATTGTCCCAGTCTCCATATGTGGGATGAGCTGGTGGGTCTCAGTCCAGTTCCAGGTGGACACGTCTCAAAAACAACCTGCCACCACAACCTGCGCCAAGTGGACCCGTTGCTGGGGTGTTCTGCTCGGGGAAGGATTGAATGGGCCTTGCCTTTGGCAGGCAGGGCTAAGCGACCTGGCAGAGGCTGGTCTGCCACTCTCTGTGTTGTCCCTGCTCTGTGGATTAAACTGGACCTTTTAGCCTACAGGACTCTCAAGCTGGCCCCTTTTCACCTTCTTCCAAATTGGGAGGGACCCGTCCCCACACACAAATAGGACTGGTCTCTCTAACCTCCTGCCCCTTCGTCCTTCTGAGCCAGCAGGGCCCATCTCTGCCTGCTCAAGGGCAGGCGTTTGCTTTTCCCCTTCCCCTCTCTCTCAGGCCCTTCCATAGTCCCTGCAGCTGCCAGCCGGCCTGCCGCCAGCCCTCCTTGCAGAGCCGCCTTGTACACAACTTAATCAATCGGACGCGGCAGGAGCACCCACGCAGGTAAACACAGCAGCAGGGGTGTGTCAGGGCTACACTAAACAGTGACAGGATCCAGGGCTGTGTCTGGTGTGAGCCTGGGGGCAGGAGTGGGAGGGTGTTTTATGGACCAGAGCAGATTTTTAAAGAAATCCTGTTCTATCATGACTGCCTCTTTGGGCCCCAGGTTCAATAGAAGGCTCTCTGGGGTAAGGACACTGTATTAACACAAGACAGTCTGGTCCATTTCATTAAGTGCCCTGTGCCACCCTGGTGCTACCTAAATAATGGTGGTGACTGAGCCACCCTTGTCCTGGCAAACCCTGCCCCAAGCAGCAACTACTCGCCTTCCCCAGTAAGAAGAGGAGCCTGAACAGAAGAATCCTGAGCCAAGTCTCTTCCTGTCCTTTCTGTAGCAGCTTTTCTGAGCCCTCTGGGCAGCCCATTCCAGTGCTCAGCAGCAAAGATGCCTGGCAATGGCCCAGCCAGAGTCCTGGTCAATGGGGATGCTGAAGTTAACAAAATCCATAGCCACAGTGTGCAGCAGCAGCTTCCCTGCCCCTCTTCCGATCCTGCTGACGTGACATCATCACCCCTGGTTCTAGCCCTGTGATCATGGCGAATGGTTGGGGTTAGGCCCTGAGCATTTTGGGCAAAGCCTTGATTTGACTGGGCACAAGCTTCTTCTAGTTATGTTTCATGGCATACATACAAAGAAACTGGATGAAGACATAAATACACTGGCTGGGAGGTTGCAATGTAACACTACTTAGAATACAGAACACGAAAGAACCCCAAAACAGAGAGAAACAAAGCAGGCTGCTCCCTAAAACAGAGAAGCACAACTCACTCTACCTTATTGTAGGCTGGCTGGCTGCCGCTAACATACTTCCCTACTGGGACTCCTAGCCTACCAGAATACCCTCCACTGTTAAATCCTGATGGGGACCTTCAGAGAGAAGCCTTGTGGCTACTCATGGGCAGGTTGCTCCTGGTACTTCCCAAAGCTCAGTCTTACTCTTCTGGCACCTTAGAGACTAACAAATTTATTTGGGCATAAGCTTTCGTGGGCTAGAATTTGTTAGTCTCTAAGGTGCCACAAGGACTCCTCGTTGTTTTTGCTGATACAGACTAACACGGCTACCCTTCTGAAATACGGTGTCATTATAGTTGGTCAGTCCATGGAAAGGAAATAAAATTTTGCAGGCATGGCAGCACTATGGGGAAGATTTTGATTGTAGGCCTCCCAGAACACAGTTCCCACCTCCTCCCAATGTTTCCAGTTTCCAAGGGGAGTTCCTGCCTGATAGTCCGTGGAATTCCATACTGGCTGCTCCTAGATCTCCACAGTCCTTGGGGCAGATTGGAAGAGTCTGCCCAGATCCCTGCCGTGGGAGAAGGTGTGTGCGCACATGCATGTCTCCCTGTCTCCCCCTTTCATCTTGCCCATGCCCTCCCTATGGCTCTGTGCCCCTCATTCGTGCTTTCACTATCGCTTCTGGCACCTCTCCCTTTCTCTATTCTCCTGTCACTGCTCAGGGCTCTTTGAAAGCTGCTTGAAATGTTTACCCTGCAAACCTCGCTGAGGTTTTGGGTCTAGACAGCAGAGGAGGGAACGAGTTCCTGCTCAGAAATGTGGCAGTCTCATAAATACTAGCTTGCAATGACTGCTTCGTGGTTATACTTTGACCAAGGTGCCAAAGAGCTAAGAAAGAAAGAAGAGTGTCAGGCGAGATTTGTCCATGTGCTTAGAGCCCTGCGCGGATACAAAATTTGTATCTGCATCCGATCCGCAATCTGCAAAAACTGTCCGCGGATATCTGTGGATTTGTAGGGCTCAACATGTGATACCTCTGCACCAAAGAGATTCTGGCTCTTGTAGAGGCTTCTGGAAAGACCAGCAGTTCTCAGAAGCTGGGAAAATCCAGAAATGCAGCCTGGCAGCAGGGAAGAGCAATTGTTTTGCATGAACTGGGCTCCCAGGGCACTGAGGCCTAATCCTGCTCTGTCTTAAACTTTCCCCCTGCACTGTCATTTCCTCACTGAGAAGTCTTGTTGTGCTGTGTTCACAGTCTGGTGCTCCTTGTATCAGACACCACAGGAGGAGCATGGTGTGAAACCAGAGCGCCAGTGGCTAGATCTCTGGGAGGTTCCCTGCCTCAGGGATGTGTGTTTACAAGGTGCTTTGCAGAGGGACATGCTAGCTGGAGGGGCTGATTTTACTTTACAATGCATTTACACAGTGGTGATTAAAAGAACAGGAGTACTTGTGGCACCTTAGAGACTAACAAATTTATTTGATTATAAGCTTTAGTGATTGGCTCCATTTGGAGGCAAAGACCTCCTGCAGAGGCACAGCCATGTTTGCTCAGGGAATTGCGCCCCCCCCTTCCCCCCATTAGAGTATGTGTTAAGACCCACTACACTTGGGGGATGGGCTTGTTCAGCAGCAGTAAATGAACCAGGGAGAGGCCAGCAGTGAGCAAAAGGCTGCATGGCCAGATATTCATGCTGGCAAACACCAGTTCATACCTAGGAACCAACAGGCCTTATAGTTTGCAGAGAGTCCCAGGTCTGCCATTGATCAGGGAGCCATTTGCCCAGTGTTTACAGTCACTGAAACACATGGCACAGTGAGAGAGGAAGTCATTCCCTCTGTAAAGCATAGCAGGGTCCAATTCCTCTGCACGTAACCTAGCAGAAGAGACTATATGACTATGATTCACCTTGAGCTGGGTTCTTTGGGATCGACACAGCCCTAGGCTGGCCTATTGGTTTGATTATATATATATAGCCAAATATGCTATAGTAGCCTCACCGTTGGTTGGCTGGTGCTGTGTGTTCCATGCTATTTGGATCTCTCCCCCCTACAGATCAATGGGGTTGAGATGGACAGGCTAGACACTTATGAACACGAGTTCAAATCTTCATGGGGCCAGAGTTCCAAAAGAGCTCAGCGCCCACCATAGGCACCTCCTGAAAACCTGGCCATGTGCTTTGGTACCCAAGTGGGAGCTGTTCTCTCTGGAAAATCGAGGCCAGCGTCAAAAAGTCTCTTAGGATTGAATGTTTAGACCCAGATTCACAGGGAATGAACCAATCATCTCCCTGCTCCCTCCCCATCTGCGTGCACAGGGCTGTTCAGTGGTGTGGCAGGGGCATCAGGCATTGGATGGGGAGCTCATCATGTGCAGGATTGTTTGTATCTGAACACTGCGCATAATAAAGGACCGTGGTGGATATTCCCCATGGGCTGTTTATGGGCGGTGGCTGAGCTAAGAGCCCAGATCACCAGCCTTGGGGCCAAAATTCTTCCTCATTCCCAAACTTGGTTCAACCTCCATCTTCCCACTGGTTATAACCCGCTGTTATGTTCCACCTCGCTCCTTGCTGGGCTAGCCATTCCCCAGTGGGGCTGGCTCCCAGGAGCGTAAGTGCTGCTGGATGAAGGAGAAACTTTCAAGGTGCTCTCTGCCCAATATTGACTTTAGCTAAGTGAAAGGCCCGTTTTATCACCGGCTGATTATCCCAGGCTAACATACGAAATGGGGAGTGGGGAGCGTGAGCCCCCAACAGCCTGGCGCTGCTGGGAACAATGGGCTCACTGTTTGTTTGAACTGTGTTATTCCTTTCGAAAGCCTCCAGTGAGGAGTTTTCAGCACATTTCTATTCCATCACTCAGGTAAAATTACACAGGATAACAAAGAGCCCTTCAAACCCACTGCCGAGCGCCGGCTTCCTTCTGGCAGAGCTGGAATGGGGGGCCAAGGAATTCCTGCCAGGGGTCGGGGGGGGGGTGATGGAGTGCAGGGTGGATGGCTGAGTGTGGGGCAAATGGATGGCTGCTGTACAGGCTACTGCTGCAGTGTTAGTTATATCCAATAGGTTATAGCGAATGGTGAATGGAACCCATTTGGCAAGTGCAGCACCTTTACAGTTAATAAAGGGGAAAAAAATCACTTTTTAGACCCTGAATATTGTGTTGCAGGGAGAAGTCAGGGTGTGCATAAAACCCACACTGGGGGCACTCCCTCTCTCTCCCCATCCCCTTTATAAGGCTACCTATCATCTTCAGAGTGCCCTAGAGAGTTCCATAGAGAGTGGACAAGATCCTCAGCTCGTGTAAGTCACTGTAGGGAGTGGTGTCAAAATCAGAAACTATAACACTGATTTACACCACTTAGCCCCTTGGCTACAGTTCTGCTGCACCCTTTTGTCAGTCCCTGGAGTGGTCACTTAATAAGGGATTAGCTGTATTTATTACCTGTTCCTTTCAACCCCTTTTATTGGATATGGGTCTGACTTTCACATTCTGCACTATGTGTGTGCACACACACCCTATTGGACAGGAGCTGCACTGCAGCCTGCTGTCAGGTGAGCCTCTACTTCTGGCTGAGCTAACAGCAGGAGATGCAGCCTGCCTCGGTTCCAGACGGGTACCACCTAGGGTTGCCAACAGTCCCTTATTACACGGGACGACCCTTACTTTTTGAGCTCCCTACAACAAGATCGGGAGTTCCTGAATGCTGCAAAAAGCAGCAAGAAATACCCCTGGCGAATGTAGGAGAACACTGCTTATTTATTATTATTATTAATGATGATAATAATAATATAATATTGGGAGGAGGGATGGCCGGGGTGCTAAGAAAATGGTTCCTTATTTTTGAAATACAATGTTGGCCACCCTAGTACCAGCCCACTCTGCACAGGAAGCTGCTGGTGCAAAAGGATCCAGAAAAACGTGGCCATATCAGGCAAGCTGCCCTGCAGCGGCTCAAGAGCGTGAGTACCAGCCTCAGGGCAGACTGTTAAAGAGGCAGGGCACAAACCCCAAATGGGCGGTGAGTTCCACGCTTAGATTTCACCTATCAAATGTGAATTCCTCAGGCACTGTAACAGCCTGACCGTGGAGTCAGAGGGAACTCTTCTATCTTGTCACCTCGGCAAGCTTGCCTTTGTGATAGATGGTCCCTTACACCAAACATCACAACAATATTAAAAGGCCCCAATATTCCCAAAGGAGCACGCAGTTACCCCAGGGCAATTGCAGTTTAGCTCTCACACCAAAGCCAACACTTGTAAGAAATCCTATAATAAACTAGCTAAAGATTTATGAACTAGGAAAACGAAATAGAGTTATTTACAAGGGTAAAGCAAGTTAGGGTGACCAGACGAGATGAAGAAAATATTGGGACACCGGGGGGGGGGGGGGGAAAGCCAGGTGCTGCCGTCCGGCCGAGCAAAACAAAAAAACCCGAGTGCTGCCGGCGGCACAAAATATCGGGACAAACAGCTCAAAATCGAGATGGTCCCAATTTTATCGGGACGTCTGGTCACCCTAAAGCAGGTAAACATGCACACACAAAAGAGTTACAGTCTCACGTTTCCGAGGTACTGGAAGCATCTATAATGAGCAAGTTCTATATGTCCCTTAGGGCTACCCAGGCTAAACACCGGAGATCTCTTGCTTATGCTTAGAAAATCTTACTCTCGAGAGTCCAGGCAGCTTAGAGATACTGAAGAAGTGGGTTTTTTACCCACGAAAGTTTATGCGCAAATAAATCTGTTAGTCTTTAAGGTGCCACCAGACTCCTTGTTGTTGTTTTTCTTAGAGATACTGTTTCTCCTTGTCACAGGGATTTTTATTCCCTTTCCTCTTCTGTGAGCTGCCAGCTCAGCTGACGGGAGGAATTCACTTGCATGTCTCCAGTTGGGGGTGGGGGTAGGATGGGAGGAGCAATCAACAAAGTCTTTTGTCATCTTATGTTCCACAATAGTTTGTCTGGTATTGATGGCCCTTCTTTGTCAGGCAGGAGATAACCCCTCCTGTTGGAGATTAGTATTTCACAGTAGTTAATGCTTCTCTCCCACCTGCTGATTTACAGTTACAGAGGCTTACAATGCAAACACTTAAATGTTACCTTCTGAGACGGGATACAGATGCTATGGCCTGGTCTACACTGGTGTGTGTGTGGGGGGGGGATCGAGCTAAGCTATGCAACTTCAGCTATGTGAATAACGTAGCTGAAGTCGACGTACTTAAACCTACTCACTGTGGTGTCTTCACTGCGGTGAGTCAACTGCTGCCGCTCCCCCGTCGACTCTGCCTGCGCCTCTCGCGGCAGTGGAGTACAGGAGTCGACGGGAGAGCGCTCGGGGGGTTGATTTATCGCATCTAGACTAGACGTGATAAATTGACCCCTGCTGGATTGATGGCTGCCCGCCGATCCGGCGGATAGTGTAGACATACGCTAAAAGTGGCAATTTACAAGCATTCAATAAAGTCTAAACACTAAGCACATTTTTATAACACTAAGACCTATTTAACAATACTACTGCACAGGTGAGCCAGACTGGTTCCAGCTATGTGTTTGTCAGTGTTCGGTTGAGACGTGGGGGCCTTGGCATGAGCTGGCACCTGGTCTGCCAGCATTACAACCTCTGTTCAGCAGCTATTGTCTCAGTCAGTCTGGCAGTGATTTCTTGCCTGACCTGGCTTGACAGCTTCTGACCAGCAGCCTCCCAACCAAGTGGCTCAGTCAGGGCCCATAACTGCTGCTTCCGGGCGGTGACATGGCGTGACATTGCATCCATCTGCACTGGAAGCTGCATCAGCTGCTCTGGCATCGGCCTGTTGGGATGAGTTCCTCGCCCTTCAGTCCCTCCCCAGCTCTGTCTGCAGCAGCATGTTGGCTGGGAGCTTTGTCCTGTGGCCAAGTTCCCATTTTTGCAGCAGGTGAGGCAGGAAGATCAAATGCCTTCCTGCTCCTGGGTGTCGATTCTTCTTTTTGTTAGTCCAGTTGTTAACTGGAGCTGGTTTAATCAAGCTCCTTTTCTACTGCCCCTGGGGTGGCTCGTCTCACGGTTGGGAGCCTCTGGCTGCTCCTTGCCTCTGACTGCGGAATGCTTTCAGCTCCCCTCCACAGAGCTCAGTGTATGTCTACAGAACCCGCTCTGTTCACTACCATTCAGGCAGGTGGCTCCTGGCAGCCCCTGTGCACAGGGCTGTCTATGTACTAGCTAGTCAGTGCCCAGGGAGCTAAGGGAAGAGGAAATTACCACTCAGCACAGATGAGCGGGGGGAGGGGTGCAGTACAGAGCACCAGGGACTGTCCATTGAAAATGATGATAGTAAGAGCTGTGGTCCTGAGAGACAAGGAAGGTGTAGGCTGTGGGGTCCAGCTGCAACCAGGTCAGGATTTTCTCTCCAAGGTCAGCTGATTACATTTCTGATTCTGCTCCAGACTGGCTCCCACATGCTACTCTTGGAAAATAACCTGACACCTAATAGATCCAACCTCTTCTCCCTGCCACATACCACCCAGACTGGCCGGTACTGCCCTTTGGGCGACAGGGGCTGCGCTCCTGGGCAGGGCACTTGCCTCTGTGTGCAGGAACATTAGCCCCAGGAAGCAGGAAGGACACAAGGACGCTTTCCTTTCCTCCCAGCTGACTTAACTAGAGACATGCCTCACCCCTGGGCAGGAGGGAGCAGCCACTGGCAGCCCGTGCAGCAACAGGAGAAAGTTTGGCCAAGGACAGCGGGGGCCTCTATGACGTAATGTCCTGACTGACTCCTTAGGCCTGTGCCAGGAGCAGTGTTTTGGGCCAGGCTTTCAAAAGAGTTTGGTGCCTGATGTGCCACGCACCTTTGAAAATGGCCTCAAGTTCGTTCATGGGAGCTGCTGCTCGGAAACCTGACCTGTTCCGCGGATCGCCCTGCAGGCCTCAGGGCCTGGCCCTAACACAGAAGGTGCATTTATAAACATGAGTGCATCACCCTCTGCCATCCTGCAGCGCTTTGTTTCTCCTCTGGAGCATTGTCTGGCTGCCAGTGCCATTCTGTATTCCCCACTCACTGCTGCGCTGGCTGAAGTGCAAATGGGCCCTCGGCGTGTTTGCCCACCGGTGGGTCTGTCCAGCCGGGCCTCTCAGACAACAGAGCAGGTCTCCTTTAAACAAGAAAGCTGATGGTCCCATTCGGTTTAAGATTTTTATCTTGTTTCTGACTTACACCCGTTTTACCCCAGTGTAACTCCACTGACTGCAGTGTCATTCCTGATTTACAGCCATATGAAGTCATTAGCATTTTGCATGGTGGCTGTTGACATGATTGGAATTCACAACCTCTCCATTTTCCCCTCACTGAATATGCAGGCCCTTAAAGCTCTCTGGGGACCATGGCACATGTGGTATCTGTAACAGCTCCAGCTCCAGGCTGGGGCATGGGGCATAATCCTGGCCCAGGGCTGGGAAACGTCACTGCTCCCTGCTGTGTCAGTGCTGGGTACCGACACCCCGAAGGAAGGGGAGATGCTCGATGCTGACTGTTCACAATGCTTGTTTGCTCCCTGTGATTTCACAGCAGCCTCTGGCCTAGGGGGTTGCTGGTGGATGCATGGTCATTTGCTGTGTCCTGAAAGATGCTGCCAGCATCCAGCATGAGAGGGAGGAAGGCTCTTGGGCCCAGCATCAGCTGGAGTCACATGACTCACCACACACAGGATTCTGAGCTAGGTGGGGAGTCTCTGTCTATGTTTGGGGAGGAAATGCAGGACTAAAGCTATGGAAACCCTTGGGCAGTGGTGTATGCTGCCGCCTTACCCCAGCCACCGCTTGAGAAGGCCAAGTGCTCCAAAGCCAGGTTTGCCCTGGATTCTCGCAGGGCTGGTTCTAGTTTGCGTGCTGCTGAATGGGGGCTCTCGGCGCTGCCCCTCTGCAGGGAGAACTGACTCCGACTCACAATTATTGTCACCAAAGCCCTCGCTCCACAGTGACTCCATTAACCCCTTTGGTGCGTCTCTGGCCCTGGCCACACCTGGCCTATGTCCCTCTCTGGACTTGTACTGCCCGAAGGATCACACGTTTCCTGACCGTTTCTCCTTTTCTCTCACTGGGGCTTGTGCCACTGCAGTGACTTCAACACAAAGACATCCCCAGCGAGTGAAGCACTGGAAAGGGCAATTTCTGGGAATGGGAGCTGCCTTTAGCACCTCTCTTCCTGGAGCTGGTTCCCCCGAGCAAGCCAAGCATCTCATTCCTTTCCCATCCACACTGGGCTCTTGGTAGCCAGGCCCAGGAGAGAGCCCTCCTCCTCAGGGATCCATTTCGGAAGGGCTCAGGGATGGACCAGAACAGGCCCCCAAGAGCCAACGTGTAAAACATGCACATCAGGAAACAGGACAAGGCTCTGAAAAGGAGTTCGGTGCTGAGCCTGACCTACGGTATGCTCTGCTGGCCGCGTACCCCAGGATCATACAGCCATGTTCTCTGCTCCTGGCCTAATGCCCCCTGGGGGCTCCCAGGGCCAAACTCACATATTTGCATTTGACTGAACTCTGCCCACATGTCAGAGTCTAGGGGTTTTCTTATCAATTTCCCTGTCAGCCATGCCCTGAAGTTCCCAGAACTGCCAAATGCCACAGACTCACTCACTCTGATTCGCAGAGTCACAAGGCCCCAGCTAGGCACCCAAAACACCAGGGGATGTCCACGGGAATTGGCGATGTTCAGCTTCTCTGAAAATCAAGCCCATACGGCACTAGTTTGTGTGCATCCTGGTGATTTCAGATGTTCCCTTTCTTCTCTCTAATCAGAGATGGGTGTGGGGAGGGAGTAGGGTCTAGTACAGGGATCGGCAACCTTTGGCATGCGGCTCGCCAGGGTAAGCACCCTGGTGGGCCGGGCTGGTTTGTTTACCTGCCGCGTCCGCAGGTTCGGCAGATCACGGCTCCCACTGGCTGCGGTTCGCCGTCCCAGGCCAATGGGGGCTGCGGAAAGCGGCGTGGGCCGAGGGATGTGCTGGTCACTGCTTCCCGCTGCCCCCATTGGCTTGGAGGAGCGAACCGCGGCCAGTGGGAGCCACGATCAGCCAAACCTACGGATGCAGCAGGTAAACAAACCGGCCCGGCCCGCCAGGGTGCTTACCCTGGCGAGCTGCGTGCCAAAGGTTGCCGACCCCTAGTCTAGTAGTTAAAGTAAGGAGGGCTCTTGGGTTCTCTTCTCGGTTCTGTGAGGGGTGTGTGTATTAGGGATGGGAGGGGGGACAGGGATAAGAGTCAGGACTCCTGGGTTCTGTTCTGATCTTTGAGAAGGAGTGTAGTATATGGGCTAGCACAAGACAGCTAACAATCAGGATTCCTGGGTTCTATTCCTATGGTAGTTCTGTGATGATCTACTGTATCTTTGGGGCTCTATGCCTCAGTTTCCTAATCTGGTAAATGGAGATATTGTGAGGCTTAATGTAGATGCTTGTAAAGCGCTTTGAAATCCTTGGATGGCAGGTGCTAGAGAATGAATTGTGATTGTTTAACAACACATGTAACATAGTTGTGTTCTCCTGCCCCAGGACACTCGCACAACAGACAGACATATGCATGTCCTCCTGTCAGACAGATTTAGCCTTTCTGAACCCTGAGATCTCTCAATATTTCTTTAACAATAGTATCTGCTGCAACCGCCTTTTCTATGGGTGGAATCAAAACTACTCCTCCCCCCACCCTGCTGAACTGCTACAAAGACTTTTTCTGTTCTCCATGATGACACAATATGGCAAATTCCTTCCCAGTGTAATTACTGAAATCAGATGAGCTACACCAGGGAGCTGCTATCTCAAAGCACCTCCTCAAAACCTGGAATAAGCCCCAAAATGGGACTCAGGCATTTATCTTGGAAGCGGAATAAATAACTCCATCCGAACCAGGTCACGTGGCAAGGAAGCCACATTAGAGAAGGGTTGGCTGCTGTTTAATCGGTCAAATTAAACAAAATACAATTAGGGCTAATTTATTCCCTCAACTGGTGGGTTTATAATCCCACCCCGCACGGGAGCCAGGATTTGGGGTGTGGACCAGTTAGCCCGAACCCTGTCTTGTTTACCTTGGCTAACACTATTGTGAGGTAGTTGTTTCATAGATCTCACCGCTTCATATTCATCCAGCTGGACTGTGCACTTTCTAACGTGGCTTATTTTAACTTCTTAAGTGTTTTGGATCAGATACAATTTATACAAGGCTCCGTGTGTGCGTGTGTTCACGTGAGCCAGTGTGTATGTGTAGCGTACAACTTTCTCTTTAAAGTGGTGTTCGTTCCTCTGGAGGGGAGAAGAGTTTTATTTGTTCAGACTTTGCCCTGGTGTACATTACAAAACTTATGTTGGTATAATTACGTCGCTCGTGGGTGGGGAAAATCCACACCCCAGCGCAATGCAGTTATACTGACCAATCTCCGGGTGTAAACAGTGCTGTGTTGACGGGAGGGCTTCTCCGGTGGCGGGGAGGTGGAGCACCCATGCTGAGGAGAGAAGCTCTCCCACTGCTGTAGGTAGTGTCTTCACTGCGCTATCAGTGTAGACAAGCCCTTTGTTTTTAAATTGAACCCAGCCTCCTGCAGGCTGTGCAGTGTTAAGAACACTCCGCTTCCCTGTCCCCTCTAGGCTTCCTTCCTTATTGCAGTTGACCATGACTGAGGATGTTGTGTGTGTAAAAAAACCCAGATACTTCCCTTTCTTGCAACGTGCTTCCTCCTGCCTGATTCATCTAGTGAGGTCACTAACTCATGGGCATGACACCACAGCCAAGTTGCTGATGAGGAATTAGGACGGCTCTCACGTAGGACTGTAAGCACGTTACAATGAATCTGTCAGGAGCAGCAGGCTGGCTAGAAAAGGGGAAGTTTCCTTAACATTCAAACCTTTGTGTAAGCAGCACTACCAGAGAGGCAGTTAGAGAAGCAGGGACGGAGGGCTGAAGGGGTTCTAGTATTTTATTTTAAGCCACTGGAATGTGTTGGTGGCTCTTTAATAGTTTTAATTTACCTTAGTCTTTGTTCTCACTATTAAAAATTGCAAATACCACTTGGCTTCATGAAATCTAATGAAGGGCTGGCTGTCTGCCCCTTATCCAGACTCCGAAATGGGGAAATGGGCTAAGTACTGGATGTTTATGGCCATCTGAATTTTAATAGCACCAAATTCGATTCCATTTCTCTTGAAGGGTTTAGTAACAATGTCATCACCCTAGTACCTGGGCACTTACCACTGTGACAGTGTACCCCATAAGGCTTTATGGGGAGGGGGTGCTTATAAATGTATGTATGACATAACTGGAATATGTTTGGTGCTGCCTGTGCCAGGTAACATATCTCCATAAAGGTTATGGTCTACTATATCTATTCATCCTATTTGTACATATATATATCATTTTCTACTTGAGGTTAAGAATATGGGCTGTATGCTTGCTTGGTTTCTAAGTAAGCTTTGGGAGGCATTTGGTCAGCTTCTTTAGGAAGGAATTCGCCAGGTTAAGTACCTGATCAGGAAACACTTGGGGAACAATGCATCTTGGAATGCTCCAATCCACATAAGAAGTCTTCCTAGAGACATGCAAGATTCCGTGTGGACAATGGCTTCAGCCTGTAAAGACTGAGTCATGCAGGGACATGTGACTTGCCCAGGTGACTCCAGAACTCCATCTTGGAGCTGGACTTTGCATAGGAGGGAGGAGGGGGGTCTCCTCCCACAAGAGAGAGTCTATTTAACCCTGGGGGAGACCCCTCCATTTTGTCTTCAGCTGGCTAAAGAAGGAGCCTCTCCAACCCCCCAGGATGCTTGAAGGAAACTGAAACAAAAGACAGTAACTACAGGGGTTGTGAGAGATTGCTGGACCCAGGCTAAAGGGAGATTAGCCTGTAAAAGGGAGCATTCTGGAACTGGTGAGGAACTTATCTGTATTTAGTTTGATCAGGCATAGATTTGCGCATTTTATTTTATTTTGCTTGTGACTTACTTTGTTCTGTCTGTTACTACTTTGAACCACTTAAATCCTACTGTCTGTATTTAATAAAATCACTTTTTATTTAGTAATTTACTCAGAGTATGTATTAATACCTGGGGGAGCAAACAACTGTGCATATCTCTCTATCTGTGTTATAGAGGGCGAACAATTTATGAGTTTGCCCTGCATAAGCTTTATGCAGGGTAAAACGGATTTATCTGGGTTTAGACCCCATTGGGAGTTGGGCATCTGAGTGCTAAAGACAAGCACGCTCCTGTGAGCTGTTTTTGGGTAAACTTGCAGCATTGGGACAAGTGATTCAGACCCTGGGTCTGTGTTGAAGTGGACTGGAGTGTCTAATTCAGCAAGACAGGGTGCTGGAGTTCTGAGCTGGCAGGGAAAACAGAAGCAGGGGTAGTCTTGGCACATCAGGTGGCAGCTCCCAAGGGGGTTTCTGTGATCGAAGGGCTGGCTGTCTGCCCCTTATCCAGACTCCGAAATGGGGAAATGGGCTAAGTACTGGATGTTTATGGCCATCTGAATTTTAATAGCACCAAATTCGATTCCATTTCTCTTGAAGGGTTTAGTAACAATGTCATCACCCTAGTACCTGGGCACTTACCACAATCAATACTCAGTCCCATTTATCAGCCACAGATCCCAAAACACATAGCAAAGATGGGTCAGTGTCATTATCCTCATTTTACAGATGGGGACACGGAAGCACAAAGAGCGGAAGTGACTCTCACAAGCTCACACAGCAAGTCAGGGTGGAGGTGGGAAAAGAGCAGATTTGGAAAGGCAGCCCCCTCAACATGGAACCACCAAAAAGTCCCTGCTAGGTGTCAGCTTGGACACCAACAGGGTTAGCATTCACACCGCCTTTCTGGATGTTGTGTATTTGGGGCTTGATGCAGGGAAAGCTGCCGTTGAATTTAATAGTACAGAATCAGGGCTCTGATCGCTGACTGTTTTTGGATCGAGTGTGTTAAGTCCAAGCCCAGTTAGGAAAATGGAGACTTATTGAGAGACACACTCCACTGCTCAAGCGGGGAAGAAGGAGCATTCCTTCTAGTCCAGAACTCCAACCACACAACAGGCTAGTATGAACGACCAGGTCTTCAGTGGCCGCTGATGGGGAGGACCTCCTAGCAGAATCCCTGCTACACAATCCACACCTTAGTGTGCAGGTGGAGGATGGTGCCTGGCTAGTACTACCAGGCTCAGAGACCTCCTGGATTATGATCAGACTGGGTTGACACCATGGCGCCCGGCCAGTGCCTGGGGCTGCCCACCCTGTGCATCCCCAGCCAGGTGCTCCAGGAGATGAGGGCAGCCTTGCCTCCTGCTTCTCTTAATTTCCTCAAGCGGGTCCTGCAAGATGGTGCTCCCCGCCCACCATGCACCCCTGTCCCTCTGGAACTTATTATTGGGCCCCTGTCCCATGAGCCTCTCTGGCTGCCCCCAACATGCCACAATACCCAGCTGGTCTGCCTCTGAACCGCACCCAGAGAACATCTGTACGGGCTCATACTTCATGCCATCCACTTCCTTACTCTCGTGTCCCGCCCCAATACCAAGTGGTGAGACCTGTTGCCACCTATGAGGGTGAGGAACCCCGGGGGGCAAGCCTGTATTCCACTCTGGTTCTATGGCCCATGGGGGACATTAGTTGGCAGTTCCTCCATGGGGCCGTGAGCATGGCCACGTACCTGGAGCAGCTCACGAACTCCCCTGACAGCGGTTCCTTTTGTGGTGAGAGGAAGACCCTAGCCCACCTCTATGTAAGTGTGTCAGACTGCAGCCCCTCTTCCAGCTCCTCCTACTGAGGTTCTCGCTCCAATTCTTCCTACACCTCCTCCTTTATGCACACTGCATCCATAGCCCCACAAAGTCACAAGACCACCTTGTCAAGGAGGAGGAAGCTAGGGTGGTGGTGGTGAGGGGGCTGTTCTCTGATTAGTGTCCCCCCTCTGGATCCCTCATTTTCAACCCTTGCCTTGACCTCATTCTCTTTCCTGTTTTTTCATTTGTTGTCCCAGTAATCAACTGTAACCTAGGCTTAGTGATTCCTCCCCCTAAATTAAGGGAGAAGGGTCTTTAGTTTTGGGTAGGCCTAGACCTACTTGCCTCAGTGCTGCAAATAGAACAGGCTAGTGTGACAACACACTCCACCAATGAAACACAAGACAAGCATTACATCACAGAAAACTCTCACTGGCTAATCATACCTTCAGGGCACAGTTATTTAGCAATGTAAAGGGACTAGCCACCTCCTGAGTGCCTATTAATGGCTTGAGGTGGCTCTGCAGGCTCCCTGCCTCAATTTCCCTCTTCTTTAGCTCAGCACCCCAAAAATCAAACTGCCCAAACAAACTCTTCCTGGCTCAGCCACACCACTCTTTGGCACTGGATTTATTAAAATAACAAAATCAATCACAAAATAATGTTCTCAAAATCCCCATATACCCAGTGTTTCCTGCTAGGAGTCTGCCTGAAGCCCTCTCCCCAAAGACTCAGGGTCCCTGCTGGAGCCACCTCACTCCCAGCAGTCCCTATAGTCTTCCCCACTTCACTCTAGTTGTCTGTCTCCCCAACTATCACCAGCTCTGCAGCTTCCTGCTGCTCTTTATAGGGGAACCAATTCATCCATGAGCAGCTTGTTCTAGTAAAGGTGTGGCTGGGAGCTAATTGGATGGGGCTGGGCAGCTCCAGGTCTCCAGCCCTTAAAGGAGCAGGGCCTCACCATTACAAGCAAGTCTTGATTCACTTGTCTGTGGTTGTTTCATCCCATATGCTGGCTGCTTATGGCAGGAAATCTCCTACAATCTCACTTGGACTAATCGGAGGTTATAACTGAGGTGGCTAAGGCAGGTTATGTGATGTAACAGAGAGAGAACTTCAGCCAGTTTCAGTGGCACTGAACAGTCCAGTAAGTGGAGGAAGTTGGCAGCAAACAGTGGCCAAGTGAGACCAAGTGGACTCACTAGGCTGGTCTGACTGCCCTGCTGTGTGTTCAGCTCAGCAGCCATCAGAGGGCAGTAGGGATGGATACAAAGTGAGAGGTGATTTTCTCTGTCCCCGAACGCAGGCCTGCTTCGGGGTTAATAGGATAGTTGGAGGATGCTCATGGCTGTTAGTGAGGGCTCCTAGTCCAGGAAGCCCATTGCTGCCATGCAGACAGAAATGAGGTGCCCCCAGGGTCCTAGGAAAGTACCAGTGTGAATGAAAGCAAACAGGCTGAGGCTGGCTGGGCTGGGATCCTCTGTGCACAGAGCCCCAGCCGGCCTGCTACCACCAGCAGCGGCGGCTCCAGGCACCAGCGCTCCAAGCGCGTGCCTGGGGTGGCAAGCCGCGGGGGGCACCCTGCCAGTCCCTGCGAGGGCGGCAATCAGGCAGCCTTCAGCGGCATGCCTGCGGGAGGTCCGCCAGTCCCGCGGATTTGGCGGTAATTCGGCGGCGGGTACGCCGAAGCCGCGGGACCGGTGGACCTCCCGCAGGCGCGCCGCCAAATCTGCGGGACCGGGGACCTCCCGCAGGCAGGCCGCCGAAGGCAGCCTGCCTGCCGTGCTTGGGGCAGCAAAAAAGCTAAAGCCACCCCTGACCACCAGTGTTTGCTCACTGCTGCTGCTCTGTGTGGTTACTGAGCAAAGAGCAGTTAGAGAGACTGATGGTCCTGACAGCTATGGCTCCCTGAGTCCAGGGCAAGAGACGTACGACTCAGGAGGGCTTTAAATGCACCCAGATGTCTCCTAGAGGCTGGTCAGAGGCTGCCTTGTGCAACACGGGGCCCCAGCGCAGCCTTGCAGGTGCAGTGAGGTACCTCAATTGTCCAAGAGTCTGAAATAGGACTTGGTGGGCAGACTTGGTGCTAATGAGGTAAATCCAGCATTCCTAGGGCAGAGTTAGCTCCCTCCCCTCTCCACTGGGTCACTTTGGGGCAGTAGCAGCCGAGAAAAATGACCGCTGCATGGCTTCATGATCTCCTGCACATCCGGCAAGATAACCACACTGAGCAGCACAGGGAGGGGAGCAGGCTGGGCTAGTGTGCGGGGTTGGGGTGGGACACTGGGTAGTGCCAATAGCATAAACCCTACATGCCGTCCTGTTACAGCCACATGCAGGTGGTAAGAGGAGGAGGGTGTCTGGGGATACCCAGGCTGCTCCAATGCCCCATGAGATCACATTCACCAGGAAGAAGGCTCTGGTCTCAACAGAACCTTTCCCAACGCACTTGGGGTTTGACCCATCATTTCTGGAGCCTGCTGAGGGCATTTCCAACCACCAGGGCTCCTCCTTCCTTGCATACGTGTGTCCCACCCCATAGGGGGGATTGGATTGGATGGGAGATGTGACCCCACTGGGTTGACGGAGGGACAGTTGGGACCCAGTCATTGCTTTCTAAATCCTGAACCAGTTCGTTAAACACATTAGAGATGGTATTGCTTGCCTAATTTGCACGTATAAATAATTACAGTGACCATGCATGGAAATTAGGCCTGCATTTGCCATACCCTATTGTTTATCTAAGCTGTTTAAAAATTCACCTCCCTGCTCTAGTGAACTCTGAGAAAAAACATCTGTGTGTTTCTTCTGAAACGGAGTTAAACAATATTGCCAGCAAACTGCACATGCTGCTCCCCAGCACTGTCCCTCTCCCCCATCCTGGTTCCCCTTCCAGGACCCCCTTTCCTCCACCTCCCTTTAGCACACTATTGACTCTGCAGCCTGCAAACTGCTTAGGAAGAGTCCTTGTTTGCTTTGTGCTCCTGTTTTTATGTATGAATGAATAGTACCTAGGGCTGGAGCTCCAGATACCTGTGTCCGGCCAGTTTTTCACTAGTCTGCCTCAATGGACATAACTAGCCAATCCAGACGAGACCAACGACCCAGTCTAGCCTCCTTCGCTGCCTTCAGCAGGGATGTCATGCTTTGGAAACAGCTGTAAAAGCCCAGGGCCAATGAGGGGGAGGGGGAAGGGGAATTCCTACCTGGCCCTAGCCAGCCGTCAACCTAAGACCTCCAGCGTGAGGACTGAGAGCCCTTGTTGGAGAAGAGCCTATGCAATAGTCTGCCATGTACCCTTTACAGACATTGCACAGGACTCTGGAGCAAGGTGTCGCTGTTCTCCCACGATTTCACCTCAGCTATTTCCAGTCGCAGCGTACATGAGACCTTGTGTCATTTATCCCCTGCCCCTTGGATGGTGGACTCTGTCCTGCTGGCTCTTGGGGAAATGGGGATGTTTGGTGCTTCCAAGGGAATTTTAAAAACGGGTTTCTGTAAAAGTGTTCTGGGGGGCCAGGAAGGACCTGCTGGATCTCATGGCTCATGCACTGGGGAGGGAGCAGCAGGGATATGCCCTGCAGTCAGAGCAGTGTGGGTCTCTGGCTTTGGGACAGTAGCCAAGAATACCAGAGCCTGGTGGCTTGAGCCATCTGGTGTAATTTTAGTCCTGGCTGGTGTCTGACCCACTCTATGTTTAATGCTCATTATGTTTGATTCTGGTCAGCACGCACATATGCATAGGCTGTTCTGGGAGTCCTTTGAGCAAGTAATTGAAATTCCTAAGCAACCAAATTCAGCTTGGGTTTGGCCAATGGACCGTTTTGCATCCCCGCTGCCCCAGGCAGCACATTTATAGTCCTGACAGAAAAACAGAAAGTCAGCAGATATTTTATGGGCTCTGCTGCTACCCAACGCTCCTGCAGTGCATACAGGGTCAGGGGAGAATAGCTGAGGTGAGGAGACCTCAAACAAATGCTCAGCCAAGCTGAGCAGGACATTCCATTTGAGGTGAGCTGGGGCCTGCTGTGTAGTCCAGGGGAGGCTTTTCAGGAAAGTGGTGCATTTTCTCTCCTAATTCACCCCATACCTTGCTTGTAGAGTAGAGTCACCTCCCACCCTCATGGCTCCAACACATAATCCCGGGGTAGCAGGCTGTGGGGGGCTCCAGCATAGAACTGTCTAATACATTAGCATGGAGGATTGTTCCCAGAAGAGGACCGCTTGGACACACTTGCCTTTGTACGTCTGCCAGACTGGGGCCCAGGGTTCAGAGTCAGTGATCTCTAGGGGCTATTAGCTATTGGCACTAGAAAGTGGTCAGACACACTGAGACTGACTGCCTCCTTTAAATCAAAGTTCCCTTTTCCAAGACCTAGTTTATGGTGGCCTGCATGACTTGGGTTGAACCTGAGGAAGCATCATAAGCATCTCCATGTCCATTATGGGCAGGGGCGGCTCCAGGCACCAGCACACCAAGCGCGTGCCTGGGGCGGCAAGCCGCAGGGGGCAGCCTACCGGTCACCATGAAGGCAGCAGTCAGGCAGCCTTTGGCGGCATGCCTGTGAGAGGTCCACCGGTCCCGTGGTTTTGGCAGCAATTCGGCAGCAGGTACGCCGAAGGCGCAGGACCGGCGGACCTCCCACAGGCATGCCGCCAAATCCGTGTTACCAGCGGACCTCCTGCAGGCATGCCGCCGAATCCGCGTTACCAGCGGACCTCCCGCAGGCATGCCGCCGAAGGCTGCCTGACTGCCGTGCTTGGGGCGGCAAAATACATAGAGCCGCCCCTGATTATGGGGGTTCATCTATCACTGTCACTGTATGTGAGTTCCTGTTCTGACTCCTGCCTGCTGCTGTGTCTTACGTGGGCAGTGGTCGGACATGGAGATTTCCACCCCAGTGTCTGGGAGAAGCCTCAAGGCTTGGCTGCCCTTGTCAAGTGCCCTTTTCAGTCCCCAGCAGCAAGCTGTGCCCCTGTGATCCCTGCCACCCAAGCAACTGCTTTGATTTGATTGTAGGGCTTTGGGAGGGCGCTCAGCCAATGCACAACTTCAGGCAGCTGCCCCAGGCTCCTCTTGCCAATGCATAAGCAATTAGAGTAAAGCTGGGAAACCAGATCAAGGACAGGAGACCAGCCCCATGGCGAGGCCTGTCTGTGCCAAGCTGCAGACGAGGAGAGGCCCTTGCCCCTGCAGAGTTAAGCTTCTGTTACACTTCCCCCATCAACCTCCCATACTTCTTCCCCATCACTATGCAAACACCCCCCTCCTTCATCCTTTTCACGGCTTGGAGCTCACTTGCAAAAGTTCCCTCCAGTTTGGAGTTTCTCAGGAGTTTCTGTATGTTGGGATTAAAAATACTGGGTCCAGTTCTGGTGTCCACAAGTCAAGAAGGATGTTGAAAAATTGGAGAGGGTTCAGAGGAGAGCCATGAGAACAACTAAACAATTGGAAAACCTGCCTTATAGTGACAGACTCAAGGTGCTAAATCCATGTAGCTTAACGAAGAGATGGTTAAGGGGTTACTTGATCACAGACTATAAATGCCTACACAGGGAAAAAGAACAGGAGTACTTGTGGCACCTTAGAGACTAACAAATTTATTAGAGCATAAGCTTTCATGGGCTACAACCCACTTCTTCGGATGCATATAGAGTGAAGAAGTGGGTTGTAGCCCACGAAAGCTTATGCTCTAATAAATTTGTTAGTCTCTAAGATGCCACAAGTACTCCTGTTCTTTTTGCGGATACAGACTAACACGGCTGCTACTCTGAAACCTGTCAGTACACAGGGAAAATAAATGAGATAATAGAGGCCTCTTCAATTGAGCATACAAAGGTATAACAAGATCTAATGTTTGGACGTTGAATCTAGACAAATTTAGACTCTAAATAAGGTACCAATTTTTAACAGTGAGGGTAATTAACCATTGGATCAATATACCAAGGATCGTGGTGGATTCTCCGTCAGCGGCAATTTTAAAATCGAGATTGGAGGTTTTCCTAAAAGATCTGCGCTAGTTTAAAGATGAATTAACTCAGGGAAGTTTATGGCCTGTATTATACAGGTGGTCAGACTAAATGATCACAGTGGTCTGTTCTAGACTTAAAATCTATGAAAAAACCCCAGCAGCCTCATTTAAACAAACTAACCTGTTGGCCATTTGGACTGGAGAACAAGCTCCCCAGGTTGGATTTTTAAGGGTTCTTCTTGCACTTGGATAACACTGAGTTTCCCACTGATGTGCAGAAATTACTTTGCCTAATGAAAAAGGAGTGAAGGGGCAGCATGGTCCTTGTGTGGGCACAGCACGGGGAGTCTGGAATGTGACCAGCATGTGCGCTTGGAGTGCACAGTGATAACCTGGACTGTGCAGGGGTGTTTCTGGACTCAGGGAGGTCCCCAGCTGTATTTGGGGATTTCTGGACTGCAGCAAAGTTTGGGAGCCGTCCGGGGGTTCTGGAATGCACTGGGGCATGAGGACTGTTTCTGGTTTCTGTTCAGGCATCTGGACAGAATGTCAGTTCATGCAATAAATTCTCTGCCACTACCTGGTCCCCTGGTCCCCAAACTACATGCCAATCTCTCCAGATGCACTTTAATCTCTGCATTTAACTATTGTCTACAGAATCAAATCAGTTCACAGATTATCTAAAAAATGGTAAATGACCTCACTAAAAACCTTGCTAAAGGGAAGGTCAGAGTAACTGAATGGCTGACGAGCTCTCAGCAAGACAGACCTGATGAACCATCTTGTGACACACCAACACATGATGGGATAAGGACAAAAAACAGCCCTTGGGCTGGGAAGAGCTGGTTCAGGGTTACGTCTGGGTCATTGGCGGCAATTCGGTGGCGGGTCCCTCAGTCCCTCTCTTCCTCTTTGAGCTGCCACTGAAGTGCCACCGAAGAGGAAGAGAGGGAGCGAAGGACCTGCCACCAAATTGCCGCAGAAGAATGAAGCAGCGGGATTGAGCTGCCGCTGAAGTGCCGCTGAAGTGCCGCCGATCGGCTTTATCTTTTTTTTTGCTTCGCCGCTTGGGGCGGCAAAAAAGCTGGAGTCGGCCCTGCTCATGGTCACATTTGGGTGGCAGTTTGCTCATCACAAGTTCCAGGATGCACCCCAAGCCTCACCCCAACTTCAATCTGATCCTGTCATCTGGCCGCAGGAACAAACCCAACAGCATAGGTGTGCAATGCCCGGGCAGTGATAACTGATTATGAGGAGACGCTGCTGTACATGTTCTTGTGCACTAGATGGCAGCAACTGTTTACACAAATAAACTGGAGGCTGAGCATTGCCAGAACTCAGCCACTAAAAGGAATCTGGGACCCAGGCACATGGGCTGGTACAACATTAGTGCTGGGCTGAGGGGATTTCTCACTGACCATATGTACTGGAGACAAAAGAAAGTAGTGTGGTGGGGCTGCGACGCTGCGTTGTCCTCCATGATGGAATGGGGGATGCTGCCCGTAGCAGGATTCCCCCCCCCCAATTCAACTAAACAGAGTTTTTTTAGTGTTTGTGGTAAAGGGGTGCTTGATCTGCAGAAGTAGGCATGAGCTGGGCATGGATGGTACCTGCAGCTCACTTGGTAGGTTGGCTGCAAACAAACACTATGCATTTTAATACAGCTCAATGTAAACGTATACGTGTAGGCATAGGCGTGTGCAGCACATTTCATTAGGTGTGCACCCAGGGAGCCCTGCCCTAGCCCTGACCCTGCCATGCCCTATCCCTGCCCCCACCCTGCCCCATCCACTCCCTCCTACTTCCCGCCCCCTCAGAACCCCCAACCCCCCCACTCCTTGTCCCCTGACTACCCTCTCCTGGGACCCCACCCCCTATCTAAGCCTCCCTGCTCCTTGTCCCCTGACTGCCCCCCTAGGAACCTACCCCCTACCTGTCCTCTGACTACCCCGACCCTTATCCACACCCTCGCCCCCAGCCAGAGCCCCGGGACTCCCATGCCTATCCAACCGCTCCCTGCCCCCTGACAGACCCTGGGACTCCCATGCCCCATCCAACTCCCCCTGCTCTCTGACTGCCCCCTCCAGAGACCCCCTGCCCCTAACCACCCCCCCGGGATCCCACCCCATATCCAACGCACCCTGCTCCCTGTCCCCTGACTGCCCCCACCCCTTAGCCAACCCCCCCGGCCCCGGCCCCCTTACCATGAGGCTCCTAGCACCATGTTCTGCTCCGCGCAGAGCCAGACATGCTGCCCTGCGGGAGCGGGCAGCCCCACCCCTCAGAGCGCTGCGCACGCGGCGGCATGGCTCTGGATGAGCGGGGAGCATGTCTGCCTCCCCGCAGAGCCGAACACTGCCCCGCGGGAGCGCGCAGCCCCGGCCCCCAGAACGCTGCACGCGCGGCAGCATGGTTCCAGGGGAGGGGGGGGGAGGGGCCAGCAGCTTGCCGCGCTCAGCTGGGCGCTCCAGCCCGGGAGCACAGACCTCGCGGCTTGCCGTGCCAGGAGAGTGGGGCCATTTTCCCACCCCTGTATTAGGGCGTGCCTGGGCACACCCGGCACACCCCGTTCGCACGCCTATGTGTGTAGGAGCAAAGAATGTCGGCCATACTGACAGTGTGGGGAATTCTATTCGGGGAAGCCATGACTCTGAAAAGGATTGGGGGGCAGGGGGTCATGTGGATAATCAGCTGAATATGCGCTCCTGGTGTGATGCTGTGGCCAAAAGGGCCAGAGAAATCATTAGATGCATCAACAGGGGAGTTTCAGGTAGAAGTAGAGAGGTTATTTTACCTTTGTATTTGGCACTGCTGGAATCCTGGGTCCAGTTCTGGTGTCCACCATACAAATATGTTGATAAATTGGAGAGGGTTCAGAGAAGAGCCACAAGACTTATTAAAAGATTAGAAAACCTGCCCAATAATGATAGACTCAAGGAGCTCAATCTATTTAGATTAACAAAGAGAAGGCTAAGGGGTGATTTGATTAGTCTGTAAGTACATACATGGGGAACAAATATTTAATAATGGGCTCTTCATTCTAGCAGAGAAAGGTCTAACGTGATCCAATGGCTGGAAGTTGAAGCTAGACAAATTCAGGCTGGAAATAAGACGTACATTTTTAACAGTGAGAGTAATTAACCATTGGAACAATTTACCAGGGTTATGGTGGATTCTCCATCACTGACAATTTTTAAATCAAGATCAGATGTTTTCCTAAAAGCTCTGCTCTGGGAATTATTTTGTGGGAAGTTCTATGGCCTGTGTTAGACTAGATGACCCCATGGCCCCTTCTGGCCTTGAAATCTCTAAACCCTGGAAGTTTAGAGGTTGCCAGCTAAGAAGATTGCAGCTGGCCACTCAGAGCTCAGCCTTCTTGCAATACATTGTTACCCTCAGCCTGAAAATTCATGAAGGCCAAAGTCACAGCCCAAGCCCACAGGCCAATAGCTGAGCCCATAATACAGGATTTGAGAATTTCAGAGGCCACAACCTCTTCCTACATGTACTGTCTGAGATCAAATTAACTTCAAAACCCATTTAGCTCCTTATAATGTTCTTACTAAATCTAAGGCCTTGTCTCAGGAGCCAGCATTTTCACTCTTACCCCATTGTAAACTCTACTGACCTCAATGGACTCGCTCCTGATTTACAGCCAGTGTAAGTCAGAGCAGAATCAGGCCCCAAATATAAAAGGAGTTAAAAGGTGATCGAGAAGCGTTGAGCTCCCTGGGCTGAGTTTGCTGCTGATGTCACAATGTGTCAGATATGTGAATCCCCTAGGGCCAGGAAGCCCCTCAGGTACCTGCACTGCTGGGAAGAGCAGCTTCCAGCCTTGCACCCCTCCTCCTGTTTATTCTTTTACCTCAAACCCTCAGGGCCTCCTTTTCAGAGGCAAGTGAGGCATATTAGCCAATTTGCTGAGGCTACGTCTACACTACAAGCGCTACAGTGCTGCAGCTACCTGCTGTAGACACTTGCTACAGCCATGGAAGGGTTTCTTTCCATCGCTTTTAGAAATCCACCCCCTTGAGAGGTGGTACCTAGATCAACGGAAGAATTCTTCCATTGTCCTAGCTGTGTCTATAGCAGGGCTTAGGTTGGCTTAACTGTGTCTCTCATAGCTAAGTCGACCTACGTTTTAGGTGTAGACCAGGCCTGAGTGTGAGACAGGTGATTATGGGCAGGATACTCCCATAGAATCCATGTGGAAACCCAATGCCCTGGTTTCCATATGGATTCTATGGGGGTATCCTGCCCATAATCATCCGTCTCATGAGATGGGATGTTCAGGCATGCTTGGGGATCCCAGGGAACTGACTGCCCAGACATACAAGGGGGTTTAACAAGACTTCACTAAAGACAATGGGGAAAACTCTAGTGACTCTCAGCTGCTAGTGTTGTAAGTTCAGGGTGGATGGGACCTGCACTACTCAAGCCAGGGTAGATGCTGCTGTGCCCATCAACTCCATTCCTGGCTCATCAGGAGGAAGCAGGGCGTGGGGGGAAGTCCTGGTGCTGCCTGTCCAGGTTGGTTAGGACAAACTCAGCTCCCCCAGGTGGCCAGCATTGCCTTAGTGATAGCCTAACAACCTGGCCATTTTCCTTTGTGTAAAGTCCTCATCACTGGGACAGCCAGGTGGCAGCATTTGCTGACTCTCATGATTTTATCACGAGTCTCATGGTAGCTGATTACTTTTAAGCTCCAGCTCCTGGAGTCATGTGATTAGGTGAGGATCCCAGCTTTCATTTTTAATAAAAGTGAGTTTTTAGCCTTCGCTGTTGTGGAGAAAAGCTTAAAATACATCCTGGGTACGACACAACGGCTCAGGCACACCAAGATGTATACAAGGAGCCTCAGCAGGTTTCTTAGTCTTAAAAAAACCCTCATGATTGTTAAGCCAATCAGATGATTTTCGAAGCCTGAGGCGTGATTCTTTATGAATGTGTGGGGCTGGCAATACTGGGGGCAGCATGTGCAAGATAGGCCATGGGCATCCGCAGTGCAGGCCTGAGAGGAGGAGTTTGCTTTGAGCTTTCTACGCCTGCCATGGGATTAGCCTCCCTTCCCCCCCGGCGCACTGCAGAACGTACAGTGCTGGCTTCAGCTTCAGAGGCAGGAGTCCTGAGAGCTGCAGAGAGGGGGTGGGGGTGGGCTGAGACCTAGGGAAGCCAGACGGGCACACTCTGTGCTCATGCTGCCTAACACTTGCAGCTTTATGTTACATTCCAGCAGGAAACAAGGGGCTGCTGATTTACAGTTTGGGAGTGAGACTTTATGACTCGAGGGCAGGCATCCACCAGAACCGTCTGTGTTCACCAGCGGGTATGCACATAAACAGCGCACACGGCCCTGCCAGTGCCTCCGCTGACAGGCCGAGCACACAGCCCCCCAGGGGCAGGGAAGGAGCCGCCCCTTTAAGAGTGGGGGACTTCTGTTTTTACAAACTGCTTGCAGGGCTTGGTGGGAAAAGCAGAGGGCAAAAATGCACCCAGGCTGTTGGCTGGTTTAAGGGAGGATGAAATCGATCCTGCCACGATGCAGGAGGACAGGCTGGGCAACCCATTCTAGGTTCCTTCCAACCTGAAGGAGCTGCTGAGTTTTCCATTTCGCCATGTGATTAAATTACTGCAGCTGTTTGCTTAATTCATTAGGGTTTAAGAATGTGCCCTTTTGCTACTTTTCTGACTGCTCCAGCAAAGTGCTTTGCAGTAAACAAAACTAAACAAAACTCTCTATTGTTGAAATCCCTTGATGTCTAGTAAAAAGTGTCACTTCTCCCCTACAGAACACAAAATCCTGCTAAATATAGTGGCGGGCTCTTTCCAGTCACAAAATCTGAATGGCACACCATTCTGTTGGGAAGCTTCAAAGGGAAGGGGGAAGTGGCTCCAGCAGATTGTTTATTTCATCTGTCCCACTGATAGAACGGGAGAATTAAGACATCAACTTAAAAGAATCTCCAGTCCTTTCATGCAATTCCAGCTCTTCTCATAGCAGATCTGGGTAGGAAACAGTTTCAGGAGGGGATTACAGGGAGGATCCTTAAAGCAGAGACTTTGTCATGTGGTCATCAATTTAAGGGGTTGTCTTGGGCCTGATGCCTGTTTACACTAAAGCCCCTTTTCACCACTCTGGTGCTCTGTAAAGCACCCTTAAGGTGGGTATAAATAGAACTCTAATATCAGTGAAGCTCTGCTGGTTTACACCAGCTGAGAATCTGGCCCGGATATCCCCTGAAGAATAGGTCCAGTACCCATATGGAAAAGCCCTACATAATTTACAGGGGATTAAAGCAATAGGGCTCTATGGAAATGTAACTGGGTTGCACCATAGTTACATTAAACACCTAAAGAAATTAAGGGGAGTCTCATTCTCTTTCTACAGACGTTTTCTTTCTCTAAACCAGTGACACTCAGACCTCAGTGGTTGAGGAGCCAAATTAGCAATCAACATTACCCAAAAGCGCCACTGTAGTGTGAATTTACTGTCATTTACTCTAGTACTATTCATATTCAAACAATATGGCAGGGGAAATATTTAGTATATGGATAATAAGTGTTATTATTTTATCAACCACAATTGTAGTGACAGAACTCTCAATGCTTATTCAGAATCATGTGTTATCCAAACTTCAACTGCTGATCCTTACCTGTGTGGCTGTCACTGTGGCACTCCCCTGAAAGCAGCGCTGTGAAGTTGGGCTCTATGCTGGAGACAGCAGTTCAAAGGCACTCTTTTGTGTGTCGGAGACTGATTAATTGGTTAATAACACAGTAAAAGCATCCCGATTGGTTAAGAATTAAATCACACACTGTCTTAATACCATGTGCTGCAAAGAGCGGCAGGAGACACATAAAAGAGCCACTGGCAGCTCCCCACTTCGGTCTGAGTATCACTGGTCTAAATCATCCTGTACACTTCCTCAACAGGGGTATTATTATCTCTTAAAGTCTATCGGATGGTTCCAAAAAATCTACAGAAAAGTATTGTTTTCTATGATCCTGGTTAGGGCTTTTCCACCAGGCTGCCACACCATTGGCAATGCAAGTGAAGGTGCCCGCTTGCCCCTGCCAACAGGCCTTAGCTCTGCCCTGGAAGGAACCTTTCTTTGGGTGAGACGGGCATTTCGGCTCCACAATGCTCTGCTGGTGGTTGGCAAGTAGTTCTAGTGTGGTCTAGTAGCTGGAGCACTGGATTAGGATTCAGGAGACCTAAGGGTTTATCCCTGGTTCTACTACTAAGCTGCTGTGTGACCGTGGGCCAGTCATTTCACCGCTTTGTGCCTCAGTTTCCTTATCTGTAAAATACAGGTAAAGATCCTGCCATTTCTTTATACATAGATTTGTCTTCTGATGAAAAGTGCTGTATAAATGCTAGGTATTATTATTACGCTGGAATCTCCACAAGCTCGTTCCAATTATTTTGCAGTGCCAGCAGAGCCTGGAAATCCTGGAGAACTAAGCTCCTTTGTGTTATCATTTTGTTTCCATCTGTTTTCTTCTTTCAAAAAGAAGAAGAAGAAAAGAAACTAGGAAACGCCACACCCAAACGATGTTAACAGAAAGTTAAAGTTACATCATTAAACACTCAAAAGTTAGGAAATGCTAAACTCTCTGCCTCCTTCTGCATGGCTGTCACAATGCAGGCCTTAATGAGGAAAAGCACATACTATTTCTAAAACAGTGCAATAGACTATCACACCATATTTCCCCAATTACCTGAAAAGAAGATTTGTAGTATTTATTTTTGTCATTCTTTTCTATTTATGTTAATTTCAGTGACAGAGTAACCCAGTACATCTTCATCACATTCTCTCTAGGTCTGTATTGGAATAATTTTGTCAGCATCCATGTACTACGTATTTTATTTTCAACCAGCAACACACCTGCAGTTAACTTATCTGTGCAGCTAGGAGGCCGAGAGTAGGGCTGCCAGAAAGGTTTCACTATTACTCTGTTGTGTACTTACTCTGGGGTATGTTGTGCAATTAATACCTAGCTCTTTTCGTCACTAGATCTCAAAGCGCTTTACAAAGGAGTTTCATTACCCCCATTTTACAGATGGGGAAACTGAGGCAGGGAGCAATGACGTGACTTGCCTGTGGTCACCCACAAAGTTGGGGCAGAGCTGGGAAAAGGATCTAGGTCCCCTGAGTACCCAATCCAGTGCTCTATGCACTAGGCCACACTGCTTCATAGCTAATGTTTACTTTTCATAAGAATTCCAGGGAATTTCTTTGTCTGGCTTATCATGTACTGTTTGGTGCAGCACAAACAAGGCTAACAGAATATAAGAATGGCCCTACTGAGTCAAACCAATGGTCCATCTAGCCCAGGATCCTGTCTTCCGACAGTGAACAGTGCCAGATGCTTCAAAGAGAATGAACAGAACAGGGCAGTTAGCTAGAGTGATACACTCACTTTTGTCCAGTCCCAGCATCTGGCAGTCAGCGACTTAGGGACACCCAGGCTAACATGATAGAAAAAAGCCCTATGCTATACTGTATTTGAGAGCTAGTATGTGATCATGTAATTAAGGAGTGTTCTGTAACGCAACTGCACAAGGTACAGCTAGATTGAACAGGAAACCTTAATGTTGGCATTTCCTGGCTTCTCTCTGCTGAATTGTGCAATCGTAATGTTCCCGTAATATATATATATTCAAATGTCATAAATAATTCTTTAGCTCTCTTTGGCATTAGAGTTTATCTCTGAAGCTTCTCTTTTAACTTGGTGCTTCCTGGAACCCTGGGAAACTTTACTGCTACTGCCTCTCTCTCCAAAAACCTTTCCCATATTGTTTATGGACGCCCATGCCACACACCAGGTGTAGACACTGTGGAAAAGATTCTCAGCTGGTATAAATGGTTGTAGCACCATTGGAGGGTGCTAAGGAAGGGCAATTTCCACCATTCACACATTGGTGCTATGCGAGCTACACCAGTTGAGGATCTGCCCCTGTATTATTGCATTAAAAACACAGGTTATAAGTATTTCCTTCTGTAGCTAGCCCTGGGATGTATTTTTAGCCTCTGTGCATTGCTCTGCCCTGCCTGTAAAAATCAATTCCTGCAGCGCTGCCAGCGCAGAACCGGTCTCCATAAAGTAGAAATTGACTCGACCCCAAGTCAGTTCAGCACGGCTGTTGGCCTCACCTGCCGGCAACTGGAGCCAGCAGAGCCAATCAAACGTATTTTTCTTCTCACCACTCTTGCTGGAATGGTCTAGGGCTACACATTGTGCCATTCATGCCTAATGCCCTGGGGACCGCGAAGCTGCCAGAGCTGCCTGGAGTTCCACTGTGCAATATATCTGCCCCGAGTCAACAGAGAGCTCTGTTGAATCGATGGCGAGTTGCCGTCTTGTAAACAGAATGGCGCTTTTTTTCTTTATGTGCTAAAATTAGAATTAACTGACTAGCTGAGCGGAATACAGGAAACTGTACCATGGGGAGCAGGCTCTTGACTCATGCCCTGCTGGGACCACAGATGCTGCTCTCTTCTGATCTATCCGCTGGACACTAGAGGTGGGGGGCCAGCCGGGATGGAAGGGCAGGACAGTGTCGCTAAGTGGGGGGTTTAATAGCCTTCTGCCCTTCCTTAGCCACCTTCCCCCTTCTCCAGGTGCTTTGCAAACTGTAATGAATCCGCATGAGCCAGTAGGCAAGTCGGAATCATTAATTTCAGGATTCTAAGGCCTGGTCTACACTGGGGGGGATCGATCTAAGTTACGCAACTTCAGCTACGTGAATAACGTAGCTGAAGTCAACGTACTTAGATCGACTTACTGTGGTGTCTTCACTGCGGTGAGTCGACTGCTACCACTCCCCCATCGACTCCGCCTGCGACTCTTGCGGTGGTGGAGTACAGGAGTCGACGGGAGAGCGCTCGGGGGTCGATTTATCACGTCTAGACGCGATAAATCGACCCCCGCTGGATCAATCGCTGCCCGCCGATCCAGCGGGTAGTGTAGACATACCCTAAGGAAAGGAAGGAGTGAGAGCTGCAGCATAAGGACAATGAACTTCAAACAAGCAGACTTTAACAAACCCAGAGAACTGGTGGTAAGGTCCCATGTTACTAAAGGCACAACTGCAAACTAGCCTGATGTGAAGGAAGAATAAGAGGCCATCGGGATAGCTGGCAGTTGTGCCTATAACATTCTCTCCTTAAGAAACTACCATCTCTTCTGAACTCCTTTATCCATTAGATTTTCTTCCTGTACTTTACCTACCAGTTCTCTGGAACAAAAGCAGAAAGGCTAAGGCACACAGTGAGTTACACCTAGCAGGGGAAATAAAAGACAATAAGAAGAGGTTTTTTAAATACAGTAGGAACAAGAGAAAGATGAAGAAAAATTACATCTTCTGCTCAGCAGGGAAGGAGAGTTAATAACTGATGACATCAAGAAGGCTGAGGTGTTTAATGCTTATTTTGCTTCAGTCTTCACTAAAAAGGCTAATGATGACCAGATACTCAACACAATTAATATTAATAACAAGGAGGAAGGTAGGCAAGCCAAAATAAGGAAAGAACAGGTTAAAGAATATTGAGATAAGGTAAATGTATTCAAGTTGGTAGGGCCTGATGAAAATCATTGTTGGGTACTTAAGGAACTAGCTGATACAAACTTGGAACTGTTAGCAATTATCTTTGAGAACTCATATGGGTCCCAGAGGACTGGAGAAAGGTGAACATAGTAGCTATCTTTAAAAATGGGAACAAAGAGGAATTATAGACCAGTCAGCCTAGCTTCCAAACCTGGAAAGACAGGGGAACGAATTATTAAGTGATCAGTTTGTAAGCACCTAGATGATAATAGGATTTTAAGGAATAGCCAGCATGGATTTGTCAAGAACAAATTATATGAAACTAACTTAACTTCCTTCTTTGACACGTGTGTGTGTGTGTAGATGTTGGTATAACTTGATTTTAGTAAGGCTTTTGACACAGTCCCACATGACATTCTCATAAACAAACTAGGGATATATGGTCTAGATGAAATGACTATAGGGTGGGTGCACAACAAGTTGAAAGACTGTATTCAAAGAGTAGTTTTCAATGATTCATCATCAAACTGGTAGGAAGTATTTAGTGGGGTCCTGCAGGGATCAATCCTGTGTCCAATACTATTCAATATTTTCGTTAATGACTTGGATAATGGAGTGGATAGTATGTTTGTTTATAAATGTTGCAGATGACACCAAGCCGGGAGCGGTTGGTAGCACTTTGAAGGACAGGATTGAAATTGATACCAACCTTGACAAATCAGAGAATTGGTCTGAAATCAACAAGATGAAATTCAATAATGATAAGTGTAAAGTGCTACACTTAGGAAAGAAAAATCAAATGCACAACTAAAAAATGGGGAATAACTGGCCACACGATACTACTGCTGAAAAGGATCTGGGGGTTAGAGTGGATCACAAATTGAATCAGTCAACAATGTGATGCAGTTGTGAAAAAGGCTAATATCAATCTGGGGTGTGTTAACAGGAGTGTCGTATGTAAGACACGGGAGGTAATTGTCAGGCTCTACTCGGCCCTGATGAGGCCTCAGCTGGAGCACTGTGTCCAACTCTGGGCATCACACTTTAGGAGAGATGTGGACAAACTGGAGAGAGGGTTCAGAGGAGAGCAACAAAAATGATAACAGGTTTAGAAAACCTGACCTATGAGGAAAGGTTAAAAAAACTGGGCATGTTTAGTCTTGAGAAAAGAAGACTGAGGGGATGAGAACCTGACAAAAGTCTTCAAATATGTTAAGGACTGTTATAAAGAGGACGGTGATCAATTGTTCTCCACGTCGACAGAAGGTAGGACAAGAAGTAATGGGCTTAATCTGCAGCACAGGAGATTTAGGTTAGGTATTAGGAAAAACTTCCTAACTCTAAGGGTAGTTACGCTCTGGAATAGGCTTCCAAAGGAGGTTGTGGAATCCCGTCACTGGAGATTTTTAAGAACAGGGTGGACCAACACCTGTCAGGGATGATCTAGGTTTACTTGGTCCTGCCTCAGTTCAGGGGCTGGACTTCCCCCCTGAAGGTCCCTCCCAGCCTTACATTACTACAATTCCATGACTCACCCCACTTTAACAGTGGGGAAACTGAGGCCCAGAGAGGTTGCAACTTGTCCATGCAGTGAGCTGTGAATAGAACCCAGCTAGCCCTGCCTCTCAGCCCTTGCTCTGATCTCTAGGCAACACTAGTACTGAAGTTCCCAAGGGACAGTTTTTTAAAGGAATTTAGACACCTAAAGATACAGGTAGGCACCTAGTAGGATTTTCAAGAGCACTGAAGGACCTAACTCCAATTGATTTCAATGGAACTCCCACTAGGTGCCTACCTGCCTCTTTAGGCACCTAAATTCATTTAAAAAGCTCGCCCTAAATGATTCTTGCTGCTGATGATCCAACCTCTCCCCTGCTTGTTGTCTCATCAGAGCCATTTCTAGGCACAGGAGGAGGCGGGAGAATGAGATGTACTGGTGATAGTGATGGGGATGGGACAAAGAGCGTCCCTCATCCCTCTTCCCCAGCAGGTTAGTTTGAGCCAGTTCCAGCAAAACAGCTGGATTTGGGGTTCTCTCACCCCATGGCACACTGCATGGATGCCATGGATACAGATTTGCCCAGAGGTGGGGCAAAAACTATGCCAGGCCAAGCAAGTCTTTCAGTGACTACGACTATAGCGTCTATCGACAGGGCGAAGGTCTCCAGTGTGTTTGCTGCATGGTGCCGGGATGAGCTCTGCTGGCAGTGCGCTTGCTGCATGAGGTGAGGATGGGCTACAGAACCAAAGCATGGAGCAGGGCTGGGGCTCCCGTGGAGTTAGCAGGGGTTGTGCAGGTCTGGACAAGAGCAGGATTTGGTCCAGTATCTTGAGAAAAAAAAAAAAAGAGCGGCCCTTAGACAGGCATGGAACTTGGACCTTGAGAAACATGAAAATCCATCTCCCAAACCACTGGAAATAAAGGAACCTGTGTAGCATAATCCAAAACACGCCAGCCACAAGACTGCACGTGCCCGCAAAACACAGGCGTGAACGGGAGGATCCTCCAGGAGCAGCGCCGCAATTAGACGAGCGAAAGAAAGAGCCATCTGTTGCAAAGCCCGCCCAGGATTCTGAAGTTCACTAGGCAGCATCATGTTTCTTCCAGGCCTCCTGGTATACCTTCAAGAGTTCAGTGTAGGTTAAAAGCCAGTGTGGCTTTGGCAATTAAGTCACTTGTAAATCAGCCTCAACTGCCAAAACAGCGTGTTTCAAAATATACCATAGGCCTTTTGATGCTCTGGTGATCTGAAGACTCTAAATAGAGCTTTAAAGCCCACTTGTGTGTAGCACTCAGTGCTCCAGTTCCATGAAACATGGATTCTTCTTACGGCAACTTTAACTCAGCACCTTGCTCCTGAGGCATAGATTGAAGTGTGCGTGAGATGACAGGGCTAGTAATGGCAGCTCAGACTGTGCAACTTTTAAAGAAATAACCCCAGTAGGGGCCACAAATAAAAGCACATTTGGGCTCAGATTCTCAGCTGCCATAAATCAATATCGCTCCACTGAAATCAATGGCCTCAGCGCAGGAATTACTGGGTAAAAAGCTCTTTGAGGTCAGACTAGGTGATCACAATGGACCTTCCTGGCCTTAAGATCTATGAATCCATGAAATCAATGGCACCACTTTACACTGGTGTGTAAAGAACCAAACCGTGACATCTGCAAAATGTCTAGTAAAAAGATCATTTGAACCAGTTAAACACTCCTTAAGGCATGGATTTATTGTTCATTTTGTTAGTAAATTTCACAGCGGGGTGATGCTTCCTTCTGAAACAATTCTCAACAAATCTAAAAAGAACAGACGGAGTATTTTATGGACAGTAGAGCACTTGGGAGGGGGCTAACCCCAGATCCTACAGACCACAGGGATGTTTGTACCCATCTCTCAGTGTTAATGTCAGTTTCAGGGATGCTGGCAGACCTTGTTCCAAGTCCTGTTTCTGTGAAGATCCTCCACCATTCCAGGCTTGCTAGCTCTGCATGAAGAGGTGAAAATTGGTCCTAGTGAATTCCTGATGGATGCTGTTGAGTAAGGTATCGGAGTCCTGCGTCAGCTCTGGAAGGATCTGCAGGGCAGGGAGGAAGCTCTGCTCTGGGGTGTACGTAAATGTGAACGAGCTGGAGTAGATCAGCCCATCGTTCCTTATGAGCGAGAGTGGGATGGTGATGGGGTATCTCAGCCATCGCCAGTCGCTGCCAAATGCCGAGACGTCAGGGACAACACACACTAAGGACTTGGGGGTCCTGGGAACAGTGCGCAAAAGAAAAAGAAAAGAAACCATATATATTACTGTAGCCTTTCTGGAGAGGAGAGTCCGCCCTGTCCCACTCACAACCCTAATGCAGCCTTTCTCCCATAGTGCCTTTGAATAAAACAAATTCTATTTTGCCACCTGGTGGCAGTCATTTAGTCTTGGGATTAATGGCAGCTCCTGATTTGTCCAGTCTCCTTCCTTTTCTCTTTTGTCTCTTTCTCCCTTTCCTCTCTGTTTTGGTGGGGTTCCCGTTCCAAGGTTTGGCCCTTCGGGCCCAGACTCTCACCCTGTTTTATTTTTGCCTCATGCCCATGCTGCAGATGGAGCAGCCACGTACCTCCTGAAGTGGCCTCACGGAGGACCCATTCTCCCAGCCTGAGATCCCTTGTCGTAAATGCTGGCGTACTAGTCAATGTCCATCGAGTGCAATCCCGAGCTGGCGCAGGCATGGATCAGATGCCCTAGGAAGCCTTTTCCATCTCTAATTACAATGCTTGTGTACGTGTGTATTATTTCCAGACTCATCTTGTTTTGTCTTGTGGGATACCCTTCACAAAATTCCCACCTAAAGCAAAGCTCCTTGGGACCACAATAATGACAAAAAAGGCCTGCCAGATGTAGCCTTTAGGGACGGTGCCATTTATGCCATCCACCACCACCTCCATCTCCGCCTGTGTCTAAACACCAGCTCATCAGACTGGTTCGCTGCTTTACCTGTACATAGTCTCAGCTTCCACATCTCCAAACCAGACCTTCAGATCTGCATGGAAATACTCGCCCTGCACCTCCAGCATCGCCACGTCCCCTCCGCCAGTCAGCTGTCACAACCAGAGCACATGGGAGGGGGTTATACACCTTGCACCATGACGTGCTGCCGCCCCAATACGTTCCTGCAGGTGGCGACGTTCCCAGCTGGAGGGCTTGCTGTCCGCCCTGCAGAAGAGTGGGCAGTGCACAGTGCCCTACCCCAGGGGAGGAGAGCAGGGCGCTGAACCGTGGGTGGGCACAAGGAGAGGGAGTTGAGGAGACAATAGGACCAGTTATTGAGCAGAGGGGAAAAGATCAAAACTTATTGATTCCTCAAATCATCTGTGAAAAATCTGCCCTGTCATGCGCACAGAGGGCAGCGTGTGGCAAGAGGCCCGGGGGTTGGGGAGGGTGGAAGGTGTTTCAGAGGCACATGCAGAGCTAGGAGAATGGATTTGCAGCCTCTTGTGCTTCGATAAGCTAGGTCAGGGGTGGCCAACCTGAGCCTGAGAAGGAGCCAGAATTTACCAATGTACATTGCCAAAGAGCCATGGTAATACGTCAGCAGCCCCGCCGATCAGCGCCTCCCCCTCCCTCCCTGCACCTCCTGATCAGCAGTTTCGTGGCATGCAGGAGGCTCTGGGGGAGAAGGGGAGGAGCGAGGGCATGGCAGGCTCAGGGGTGGGAGTGGGAAGGGGTGGAGTGGGGGCAGGGCCTGTGGCAGAGCCTGAGCTGTGAGCACCCCCCGGCACATTGGAAAGTTGGCACCTGTAGCTCCAGCCCTGGAGTCGATGCCTATACAAGGAGCTGCATATTAACTTCTGAAGAGCCGCATGTGGCTTCGGAGTCACAGGTTGGCCACCCCTGAGCTAGGTTAACAAAAGCTGCGCACAGGATGACAAGATGGAAAGCCCTCCGTACCTCCAGCATGGTTATAAGTGGGACTGGGCTCACAGGATCCTGAATACAGGCCAGGCTGTCACTGAACGTGTACTCCACAGTCTCCGTTCCAATTATCGTCCAGCAGGAGCCATCGTTCAGCAGCTCACGGTTCGCTTCCTTTGGGCACGGAGACGCCTGCATGGAATTTTAGTGTCATGGAGGCCACATGCCATAGTGGTGCGAGCCGGGGACGGATAGCCAGGACTCCTGGGTTCTATTCCTGACTCTGCCATGGTCTGCTTGACTTTTGGCAAGTCACTCCACCTCTCTGTGTCACTGTCTCACCGTCAAAGGGAGATAATAATATCTCTCGACCTTTGTAAAAGGATCTGAGAGCCCTGAATGGAAGGTGCTGGACCGGCATGTTGCTATTATTAATTATTATTATTATTATTATCCACCTGCTGCAGCTCCATGTTCAGGGATAGGGATATGTCTATGCTGACCCAAAGGAGCAGTCAGGATCAGTGACTTCATCCTGAAATGCTTCTGGCTTAACAAAATCACATGGAAGCTTGGCTATGTGACGCTGTGGGAAGCGGCCAGAGGGGCAGGGCCAAGTGGGGAGGGAGAGAGGTCTGTGTTGCTCTGGGGTGACAGGTAAAATTAGAGCAAGGCCCAGCATGGGCAGGTGAAGTTGGAGTGGGGGGGGGTGTCTCCATGCATGGGTTCTGTCCCTATTCCCACATCACATAAAGGACTGAATTTCATTTGGGGATTGCGGGGGGCTTTAAGGTAAAGACCACTCAAGTGATGGACTCAGCAGCAAGTAACAGGAGGGAGTTTGCTCTCGCTAGCATCTGGACAGTTTCCCAGTTTGTGCTGCATTACCTGGAACTGGATCACTTTCTCTGTCGAGAGACACAGGTACATCCCGTCGCTGCCCTGGAACTGGAAAGCGCACTTGTGGAGCTGGGAGATGGGCTCATCCACATCCAGCATGGCGTACTGCTTGGTGACTTTCCGAATGATCTGTGGGGGAGGACAGACAGGCGGGCTGACCGGCCGCGGAGGGGAGCAGCTCAGTGGCTGGAGAGAACCGTCAGCTCCAGAAAGTTCAGCATTTTTATCCTTCAGAGATTTTCTCAGCCCGAAACCTCCTCTGGGGCCGTTGTGGGAATTCCCTGCTCCCTCCCCTACTGTCTGACATGGAACAAAATCAGCCCACATCATTCTAGCCTGTCTGCTGCCACTGCCCTCCCATTTGCCCTGCCCCCTGTTCACTTCATCCCCTCTCCCTCTGTCGCTTGCTCTCCCTCACCCTCGCTCACTCGCTCATTTTCACCAGGTTGGGGCAAGAGGGTGGGGTGCAGGAGGAGGTGAAGGCTCCAGCTGGGGCTGCAGGCTCTGGGGTGGGGCCAGGGATAAGGGGTTTGGGGTGCAGGAGGGGGCTACGGCTGGGGCCAAGGGGTTCAGAGTGCAGGAGGGGGCTCAGGACTGGGGAAGGGGGTTGGGGTGTGGGAGGGGCTGTGGGGTACAGACTCCGGGAGGAAGTTTGTGTGTGGGAGGGGGTTCTGAGCTGGGGCAGAGGGTTGGGGCACAGGCTCCAGGTGGCGCTGACCTCAGGCGGCTCCCGGGAAGCAGTGACATGTCCCCCCAGCTCCTAGGTGGGAGGAAGGGGGTGTCCAGAGGGCTCCGTGTGCTGCAGGCACCGCCTCCAGGCACTGCCCCTGCAGCTCCCATTGGCTCCATAGGAGCTGCGGAGCCAGCCTAGGAGCCAGAGGGACATACTGGCACTGTCTGCTTCCCAGGAGCTGCGTGGAGCCAGGCATGGAGCCTGCCTGCCCTGCTGGCACTGCGGCCAACTGGACTTTTAGTGGCCGGGTCAGCTGTGCTGACCAGAGCTGCCAGGGTCCCTGTTCGACTGGCGAAAACCAGGCGGCTGGCAACCCTACATGGAGCTGAAGCCGGAAGCATTCCCCATCCTATCCGGTGTCTGAGTTTCCCGGGAGCCTTACCAGGGGCGGCAGGGTAACGCCGGTGGCTGTGCAGATGAGCTGGACTACGGAGCCGTAGCGAATGTACCCTTCCCGCAGTGGGAACTCACCCCGGGTGCAGTGCTCATCAGCTTCCCATGGAAAGGAAAAGAGATGGAGAGTTATCAACCTGGAGCAAGAAGGAGGGAACAGCTCCCGCTGGCTCTAGCTGCAGGACCAGGGTAGAGGAGAACTCTCTCTCATCACGGAGCCTGGCAGCACGGTGGATAAGGGGTTCCCTGGACACTCTCCAGGCAACTGGTACCCTGAAACTCTCCAATTTGTGCATCTTCAAGACGCAGGGTAAATGCAGCCTGCAGAGGGCAGTGCTCCCCGCAGGCCGTTCTCCACTGCGATTGGAGCAGGCAGGCCGGCACACTGGGATCTGTAAGCGCTGCAGGTGACACCTCCAGATTCACAACGGGGAGGGAGGCAGCTGAGATCTCTTACATTTCATACAAAGCGCGCCTGGCCATCAGGCTCCAGGCGCATGCTAATGTGGCCCTTGGACCGGCACCTCCTGAGCTGCCCTTGCTCAAGACCAGCAGGCTTTTAGGGCCTGATCCAAAACCTACTGCAGTCAATGGGAGTCTTTCCACTGATTTCAAAGGGCACTGGATCAGGCCCTTAGTGAGGAAAGGGCGTTGGGAACCAGGGATGAATTTAGACTGCTCCCAGCCCTTTCCCCTGCTGTCTCCTTCCTGGAGAACGACATACCAGCGCAGGAGAAGGGAATCGGATTGTTACTGAGTCTGGGCAACACCCTGGGACTCCAGGAGGCAAACGTGGTGGCAAAGGGAAGTTAAGGTAGGTAGGAGACCAAAGCCACCGAGGGTGGGGCGGAGTAGGGGGTGGCGGGAGGGACATTCACAGGGAGGATAATTTCACACTGCCTGGGAGTGCTGGTAGCAGGTATCAAAGAAACCAATGGGGTCAAAATAGGTACCATCTCCTATCTATTCTTGGCCCCATTCTTGAAGTATCAGAATGCCTGCTGCTCTTTAATGTAGTTATTCTCACAACACCCCTGGGAGGCAGGGCAGGGCTAGTACTGATTGGGGCTGAGGCCTGGACCCTCAATATACGTAGGCTTCTAACTTCTGTTGACATCTGAGCATCTGGGCCTAAGTGACTTACTGAAGGTCATGTAGGAAGCCAGCACTGGAGTAGAGAATTGAATCCAGGTGTCTGAAATCCCGGATTAGCTGCCTAATCAATGGACCATCCTTCCTCCCCCCTCAGAGCTCTGTCTGCAGGCAGGGAGGGGCAATGTGCTGCAAAGAGACACAGGCCTCCTGCTGGAAGCTGGCCTCAAGGGTTCCTGACATTTTTTAGAAAGATACTTCTGTTGACCTGTGATTATGACTTGTTAAAATCAGTAAGCACCATTGTTCAGATTGGATTTGAACGCTCTGTTTGTCTTTCACTATTGCTATGCTTGGGTGGCCAAATCTACCCCTACCGTTAATGGACACAGCTCCACTGACTTCACCAGTGGTGTACCAGCAGTGAATTTGGCCCCGTGTGGACTGCTGGAGTTTGCTGAACATGTAAGGTCCTCACCCAGGTGCAGTGTGAATGCTGCCCATTGCCTTGCGCTAGCGATGAAGGTGCCACCCTCTACGGACAGATAACGGGTGCTGACCGTCTGGGAGCGGAGGCGGTTAAAGAGGGAAACCTTGGACCCAGATGAGATGCACACTGCAAAAGACAGACAGACACTGGCATTAGCACTGATGGAAACTCACTGTTATCAGTATCAGCTTGCCCGAATACCGGAGCATGGCTGAGCGATTTGATAGCCGCAGAGGCCAGTTATTGCTTTGCATAGAGTTAGGATAAAGAATGCAGTGAACCATCATGTTACAAAATCTTGTTCTTCTGAGTCTTTGTCCACGTGGATCCCACGGGTGGTTGCATACACCTCCAGGTGCGTGAGTGGGATCCAGGCAGACAAAACACCTTGAAGAACCTGTGACTTTGAGGTGAGTAACCATTCTTCTGCGCTGCCAACACTTCATAATATCTTCAAAATCTGTGACTGAAGAGACCTATTAAGTCATATCTTGTGCAGTCCGGGGTTGCTTTCCCCTGCTCTACAGGTCATTAGCTAATGCTCCATGCGTTCTCGTTTTCATATCAGCGTGTGGTTTGAAAGCACTGCTCTGCCTTTCTCAGACTCCACAGGGCTAGGCTGGTGTACACAGCATAATGAACACTAGCCCTTTCTGGCTGGCTTTCCCTTTAGCGGAGTACCAGCTGAGATGGCCTTTTATAAAGGGTGGGTGATGCCTTTGTCTGTATGTGGAGATCTTTGAACAGAAACCCTGACAAAGGTTCTGCATTAGATCTTTACACAGCGTGGTAGGATACATTTTCGAGAAAGTGGACATAAATATGCCCTGATCCATTCTTCCTTCTGTTGACTTCACCGGGCTTTGGATCAGGCAGCCTATAGCGCAGGGGTTGGCAACCTTTCAGAAGTGCTGTGCCGAGTCTTCATTTATTCACTATGATTTAAGGTTTCGTGTGCCAGTCATACATTTTAACGTTTTTAGAAGGTCTCTTTCTATAAGTCTATAATATATAACGAAACTATTGTTGTATGTAAAGTAAATAAGGTTTTTAAAATGTTTAAGAAGCTTCATTTACAATTAAATTAAAATGCAGAGCCCCCCGAACCAGTGGCCAGGATCCGGGCAGTGTGAGTGCCACTGAAAATCAGCTTGCGTGCCGCCTTTGGCACGCGTGCCATAGGTTGTCTACCCCTGCTATAGCGCATAAGCCTGTCATGTGTAAGGACTTGGCGGATATTCAATCTGCCATCTGTGATAGTTTCTTGTTTGCTTTATATCAGTGCCCCATTCTGATAAAGCCTCTGAGAAACCTGTTCAGGTATTAGCTACTCAGACAGCTGAAAGGGTGCGTGCTACTGAAGCACCGGAGAACAGAGAGTATCACAGAGCTTGCTGTTAAAAACCCTTCAGCGCTCAGCTCCCATTGACGAGGCTGGCTCCCCTGCTACTTACAGTCTGTGTTCTTCAGGGACTGCTTCTTCTGTGAGGGTTTGGAAATCACTTTGATCAGCTTGCTGTGGAAAGTGCCGATCTCCTGCCCATTGCTGAAGAAGAGCTTCAGAACCAGCCGGAAATGCTTCCTCTTCTCCGTGTCGGAGATGTAGAGTGCTTTGGCACAGCTGAACTCCTGTCAGTAACAAGGGGCTATTGTCATAGGCTGGAGATTGTGTCTGGAGTCTTTGGGTGCATCTTCCCTGAAGATACGCCAGTGAGGGAGGACACCGATATCTGCCTACCTAGATACCTAGAGCGATACCTAATCACGTCTTCATTTCCTTTGCAGCTGGGGGGCTTTATCTGCTGAGAGTGAGAGGCTGGCCAACAGCATTGGTTAATGATCGCTTAGTGCAGGCAAGGTCCCCTGATAAACTCACCTCTGCTCATACACTGTTGTCCCTAGGCAGGAGACTTGACTGAACAGAGGGTCCTGTGGCACCTTTGAGACTAACAGAAGTATTGGGAGCATAAGCTTTCGTGGGTAAGAACCTCACTTCTTCAGATGCAAGATGCTTATGCTCCCAATACTTCTGTTAGTCTCAAAGGTGCCACAGGACCCTCTGTTGCTTTTTAGAGATTCAGACTAACACGGCTACCCCTCTGATACTTGACTGAGCAGAGAGTGATAAGCATTGAAGGGTCCCTGAGGTCCCTTCCAACCCTGATATTCTATGATTCTATGATAAAGGGACAAATGGCCATGGAGACTGGGGAACTCCTAACTATCACAATGATGGGGCAGTACTGTTGCCAAGGTTTATTATTTGTATTGCGGGAGGACCTAGGAGCCCCAATCAGGGACCAGGACCCCCTTGTGCACCAATTCTGTATCAAGACAGACCAAAAAGACAATCCCTGCCCCCAGATGCTTACAGTCGGTGTAAAGATGCTCATGGTGCTTTCCAGACAACAAACAAAAGACATAGGCCAAAGGAGCTTGTCTTTTAGTATAGATTGCATGAAAGAGTAAATAACAAGAAGCCAGGAGCCCCTAGAGGCTGGGACCCTGGCCCCACCAGCCCTTCTACCATATTAAGTTTTGCCTAATTAGTTGGTCAGGTATTTTAGGCAAAAGAACTTTTAAACTAGTGTATGTAAAAGGGAAAAAAATCACTGCCGGATTTTGCATGAAAATTTTCACTCTTTTGTTACGAACTAATTATGTTTCCTGGAATTTTTTGCTTTTCCTTGAAATGTTGATGATGTGACATTTTGGGTCCACAAAATGTCATCGGAAAACCCGGAAATCAACGTCCTCATGAAACTGCCCACTGAAGCGGGAGTGCTGGAAAGTGGACGTGGCTATTTTTGAAACTCTTCCTGCGTGGGAAGAGAGAGACTGAGAGCTGACAGACACTTTTCCATGTGTGTTTGTTTCTATCTACCCACCTATCGCAGATGGTTAGCACAGGCCCTGATCCTGAAAACGCTTACTCACATGTTGAACTTTACACACAATTGGTCCCGCTTGGCTCAATGTAAATGAGCATGGCCAGGTTAGTAGGGTGGGTCCTTAGACTGTAAGCTCTTTGGGGCAAGAACTATATCTTCATATGTGTTTGCAACGCACCCAGTCCAAGGAGGCCCTGATCCTGGCTGGGGCCTCTGAGTACTATCATAAGGAGTACTGCAGAAAGGGATCTGGGGGTCGTAGTGAACCACAAGCTAAATATGAGTCAACAGTGTAACGCTGTTGCAAAAAAAGCAAACATCATTCTGGGATGTATTAACAGGAGGGTTGTAAGCAAGACACGAGAAGTAATTTTTCCGCTCTACTCTATGCTGATTAGGCCTCAACTGTAGTATTGTGTCCAGTTCTGGGCACCACATGTCAGGAAAGATGTGGGCAAATTGGAAAATGTCCAGAGAAGAGCAACAAAAATGATTAAAAGTCTAGCAAACATGACCTATGAGGGAAGATTGAAAAAACTGGGTTTGTTTAGTCTGGGGAAGAGAAGACTGAGAGAGGACATAACAGTTTTCAAGTATATAAAAGGTTGTTACAAGGAGGCGGGAGAAAAATTGTTCTTCTTAACCTCTGAGGATAGGACAAGAAGCAATGGGCTTAAATTGCAGCAAGGGCAGTTTAGGTTGGACATTGGGAAAAACTTCCTGTCAGGGTGGTTAAACACTGGAATAAATTGCGTAGGGAAGTTGTGGAATCTCCATCATTGGAGATTTTTAAGAGCAGGTTAGACAAACACCTGTCAGGGATGGTCTAGATAATACTTAGTCCAGCACGAGTGCAGGGGACTGGACTAGATGACCTCTCAAGGTCCCTTCCAGTCCTATGATTCTATGATAAACAGTAACACAGAGAGGGAGAGAGCAACAACAAGGCTTGTGACACTAGGCAAGGATGTAAGACAATCAATTAACCCAGCAACTCAACCTGCGCCGGATTCCTGCCCAACCTGAGCACGATGACATGTGCAGAAGTGAATCACTGCACCATCAGTGCACAGCATGGTGCTACAAACTGGCTCCTGTTAGTCATGTGGCTGAACATACAGCTCTCCAAACCACGATGCCTGGGCCTCCCCTAGAAGGGGTATCTTCAATAATCTTCACTCTAAATAGTTTCAGTGTCCACCTTATAACAACAAAGACTTCAGTGAAAAGATGCCCTTCATGCTGGTGTGGGGATGGGAGACCCGCAGGGGGCTGCAGGAGCCAGATGGCTGTTCTTCTCTGTCCTTCCTTATGTGCTTTGGGTTTTCAGAAAGGAAACTGCCCACCTTGCACTGTGCTGTGTGTATTAATGATGATTCTTAAGCACCACCCCGTGAAGGGCCCAGAAGACAAGACCCCCCTTCACCAGAGCCACCATCACTTTGCTCAATACACCCAAGAAAATGCACTGCAGAACAAAGCAGCTCCCACTAGGACATGATGGGGTCCATTCAGAGGAGCTATAGGTTCATTTAAAGGGGGAAATGATTAGAGATGTTATTTCAGGTGGAGTGAAGAGCTGAGGAATGGCAGAGGCTTTATTTACACTGGGGCTAGAGAATTCCAAATGGAAATTAATGTTCACATGTGATTTACTCAACATAACACAAGAAATCTCCCTAGGTTTACAGTTTCCCAGTCACCTTAGCGCTTCGGCTGCACTGATATGCTGTAAGGGAAGCACTGCAAACACAAAGGTCCTTTTTGTTATATTTCTGGCCAACCCCAGACCCCACATTCTTCAGAGCCCCAAGATAATACTTGATAGATTTCTTTCCCTATAGGAAGATGCCAAGTTATAGCTCTAACCCACAACGTTTGTGACAGGTCGGTGTTTTCGTTAGCAGTTTATCTGTAAATGAAAGACCGCACTCTCATTTTGTGATGAGTGGCATTGCCATTTGTCAGGAGAATACTATGGGCTGGGGAAACTGCGTAATCCCTGGCCATCCTCCAGCCACAAGGGCCTGGAAGTTGAAAAGATGGTGACAAAGAAAGACCGGTTTCCTGGCAAACCGTGAGTGAAGAGCACTCACAGTGCTGCAGGGAGATGCCTGGTCATATGTGACTAGGGGGCAGGAGAGCCTAGAGAGTTGTTGTGTCAGGGGAGTCATTTTACTCAGCTTACCTTGGAGTCTGGCTGCTCCTCAAAGTTGAGTTTCTGGGTCTCCATGTGGCCGCTGCCCATGCTGTCCAGCCCCATGTACCCGCACACCCTGAAACCAGCCTCTCCCAAATCCCTCGCTGGAAAAGAGAAGAAGAAACATTTCCCAGACACAGAAACCTGGACACCAGCTGAAACCAATGCAGCTGGGACCATGGAGCCTGAAGTGAGGGTCGGGGCTGCTGCTGCCCAGACTGCTGGTGGCAATGGAGAGAGAGGGAGGGCTGAGCTGTTGTCGCCCCCCCATGCCCTCACTAGAGAGAGGAAGAGGGGACTGGGTAGCTACTGCCCCCCCACCCCCCGAGAGAGCTCAGGCAGGTGAACCTCCCCAGAAGCATCTTTGGGACACTTGGACACTTCTGGTCTCCAGCTGCACTGATGTGAGATGCTGCTTTCCTGCATCTCACCCTCCCTATCCTGCACCCCTAGACACCTTCGACAACAGGCTCGGCAGCTTCTCCCGACTGCCCGGCTTCACCAGCCCCTCTCCCCCGATCCCCGTCTCCATCCCCCTTCTGTTCCTCCTGGCTCTGATCTTCCTGCTTCCCTTCTCCCACGTCCCTGTCTCTCCACTCCTCCAACCTTTTACCTTCCCGTATCCTCCCCCACCTGGGCTGCATGCTCCCCTCCCCAGAGCGCATTCCAGAAGCCCCTTGTTCTGCGAAGTATGTAGGATGTCTTCGCCTGTGCACATACACAACACCCAGCAGGGATGGATGGGGGCATGTGTCCAGAGATTGAGAGCTACACCAAGCTGTGACTGTAACGACCTTAAATACCCACGACAGGACATTTGTCACTCTTGTCCTCCCCCCTGCTATCCCCAATCCAGTGTTTGCTGCTACCACTTGTGGCATCTTTGTCTGTCATTTAAGTTGTAAACTCTTTGGGACAGGGACCTGGGGTGAAAGCCATACTCCATTGAAATCAATGGCAAAACTCCCCTTGACTTCAGTGGGGCCAGGATTTCACTGTGTCTTTATTTATGCACCTGCATGGTGCCTTGAATGCTTTGGGGCACTCAGTGAGTGAATAATGAAAATAATGGGGTGCTGCTGTTGCCCCCCAGAGCAGAGCTGCATGGGGGCAATGGGAAACATTTTGCTTTTCCGGGGACCCAGGGAAGTGAAATTTTCTGGATGTTTTACCAGCACTGAGAACCTGTTCACCCTGTTCTGCTGGCCATCAAGTGCAGCATTTCCTACCCTTACGGGCAACCACACTCCTCAGATGCTAATTACGTCGGTACTGTTTATGCAGTAATTGTTTCACAGTGATCATAACTAACGGCTGAAGCAATGAAGCCCCTGGACTATCTGAAATGAGTGTGCACACTGCCATCCCGGCATGACCCTGCACTCAGCACCCCTTTCAGCACAGCCTGGTTTTGCCTGACCACCGCTCTGAGCCCCTGCTGTGTCAATGAATCTGGAGGCCGTCAAACCCTCTCTGTGGTCCGGACACATTTCCTGCAGCTGGCAGCATGACCTAGAGCACTGCTGCTGCAGGCGTTGTGGTGTTTTCTCAGGCTCTCGGCTGTCTGGCGGGCGGGCCGGCCCCTAGAATCCCTCACAATGATTAATACCCTGGTCTGTGGCTCTTAGGATATGTCTACACTGCAGTCGGAGGTGTGATGGCAGCTCATGTAGGCATATCCACACTAGCTTGAATCTAATTAGTATGGCTAAAAATAGCAGTGAAGACACAGGGGCATGCACCCTGGTGCAGACTGTACAAGCCCACCTGGAACCCTGGCCAGGGCTGCCCAGAGGATTCAGGGGGCCTGGGGCAAAGCAATTTCGAGGGCCCCTTCCATAAAAAAAAGTTGCAGTACTGTAGAACACTATATTCTCGTGGGGGCCCCTGCAGGACCCGGGGCCTGGGGCAAATTGCCCCACTTGCCCCCCGCCCGGGCGGCCCTGACCCTGGCTATGTATTTGCATTGCTAGCACATGCTTGGATTGACTTCACTGCTATTTTAGCCTTGCTAGCTAGATTAAAGCTAGCACAGGTATGGCTATGAGCTGCAATCACTCCTCCACCTGCAGTATAGATACAGCCTTCATTTTGTTTGGATACCTTAGGCCAAACTCAGTCCTGACAACAGGGGGAATCTCTCCTCTTGATTTCTGTGGGAGGGACACAGGCTCAGAACTTCTCAGGTTCTGGTCCAGAGCTAGGAACTGGCTGTGGTGTTTGGATCACCTTCATTGTGGGGGATGGTTGGCTAGAAGGTTTTGTGTAGGGCTTAAGTCAAGGGCTTGATAACTCCATCCACACAGAGAGCTAGGAAATTACTCCCTGGCAAATGCCTTGATTCACCAGCATTCACGGAGGGTAAAGTCCTCGGACCAAATACAGAAGTTCTTACTCAGTTGACACTCCCATTGCCTTTCAATGACCTAGGAGAGGAGAGCAACATCTAATTCCCTCCTGATGCCTCAAGCTGTGAAGCCGCCATTATAGGAGTGTACCCATTGTTAACAGGTATGTCTACACTGCAAATAAAAACCTGCAGCAGCAAGTCTCAGAGCCCAGTTCAATTGACTTGGGCTCAGGCAGTGGGGCTAAAAGTAGCAGTGTAGACATTCCCATTCAGGTGAGTGGGAATGTCTACACTGCTATTTTTAGCCCCTCATCCTGATCCCAAGTCAATTGAACTGGGCTCTGAGACTTGCTGCTGCGGGTTTTTCATTGCAGTGTAGACATACCCTAAATGGTCTCACGGTCAAGAATTTTCCTCCAAACTCTCCCTTTTCTATCTTCAGTCCTCGCTCCTGACTGGAGGAAATGGTTTCTTTCCCCCGCCACAAAATTTTTTCATGTGACTGAACATTTTTCATTATCATCAAAAGTTTTCTTTGGAATTTTTCAGGTTTTTGCTGAAAACTGAAAAATGTCAAGTTTTTGGTTGCGGAAAACAAAATAAATAATTTGTTAAAAATGCAGTTTTTGAACTTTGTGTTATTGTGGCTGAAAATCTGAACATTTTGACGAAAATGAAATTTTTTTCATGAAAATTTCCATTTTATAGAAAATGGATGTTCATGAAAAATTTTAGACTAGCTCCTGGTCCCAACCCGCTTTGCCTCCCTGCATAATCCCCTCCCCTCAGGTCCTGATCCCCAGGTCTTGTCCCCATTCTCCTCAGCAGATCACATGTGGTGCCTTCAGACTCTCCTTAGAGGAAGTCCCCTCTGATCTTTGGCACTTTTAATGGCCTCTTTTTAGAGTCTCTCCAATGTATCAGTCCTGCAGATGGAACATGCCCTGCTTCTTCCCATCAGCTCAAGCCTAGTTCCATCGCTTCCTTCGCTGCTTTTCATCACCCCAACTCCGCCCTTTCCTGTGAACTTGCTAATAGAGCTGAACAAATATATAATTTGATGAATTTAACCTTGTGATCTGTTTGAGTACATGAACTATGTATTCATTTGTCATGGGTATTCACTCTGTTAAAGCTCAAGAACTCGAACGCTAAGGGCACGTCTTCACTACCCGCCGGATCGGCGGGTAGCAATTGATCTATTGGGGATCGACTTATCGCGTCTAGTGAAGACGCGATAAAATCGATCCCTGATTGCTCTGCCGTCGACTCCGGAAATCCACCGCGGCAAGAGGCGGCAGCGGAGTCAACGGCGGCGCGGCAGCGGTCGACTTGCCCCCGTCCTCACAGCCAGGTAAGTCGACCTAAAATACGCAACTTCAGCTACGGTATTCACGTAGCTGAAGTTGCGTATCTTAGGTCGACCCCCCGCTGTAGTGTAGACCTAGCCTAACAGGTCAAATATACACTCAAACCGAAAGTCACTTTCATGTCTG
>NW_020664584.1:664200-680888 GCF_002925995.2 Terrapene triunguis | reverse complement strand
GGCCGGAGCGCCGCGCCGCCGCCCCCCTCCAGGTGCCGCCCCAAGCACCAGCTTGGGTGCCTGGTGCCTGGAGCCGGCCCTGATCTGGATCTGCATTTTGCAGCTGGCCGCAATCTCTACAGTGGATCAAACTCAGAGCTCACAGCTGTCCTCTAGGGAAGGTTGGATCTCAACTCTACAGCCAGGGCCCACTTCTGTGAAAATTATCTGCCATTGATCCAGTGACGGGAGAGGGAGTAAAAAAACCAAAACCCCACCCTCAGTACAATAGGGCCTCTCTCAACCTCCTACGGAGAAAGAGATGACTAGAGGGGAGAGAAAAGCATGAGAGAGAAGAGCAGAGGTAAAGGACAGAATGGCAAATGGGGAAGAAGGAAGGAATCTAACTGACTTGGACAATGACTGTTAAACAGAGTGAGGATGGGCTGCAGCAAAGACTCATTGCCGAGGGCACTCCAGCTATCTGCGTGGGGGAGGTGAAATGGCCAGTGATGTCCCACAGGGGTCAGTGTTCAGCCCTTCCCACCATTTCATTAATCCAGGATAGCGTGTTCGGGGCAGGGACTGACTTTTTGTTATCTGTTTGGGCAGCGCAGGGGGCCCTGATCGGGAGGCTTAGGTACTACTATCATAATCATCATGAATGACTGTATTATTCTGAGGCTGTGTGAAGGTTGAAAGGTGAATACAATGGGGTTATGTTAGCTCATCTGCTTCATCAGACTAGTTAATGAAACCCTAGGGAGTTTGAAAGGGAGTTGTAAGAGTCTGTTTTTTGGAAGGTGATATCTAAAGGCAGGGCTGTATAAGAAGCCAGGCAAATCTCCTACCTTTTTTCACTGCCGTATGATTTCTGTGCGACTTTTGCATGCAGTATAAGCACAGTCTGGTCAGCTGGGAGCTGCAGATATCTACGCACTCCATCCCGGAGATGGTCAAGTTGATCTGGATTGGATCTAAAAGAGAGTCCTGAGTAGTACCCTAGCAAAGGGGACACAACGCTTGGCTTCCTACCATCCCCCTACTGCTTGATACCGCCCCGGAGCCACCCTGAGGGGTATTTAACATGGAGGTAGCCAGCACAGCACCTTACCTGTAGGTGATAGCCTTCTGTCCCTCATTCCCCTGCACTCTAATTTGCCTGCTATGCACCGGACCTTGACAATAGAACTAATTCTAGCCAGGTGCTGCAAACCCCACTCTGCTCACTGCACTGGTATAATATTGTATATAACACCACCAGGAACAGTCACAGTTTCGAGATACCCCCCTTCCCTGCATCAGTATCTGCAATCGAGGCATCTGGTGTCTCTCTCTGTAAGAGCTACTGTTTTAATAATACTCCCCAGCAGGGGCCCAGTTTAATGATCAAACTAGGACAAGAGGAATCCCGTTAGAACGCATTGGGAATGGGAAAGTTTCAAAGCTGCTGGAAGACAAGTGCTATCATTAAAATTGTTTGGTTTTCTCCAGCCTTCAGTAAAAGACAGATAGGGAAAGCTTACCTTACAGCTTGGAAACATTCCCATTGCTTCCTAATGGGAAAGCGCCTCCTTTCACTCCTCCTCTCAGTCCCATGTTATGAAGATAGTGACATTCTGATTGTTCATTACGTTCTTTTCTTGTATACATGGCCCTTAAAAACACCTGGGCCAGCTTCTCAGATGCCCTGCATCTTATGCAGTCACATGCTACCAAATTGGAGTGGTGGCATTTTACACCCAATCTCCATTCTCCGTGCACTGGTGTAAATGAATGCACACGGTGCTGGGCAATGGGAAATCAGGTAATGTTATCTTTAGTGATCCCCTCCTCCTTGTAACTGACGATAATAATTACAGTCTCATTTATACCATACTGGAGTTTTCCACCATCTAACGGGATAGCTTTACATGCGTTCTGTTTAACATGGATTCATTTTTATATCTCCCCTCAGTACATTATGAATGTTTATGGAAGGTAATAATGAGCATGGCTGGGGAGTTATTATTCTTGGGATCGGGAGCTGTTATTTTGTTACTGCCGGTGATTGTTCCGTGGAAATGTCCCCATTTTGCTTCACTGCGAACTAAAAAAACAAGGGCCAGATTCTCACCTGCTGGAAATTGGCATAGCTCCATTGACTTCCGTGGAATTACCCAAGCTGAGGATCTGGCCCTTAGACTTTGTTAACGTGGTAGGTTATGTTTCCACTGATTGTAGGCAGATAAGCCCAGTTTAAATCACACAGGGCCTTTGTTGTGTTGTGCTGGAACCTGAACACAGGCTGCTTGTTTTAAAGGGAAGTCAGGCACAGAGAAGCTGGAATGGCGGAGATGTACTGTACTGCTGTCTCACCTTTGCAGGAAGTGAAATTCACCCTGTGCAGAGCACTAGCACAGCGCCTGCAAAACGTTCCACAAAACCATCAAAGTGTGGTGTAGGTGGGTGCATGAGCCTTGTGCTTCAATAGGGCAATGTGCTACTTCCTTAATGGAAGGAAACCTGAGAGGGAGGAAGTAGGAGCTGTTTGGACAGGCCTCTTCTCATTCCCACACTTAGGGAAGACACTTCCTTGGTGTAGGGCAGTTCAGTGAAGCCAATGAAAATGTACCCAGCAGCTTAGGGCCACACTAGCCAAATACGGCAAGGACATCACTTAAACGAAGCTCACTTGTTTCTTGGTTCCATGTCCAGTGACACACACACACGGAGGGTGTTCATACACACAGGGCCAGGCACAACCTGGACATCTTTGGCTTGCTCATGATTGATAAACCCATATGAAAACTGGATGGAAATTGGTTTCCAGCCTCTGGCATGGGGCCCCCTTTCACTGCTGGGGTCATGCATAATGTTAGTTCCCTCAGAGAAATGGTGGCCTCATGATGGAGGCTCAGAACTACCAGCTGTGATTAAAAACATTGGTTTCAGATATGTCTCCCCAGTGGCTTCCTAGCGCAAAGAGCTTCTTCTCACTGCTCAAACTTTCAAGCCGCACAGCTGTGAAAAATGGGGAAGTTTGCCTTTAAAAACCCAAAAGAACCTTAGATGTAAAAGGGATGAGCGGAAGCTAGAAGTCCCAAATCGCAGCTGCATACACAGTGCTGTACCGCTGGTAAGCCAATGCCAGGTCATGGGCAGCCCTTGGTGATTTGCTCAAAAGACAAGCTGGCTATTGGAGACAGGGCTGCATCTGCTACAGCACAGGGAAAATCCTGCAACATAGGCCTGGTCTACACTGGGGTGGGGGGAGAAATCGATCTAAGATACACAACTTCAGCTAGCTGAAGTTGAAGTATCTTAGATCGAATTAAAATTATTTACTTTCGCGTCCTCGCGGCGCTGGATCGACGGCCGTGGCTCCCCCGTCGACTTTGCTTCCACCTCTCGCACTGCTGGAGTTTAGCAGTCGACGGGAGAGCGATCGGGGATCGATTTAGCACGTCTACACTACACGTGATAAATCGATCCCCGATAGATCGATTGCTATCCGCCGATCCGGCAGGTAGTGCAGACATACCCATAGACTCAACTGAGTTTTCATTGAAAAAATAATCATCCCAGCTCTCAAATACACATCACACTAGCCAGAAACTACAAGTAGCAAAGAACATAAAATACCAAAGGTTTGGGAGCAACTACAAATCTGATCCCATCCCAGGATTCCCGGCCAGCTTATACTGATCTCCTGAGGGACTCAAAATAACGTGGCACCTGGACTTCCTAGAAAAACTGAAAGAGAAACAGCAGCAAATAATCTTCACCTCAGTGACAACCTGAGGAACCCTTTAAGCCGTTTCACCGGCCAACGCTTCACTTTTCAGCACAGTGCAAACCTGCTGGAAAAGAGCAGCGTCCTTTACAGATTCTAGTAACAATCCTGTGCGACAGCTCTTCAAGCTTGGGGCCCCTCGTACAAAGATTCATTGTCTGGTACTACGTTGCTGATGGCTCCGTCTTCAGAGTATCCTGGAGACTAGAACAGGCAACGGCGTTGACATAGCAGACGTGTCCAGCACAAGAACGTAACAATCTGGAATCTTCTTTATCTGCAGGCTGTCCTCCCAAAATCGTTGGCTGCATTTTCACTGCACAATCTTTTCCGCCACTGTTTTCCCTGGTTTTTAGATGGATGCTCTTGATCCCCTGCTCTCCTTGTTCCCAGTGTCTTCCGTACAGACACTAAGTTCTCCAATGTGTGACTCAGATCCTCAGCTGGTGTAAACTGGCACAGCTCCATTGAAGTCAATATGGCGACGCTGGATTATAGAGCTGATGATCTGGCCTTGGGTCACCTGATAACATTAGCTGCTGCTTTGTATCTGAGAAGTGAGGGGTTTATGTCTGCTGAGCCTATTCATAACTTCCATGTATGAACTGTAACTGATATTCACTGGCAACCAGATGTGTTTTTACTGATGAGACTGATACATGGGCTGCAATTGTTAGCGCAGAGGCAGTGGGTGCTTTATTTTGTGATCACAGTGACAGTTCTCCGTAGACAACTTCACTTCATTATTTACTGTCAGTCGCCAGTTAGCTTCTTTGCCAGAGCCCAGTGCCAGTACTATTCATCAGATGTTCTTCAAAACATTTACAGATGTTTGCTTCTGATCCAGTTGTAAAACTTTGTCCACAACTTTATCCCTGGCTACCAATCAACACACTCCATTACACCAATATTAGTTATTTAATCCTGGCACGTGACTTAATTCAATCTTTTCTATCTATTTAATGGTTTATACCCAGGCCTGGCCAAAGTTAACTAATATGGAAGCGAGCTAGCGATTGACATAACATTGGCATCCAGTCCATGTCATCATATGCCTCATATGTAATGCTGAAAAACCATACTGCAATGTGCAGTTTGAGCTTCAGTTTGCCTTTGCAAGTTTTGTCCTCATTTAACCCTGCACCGGGGGCAGGCCTATCTTTGCCCTGGGAGAGAACTGTACCCAGTTATGGTTAGGAAAAATCTTAAAATGTACAGCACGCCGAGGGTCTGTATCATAGGCCAGTGGCTCTCAACCTTTCCAAACTACTGTACCCCTTTCAGGAGTCTGATTTCTCCTGCATACCCCCAAGTTTCACCTCACTTAAAAACTACTTGTTTACAGAATCAGACATAAAAATACAAAAAAGTGTCACAGCCACCATTGCTGGAAAATTGCTGACTCTCATATATAATAAAATAAATCATAAAATTATAAAATTCATTGGAATACAAATATTGTACTTACATTTCATGTATAGTATATAGAGCAGTATAAAGAAGTCATTATCTGTATGAAATTTTAGTTTGCACTGACTGCTCTAGTGATTTTTATGTAAAACTAGGCAAATATCTAGATGAGTTGATGTACCCCCTGGAAGACCTCTGCGTACCCCCAGGGGTACGTGTATCCCTAGTTGAGAACCACTGTCATACGGCATGACCACCCTGTAGTGCCTCCTGCTGGCCAAACATGGTGCTGACAGCACTTCCTGACTCCATTTCTTTCCTCAAGGTGGGTCTCCTCATCTCTCCATACACTGTGCTGGAGATGCATCTTAGCTCTCTGGCTAAGTTGCAAACAAAACTTATACCCTCCTTGGGTGGCACAAACCCAAACTAGAAAGGTTCTTCCACTTTTCATGGGCTTCTCTTTGGCTCACCCTCTGGGCCCTGTTCCCGCCCCTTTTTTGGCTACCTTTCAGAATCTTTCTGGCTCTGGGATAAAGCACTTGGCTCCCAGGCTGGTTCCCCTGGAGTCCCCAGCCTCCTACAGACCTTGGCTCAGGGCCTTCCAGAGGAGTCTGACCATTCTCTGCAATTCCACTCTCAGGCCTGGTCTACACTAGGCGTTTATGTCGACTTTAGCGCCGTTACATCGACTTAACCCTGCACCCGTCCACACCACGAGGCCATTTAGTTCGACATAGAGCTCTCTTTAAATCGATTTCTGTAATCCTCCCCAACGAGGGGAGTAGCGCTAAATTCGACATGGCCATGTCGAATTAGGCTAGGTGTGGATGGAAATTGACGCTAATAGCTCCGGGAGCTATCCCACAGTGCAACACTCTGTTGACGCTCTGGACAGCAGTCTGAGCTCGGATGCTCTGACCAGCCACACCCCGGGAAAATTTGAATTCCTTTTCCTGTCTGGGCAGTTTGAATCGCAGTTTCTGTTTGGACACCGTGGCGAGCTCAGCAGCAGTGGCAAAGATGCAGAGCTCTCCAGCAGAGATGGCCGTGCAATCCCAGACTAGAAAGAGGGCCCCAGCATGGACTGATCGGGAAGTCTTGGATCTCATCGCTGTGTGGGGAGATGAGTCCGTGCTTGCCAAGCTGCGCTCCAAAAGACGGAATGCAAAGATCTACGAGAAGATCTCTAAAGCCATGGCAGAGAGAGGATACAGCCGGGATGCAACGCAGTGCCGCGTGAAAATCAAGGAGCTGAGACAAGGCTACCAGAAGACCAAAGAGGCAAACGGACGCTCCGGATCCCAGCCCCACACATCCCGTTTCTACGAGGCACTGCATTCGATCCTAGGTGCGGCCGCCACCACTACCCCACCACTGACCGTGGACTCTGAGGATGGGATATTGTCCGTGGCCGGTTCCTCCGACATGTTAGCTGACGGGGAAGATGAGGAAGGAGATGAAGAGGACGATGCAGTCGACAGCGCTTACCACGCTGATTTCCCCGACAGCCAGGAGCTCTTCATCACCCTCACAGAGATCCCCTACCAACCGTCCCCCGCCGTTACCCCAGACACAGATTCAGGGGAAGGATCAAGCAGTAAGTGTTATAAATATCTTAACATTTATTTATAACAGAACTTGCATATTTTAAATATTAACAATAGCTAAAGTGCTTTCAAGTATGTAAACTTTTATTTATAACAGAACAGGAAGATTTGAAATATTAACAATGGGTAAAGTGCTTCTAAACATGTAAACAGGAAAGTGCAACAAAACGGGAATCTGAACAAAGGGTATCGTGATTATTGTGTCTTTGGCCGCTTCAATGTATAGTCCGAACCATTTTAAGAAAATTCAACAATGTCTGCTTCATGATTACACTGCCCAAGACGCTCCACTCTTTTGTCCCTCCAAGGGCACCTAACCCAAAAACTGGTCGATGTGTCCGGGGATAGAGGCGAAATCCTCCGGGGAGAACTCCTCATAGGCCTCCTGCAGGTGTCTTTCCAGCCTAATTATCAGGTTCCTTGGCAGGGAGAGCTTATTAGGCCCCCCGTGGTAAGAAACGTTTCCCTGCCACAACGCCAGCAGGTATTCGGGGATCATGGCCTTGCACAGTATAGCAGCAAATGGCCCCGGTTTCTGCAGGCTGTCCCGAAGCATCCTCTCCTTCTGGCTCTCCGAGACCCTCAGGAGGGTGATGTCTGGCATGACGCCCTGCTTTGAATTAGGTAGGGGAAAGTTAGTATTGGGACTGCTTGCCCGTTCCTTTACAGAACTGCAACCGCCGGTTTACAGCCACGCGGTTTACAGCCGCGAGGGGCTGGGACAGGGGCAGAGTTCATGCTTGCAGGATTGCTGCCAGCAGAGACTTGCATTGCTTTCTATGTGAAAGGAGGCCAGTGCCACTCTTAAAGTTTTAAGCAGCCACAAGTCTACGGCTTACCATGTTTGCCAGCTAGACAAAGTCCGGTGTCCTGCCCCGCTCCTCAGCTCGCCACAGCAAGACCGCAGGCACTGTAGGCGAGGGCCAAAAATTAGACCTTGTCCTCAGTGCGCGTGTGATAGGTGCTCTGCATGGTCTTGTTCACAGAGAAAGACTATGTTCTCTGTTCACAGATACATTGATCTGTCTCAGGAATTCACTCCCTTTTTCCAATTCCCACAGCCACATCTGCCCAGAGGCTAGCGCACATTAGGAGGAGGAAGAAGAGGACACGGGAAGACATGTTTGCTGAACTAATGGGATGCTCCCGAGCCCAGGCAGCCCAGCAGACACAGTGGAGGGAGAACTTGTCCCAAATGCACCGGGCAAACATGGAACGGGAGGAGAGGTGGCGACAGGAGGACCAGCAGGCGACTCAAACGCTGCTTGGACTAATGAGGGAGCAAACGGACACGCTCCGCCGCCTTGTGGATGTTCTGCAGGACCGGAGGCAGGAGGAGAGAGCCCCGCTGCAGTCTCTCTCTAACCGCCCTGCCCCGCCACCAAGTCCCATACCCCCCTCACCCAAAGTCCAAACACGGAGGGGCGGCAGGGGCCGTGAAAACTTTCACTCCACCCCAGCGGACAGCTATAGCACTAGAAGGCTCTCATTCCCCAAAATCTGAAAAGTCCTTTCCTACCCGCCTCACACAAGACCCCGTCCAAGTTTCACCCCCCCATTCCATGTGTGGTTGTTAATAAAAAATACGTTTCTGTTCATTACTGTTTCCATCCTCTTCCTTTGGAGGAGAGTCTGTCTGAAGGGGGGGGAAGGGGCTTGGTAATTAGACAGGACAGTCACCTTTAGCAGGGGGCAGGCCCAGCAGCAGGGCACATACACAGTGCAGTGACTAGTTACCCTGGTCAGTCTGGGAGGTGGCTTTCATGTTCTGTGGGGGGGGGCAGTTTAGAAGCATCATTAGCATCACAACACTAAACCCAGGTTTAAAACATTCCCGCGAAAACAGTAATGAAGACAACGGTGTTCATTAGCAAAACAGAACAGATTTTATTTTTTGGGAAGGGGGTGAAGGGGGTAACTGGGTAAAGAAACGGGGGCAAGTTCAGCCTCTGTGTCCACAAACTTAAAAGTCACTGGGTACCCTGCTCAGTCTTGAAACTGGCTTTCAAAGCCTCCCGGATGCACAGCGCGTCCCGCTGGGATCTTCTAATCGCCCGGCTGTCTGGCTGGGCGTAATCAGCAGCCAGGCTATTTGCCTCAACCTCCCACCCCGCCATAAAGGTCTCCCCCTTGCTCTCACAGAGATTGTGGAGCACGCAGCAAGCTGCTATAACGATGGGGATATTGGTTTCGCTGAGATCACAGCGAGTCAGTAAGCTTCTCCATCTCCCCTTGAGACAGCCAAAAGCACACTCCACCACCATTCTGCACTTGCTCAGCCGGTAGTTGAAGAGTTCTTTTTCACTGTCCAGGGCGCCAGTATAGGGCTTCATGAGCCAGGGCATTAGCGGGTAGGCTGGGTCCCCGAGGATCACTGTAGGCATCTCCACATCCCCAACAGTTATCTTGTGGTCCGGGAAGAAAATACCTTCCTGCAGCCGTCTAAACAGACCAGAGTTCCTGAAAACCCGAGCGTCATGAACCTTGCCCGGCCATCCGACGTTGATGTTGGTAAAACGTCCCCTGTGGTCCACCAGTGCTTGCAGCACCATTGAAAAGTACCCCTTTCTGTTGATGTACTGGCTGGCCTGGTGGCCCGGTCCCAGGATAGGGATGTGAGTCCCATCTATAGCCCCACCGCAGTTTGGGAATCCCATCGCAGCGAAGCCATCTATGATGGCCTGCGCGTTTCCCAGGGTCACTACCTTTGACAGCAGTACCTTCACGATTGCCTTGGCTACTTGCAGGACAACAACCCCCACGGTAGATTTGCCCACGCCAAAGTGGTTCGCGACTGACCGGTAGCTGTCCGGCGTTGCAAGCTTCCAGAGGGCTATGGCCACTCGCTTCTGGACAGTCAGGGCTGCTCGCATGCGGGTGTCCTTGCGCTTCAGGGCAGGGGACAGCAACTCACAAAGTTCCAGGAAAGTCCCCTTCCGCATGCGAAAGTTTCGCAGCCACTGGGATTCATCCCAGACCTGAAGCACTATGTGGTCCCACCAGTCCGTGCTTGTTTCCCGGGCCCAGAATCGCCGTTCAACAAAATCCACATGCCCCATTGCAAACGTGATGTCCTCGGCGCTGGGTGTCGTGGTTTCTGACAGGCGTGTGCTACTCTCGGAGTTCAGGTCCTCACTCCGCTGCCGTAGCCTCCTCGCCTGATTTCTCTCTATCTGCCTCTGTGAAAGGTGGATGATGAGCTGCGAGGCGTTGACAACGGCCACAACTGCAGCGATGGTCACAGCGGGATCCATGCTTGCGGTGCTGTGGCGTCCGCGCTGTCACTGACCAGAAAAGTGCGCGAACTGATTTCCCGCCGGCACTTTCAAGGAGGGAGGGAGGGCGGGAGTGACGATTGGATGACGACAGTTACCCAAAAGCACCCTCGAGACATTTTTTTCCCCCAGAAGGCATTGGGGGCTCGACCCAGAATTCCAATGGGCAGCGGGGACTGCGGGAACTGTGGGATAGCTGCCCACAGTGCACTGCTTCCAATGTCGACGCTTTCCCTGGTAGTGTGGACTGACAAAGTCGAATTACTGTCCTTAGTGTGGACACACACGTTCGACTTTCTAATATCGATTGCACATATTCGATTTAACTAAAATCGAACTACTCTCGTAGTGTAGACATACCCTCAGACTGATCTCTCACTGACTTTCTATAAGGTCCAGGCATCCATGAAGCTATCACCTGATCCTTCTTAGTTCCACCACCTCAGGCTGGGAAGCAGCTAATTAATTATGGTACAAGCATGACTGGTTCCCCATTGCCCTGCACCTTGTAGATTCATTTAAGCCAGTGCAAATGAGTGAAGAGTGGATGAAATCATTGCTATTTCCATTTGAGAGCATTATATGCTCACTTTACACTGGTGCAAATAAAAACACAAGGAGAATTAGGCCCAAAGGCTCTGATTTTTTTTTTGCAGAGTCTCAGCCTGGCCTTCAGTAATGTAGATGCAAAATTGTGGGTCCCAATTCAACTCTCAGCTGTGACAATGTGCATGGTTCAGTCACAGAGAGTCTAGCCCCAGATGAAGGACTCTGCTGATGGGTTCAGCCAGCTCTAGTGTCGGGCCACCAGCATCGAAGCTCTTCAAGTTTTCTATCCACGTGGTCCTCCTGTGTCTGCCTAATAGGCTTTGATCAGAGACCAACTTCAGAGATACACATTCCTCCTTGATTAAGGTAAAAAAGGATTGTCTGGACATGGAGTCAAATGCTGAAGCAACAACAACAAAGGGGAGTATTATTCTCTGGAGCTATCGTGATTTAAGAGGAGGGAGCTGCTTCAGAGACAAAGGCTAGATTTGTGCAGCAGAAATCAGTGGGGAAAAACATGCTGCTCTGATTTCTGCTTAGCCCTTTTTACTCTTCTGTCTCAAAACACTTCAGCAGCAGAAGAGGCAAAGCTCCCATCAGCCATCCCCTCCCCTCCAGAGCTGCAGGATTCTATTTTCATACAGTTCTCATTCACCTGCATAGGGATCAGATGGCTCCAGATTTGCAGAATAGTTAGAGATTCCCCAGCACTGTGAAACTGGATCATTGCCAGAGCTTGTTGGGAGGTAAGGAACTGGGGTGAGGTCTGTAAACCCTTTGTAAAGGTGGATTCTGCTTTGGGAGAGTTCCTGAAATGCTAATGGCAGGTGGAGGCAGAAAGGAAGTCTGTGATCAAGGCCAACTGCTAACTAGAAATAACCAGGGCAATTACAGAACAGGGAACAGCTACAAGATGAGTAGGAAGCAGCAGCAGGGAGTACTGTTTAGGTGGAATTAACCACAAGGTTTGCAGTTAGACATGTTGAGCTGATCATCATGGAATGACTCCTGCTGCACAGGTTTTCATGTGAGGATATTTGTACATAGGGATATTAATGTGCATTCAGGGGGCTATTGAATGTGATGTTATTTAACATTTGCAAATAGAACCGCGCATATGTGGGGCTTGCACAGGGCTTACTGAAGTGCATAGTGGGATAACTGTCATGTGTGGTTATTTATTGTGTAGGACTGGCAAAGCATATCCAGACAAGCAGACTTTCTCCAACGGTGCAGATGTGATATCTGACAATGGAGTCTGAGAATCAGCTCCAATGAGCACTTGGGAAATTGAGGCGCTGTCCCCCTGTCTTTTCTCTGCAGCCATTGCTGTCTAAATATTTGAACTAAATTGTTTCAGTGATGCACTTTTAAATAGTGTTCACCATTCTGAATGGCAAGGCGACCACCCAGAGTTCATCATCTGGTTTAAATTTACCTCGTGAAAGTCAAAAGGGCCTTTGCTAGAGGAGCTTAACCAACCTGCTCTGCAGTTTTCTGGCATCTACTAACTGTTATGGGTTATAGGGAATTATTCACACTGTATGACATGTATTATATGGACTTCTTAAAATGCCTTGATTACAGTATTGTGTTATTACAGCATCATGTTTGCAGTGCTGCAAGGACTGGGTTCTTGGAGCTCTTTCTAAAAACCCCTTTTCGGTTCCTGAATTTCTAGCTGGGAATCAAATGTCTTTGCACAGAGTGAAGTATTGTTTGGAAGCAAAATAATGTAGAGGGTTTCTCCCCCAAAGACCTGTTTCTGGTTGGCTGATTTTTGTAACCCCCACCTCCCAAATATAGCATGTACTGTACTCAGGCTAGTATTGCTTGCCCCTTGAAATAGATACCATCTTTTTCAAAACGACTCAGGAAAGGGTTAAATTATAGTTTATTATTAGATGTGGTTTGAGCTGTGACAAGGAACTAGAGTTGTCAACATTGTATTTCAAAAATAAGGGTCTGTTTTCTTAGTATCCCTGCCTTACCCCATCTCCTGATATTGATTATCATTATTAATTAAGAATAATTAATAATACACAGCACTCACCTACATTCACCAGTGCTTTTTGCAGCACTCAGCAACTCCTGATCTTCTTGTACAGAGATGAAAAATAAGGGACTGTTGGCAACCCTACTAGGAACCGAAGTTTATAGGTAGCAATAAACTATTGGGTAACTAACGATCTGCTCCATGAGACCTAATCATTCAATACTTTATATTGGTTCCACAGTTCAAATGGGCCTTTCTTCCTTTCCTTCTCCCACCTCTCCCCACTATATAAGGTGACGCACCATACATTTGCTATGCACATGCTGTCTTGAAGCTCACCTTCCATTTTATTCTTACATGCAAGCGGGTTCTTGTGCTAGCTGTTCCCATCACAGACATGACTCCTAGGTTTATATTGTGCAATAAAGGTTGTATTTTTTTAAATTAAACAAAACAAAGGTGCACATTCAGCTCAGGTGTCACTCCTGGTGCCGAGCCTTCCCTGCCATTTAATCACATGCCCCTTAGTGATTCAGCAAGAATTGCAATTTATTGTTTAATAAGCGTTCCCATCAGGACTGCGTTTTAGCTGTGCCCCAGCCTACCCTTCCATTTGTGGGGGCAAATCAGGTATCTGTCCTACAACTCATATTTGTGCCCACAATTGATGGCAGGTGCAGAAAAATATGGGTGCAGTTTTACAGGCACAAATTGTACTTTCTGGGTCTTAGAAATTGTTATTCTGTGTCTGTAACCATAGCAGTAATGTTTATATGTGCTATGTACATTAGCAGATTTAACATTCACTCATTTCTGCGAAGGTAATGATCCAGCTATTCTGGTCTCTCTGTAACTAAAGAAGAAGTCTATGAAGATCAAAATATGTTCCACACGTTTAGGGCATGATCCTTCAAATCTTTAGTCATGTAATACTTTACTCACGTGAATACACCTCTCATGAACAAGAACTACTTGTCAGAAAGATTTGCAGGGCTGGGTCCTTAGATTATATTTTCACCTTCTCCCAGTTGAAGGAATTGATTGTTTTGCCTCTCTGCCTTCTGAATCCAGCTGCATTGCAGCTTGCCTGGGAGTCACCGTTACAGTGAGTTATTATAGTTTCATACAGTTAAGGAAACTGAACGACTCAGTAAAAAGAAACCCATTTTACATGTCTGTGTTATGCCTTTTACTGAGTGTTTGCAATAGCTGCTGACTGCACTGCTCCTTTGTATGGCATCAATGCTATATTTTGTGTGAACGGAAAAGTTATTAGAAATCACGTTGATGAGAAACCTGCAGTAACTGGGAGCCCTAACTTTTCAATACCTCTTTTAATCCAGAAGAACCAGACCTTGATGTGTTGTGTGTGCATGTGTATTTATAAATGATATATTTTGGTTGCTTCACCCACAAATAAAATTACAGCCTTTTCCGAGGTTGAGGAATGTACTGCCCAGGTTCAGCGGCACCAACATTACACAACAGTTAAGAATAGGGAGTGAAAAAAATGTGGCCGCTTGAAATTCACCAGGGAATTTAGGTCAGCCAGGGGGTTAATTACGCAAGGCAGAATGTAGCCAGTTACTTAAGTCATATATCACCTGCCCAGTGCTGAGGGGCTCATGAAAATCTATCATAATACATTATTAACCTGTTTCCCTGAGGAGTGGAGGGAGGAACTGATCTAGTGAATTAGGCCAGATTCTCCTCTGTCCTGCACCTCAGGCAGTCATTTATAGCAGTTCAAAGTGTGTATAAAACGCAGCTAAATTGGAATGGTAATGGTTCACACCCCCTTTGCACTGGTGTAAATAACTGCATAAGGTGCAGGGCAATGGAGAATCTGGCCGAATCTGTCTTACTGGTCAATGCCTAATTTCTCCATAGCCAGAGGTCACAATATTGTATGTGAATTGACCTGTGCTGTGTTATGCAGAAGGTCAGGCCAGATGTTTGTAATGGTCAATTCTGTCCTTAAAATCTATGAATCTATGACCTCCAAAACACTCTCTAATTCGCAAACATTGCCCATGGGGATCCTCAAACCGTCAAGTCAATGCAATTTGTATATTTGGACAGGCACACTCACTCATTCTCCTCTGGGACCTTCACAGTTAAAGGGTTTTCCAAACACATGCCAGTGATGGAATAGGGAAGAAAAACAAAACCACTCCCACGCTGTTTAAGCTGAATGCAGATAAAGGCTGAACAGGTGTGAATAATTGTTCAATTATATAAAATTCAAATATGATGGACATTTTTTATGATTGAAATTTCCACTAGCACACACCTTTGCTTGCCACCCTATTCTGTACATGCATGAACATGAAAAACTCAAGACAAATCAAATGGATATATGATTATGACCTGTCAAGAAAATTCCATACAATTAACCACATCACTACATAAAGTAGTGAAACTCTATAGCTATTAAAGTCCAGTTCATGTACCGGGCAACAAAGTACTCTCAGAACCTTACACTTTAACTTGTGCCAACAAGTTTATTCCTGTTTAGATTTGTAGGAATCATGTGTACTTCAACACGCTCTGGGAACTGAGTCCCCTCTTGTTTATCCTCATGTAGCTTCATTAACTTCAGTGGAGTCACTCCTGATTTACCTCAGCATGAATAAGAAGGAAGTCAGACTCAAATCTGGGCCAGATCCTGTGATAGTCTAAATTCATTCAGTGTAGCTATGCTGTTGTAAATCAGGAGTAACTCTTTAAACCAATGGAGTTATAGCCATTTACAGTAGGGGGCCGGGGGGGTCTGTTGATATGGACCTGAATGCTGCAAATTTAAACAGGCACAAAAAACTCAGCACATTAGAGTTGTGGTATTTATACCAGCAGAGGCTTGGTGTCTATTTACAAATACAGAGAATTTAAATGTGCGTCACACTACTGGATGGTTAATTGTATGCAATAGATTTTATCTTTGAAATTACAACTACAATTAAAATCCAAAGAAATCTTATTAATATTTTGTACATTTCCCACAGAAATAAATCAATGCTCTGAAGACAAGGAATAATTCTAAATCTGAACTATCAATGGGCTAATAATACATAACAGTAGGTGCACCACATGTGTGTGCATGTGGGTACAAGCAGAGATGTGTATTGGTGTCTCTATGTTCAGACCGGCACGTGCTCTGTGTGTGTGTGTGTGTATTCTGTGAGTGTTAGCTCTAAATCCCAGCATGTGGCAGAGTTAGACGCTGCCCTCTGTAGCATTTTGTACGAGACACAAACCCCAGTTTGTTTAGGCAGCAGAGGTGAGAGTGTTTTTAATGAGTGCTCGATGGGCACCCAGTGCAGTTCCCTCTTCTCTCCAGCCTCTGACGGTCACTTTTCCGCTCCCAGCCTTTCGCTGTCACGTTCATGTGGACTCTGGCTTCACCCGCAGCTCTGCGAGCTGGCAGGTGCGTGGGTGGATCTGGGCATCTATTTCGAATCTCGCTCTGTCTCTGACCGGCCACGCTGGAAAGCCGCTGATGAGACCCTGCTCCAGGAGCCCGATGCCCGTGTGGGTGTGACCTGCCCGGCTGGCCCCCTGCCCTGCGCCGGCCCCTGGGGGTGGGTGGGGCGCCGCCTGGCCCCTCTCCCCGCAGCAGCCCCGCTCGCTGCAGTGTCAAAGGGGGAGGGGTCGGCTCCTTCCCCCGGGCCCCGCGCCCGCGATGCCGGGTTAAATGGGGCTGCCGCTGCCCCAGCCCCTCTCAGTCCAGGACAGGCCAGCGGCTGGAGCGGGGTCCCCGGGCGCAGCACCCACCTGTACCAGCAGCACGGGGGTGTCCTCCGCCCGCCTTCCGCTCGGCTCCGCAGCCGCCCCTCCGCGCTCTCCAGCCGGCCGAGGTGAGTGAGGGGCTCCGGGGGCAGCAGGGCACCTGCAGGGCAATGCGCAGCGGTGGGCGCAGGGGCGCGAGGCTCCCCTCGCCGGACCCGCGAACCCCATCCCCGCGGGGCGGTGGGTCACTCCCGTGTCGTGCGCTCTGTGCCCCAGCGGAGAGTGGGGGGCGATCCCCGGTCCCCCCGGGGCTCCCCACCCCAGTGCCCTCCGCCAGCCAGAGGGGAGCGAACCCCCCTGGGGGC
>NW_020664584.1:607591-664190 GCF_002925995.2 Terrapene triunguis | reverse complement strand
CCCCCTGCGTCTCTCCAATGCAGTGTCCCCTGAATGATCCTGAACCCCCTAGGAGCTCCCCACCCCAATGCCCCTTGCCAGCCAGAGGGGAGCAATAAGGGCTCCCTGTGCCCAAAGGTCCCCACGCCTTTGGCCCCTTCCAGTGCAAAACCCTTCTTGCCCGCTAGGAGCTGCCCACTCCAAGTGGCCCTGCCTCCTTCTCCAGCCAGAAGGAAACAACTAGACTCTAAGTTCTTTGGGGCAGCAACTGTATTTTTGTTCTGTGTTTGTACAGCACCTAGCACAAAAGGGGTCCTGTGCCATGTCTGGGACTCGTAAGCACTACCACAAGGGTTCCCCATCCAGCATGTTCCCTACTACCCCACTTCCCAGCTAACTGCTTGTCAGGGTACATGAGCTGTCCACGTCTTTGTCTTGTTGGTAGGTGTTGGATGTAATGGACTGGGCTAAGAATCAGGCCGGACACAGAGAGGATGGTGTGATGATGAGTTGTTTGTATAGCACCAGCAGCATAGTGGGCACTTGTGCATGGTGTCAGGGGAATGGTATGGGAGAGGTGATAGAGAGGTATGTCTTAGGAAGAAAATTCGCTTTTAGCTCAGTCCTCTCCACTCCCCCACGTGCCTGTAAAATGTAGGAGCTGCTGTCTGCTTGATCAGAGACCCCAGCCGTTGCAACCCCTCTGCTCAGTCTGACACCCAGGAACGCTGGGAAGTTTATAAAGAGTTAGTCCAAATAATTCTCAGAGGAGCTGAGCCCCTGAATGGTGCTTGGCGGAGCAGAAGCTCTCAGGAGCCAAGACATGGAATGGTGCTCGCAGACAGCTGAGACTGGGCATGGTGCTCAGAGGCTGTGGGAACTCACAGGGGCTGAGACCTGGCATGCCACTTGGAGGGTGCAGAAGCCCACGGGAGCCAAGCTCAAGGAGAGGCTCATAGGAAGCTGGTGCTCCCAGGTGTTCAGAGGTAGAAGGAACTCATGGGATCTGAGATCTAACACCATGGTCAAAGGGAGCAGGAGCTCCCAAAGGCCAGGTCTGGAGGCATCACTGAGAAGAGGTGAGAGGTGAGTCTCCCAGAAGCCAAGTCCTGGCCCCAGAGCTCAGAAGGAGCAGAGTCCCAGCATCTCTCCTGCATTAAAAACTGCCTGAGTGAGAAGAAAGAAAGGATGCAAAGATCCGAAGAATGAAGTACCTGGTCAGTGGGAATACTGTGTGAAGAAAAACCAGAGAGAAGGAAGGAAGGGACATGCCCTGCACAGCTTTTGCCTGTTTCCCCTGAGACCTCGGCATGCCAAGAATCAACTTTCTTCTCTGCCTGCCCACCCTATGCTCTCCACCCAGGTTCAGATCTAAACTGCAGCAGTCCAGGCCCCCCCACTCTTTCCTTCCTATGTGGAGTGTTCTGTGCTGGGGATGTGGTACTGGGAATAACTGAGCATGCTCAAAAATCTGTATGTTGCAATTTAGGAATAATGTGGGGGACCCACTCTGTCTCTGGAATACTTTTCAGCTCTCTTTATATCCACATTGGAGATTATGCTCCAGTAAGCTGTTCCCAATTGTGTGGGTGACTGATTTTACACTGCATGTTCACCATCTGCCTGTATTAGGAAAGTTCCTGCAGATACTATCCAGAATCTGATTTGACAATGAGGTATACAAACTCATATACATGCCGTGATGTAGCATACCAAGCATTAGAATGTCTGGATTGTCTAACAAGATATGCACATAATTGTGCTCTTAATTTGTTTGCACTGTTACTGCACTCATACATGCAAACTGGATAATTGCAAAGGCAGATGGTAATTATATATATTTGCATAAGCATGCAATCATGATAATTATGCAGGAGAATTAGGTATTCAGTTATGTGTACATTTCACAAGAGCAATTATGCAGCTAATTCGTTTGGAAAATTAGACTGTTATACATTCGTAGTATCTGTGCTAATATGCAATAATCTGAACTAAACCAAATTAAGCAGATGTAGAACATGAAGTTATTTGCTTTTTCCCATTGTGCAGCATGGAGCAAGGGCAGCATTTGTGATGGTGCAGAAATCATTGGGGATTCATTAGGAGGCTAGCGTGCAAAAGAACAGTGTAATTTGAAAGGAGCCTACCACATATATAAAGTGACATGGGGGACGAGCTCCTGAGACTAATATAGGTTTACTTGGGCCACAGCTGCCAGGAAATGTATCAGTTTAATATTGAGAATGTAGGGCCTATTCACGCACTAAGAAAGCCAGTGGGACTTCTGCCTCATTTGAGCCCCAGTTGCATGTGGACTAAAGTTGTTACACTAAAGTTCCCTGCATAGGGTGACCAGACAGCAAATGTGAAAAATCGGAACAGGGGATGGGGGGGTAATAGGAACCTATATAAGAAAAAGACCCAAAAATCAGGACTGTCCCTATAAAATCGGGACATCTGGTCACCCTATCCCTGCAGAAGCTTCTCCTTACCTTATAGAGGAGCCTTTGATAACGAACAGATTTTGTAATAATAAGAAGAATTAATAATAGGCACTGAACATGTAGTTCAGAACTACCGTTACAAATTGAGTTTCAGAAGCGGGTCCGAATGGTCCATTCTGGGATGTCATTAGATTTGCCTTTGATTTGTGCAAAAACCCAGAGCAAAATCCTGCTCTCAGATCTACCTGGTAACTTTCAACTCTGATATTCTTCTCTCAGAGCATGGCTCAGTGAAGTGAATGGATCTTCTGCATCTGGAAGGCATGCAGAAGATTTTGGTAATTTTGGTAAAATGACACTTGGTGTCTAAGCAGACAGGCCATTACTGCATTCAGCTGGAAATGTTATTCAAACACTTTCATAAATTCCACGAAAAGGAAGAATTAAAAAACATGTAATCAGATTAGACAGGCTGGAGCTTGGGAGTTGCCTTTAAAGATGCTTTTGTTGGCGCTAACTAGGGTGCACTTGCAGGCAGTTTGTGGTCCTAGACGGGCCTAGTGCTGTGATTGCTCCTAATACAGTATTTCCCTGGAGGTTTCCAGCAGGAGTTGGAAGTTTTCAAGGGAAATCTTTGCTTAAATCGTTTAAAGGTTTCCAATAGGGGCCCCTTTGTTAGATTTCTGAACAATGCCTCTCCCTTGTTAAAACCCGAAAAATCATAAAATGAAATTTTACAAATGTTTGAATGAACAGGGCTGAAACATATGAAGGATGAGGTGCAATGTAGTGCATGTGTGAATGAATGATGACCAGATGCTAGTCTGAGTAATTAAGAGGGAAAAAATGTTTGTGAAAATAATTCAGTTGTGTTTTTAGAGAAACTTGTTGGAAATCTGCTGTTTCCAGAGAAACTGACTAGCCTCTTTATACCAAAAGTCAAACACAAGCATCACCTGGGAATGGTACAGGGCTGAGCTGCCCATTTGACTTGTTGACAGTAATAATTATCTAATGTAATAACTTTATCTCCACCTCTGGCCATATGGTAGCAGCTGGAACATCTGGGTTCAATCCACTTAATGTGAACTCGCCCAGATTTTAATCAGAGCTGGCATAAGGATTTCATTCAGAGGTCAGTCACTGAAATCCAGCATTCACACTTCTTTGTTACCTGCTGCTGGCGCTGGAAGAATTGGCCCTCTGTAGATATTTGCAACACAGACATAGCTTTCAGTGTCATGTAACATTTTTAGTGGTTAGAAGGGTTCTTTTCCCTTTCCAGTCTTGGCAAGATAAGGTTCTAAAAATAGCCTGGTTAAAACAGGGAATAGTATAGAAATGTGCATAAAATATGCTACACAGACTACATTTGTGGTTTTTTTTTGGTCAGGATAAAATTGTAGAGCATCTTGTTTCAGTTTTAACTTTAATAAGCTCACAGTAAAATGACAAAATATTGTATTCCATCTCTAAATGCAATATTGTAGGAGCAGGCAAAAATAATGCTCCTGTTCTTGGGTTTCTATTTCCCTGGGGTCTGGTGAGCCTCTTCTGTCAAGCAGAGGTGTGTGTGTGTGATGGGAGAAAATTGCTAAAATGCCCCTATAAGTAGATACTTATATGGACCACTCTTTCCACAATAAATTTAAGCATCTTATTATCTTGAATGCTTTTATCCTCGTAACACCTCTTGCAAGATGGAGAAGTGCTATTACTCCAATTTACAGATGGTAAACTGAGGCATGGAGATGCTAAGTGACTTGCCCAAGCTCACATGGGAAGTCTGTGACAGAGCAGGGAATTGAATGCTGGTCTTCCAAGACTCAGGCTACTACTGGACTACCATAGGACTATCTTTCCCCTCTTCAGTGGTGGGATTTTGGTGTGCTTGATGAGCTGTCTAAATCCATTAGTGGAGTATGTTGGGTTTTCTTCCCCACGCAGAATAAATTTGTAGAATCTATCTATCATATCGTAAGGCACCTAATATCTTAATATCTAAGCTTCTTTCTCTTTTTTTGACCCCAGTGACCTATCTTTTCAAGGGTATATTCTCTTAAACACTGTACATGATCAGTATAACACATCCAAATCCGTATAAATTCACTATTTAAAAGCATGAGGCCATTTTTCATGTTTTTGCATTTAGAAATAAGGACTTGGAGGAGAAGACTAGTTTGTACCTTCAGGAGACTGAAGGCAGGGTGAGGTGTAAGTGGTTGACTGGTGACACAGGAGCTACAGTTCATGGAAGGGTTGCTGTTCCTAGCTAAGGATTTTATTTTAAAGGTGGGATGTGGTGGAGCTGCAAGATTGTCCCTTTGGGTTGCAGAGAAGCTGGTATCTCAGGTTGGAGGGAACTGCATCTTTCAGACCCAAACTTCACATACTTCCCTAGATGCTCATGTGAACTGTTTTGTTCAGTTCTGCTGGGTCTAACAGCTGGGTGTGTTAGGAACCTTGGTCATTTTCCAATGAGCTCCTTAGCACAAGTCAAGATGCCATTTTGTATGGCAGAAGCATTTCACATAGATTTGCAAGTCCTGATATTTGGAAAGGCTTGGGCTCAAGAGAACCCTTTTCCCAATTGTAAAGTTAAGAGGAGAGGTTCAAGTTTACTATAGGTTTGCACAAACCAGATAGAGGACTTGTGGCTATATTGGAATTACTATGTGATTTTTCCTGGAGAACCCAGTTTGGTGTCAAAACTCTCTGGAGAACATGAGGAGCAGCCTCAGAATATTCCTGGATTCCCGGATGCAGCAGAAAAGTTTGCATGCAGCTCTGATGAGAACTTTGTGAACACAAGTCGAGTTAGCACAAAGTACAGCTGGTTCACACATGCAGATCAGAGTCAAACCAGGGCTGATTTCAAATTCGTCTGAGGTTCAAGTCAAATGCTTCTCAGCAGGGATTTAAATCCTGCTTTGTGGAATTGTAGAGACATCTGCTGAGTGTTTCCATTATGTGCCTCTGTGGGCACATCTACCCTACAGCTGGGAGTATGCTTCACAGCTTGAGTAGACAAACCTGTTCTAGTTAGATGGAGCAGTAATGCAGGCTACAGGAGCGTGGTTTCTAAAGTGCACTAAGGTGTTGCACATAAATTGGTCCATATAGCTCCTGCTGGTGTGCACTAAAGGTTCCCAAGTGCGTTGTTTGAAAGAGTACTACATTAAAGTGCTCTAGGGAGCATTGCAAAGAGATTATGCATGACGTTATATACTACCATACTGAGTAATGTATGGTATATACATTATTCATTACAGTATATACAAAGAGAGCCTTGAAACTCCCAATTTTTGGATATCTACATAAAATGCAAAAATTGCTAAAAATAAACCCGAAAAATGAAATTAATAACCCAGCAAAACAGAAGCAGATTATATGAATGTTAATATGCTATATTACATTTAACATTATATTTAATATTATATTACACTATTTTGACATCATCAGAATGAAATGATTTAACATGATTGAAATGAAACATTTGGATGTTTCCAGACTGATATGTTTCAGAATTTCAGTTCTGTGCTAAGTTCAGAATTTTGCCATTTTGTTCCTAATTCGGAATGAAAACAGCTTTGAAATGTTGGAATTTCCTGCAGGACAGAAATTCCCTTTTCCAGCCAGCTCTAGTGTTCAGTTTCTTCCTTGTCTGAAGGTACTAGGTGAAGTTGCGAATGTTGCACTGCAGGGCAGGCGCTTTTGTATGTACAAACAGGAAGCGTCCAACCCTTTGGTTGCTGGTCGTCCTCTTTACATGCCAGTATAATGTCAGGAAGTACCTGGAATGTCTGGCAACAGGGCAAGTGCAGTCTCTATAGATATACCTGGAATGCCTGGCAGCACTTCTTACTATAAAGAGTCCTTTGCCGAGACTTGCCTGGTTTGGGATGGGGTGTCCAGCCAGAGGATATGGAAGAATAATCACTGACCTAATGAGAACCATTTGCTGATCTCATCTTTGCTCTCAGACACCCACAGCACAACAGAGAGGAGCAGACACCTGCTGTAGCTACTGTTCTGTCTTTTTCTTTCTCTTGGTTTACATAAGTCTCCAGCTGTGTGAACTAAGCACAGCTGGTGGGGAAGGCAACGTTAAACCCCAGCCTCTTTTACCATGCTACTGCAAAGGAGTCCTGCAAAGCTGTGAGTTACTGTTACACATAAGATGCGTGTGTGACAGTGTTCTGTTAGCAATACTACATCCCTACCTGTTTGCAAGCATCTGGGGACCAGGAACCCCCAAACGGGCTAGAACCCCTAGGAGTGACATCATATGGTTTCAAGGTACTGAAAGGGAGTGTGACCAAAAACAAACAAAAATTTTACAGGTACTGCCTCCGCCATGGACAGTGTCCAAGTCTCTGGCAGTAAGTTCAGGGGGAGGGTGTGACAGTGTACCCCATAAGGCTTTATGGGGGGGTGCTTATAAATGTATGTATGACATAACCGGAATGTGTTTTGTGCTGCCTGTGCCAGGTAACATATCTCCGTAAAGGTTATGGTCTACTATATCTATTCATCTTATTTGTACATATATATATCATTTTCTACTTGAGGTTAAGAATATGGGCTGTATGCTTGCTTGGTTTCTAAGTAAGCTTTGGGAGGCATTTGGTCAGCTTCTTTAGGAAGGAATTCGCCAGATTAAGTACCTGATCAGGAAACACTTGGGGGACAATGCATCTTGGAATGCTCCAATCCACATAAGAAGTCTTCCTGGAGACATGCAAGATACCATGTGGACAATGGCTTCAGCCTGTAAAGACTGAGTCATGCAGGGACATGTGACTTGCCCAGGTGACTCCAGAACTCCATCTTGGAGCTGGACTTTGCATAGGAGGGGGGAGGGGGGTCTCCACCCACAAGAGAGAGTCTATTTAAACCTGAGGGAGACCCCTCCATTTTGTCTTCAGCTGGCTAAAGAAGGAGCCTCTCCACCCCCCCAGGATACTTGGAGGAAACTGAAACAAAGGACAGTAACTACAGGGGTTGTGAGAGATTGCTGGACCCAGGCTAGAAGGAGATTAGCCTGTAAAAGGGAGCATTCTGGAACTGGTGAGGAACTTATCTGTATTTGGTTTGATTAGACATAGATTTGCGCATTTTATTTTATTTGACTTGGTGACTTACTTTGTTCTGTCTGTTACTACTTTGAACCACTTAAATCCTACTGTCTGTATTTAATAAAATCACTTTTTATTTAGTAATTTACTCAGAGTATGTATTAATACCTGGGGGAGCAAACAACTGTGCATATCTCTCTATCAGTGTTATAGAGGGCGAACAATTTATGAGTTTGCCCTGCATAAGCTTTATGCAGGGTAAAACGGATTTATCTGGGTTAGACCCCATTGGGAGTTGGGCAGCTGAGTGCTAAAGACAAGCACACTTCTGTGAGCTGTTTTCAGGTAAACTTGCAGCTTTGGGACAAGTGATTCAGACCCTGGGTCTGTGTTGAAGTGGACTGGAGTGTCTAATTCAGCAAGACAGGGTGCTGGAGTCCTGAGCTGGCAGGGAAAACAGAAGCCGGGGTAGTCTTGGTACATTGGGTGGCAGCTCCCAAGGGGGTTTCTGTGATCCAACCCGTCACAGCGTGTGTGTGTAAAATTTGGGTCTTGGAGGATAAAAATAAGTCCCAAAACATTAGAAAGAACTGGGATTTGCTTCCCCACTAGTGAAAAGAACTGGAATTTAATGCAACATAGAAAAGCGTCACCCCTCCATTAAACCAGGACTGGCCCATTATTATTGTATTATGGTAGCATCTAGGGGCCTCAGTCACAGACCAGGGTCCCATTACGCTAGGTGCTGTACAAACACAGAACAAAAAGAAGTCACTGCCCCGAGGAGTCTACAATCCCAGCGCATTCGTGGGGAGCTAGCATTGCCAAAGGCACAGTACAATGGTGCTGTGCTCATCCTGCCCAGCAGCTCTACCCAATATGTAACTGATCTCTTGTCATGAGAATGTTCACCCCTCAGCCAGCTGCTTAAATTGCCTCTCCCCTGCCTCCTCCCAGGATCCTCAGGAATGGAGGAGCTGCCCATTTTTAGTTTCGCACATGGCACGTATTTGTGTGTAGGGTTATTAGGCCAGAGTGGGAAGGAAATAGCTGAATAATAGTGTGTGTTTCAGGGGGCAGAGCACTAATTTCCACTAAGAAAGGGGTTAACCCTTTGCTCACACTCATGCAGGGGCTCAGGGGAAATGATGAAGCAGGGCTGGGGAGAAATGGCTCCATCAAACTTGGGGGATGAGGGGGAGAGGCAGGGAACGCTATAAGAACAGCTTCTTGCAAAGCAGAAGGAGAAACTGCTTGAGAAAGGCCAGGTGTCTGCATCCAGGGAGTACAGGGTTTTCCCTGTGGGAAGGGTACTGTGTGACTGTTCGGTTTTCCCTTTTCTTTGTGCAGTGAGCACACCTGAAAGCCACTGAAGAATGAAGATGCTTGTGACTTGTTTTGGTTGGTCCCTACGCCAGCTTCCATGCTCAGTGTGCTGTTAGTGTTGCTAAGTGTGGGCATAATGTAGCCAACCAGGGAGGAATATGGATACAAAGCCCACCCTGGCATGAGTCAAAAATCAGCTGAGTAGTCTGCACACCCCGGCTCTGCAGCCTGACTGATCTAATGACGCCTCAACTAGAGGTTGCTCTGTGGGAACCAGGAGACCTGGCTTCCAGGCTTTGCCACGGACCCGCTGTGTGACCTTGGCAAATCACCTCTGTGGTGTAGCTTCCCTCTCTGTGCAATGGGGGGGATGATTACCGACCCACCCTGCTTTCAGATCTGTGGATACAATGCTTTGTAAAAGACCACAGTATTATTATGTCTACTAGAGCGGGGTGCAGACAGGCAGTTCCCTCGCATGGAGCATTTAGATAGGCCACAAGTTGGTTTTGTTCTGATTAGGAACGAAAACCAAATACTTCAAAATTCTTCACCAAGGGAATGGAATCCCGGCTCTGGGGCAGTCCACTTGGTGGATTGCTATGGACCACAGGAGATCCTCCCCAGCCCTGTGACAGTCCACAGAGCTGGCTGCCCCAGAGCTGCAGACCTTAGAAGCTTGGACTCCCCAGCAAAACCTGCCTTCAAAACCTGCCTGGCAGCCAGGCCTCCATTGGAACCCTGCCTGGGTTCCATCAGAACTTTGGCAAAATCGGACAGTCTCTGTGGCACGTTTCAGTTTCTCCAAATGGGCAAATTCTGACAAAACGATGTTTAGTTGGAATTTTTCCAACCAGCTCTAATTATTATTCTTGTCCCCTGTGTACATACCAGGTGGTACTGGAGCAGCTCATGAAACTTTCTAGTTTCATGTTGGTCCTCCACCAACTTTCCAAAAAGTCTTTCTCATGTGTACTTTAAGACTGACTGGCACCCAATCACAGACCCTTGGGGATATGCCCCACTCTCCTCTGGCCCTTGATCTCAATCTGGTCATCTTTGCTATTGTCATTTTAGCAGGTGGAACACGCCGTTCTGAGTCTGAGACTTGTTTGCTCCTGGGGTTGTTGAGTAAAGCAGCAGAAATCCCAGAAATGCAGACAAGCTGTGTGAGTCACAGGAACACCATGGCAAGTCCAAGTGAAATGGCTGTGATTCCCGGGGTCTAATCCAGAATCCATTTCTCTGCCTAAGACACCGGGGTCAGAGATTTTTCTCAGTCTGCGAAAGTGCTTCAGCCCCCTGCGACTTCCATCCCCTCTCTCATCCACCCACTCACTCTCACATACAGTCCAATAGGCAAAACCCTCCCAGCCTATGATAGCAACTGGAATACAGAGCTGATCTGCATCCCCAGGGCTTTCAGATCCCCGACCTGTGATTATGGGTCAGAAGTAGAATATTCCAAACGTTTCTATTAACCTGTAGCTAGGAAACAAATTGCCAAGGAGGCCACACTGAAATCTGAAGCTGCTGTTTTTCCTGAGAGTCAGGATTTGGCAGATAATCCAGACAGACAGACGGAGGCAATCTGAGCAGAGAGCAATGCAAGAGAGTTGGCACTGTGCTCGGATGTGCCAGCGTGTGTGGAAGCAGCAGCATGACATACCTGTTTGCCCTGGGGGATCCATCGTGAAGTGGGGGAGGCCTCCTAGCCTGTGATCGCTCTGTGAGTTGAGAGGAGTCTGGCGTCAACATCTACACTTCCGTTGCGTACTTTTCCTGTGCTGCCCTCTTTTGCTCACGTATCAACCACCAGGTTGAGGCATCCTTCTGCCCAGTGCAAAGCAGCTGATTATTTATGTCCTTGTGCCGCTCTGAAAGTCAAAGAACTTCTATCTTGGCACCCCTCTTGTTTTGGAAACCTTTTTGTCTCCTTAGCCTGAGCCGAGGTCCCTATCACCCTGTGGTGCTGGAACAGCTCCCAGCAGCCTTTACCTTGAACAATCACACCCTGCCTGTATCTCTTTCACTTTATAACTGAGTTGTTATCGCCAAGGTCTCCTGATTATTTCCTAATTTTTCAGTCCTGCCCAGTATTTGCTCTTCCTTTCAGCACCTGTTTCCCAGCTGTGTGCTTCCCACACGTCTCCCGCCTCTGCCAGACAAACAGCAGTGGTGGCAGAGGGAGACGGGGCAAAACAGAGAAGGGAGAGAGAGTCAAACAGGCACAGCCCAGCGGGCAAATCCCACCTCTCCCCTGGGAGGGAGGAATGAAGAAATGACCGGGGTCACCCTGTGGGCTGTCATGGGTGCATGGCATGGCATGTCAACAGCTGGGACAGATGCGCCGTCTCTGAGCTGATGCTGCTATCCTAATCATGGCATCAGGCAGTATAAGCGGTGCTGCAGGGTCAGTATGCGGTAATGCCTGATGTCATGACTGGGATGCGGCATGCATTATTGTTACACAGACCCCCCCCAGGCAGACATTAACCTCTTCCAGCCCAGTGGAACTTTAAGAATTATTAAAGAATTAAGAGGATATAAAAAAATCCCCAACCGTTTTTTGTTAGTTTCTCTCCCTTACAGTTCATTCTTCTGTCTGTGCTGGCTTTGAAGTTACCCGGACACCGACAAACCTAGGCTCCATGCCAGCCTGCCACTGGAGTAAGGCGTGGACTCTAGAAACCTACAGAAATGTTATGCATGGCACAGCTGCCTAGAAATATTTTGTGGTTAGCAACTGCTTTTTCCCAGAAAAATACCTCTGGAAAACAAATCTGTTAAAAAGGGGTGAAATGAAACAGATTTTGTTGGGGAGCAAGTGTTTCCTGCAGACTATTTCACTTGCAGATGTTTAGCTGCATCAGAGCAAGTGCCACTAAACTGTGTCAGCCTGTGTCAAAGAAGGCGGGTGACTAGCGTGATGTGATAATTTAATACCTTCATACTGCACATTTCAGGAATATGCATTCCAAGCTGCAAGCAAACTTGCATTGTTCAGAAAGATTCATCACATCCTAGATTTTAAGGGCAGGAGGGATCATTATGATCTTCTAATCTCATGTCTTGCATAACACAAGCCAGAGAACCTCACCAAGTAATTCCTCCACCAAGCCCATAACTTCTGGTTGATCTATAGCATTTCTTTTAGAAAGGTATCTAATCTTGATTTAGAGACTTCAAGTGATGGAGAATCCACTACATCCCTAGGTACGTTGTTCGAGTGCTTAATTATGCTCACTGCTAAAAACTTGTGCCTTGTTTCTAGTCTGAATTTGTCTAGCTTTAGCTTCCAACCATTGGATCTCATTGTGCCCTTTTCGATAGATTAAAGTGCCTGCTACTATCAGAACTCTCTTCCCTGTGTAGGTGCTTACAGACCGTGATCAAGTCAACTCAACAGTTTCTTGGTTAAACTAAACAGATTGAGCCTCTTAAGTCTCTCACTTCACAGTATATTTTCCAGATCTCAAATCATTCTTGTCGCTCTTTTCTGACTTTCAGTCCTTTCCAGTTTTTCAACATCCTTTCTGAAGTGTGGACACCAGAATTGGAGACAGTGTTAAGGATACAGCTTTAAATCTACTAACTGGGCCTGCTTCCTTACAAGAGATTGATTCAGGGATTGTATATTACCAGTTGGTGGTTAAATGAACACTCAAGTGATTAGTTATGACTGCAACCTTAGAGCGCTAAATAAATATTTACTGATGATTATTCTTAAAACGACTTACTGAAAAAATTGGTTTTTTATAATCTTGACTCCGTAAATGGTGCTGCCTCTCTCACAGGGAGATAGCTTATTAACGATATTTTCCAGCTTGGGGCCATAAATCTAATTTGCCCCACAACAATTTGAAGAGACTGATTTCCAAGGTGGAGAATAGGAACTGCCCTACAGAATGAAATCAATGTACCATCTATTCTGATACCCTGTTTCCAACAGAGGCCAGAGCCAAATGATTCAGAGGAAGGTATCAAACAGTAAAAAGGTGTCCTCATAAACAAGAATTATGAAGTATCAGAGGGGTAGCCGTGTTAATCTGGATCTGTAAAAGCAGCAAAGAGTCCTGTGGCACCTTATAGACTAACAGACGTATTGGAGCATGAGCTTTCGTGGGTGAATACCCACGAAGAAGTGCATCCGAAGAAGTGGGTATTCACCCACGAAACCTCATGCTCCAATATGTCTGTTAGTCTATAAGGTGCCACAGGACTCTTTGAAAGAATTATGAAGTAACATAAGTAGGAAGAATCTTCTTAGCTGCAGGAAGTTTGTGGTTGGTTTTTGTCCTGGAGGTGTGGACTGGTATAGGAACCATGAGGGCTCTAAAGGGAAAGACAGCTCTCTCAGTCCTACTCTTCACAGGTTGACTCTAAGGATATTTGCATGGCCAGTTATTGCAACTGCAATTATGATCCAGGTAAATGTCTGCAGAAATTAGGGCATGCGAATACGCACCTATTTTGCATACTTGAAAGTATGCCGGCATTCCTGAAAATCTAGGCCCTAAATATTTTTGTAGTGATTTTGTTTTCTTGGTAATTAGATGAAGAGAATAGAATCTCACCCTCACCGTAATGAAGTTTTCCTTTAATCATAAGGCAGGGAGATCATCTTCCAGATAATGGCTTCATCGCCTGATTTACAGATTGACCCAGACCAACACCACCTTTGGCATGGTCCATGTCTTTGGAAACCTGTCATTTCTGAAGTGCCTTAGTTCAATACCATGTTGTAGCTTAACATTCTGTGACTCCAGATGACACCAGTCTTGGAGTGTGATCCTCTGGTGCCCTGGCTGTAGCTCCAAGCAATGCCAGTGACATATCTGCCGCCGCTGGCAACGAATTACAGGTCTAAATGATCTTTAAAACTTATTCTGACCGACCTTCCTCTCTCTAAAGCAATCGCATAATAAGGATTTATCCCAAATCTGAGCAAAAGACAGAGAGACTGCTGGTTCAACTTCAGGGGCTGAAGTGACTTACACAATCAATTCGTTTGTATTCCAAAGAGATGGTGCCTTAAAACCTCTATTTTATCTCCTTAAGGTGATATTTCCGGAGACGTGCCTGTTATTTCCTTCCCCTTGCTCCGAATCAGATAACATGCAAACAAACCGCACCAGACCTGGCACGGTCCAGACCCTTTGCTGTGGTACCTTTCTCCCTCCCTCCCGTTGCTTTGCTCTGGCTGCATTCCTTGCTTTGGGTTGTGCTGCAATTTGAATTTTAATGGCCATTTGCAGCACTCCTGTGGACATGTCTGGGCTATGAGCTGCTCTCCCATATTGGCCTGTGTGTTTGGGAATGTGGGGTCTCCTCGCCTCCTCTTGGATGGAATGTCCTGCCCGCAGAGACCTCAGCACAAAGGGCTCCATTGTGCATTTAAAGATTCAGGGCTAGAGCAGAGTTTGAGTTTCACTGTGCAAATCCATAAAGGGGGAGGGGGAGAATCAAGTTATTCTGAGAGTACCTATATAATTGCTCCCTATTTAGCTTTCACCCAGCATAAAGCACTATTGTTTGGCGGTGGCCATTAGTAGTATTCATTTATTTTACTCATACTGCACCATGATTGGTGCCTAATCATTGGTTGGTGCATTAATAAAAGCAAACAAATAAATAAGGATCCCCAAAGGGAGACAGGCAAATGCAGTGAAGAACTCATAACCAGGGAGGGGAGAAGTGGGGGTGGACGTGACATCCTGAGGTTTTGAAAAAACAAACTAAATGTCTTTCCCCCTAAGAGCCCAAACACGCAGCGATCTACATCAGACAAATAAAATAAATATTGGAGCACAGAGGATGCAACCAAGGAATTATCTCGGGAAGAAACAGCTGCAAAACACTGAAGGTTCAATAAGGTAACATCTCTCTGCAGACAGGTCGCTGGATTCTGTGGGGAAGGATTGTAGGCACAAACTGATGGCCATTGCTCTTTAAGGCAGGGAGTGTGATTTACTCTGTTTGTACAGCACCTAGCACATGGGGCCCTGTCCTGGCTGGGCTGGCATTTCATTCATGAGTGCTCAGTACATAGCCAGTGTCCCTCAGTCCAGTCTGGTGATCTATGGCAAGAGAAGGTGACTAGATAACTACTGTCTCACTTTCCCTGATACAGGCATCCTGCTCCTCTGTGTGCTAAAGAGGGCTGTGGTGCAACCGGGTATGAGAGTGTTTGGCTATAAATCAGATCTGCCCAGTTTATACAATAAGGCTTGTCTGACTGCCAGCTCAGCCCACTGTTTGCAAATCAAACTGAACTCTTTCTGTTTGATGCGTCATCACCAACTGTAATGAAATTTAACTGCAATGATGTTGCTAAACCACAAAAGGGAAAACTCACCCATGTATCAAGAGGAATTTAGGGTGCTGGTTTGCAACTACTGGTGCTCTAGGCTGAAGTATTCAAAGCTGACCAAGGGATTTGGGCATCCAGTTCCCGTTTAAAATGAAATGGAATTGGGTGTCTGAATCACCTAGTCTTTGGAAATCTCATCCTTAACTTTTGTTGTTGGTCTTTGGCTGGCTCTCCCTTCCCTACTCCTGTCACTGGCTTGAATTCTCCCATAATTGCCATTCAGAGATCTTTTTAAAATGCTGGTGCATCCATTTAGACCCCTGTGGGTTGGTATTTTGGATCATTCACCCTGGACCAGGACAGTGACTATTGCTGTCTTTCTGGTTCCCAGATATGTTCATATTTGCCTTATAAACATCCCAGAATAGCATTGTGATTTCCTGTCTTCTCCTTGCAGTGAACCTTCTAACCTCCAGAGGCTGCGTGCTCTTGGAGCTGAATGATGAAGCTGCTACTTGCCGTTCCTCTCCTCCTGCTCATCTTAACGACCTTAGAAGCCAGACCAAAGCCTGCAGGTGAGCAGCGGGCCAAAGCTGTGCAAATTATAAGCAAGGAGCCAAAGCCCTGGCTGATGTGCAAGTGTGTAAGTCAGAGTAATAGATACCCCCTACAGTTAGCTAGAGTCTGTGGTCAGGGCCGCCCAGAGGATTCAGGGGGCCTGGAGTAAAGCAATTTCGGGGGCCCCTGTGGGGCCTGGGGCCTGGGGCAAATTGCCCCACTTGCCCCCCCCTCTGGGCGGCCCTGTCTATGGTTACCATAAATCGTTAGCTCTTGCTTCCAAACCCATCAGCCAACAGAATCTGACTATAAATGAGCTGAGCACTAAGAGAAAAACCATGAAGAACTCTTTGGATTCCTCAGTCTTTGACCCCACAGTTCCTAATAGAGTAGCAGTAGTTAAAGGAGACAAGCAAACTCCAAGAGCAAGGCCTAGGTGAGTGCGGAACTCCCTTGCCAGTCCCACTGCAGCATGTGCCCGAGGTGTGAAAACTCCATCCTGAGCTTTCAGTAGGCCGAGGCTGCTAAATTAGTTCCAGTTTTAGGAGTAGCAAAGACTCTAAATGGAGAGACCAGATGGGCACATATCAAAGATGTCCAGGCACTTAAAGATTGCACTGTTGATTCTGGGCAGCAGACATGGGGACTTCATGTGTTTGTTTAATATTTAGGGTCAGATTCTCCAAGGCTCGTGTAACAGGCAAACCAAACACACACTCACCGCCGTTGTATGTGCAAAACACCCTGCTCCTGTTTGCAGGCACAGATTAGGTGCAAAAGGGGACTTGGGACCATTTGACATGGCTCCTCCATTGTGGGCTTCTTCTTAAGAAGTATGTCTCATTTTATGCCTGAAAAACAGGAGCCTGCAAAACATGATAAAAATCCAGGCAATGTTGGACTTAGAGGGGAATAAATAATTAACCCACAGTGGTACTATTTAATGCTATTACTATTTAATGCTTGCTCTAGAAGGAATCATGAAGCCTGCTTGTGGAACCTTTTATTGTATGTGAACTGCAGCTGCTAAAGAGCAAGGCCATCTTATACACACACATGAACTGCTCCGAGGCGGTGCCCTTGTAGAGGGTTGTGATGCCTCATCCGTTGTGAGAGCACAGATACACAAGTGTCGTAATATACTTTTATATACCATGACTCCATGAGCTGGTGCAGAGATCTCAGGGCCGCTCCTTAACATGACCTCTCACAGCAGGGAGTCAGGAAAGACTGGACTGGTTTGATTTCCCCCCAAAATATTATAAAATGCTTGGGCACAAGCAGATAGATAGATAGACAGGAGAGTCTGCAGCCAAATTATAGCCTCCTTGGAACAGAATAGGGTTAATAACTGATAGCCTGACAGGGGTTAACCTCTACTTGAAGTTGACAGGGAGGGAGGGCTCTTGCTTGGAATCCTCACTACATGACTGTTCTGGCAGCACCACCCTAAAGGGGAAAGCAGCAGGCCCAGAGGACTCAGCTGAGAGGGAGTTGAAATTTGAAGGCAGGGGGAGGCGAGTTCTGTGCGACCCACAGGGACCCTAGTGGCTGCAGATTGGTCTTCCTGTTTCCGACTATCTCTGGAATAGGCAGGGCTTGGGTTTTAGGAGAGGGCCTGGGAGCATCTTCTGTACGTGTGAGTCCCATGTGCCCCGACTGGCGCCTCATGGGTGCCAGTCCATCTGGGCTGCCCAGGCCTGTGCCCTTGTGTTGGCTCTACCGGGCCTGTCTTATTTACATTCCTCCGCTAGCCCAAATCACAGCCCTCAGACTGTTGGCTGCAAATGCTGGGAGGAGAGTTTGGGGCCTCAGATGAAGGGACAGAAACTTCCCTGCGAGCTCAGCCAGGAAAGCTTAGAACAGGGGTTGGCAACCTTTCAGAAGTGGTGTGCCGAGTCTTCATTTATTCACTCTAATTTAAGGTTTCGTGTGCCAGTAATACATTTAAACGTTTTTAGAAGGTCTCTTTCTATAAGTCTATAATATATAACTAAACTATTGTTGTATGTAAAGTAAATAAGGTTTTTAAAATGTTTAAGAAGCTTTATTTAAAATTAAATTAAAATGCAGAGCCCCCCGGACCGGTGGCCAGGACCCGGGAAGTGTGAGTGCCACTGAAAATCAGCTCGCATGCTGCCTTTGGCACGCGTGCCATAGGTTGCCTACCCCTGGCTTAGAACTTCCTTCAGAAATGAGGGTCTGTCCCAGAGGGCTGCACTGGGGAGACCCCCAGCCATCAGGAGAGAGTGAAACACTGAGCGGAAGGATTTCAGGTGTCTCTGAAGCATGAGCCAATATTGTGGCCCCCGCCCACCCGCCATGCTGTCATGAGCAATGGGGGGTGTTGTTAACACCTGAATGTCCATTCTGTTCAGGATGCAGCAAGAAAGCCGCTGCTGGGAATCCATCATTCCCTGAGCTCACTCAGGGCCCCGCATGGCATTGAGGCAGTCGAGGACTCTATGTCATTCCTGGGCTGGGGGGCTCAGTGAGCCAAAGGCAAGTTTGAACCTTCCCAGGGCCCCAGATAATGGGACTGACGGCATGTCTTGCCCTCTTTTTTTCTCCCAGTCTGGTACATCCATCTCCAGCCTCTGCCGAGGTTCCCTCTCACCCAGCTCTGTGGTAATGGAGCTCAGAGGAGCTCCAGACTCGGTCTGTATTTTGATCCAGGTCTTCTGTGACTCCTGCTATCTGCATGGAACTGTTACCCCCTCCCAAAGATAAGAGGGGCTGCACCAGGCCTGATCTTTCACCCCCTCCCCTCGTCACACCTGCTGGGGCTCTTGCTATGCAGCCTGGCCCAGTTGGGGGGACTGTAAAGTTGCCCGAAGGGGAAGGAAAAATTCCTGTGCCCCCCACGTCTATCTCCCACTCCCCCAAACACAGAAAGGCAGGGAGATCCAACCAGCTCTTTGCTTTCTCCTCCTCCAGCAGTGAAATGTAAGACCGGCCCCCTGGACATTGTGTTCGTGATCGACAGCTCGCGCAGCGTGCGCCCCTTCGAGTTCGAGACCATGCGGCGGTTCCTGATCGACATCATCCAGAACCTGGAGGTGGGGCCCAACGCCACACGGGTGGGAGTAATCCAGTACTCCAGCCAGGTGCAGAACATCTTCTCCCTCAAGACCTTCTTCAAGCGGGCTGACATGGAGAAGGCCATCAACAGCATTGTGCCACTGGCCCAGGGCACCATGACGGGGCTAGCCATCCAGTATGCCATGAACCTGGCCTTCACCGTCCAGGAGGGAGCACGCCCGCTGCACAAGAAGATCCCTCGTGTGGCCGTCATCGTGACAGACGGGCGGCCCCAGGACCGTGTGACGGAGGTGGCGGCACAGGCACGGGGTGCTGGCATTGAGATCTATGCCGTGGGCGTCCAGCGGGCAGACATGAACTCCTTGCGGGCCATGGCCTCCCACCCTCTGGAGGAGCACGTCTTCCTGGTGGAGTCTTTTGATCTCATCCAGCAGTTCGGCAAACAGTTCCAGGACAAGCTGTGTGGTGAGTGAAGGGGACAGAACCCTAGCCACAGCCTGCTGTGGGACCAGACCACCCAGATGTGGAGGGTCAGAATGAAACATGAGCTGGGCGGTGGTTGGGAGTGGCAGCTGCTCCTGCCTTTCGCCTCTGGAGCCTTGCTGAGATCATGGGTGCAGTGAGCCTGGGGTGTCTCCCCCACCTCACAAAACCCCGGCGCAATTCAGAGCAGCTGTTATTCTGTGCTCAGGAGAAATCCACTTCTGGAGAAGCAGAGAGAACTCTAAAGGTGGGGTTAAAGAACTGAGTGTTGGTGCCTAGGACTGGGATAGCTGGAGGCGCTGCAGTGTCAGGACTAAGGTGCATTGCCCATGCAGTTGAGGGGAACAGGACAGGAAGAGCAGGCACTGATGCAGGGTCAGGACTGAGGTGCATTGGCTGATCTGTGCGCAGGAAGCTCACAGTGCATCTGTCTGCACGATACCTGTTCATAAAAAGGCTTGAGTGAAGACCTGTGTCTTTCAGGTGTGCACAGAGCTGGACCCTGGCTGCTAGCACACCTGTGTCAGCATCCCGGGCTCCTTCTGTTGACTTCAGTGGCCTTCAAACCATGCCCTAAGAGATCAAAACCAGCCCATTGCTAAGTCAGCTTCTACTGTATAAGAACTGAGCTGTCGGGGAGCAACATTTGCCAAGGGTAGTGCAGAAGGGGAAATGTTGTGATGCTGACGCTCCTGAGAAGCTGCTACAGACAATGAGGAGATAACACTCATGCCAGACTCCTTGACAGTGACTCTTTAAGGGGAGTCTCCCTTTTTCTCGCCCTTTCCCTTAATTGTTTCCAAACAGTTCATAAGCCAGCACACTTGCTTACCTAGATCTGCCCTATGTAGTATGTCTGAGCTGCATTTGCTGAGGCTGGGGGGAAGCGGCACAAGTGACAGTATGGACGTGAGATCACAGAAACATAGAGCTGGCTTCCCCCAAATTGAAGGGATGGGCGGGGTCATAGAGCTGAGAAATGTGAGAGGCCTTTGGCAAGGTTTGGAATCTTGCTTGCCTCATGTTGTTCTGGATGGGCAGATTTCCTGTCCAGCTACCCGGTGGACTACACGCGCAGTGCAGTAACTCTGAGCAGTTGCCATATGCCACTGTCTGTGCATCTGTATTTAATAAAGCCTGGCCTGGTATCACTTCTTTGCAATCACCTTGTTGGCCTTGGCCTGAAGAGGGGAGGCCTGTTTCCACCGCAAGCTGCTTTGCACTGCATCAGCTCAGTAATTGTAAAGGCTGGTGCCTGGTTGCCCCTCCTGTGCCGACAGACAATACTGAGCCTTGGGGTCTTTGCCCAGGAGTTTGTGTTGCAGCCAGTTGCTGTGACCTTGGTTGCAACTTCTAAGGTGACTGTTCAGTGAAAGGACAAAAGGACACAGTCAGCTTTTCTTTGTGGGAAACTTGAAGCCTCTGTGAACTAGTGTCTGGCCCCCACAGCTTGCTGTCCCATCCGTGGCCAAATCTGAAGCCTTGTCTATGCACAACCATGCACTGGTTAAGTTAAACCGGGGGAAATGCTCATGTCAACACTTATTTTGAATGAAGAGTGGCATATTGCAGTTAGCTGAAGCCGTTATCTACTCAGCTTAAACCGCTACTGCTAATAATACCCAGCTCTTACACATCCCTACCAGCAGCACATCTCAAAGCACTTGACAAAGAAGGTGACTTGCCCATGGTCATCTAGCAGGCCAGTGGCAGAGTCAGGAATAGAAGCCAGTCTTCTGAGTCACTGGTGCTTTATCTGCTAGGCCACACTGCCTCCCTAAACCAAAGTAAGCCTGGTTTAAGGAAGTACTTCTTCACACATGGCACAGTCAACCTGTGGAACTCATTGCCAGGGGATGTTGTGAAGGCCAAAACTATTATTGGATTCAAAAAAGAATTAGATATGTTCATGGCGGATAGGTCCATTGATGACTACTAGCCAAGATGGTCAGGGATGCAACCTCAGCTCTGGGTGTCCCCAGGCCTCTGATTGCCAGATGCTGCCATTGACAGGATGACAGGGGATGGATCACTTGATGATTGCCCTGTTTTGTTCATTCCCTTTGAAGCATCTGGCATTGGCTATTGTTGGAAGACAAGATACTGGGTTAGATGGACCATTGGTCTGACCCAGTATGGCTGTTCTTATGTTCTTAAACCGAAATTAAGGCATTCACCCAGACTTTTGCACTGGTTTAACTATATCAGTGTAAAGTCACACTGTTAGTTAAGCTGGGGTAAATCTCCATGTAGACAAGCCCTGAATCTTATTAGGTCTGTGGGTTTTCCCAGCTCTGGGATGTGAGCTGAGATTTGAACATTTCTTAGATCCTTTGTCGCAAGTTCCAGAGACCCAAGACTGTGTTTAGCTGAAGAAATCCTAAACAACTAGCACTGTGCAGCATCAGTAACGTGGAGAACTCTGGCAAGAAATAATCACTAACTTGTGGGGCTGTTAAGGACCCAGAGGAGTTTCAGCAGTGTGCTGGTAGCAGCTGTCATGTTGCCCCTGTGGTGGGCGAGTGGTCTCTATGTGTACATAGGCTGGAAGTCAATCTGAGATGCTTTGGGGGATGAAAACCTTGGAGAATGTAAGTTATAACAACCGATAGCAGTGACCTGAACACCATCAGCAGACACTGCAGTGATGGAGGCAATATAAGAACTTAGATCACCTGACACATGCTCTGAGTCAATGAATCCCCAACATAGCCAACTGTGTCTTTCAGGTGTGGATATGTGCACAGAGATGGACCATGGCTGCCAGCACACCTGTGTCAGTGTCCCAGGCTCCTTCTATTGTGAATGTAACCCTGGATACAAGCTCAACACAGATGGAAAGACATGTTCCCGTAAGAGCATATTTTATTTGATCTACGTTTATATCTTAGATCTCAAAGCGCTTTACAAAGGAGACTAGTATCATTATCCTTGCTTTACAAATGGGGAATCTGAGACACGGGGTTAGAGAGACTTGCCTAAGGTCACCATGCAGACCAGGAGCAGAGCAGGGAATAGAATCCAGGTCTCATGAGTCCCAGTCTAATGTTCTCCCCACGAGGCCACATTGCCTCCCATTTTGACTAACTTGATGGTGTTGTGCTGGACGTAGGTACTAGTGCTAATTAGTTATTAGTACTTTTAGACCATAGGCCTAGGTCTGCGTTAAGAACCCTTGCAGAGAGCAATAGGAACGGCCGGCAGACTGGATTTCGTTCTATTGCGAAGTGATAATTGTGTTGCTGAGATGGGAATGACTCATCTGCAACATAACCACCCACAGCTGCAGCATCTTTTCATTTGGGGTCCATGCAGAGCAAGAGTAAATGGGGACACAGACCCTTGTCAGACATACCCTTGAACTCTGTACGTGGTTCCTGCACAGTGTCACCAGACCGAGTGCTGGCAAGGGGGAATGTGCCTTCAAATGAGCAAAAGACAAAATACCTAGGCTCTGTGCTTTGGAAATGGGCTGTAATTGCATGAGCCCACAATGGCCATCAGGTCCCCTCTTTCTGCCCCTATGTCAGTGTGTTTGTGCGACACGCTTCCCCACCCTCATTTCAGACATGTCTTGTCTGTGCTGCGTCTTCTTTCTGAGGCCAGGAGGGCAGAGGTGAGGGTGGCCCCCCTCTGGGGGCACCGAGGAGTGAGGTGGTGAAGGAATGGGTAAGAAGGTGGTTCCTTTTTCTCTGTAGCCATTGATGCCTGCGCTGATGGGAAGCATGGCTGTGAGCACCAGTGTGTCAGCTCTCGTGGGTCCTACACCTGCCACTGCCGGACGGGTTACAATCTCAACCAGGACAAAAAGACCTGTACCAGTATGTGACTGTCTCCTCTATGCCTCCTCCTCTTGTTTCTCATTCTCTGTCCTTTGCCCCTCACCACCCCAGACATTCCCCTCCTTCTCACCATGCCTTCTGTCTATGTCCCCCTGCCCTCAGCCCTTGTGGAGGGCCCAGCCATCGCTCTCTCCAGCATCTCTTACTTCTCCCAGACCCACGGGACTCTGCTCCCTTAGGCTCCTTCATGACAGGAGATGGGCAGGAGAGTCTGGAACCTGGAACAGGCCTCTAGTCTCAACATTGCCCACCCGCTCCTAGCAGCCACCGTCCACGAGGAGAGATTTAACTCAGAGTGGTGGCCCACATATGCTTTATCCAGATTGAAAGGCCAGCAGATGCCCCATTAGTGATGAGCAGGGAGCTCCATGGCCCCTGTGTGCTATCAATAGACCCCTGTCCTGTCCCAACTGTGCTCTGAGCTAGTTCACCATCCTGAGGCAGGGCCTTGGCATCGAGCCATGTGTGGGAGCCCTGTATTTCCAGAGCCTTGTAGGGCCTGAGGACAAGTGGCAGCAAAGAGCTGATAAAAGACCAGTGCAGTCCACCTCGGGAACAGGCCCAGCTGGTCAATTACCCTCGAGCTCTTGGCAAGGGTCATGGGTGAGCTGTGAATGGCTGATGTCCCTCATGCCTGTGTGTCTCCTTCTCTTTCCAGTGATTAATTACTGCAACTTTGGAAACCACAGCTGCCAGCACAAGTGCATGAGCATCCCGAACGGATACTATTGCCGCTGTAACGACGGCTTCACTTTGCAGGCCGACGGCAAGGCGTGCCAGGGTGAGTGCTGCGTCAGCCTCTCTGCTGCAGAGGGCGCCATCACTCCAGAGAGCACAGGCAGGCCACCGTGTTTGGCTGCTAGCCTTAGAATCCAAGCAAGTCTCACCATAATGATGTCCTTTTGGTTGATGTGCTCATTTGCATGTCAGGACCCAGAATGCCCTTCCAGCACATTAGAGAGCGCACAGGGAAAATTGGAGAGAGTTTACCAGGGTGTGCCCTGAGGTCATACCAGGAGGTATAGACGTGTTGCTGGTGGCACTTCTGATTCCTTTACAGCCCTAAGAGGAATTAATTCCTGCAAACTTGGGTCCCACTTCAGAACACCCCAAGGTGTGGGGTGCACGAACCCGAGTTCCACTGGGCTGAACGAGTGCTGTCAGTGCAGACCATTCACCTGAACAGCCCAGGATCTGCAGAGGGACAGACCTCACGGCAAGTTAGCGATTGCTCGTGCATCTCCCATTGGCGCATGTGGGTGTATCAGCCTCATCTCTACAGTTCCTATCTGAGAAAGAGATGTTCTGTGCATGGCACTTCCTTGGTAATCACAAAGGAAATGACATGTCCTGTAACATGGTGTGTTTGTCCCTTTGGTTTGTGTTTTAGCCAGTGACATTTGCAATGGGATAGATCACGGCTGTGAGTTTAAATGTGTCAGCACCCCTGGCTCTTACCACTGCGTTTGCCCAGAGGGACAGCAGCTCCATGCTGATGGAAAGACATGCAATAGTGAGTATCTGGGACACAGCCTGCGGGCAGTGTCCTTAATGTCTGGCCTTCGGTCTGTAGCAACTGGCACCTAGATTCAAGGTGCTCCCAGTGAGAGCTGGGCAGCTTGAGATGTGAAATTGAATCTGGATCTAGGTGGGAATTGCAAACCACCCTAAGGTTCAGGAGTGTTTGATCTTGGGATTTTGCTCCAGACCCATCTTGGCTACTGACACATCCAAAACCCAAACAGAGACAGGAATTCCAGGGGGTTCTCTGGTTAGAAAATACAGTAAGAGGCTCACCACTAAGTAAACTGCTGTGTAACAATACAGCCCTGTGGCTGGCAGGATTGGTCATGGACCAGGAGGGGACTGGGGGATGTGAGGCACAAGGGGGTGAATGTGCTGGGGAAGCTGACACGGACCCCTGGAAGGAGAGAAGGCAGTCCTGCTGCACTCGGTAGGGTGGCCTCTGGCTGATTAAGGAGAGGTGATGACCAGCTCTGAATGGAAGTGTTAAGGTACCATTTGGTCCTCCTTGGCCAGAGGGACGGAAGCAACAGTTCAAGGTGTGTGTGTGAGACTGGCAAGGGAAGCACAGGGCCCTCAGAGGGAGTTCTTGGGGGAGTGGGAATTTGGAGGGCTTTGAGAAGGGTGCCCAAGAATCTCTGGGGTCAGAGCGGAGGGTCGAAGTGGAATTCTCAGGGCTGTGTGCAGTGTTGTAGCTGTCGCAGGATATTAGAGAGACAGGGGGGGCGAGGCGATATCTTTTACTGGGCCAACTTTCTGTTGGTTAGAGAGTCAAACTTTCCAACTTACACAGACCTGAAGAGAGCTCTCTCTAAGCTCGGAAGATTGTCTCTCTCTCCAACAGAAGTGGTCCAATAAAAGATATCACCTCACCCACCTGGTTTCTCAGGGCTGTGACATTGTAGCCACATTTTTTTCCAGTTGTACTGTGTCCTGTTTTCCTGCATCAGCTACAGCCAGCACATATAGCTCAGCAGTGAATCCAGGGGGAAGAATCCCTATTGAGTCCCAGAGCCCATTGGCTCTGCTCCCCCTGCCCCTGGTATCTGCTCGCTCTAAGCTCTCCCTTTGTGCCCTCGGGAGCAGGGCCGGCTCCAGCTTTTTTGCCGCCCCAAGCGGCGAAGCGAAAAAAACCCAAAAAAGATAAAGCCAATTGGCGGCACTTCAGCGGCAGCTCAATTGCGCCGCGACTGAGGGACCCGCCGCCAAATTGCCGCCGAAGACCCAGATGTGCCACCCCTTTCCATTGGCCGCCCCAAGCACCTGCTTCCTTCACTGGTGCCTGGAGCCGGCTCTGCTCGGGAGGCAGGGCTGGTGCCATCTAACCTTTCACCTCTTCCTTTGGTGCAGAGTGCAAGAGCAGCCATGTCGACCTGGTGCTGGTGATTGACGGCTCCAAGAGTGTCCGGCCTCAGAACTTTGAGGTGGTGAAGCAGTTTGTGAACCAGATTGTGGATTTCCTGGATGTGTCGGCCCACGGCACGCGGGTGGGGCTGGTCCAGTACTCCAGTCGTGTGCGCACCGAGTTCCCACTCAACCAGTATAAGACGGCAGAAGACATCAAGAAGGCAGTGTTGAAGGTGGAGTATATGGAGAAGGGCACCATGACCGGCCTGGCCCTCAAGCACATGCTAGAGCACAGCTTCTCAGAGGCCGAAGGTGCCAGGCCCCTCTCCCAGAACATTCCCAGAATTGGGCTGGTCTTCACCGATGGGCGCTCCCAGGACGATATCGCTGAATGGGCCAGGAAAGCAAAGGAATCAGGTGAGGGGAAATGGGAAAAGGGTGACGAACCCCAGCGGCTTCACAGCTCATTGGGCTCTGAGTGGGTGGGACTCAGGGCATGCTCTTCATGCACCCAGCATTCCAGGCAAATTTTCCACTTGCCCCTCGCTGCACACAGCTGGTGGTCCCTGGATGCCTGCAGCATGGAGAAGCTCATGGCCTCTCGGTGTCTGGCACACTGACCCTCCCAGTCCCTGGTACGTGTAGCCTGCTGACTCTCAACAGGATAATACACATATTAGCTTATAACTGAGGCAGAGAAAATGAGGGGCTGGCCATCCTGACCAAGCCCTTGCATTTAGCCCCAGCTACCTGGCCTATCCATGTGGCTGCCACATTCAAAGGATGCTCCCAGAAGCACCCAGGGCACTACGGTCACTAGCATTGTGGCAGCATTGGCCAGCTGATGTCATTCTAGGAGGGCATGTTCTGGGGCGATGGAGTCCAGGATGCCCATCGAGCATGTTCAGCTTGTACAGAACCACCCTTCGCTCCCTTGTGCAGGGATCACCATGTTTGCGGTTGGGGTTGGAAAAGCTGTTGAAGAGGAGCTGAGAGAAATTGCCTCTGAGCCGGTGGAACAGCATTTCTCGTACTCTGCGGATTTTAGCACCATGACTCATATAGTCGACAACCTCAAAGTTAACATCTGCCCAGGTAGGTGCTGGCAGGGCCTGTGTGGTGGCTTCACCCAGGCTGGGCCTAGAGTTGCCACCTTTCTAATGGCTGGTAATGGGAACCCTGAGGCCCCGCCCCTTCTCCACTTCTTCCCTTGAGACCCAGCCCCTTCTTTGCCTCTTCCCCCAAGGTCCCGCCCCTGTTCTCCCTCTTTGCCCCCAGATCAAAAAAACTGGACATCAGGACTTGTCAAATGGCACCTGGACGCACAAGCTGAAACCCGGATTGTCTGGGTGAAAACCAGACAGGTGGCAACTCTAGCTGGGCCAGGCCCTTCAGCCTTGATTTCCTGTGTGATCTTGATTATTACTTAATATTTATATTGCAGAAGAGCTTAGACACTCCTCCTCTGCCACGTCTAGTTTGGATAAAGAGAAACAACTCAGTTTATTCTGTACAGACCTTTCTGTAACCAAGCAACAAAATATGCGGATGATTGAGTTAGGGAGGCTGCATGAAAGTGCCTGTAGCATACGGTGCCTATAGCATACGGTGTCTCTCCTTATTGCAAAGCACTTGCAGGAGGAATTCAGAGGCAGAACGGTGGCGTCTGTGACATTCAGGATCCAAGCCTTCCCTAGTTAGCAACAGAGCAATGTGTCCTGGCCGGTGCGTTTTTATGTTAATCTGCTGCGGATGCTCTGCCCGGAAGCTTGCTTGGCAAATATGGGGAATCTGAAAATAGGAGTGTGTTGTACAGAACTGTTTGACGTTACGTGTTTCCTATGATAAGCATGTCGGGTTTTTATTAGATAAGCAGAGATACAGTGTTAGGAGAATAATCTGGGACTCAGAAATGCCTGGCTCGAGAGCTTACTGAAGAGAGTGACCTGATAAAGTCACAGGGCAGAAGGGCAGTGAGGGGCTCTGCTGGTCATTTTAAAAGAAGAGTGAACTGTGATGTCAAAACCAAAGGGATCTATTCCTTCATCACCGCACATGTGTAGCCCTTGTTAACATGCCCTGTTCCCTTCCCTGAGCCAGCGCAGCCCCCATCAATGTGCATGGGAGGTGTACGTGGGGATCAGCGAGAATAACACCCCCACAGGGGTTGGTGTTTTCTCCCGATATGGAATATTCCATCCAAACTGATTGGTCTGAGGAAAGCGGAAGGATGGCTTAGTGGGTAAAGCATAGGGCTGAGAGTCAGGACTCCTGGGTTCTGCTACATTTTCTCTCCTATTCCTGGCCCTGTTGCTGAGCGCCTGCATATCTTTGGGCAAGTCACTTCCAAACTCTCCCATCTATAACACGGGGAGAGTAGCTGCCTACCTCCCGGAAGAGCTGGGGTAATGCTCATCAAGGACTTTCAGAAGGTCCCATAGAAGGACAGAGGGTTCCTGATATTGTTTAAACTCTTGTTTTTCAGAGGAGGGCAAAGGGGAGATTGAGATCCGGAGCCCGTGTGAGTGTGAGGCCCTTGTGCAGTTCCAGTCAAACACCGTGGCCATCCTGGAAAACCTGACAGAGAAACATATCCTTTTGGGTCACCAGCAAGGGCCTGATTGAGCAACAGTCGGTGCAGGATCCAAATGGAGCTGGGTTTGTTCCAGCTCCTCTAAGGACGGCGTCTGCCTTGATTTTTCCTCTGCGTAATTCAGCCAGTGGGGTTTCGTGGGCTGCACTGCCTGCCATGGAAGAGTTGGCCCATGGCGTTTAAGATGTTGACCAGGCAGTGACGGCTGGCAGAGCTGAGTTCCAGTTCACTTGTGTTCCCTGGTACCCTTTTGGAAGAGCAAGGGGCTCCCAAGTGCCTTAGCAATTGAATAGTAATGAGTGTGAAATGCTTGCCCTAAATGGCAGTTGTGTTTGTGTCAATGGGATTACCAGAGCTGTATCCAGCTTTCTCCTGCTGGAGAGACAGGTTACTGCAACACGGGGTGAGCGGAAGAGTAAAGGGGATCTTTGGGTCTGTTTGGTGCCTACAGGAAGGGGGAAAGAGTGCAAAGTGGGGGCAGGCTCATGTTCGTGGATGTCCAAAAGCTGTTCTGGGGAAGACTATCACAGCTCTCTGTGTCAGGGTGCAGGCCTCCCAGGAAAGCGGTGTCTCCAGCAGACACAAAGGGGACTCTCTTCATTTAGTGTGGGTGAAATGTTCGCGCAATTAGTTTATTAGCCGTATGTTGTTGAGCTGACACCCTCTTAACCTGATGTTAAGCCCCCCCAGCCCTCTTCTCACCAGCAGGCCACGTTGTCTCGTTTCTGCGTCAGCTTCCTTAACACGACCACTCGCTCAGATGACGGCCCGACTCGAAGACTTGGAAAACCAGATCGCCAACAAGAAATGATCCCTGCAGATGGCCAGGTGGCACTTGGACTCGGGGGGCGGAAACGTACCATAGCTACACGTCATTGTTATTCCTAGAGTATTGTAAAGGGTCGTTGTTTGTTCTTATATTGCAAAATCCTGAGGGTAAAAAAACCCTGTTCCGAAAATGAGTGGATTCAGCCTTTGAGGCTGTTCCATTCCTCTGGACTAACGGGGTCGGGCTGAGGTGTGACGAATGGGGTCAGTTTGGACCTTAAGAAAGGAGATGGGCATTGGGACAATCAGCATCTTCTAACCCACCTGCCATTAATCGACAGTAGCTGGCCGCCGGTTTCTCCAGTGAAGCCCAAGTGCACAGCCGAGAGCTTCCATCAGGCAGCAAGATGCTTTGCAAAGCAGGTGATTCCATCCTGAATGCTTCAAGTAGCTCAGCTCTTGCTCAGCTGTAACTAGACTCTGTGTAGGTGGGGGAAGGAACGATGGCAACTTCCAATATACTTTCTACCCTGTACCCCATGTGAGAAACTCCCTCGGCTGCCCTGCTAATCCTGACTGTGAAATGAGAGCACCTGCAGCAACCTCTTTGTCTCTGAAGTTTTTTGCTTTAATTGCACAGGAATTTAAATGTAATATTTGATTTCAGTTAGAGGGGGAGGGGAAAAAAGGCCAGAATAAATCATCAGACAGAAAAGAGGATCGAACCTAACTGGGATATTCCTCATCAAATCCCCTTTCACCCTGATTTTGGCAGAACTGTTGCAGAATTTGTCATTATCCTTTTTTTATCAAATAGCAAAAAAAATCTATAAATATATGTGTATATATCTTTAATTCTGAAAGCAGGATAGTACTATTTTTAAACACCTTTATACATATATATATATATCCTGATAATAAACACGCTGAAGATTTTTATGACATTTCTCTCTCCACTTCACTGGGAACCTTGGAAAATAAAGTCTGCATCAAGTCACATTCAATTCATGTGACTCCAGCTTTCACAAAGCCAGGACAACCTGCTCCTAGCTAACCAGTCATTGGGCCATTATTACTCCTCTCCCAGGAGAAAGAACTGGCCGGTGTAAAATCTCTGCTTTAAAGGTTACACGTGATGTGTTGCAGAAAGTGCCTCAAGTGATGGCAGCTCCATTTGATGGGAAATCACTATGGGATTGTGACAGTGCCATTATCCCCGACTCCTTTCTTTTTGATGCCAGTCCCCTCCTTGAAATGGACTCCTCCGTCCGTTAATATTGCATAATGGATCCAGGCCCTCAAGGACAGCTCATCACCCATGTTATATGTCACCAGAGTCAGCTGGTATAAATCAGCGAAGTCAATGGAGCTATGCCAGTTGACCCCCAGCTGAAACCTGGTCCATGGGCTCTTAACTCTGGGCCCAGTGAATAATAATTGGGGTGCAGCCTTGCAAGCTGACCCAGTGGAAAAGTTGTGCTACGAAGTGTGTGCAGGAATGCGCCACAGATGTAACAGCATTAAAGATTCTTCCTTATTAGACTGTCCTGTAGTAGCTCCTTGCGATGAGATGGGTGATCTAATAGGTCTTTTCCATTTCCAACTGCTGTGACAGCCAGGGATTGTTGTGCTTGAAGTGTGTTATAATGAAGGCTGCATTTTACATGGGGGTCAGAGAGGAAAATCTGCCCCTCATTAGTCCCTATCCATTGTGATGCAATGAAAGCCACATTTATGTGTGACAAGGGGTGTGACCCTGATCTCCCAAACCCTAGCCCCATCACACACTTTCAGCACAGCAGCACTGCTGGGGGGGGGGGTGTCTCCCTATAATGTGGGGAGTGTGCGCTGTCAGTCGAACAGTGGGGTGTTGTCAGTGGAGGGCCGTGCATGAAAATGGGCCTGAGCCCTCCCATTCCCGATTGAGCCTTTTTTAAATGACCGCCACATACCAAGGCACTCATGCTCCCAGAGCGCCTGTGCTGTCATCTGTTCCGTAGAGTGAGTGCAAAGCTGTGCATCAAAGCCTCCTCTTCCTCGGGGGAGCTGAATCTGTTATGGAGGCTACTGTTACCTGGCACTGATTCCCATCAATAAAGAGACATTTTCCAGACACCATCTGGCTTTGAATGTTGTCTTAGTCTCATGATCGTTTTATTACAAGTGTCGGCCCCATGACCTGACACTAAATGCACAGGTGGAGCAACACAGGGTGCAAATCCCAGCACAAAGCACGACGCCAACCTTCAGCCGCTTTCTTCCCAGATGTCAGACTTTGTCCTGATGTGTATGCAGCTCCAGACACGGTGCGTGTGAGAGAGGGTTCTGCTGTGCTGTCAGCATCCCTCGGTGCTGCTGACTCACAAGGGCTTGGGAAGCGGGTGTTCATGATACAGCAGTATATGCACTTCCAGGGGAAGGACTGCGTGGGACTGGAGTTCATGTGCCGAACAGGAAGGGAGTTTCCCCACAGAAGGGTACAGCCCTGGCAGTGATGGGGTGAGCTGCCCACATGCTGCCTGGCCTCCCAGCCAGTCCTGCAGGGACCCCCAGCTGGAATGAGTGGACACAAGAATCAAAGCTGGGTCACTAGCGCAGACGATAGCCAGTCCTCAGAAGGAAGGCTGTAGCTGTGTAAAGTCGCCTTACTTATTATTAAAATAATAACCAGTGCTCTGCATTCATGGGGAGTGTTTCTGCTGCACCCAGCACTGTGCTAGTGACTTCATGGAACAAGCTGAAGGACACAGACCCTGCCCTGAAGATCTTACCCAGGCCAGGCCCGGCGGAGTAACAAACAACAGGGAGGGAGAACTCGACACAGCAATGCCAGTGACTCCGGTTAAGCACACGTGTACATTGCAGGGCTCCTCTCCCCCAGCTATAACAACACTGCTGATCGACTCACCCCCATGGGCACAGGGGAAGATGGAGCTTTCCTTGGCCATAAATGCTACTTGCAGCAGTTTGAGCTCCTCAGGAGAAATAAATGGTGAGAGTGTCACTGCCACCCTGACTCAGACTGAGCTAGTGGCTCCTTACTGCCGAGAGATCAAAGGGACAACTTGTGGAGTAAGTCTGAGTGAGCAAGACTGGCAGCATCTAGCCCCCGCTCATCAGCAGTGATGGACTGTAACTGGTAAAGGGCCTGATTCGGATATGCTCACGCCGAGCAGTACCTTACTCCAGAAGCAGTGTAAGATACACTGCCATCAGAGGGGTGATTGCAGCATGGGCAGGCATACCCGCGCTAGCTTTTATCTAGTGAGTGTGGTTAAAAAGAGCAGTGAAAACATGGTGGCATGGGCTTTGGCACAGGCCGCACAAACCCGCTTAGGACCCTGAGTATGGCCTTATATTACTAGCCTATGCTGAAGTCTATGCCACTATGTCTTCCCTGCTCTTTTTAGCCATGCTAGCTAGATTAAAGGTGTAGTAGAGAGGGAGCCTGGAGCACTGGGCCTGGTGCAAGGCCTGAACTAAAGTCAGCAGGAGCCATGCTATGAACCAAAGTCAGGCCCTGTCATAAAGCAGATGCTTGCTTACAAGTTCACTGACCGGTACAGGAACTGGGCAGAAAACAGCTAGCATTGGTAAACCACAGGCACTCCTAGGTACTGGCTGTTCATGTCAACACATTTCTGGGAGATGGTACAGGAACACATCGACCCCGAGTCAGGATGGGGATGGAAGGACAGGCTGATGGAGGGAGATGTTTTGTTCGAACCAGCAGGTACAAGGGGTAGGGTCGGTCACTAACCAGAGCAGAAGCATCATATGTAACTTGTTTGTATCAATGTATAAAAGACAAAGCCTAGGAGGGGCTGCTTTGTCCAGCCAAGGGGGCAGCAGAGAGTCCCGTGGCTGACTGAGCTGAGTCCATTGTAACGAGCAGACATGTGTTCGTGGATGGATCCATCCTTCATTGACAATAAACCTGGCTGAGCACCTTCGCCCTGAACCGAGGCTGTAGTCTTCCTGGGTAATTCTATCCAGGTTTGCTGGGCCAGCTATCTGCACACATCTTTTCATGTGCTGTGTATTTATACCCGCCTCTGTATTTTCAACTCCATGCATCTGATGAAGTGGGTTTTAGCCCACAAAAGCTTATGCCCAAATAAATTTGTTAGTCTCCAAGGTGCCACAAGGACTCCTCGTTGTTTTTGCTGATACAGACTAACACGGCTGCTACTCTGAAACCACTACAGAGTTACAGACACAAAGAGAAGGGGATGGGTCCTGTGTTCATTGAAACCCTCATTGGTATCGAAGCTCAGAAAGCCTCGTTACTTGTCCAGCTAATCCCTGAGGGCCTGGTTTTCCCTATCCTTGTACGATGGTTGTAGCCACGTTGGCGGTGAAAGTGTAACTGCTCCCCCTCCCCCTTCTGTGCTGCCTTGAAGGCTAACATCACTCCTTGTTTCAGCTCTGTCTGCACACTGCAGGGAGGGGGAGGGGGAGGGGGAGGCACAGATTAAATTCATGACCCATGGCAAATTACCCTTGGACCTTCTGCTGCCCTTGTTGTTTGGAAGCCACTATCATTGGTGGGTGTCAATTCCCGGGTGTAAAGATGAAAGCTGGGGCAAGTGAGCTGTCAGAAAGACACACCTGCCTTGCCAGGGAACCCAGCAGGGAACGGCCACAATGACGTCAGCTGGCCGTGAACACGGGGCCTCGCTCTGGGAACCTGCTTCCTAGGATCTCAAAGCACTTTGCAGCCATTATTGAATCTGTTCTCACAAGCCCGCTGTCTAGGCAGTCAGTATCATTACCCCATTTTACAGATGAGGAAACTGAGGCACAGAGCGCGGAAACGACTTCTCAGTGTCATGCAGTGGGTCACTGGAGGTGTCAGGAATAGAACAAGGATCTGCTTTACCCACTAGGCTGTGCTCCAACTCAGAATCCAGCCAAATGCATATTGCACTGTCCCCTTGCCCCTTCCCTACCTCCTGTGTCATCTGCTATGTAACTGGGAAGCATGAACTCCTGCAGCTGGCTCTTGTCACCATAACTAAGTGTTTCTGAGTTCAGGAGACACATCCATTCTGTTCCCTGCTTAAACCCCCACAGGGCTTTGGTTTTCAGAAGAAAACCACGGATATTCTATCAGCCAAACCAAAGACGCCTTGCAGGCGACAAAGCGAAATCTTACAAAATATGCATACTCTGAAGCAAATGCTATCAAAGTCTATAATAAATTGGAGGGTCTTATACTATGGAAATAAGGCGTACACAGATTGTTCCTCCATTTCCTGAAGGCAAAGATGGGGCAATCTATAATCTGGAAAAGTACATAGACCAACATTTAAGAAAAGCAATACAAGCTCTACTGCTCTCAGAAAAAAGACCTTATTGAGACCCAGGTCTTGAGAATTACAAGAAGAAGAAAAATGTGATAGTAACTGGCAGAGGCCTCTTGGAGTTTGCGATAAAACAACCATGTCATTAGCATACAATAACATTGGCAGAGAGCTACCCTTAATTTGCAGTGGAGAAAAATTATCTTCCTTTAATACCACAACCACATCATTAATATATACATTAAAAAGAAGAGGCACTAGGCTGGCATACACCTCTAGAAGTAGGGGAAATGGTCATACATTCTCCATTGACTTTAGTTCTTACCCAACCATATTGCCCTGCTGTAGAGCACCCGAAATATACAAAAGTCTTATATTGACACCCAGCCGTCTTAATTTTGCCCAAAGTTTGTCTCAATTACTAGAATCAAATGTCATCTTTAGAGCTATGAAAGCAGCATACAATCTAGTACCCTTAACCATAGTATATTTATAAATTATATAGGATAAAATAAAACAATTATGAATTGTAGCTCTACCAGCCCTAAGGCCAGACTGCCCTTCGTGTAATAAATTGGCCTCTAAAGCCCTTATTTCAAGTTTATATAGTAAAAATCTGGAATAAATTTTCCCTGCCACATCTAACAAATTAATAGGTCGATATGAAACAGGATACTTACTGTCCCCCTCTTCTTCTTCTTCTTTTTTTTTTTTAATAATGGGACCTATGATACTAGACTTCCAGTCAGATGGAATCCATCCAGTATGATTAATGATAGTAAATAAATTTAACCAAAATTGGACACCACCAGGCAAGACTCTCCTGAAAAACTTCAGCTGAGAGAAAACCTTCCCCTGGAGCTATTTTCCATTGTTGGGCTAAAATAAATGACTACACTTTACTGTCCCTTGCTGAAGCCCAAAGTGGTAGATCAAAGACATGCTTTTTCATTGCAGCAGCTATGGTAGAATTAGATAAAAAAAAACTGGTTGGGGAGAATCATTAAAGCCCTGGCCAAAATGTGCTATCCAGGCTTCATCATTAATATGGGGTTCCTAATTGGAGTATATCTACCAAATCCACCATCTTCTAAACCATGGAATAATTTTTCACTTTAGCTGCTGCTTCAAAATCCTTCCACAAGGATGTAAGGTATTCTTGGTTTTTATGCTATAATAAACTTTTGTATCTTCTTCTGGCAGCTACTAAATTCTGAAGTAAATTGGGAGAGGAATTGCATCTTACCCTATTAGCTATACATGCTAGAGGAGGCTTGCATCAAGCCAAATGCATTTATCTTTGAAAGCATTTTTTGGATAATTAAAACCAAAATCAATTTGTTTGGAGACAAGTGGTTGTAAGGACTTTACCAGCAACTCATCTGATTCAAAAATTTGAGTGGAATTCTCTGTCTCAATAATTACATCTCTGAGACATCTAACATCAGAGTCTTCCAATCTCTTAAATAATTTGTCACAAATGGCTGAGATCCATTTTAGTCTTTTATAGGGTTGCCAGTTTTGGTTGGACATATTCCTGGAGATTTCATCACATGACATAATCTTTAATTGAAGACTACTCATTAATTCCTGGGGACTCCAGGACAATCCTGGAGTGTTGGCAACCCTAGTCTTTTACAACCATGTTCCATAGAGATAATTAAGGCATCCTCACCCATGGGAAATAAAATTCTCTCTAAAAAGGAAACATCATTCATAATCATAGAGAGAGTTGGTGGTCACTATCTGGGAGAGAAAGTCTAGAGAAATCCCTATAGAAGGGCCAATTAATTTTAGGGTTAATTGTATAATCAGTAATACTATACCAGTTGATGAAATACAGGTAAGATGTCCTTCTCTATCCCCCACGCTTCTTCAATTTACAGGTATCAGGTTAAATTTATTTAATAAAGCCTTTAATTTTTGTCCAGAGATGTTAACCACCTGGTCTTTGGAGTTTGGAAAAGAAAGTTCATAAATCTCCTCAATGATTTCTTCCCCTGCTACTGACTATGTTGGAGGACTTAGTGGAGCATTAAAATCTCCCAAAATAATTAGATGAGCCATTGGGAGTTGAAGACCTACCATAACAAATTGCTTGTCCAATGCCACAATGACTCAGAATAAAATGGGGAGGATATGGAGGGGCGGGAGGGGAAATAAACATTTAATACAAAAATGTGGAGCTCAGAGAAAAAAATTAAAATATAGTCAAAGGCCCTGCCACTTTGATTCCAAAGGATTTCAGGCATAAGGAAACCAAGGTGGCAAATCCTCCTGCTATACGTCCCCTTTTGACAATTGCCTTCCTCCTTGGAGAAAGGATTGAAAACCAGGAAAGACCATAAATTCAGACTCAGCTAACCATATTTCTTGTCAAAAAATCAAAACAAAAGTTTCCAAAAATTTTTTTAAAAAAAGCTCCGTATCATTCATCTTATTTTTCTTCGCAGATAAATTCCAGGATAAAATACAAAAATTGTTCTGGCAAAAACTCTCCCTGGCTAGGGAAAAAGAAATCGAAAAATCTAGTTAAATATAAGAAATGGTCCCAATAGCCTCATGGTAAGAATTTGATTAGTCTCCAAATACTATGTTATTCTGATGAGTCGTCAGCATGGGAGATTGTGAACATAAAGTAAGTGTGTGTGTGTGTGTGTGTGTGTGTGTGTGTGTGTGACGGGGGGATCCTCTTGGAATTCTATCTCAAGGCCCCCATAAAAATAGCACCATTTTGGGGTGGGGAATGATAAAGCTGGTGGGCCTAATAGAAGAGACTAGAGAGTCAAACTCAGGGGACCCAATTCAATCAATAGTACGAAAAGTTTTAGGTATACCTGAGGAAGAGTTGATGTAAACGTCTGAGATATATTCTGATAAGACCAGTAATAAGAACCTGCCTCTTCTTATAGACCTAAAGAATAATACCTTATATTATTTGAGAATGTCCCATAGAATAAGGATCTCATGAGAGTGTTTTTGACTCTAGAGAAGAAGACACCTCAGAGCCTTAGCTGTTTCCTCATATTCTAAGTTCTAGGAACTGTGTGCCAGTAAGATTCCACCTCCCACCTCTCATGCACATTTCGAGAATAAAGGTGCCTTTTAATCTTAACAGAGTTAGACCGCAAATAAAAATGAACCTTATCAACCAATAACTGATTTACATCAATATCTGTAAGGGGCTGTCTGTCTGAATGTATTCCCCTTGAAAAACTAAAAATCAACGCAGGGGCCCATTTATGTCAAGAACCAGAGGGCCAATCTTTTGGCATTTTCTGAGACTCAGCTATTTCAAAGATGTATAAGAAGGGGGAATTATGCTTGGAAGTATTTAAATCAAGAGACAGGGTTTCTGAAACCTCAGAGATCCTATGTCTGGTAAGCCAAGAAGAAGAGTCAATTTCTCTTCAGTTAGCCTTTGGAACATTAATAAAGCTCTGTATATTCCTATCCTGAGTCTGAGTCAAATTATCTATAACTTTAGGTGTTTTCTTTTCCAGATTAGATTTATCTGGGGTGTGTGTGTGTGTGTGTGTGTGTGTGTGAGGGGGTGGATAAGGGAATCCAGCTTGCCAGTGAAACCACTCATCCCATAATCCACCCCACAGAATTTTAAATTCAAAGAAACAATTCTTAATACTCACTAAATGCTCCATAAGAAGTTTTAACAAAGATAAAACCAATGGGAACTGAGAATCATTAATTGAAGGAGCATCATAATCCACCAAGTCTGATGATATAGACTAGTAGATTTTGGTCCTACTATTCACAAATTCTAAATCTGTAAGATCCTTACCTATAAGATCCTCAGTGGATAAAGATACTTCCAAGGGTTTCCTTTGCTCAGACTTCAATGAAGCAGGTAAAAAAGAACTAGTGTGTGCCAAATTCCTTGTGGTGACTAGGGGAGTGTGCTTCTTGGAGAAGAAATTGGTTCAGATTGCAGTGGATGAGGATACATAGAATGAGTTTGGAGGAGCAAACAGTCTCCAAGTCAAAGACTTGGACCTCTCATAACTGAGAGGAGGGTGGAATAAGGTTCTCAACCTTCAAATTAGGACCATCCCACTATTCCCAGAAGAGTGGGAGAAAGGGCTCCTTCCCAGTTCACTCCAGCTTGTTCACTACTAAGCAATCATCTCTGTGATATTGGCAACTCCATACAAAGGGGAGAGGGTGAGCTCCTCTCCAAATCAATCAATGCCAACCAACTCTCAACTTAAAAGTTTTATTTAAGCTTCACAAACTGCTGCCACGGAGGAGAAACTCCACACCAATCAGGCCTCAGGCCAGCACAGATACTACCGCCCTCAGAGCAGGGCTGGCTCTAAGTTTTTTGCCGCCCCAAGCAAAACAATTTTGACCCCCTCTTTTTTGGGGGGGCTTTTACACATGTTTGCACTTTGCAATGTTGTTGTTTTGGTTTTTTTGACTGGGTGAGGTACTGATGCAGCATTGGGCAATGATTGCATCTGAATCTGCTTGAGCCGGGTGTATCTGCCTGAATTTCTTATTGAGACAAAGGAGCTGAAAACCCCATAGGCCGCTAGAGTGCCTGAGAGAGTCCTGTGGCACCTTTAAGACTAACAGATGTATTGGAGCATAAGCTTTCGTGGATGAATGCCCACTTCTTCGGATGCATGTAATGGAAATTTTCAGAGGCAGGTATAAATATGCTGGCATAGAGTCTGGAGATAACGAGGTTAGTTCAATCAGGGAGGGTGAGGTCCTCTGCTAGCAGTTGAAGTGTGGACACCAAGGGAGAAGAAACTGCTTTTGTAGTTGGCTAGCCATTCACAGTCTTTGTTTAATCCTGATCTGATGGCGTCAAATTTGCAAATAAGGAAACAAATCAACAGAGCCAGACGTGTACCCAGAAGCCTCCTGCTACAAGGCAAGCCCTAGAAAGAAACCAACAGAACTCCACTGGCCATCACCTACAGTCCTCAGTTTAAACCTCTCTAACACATCATCAGTGATCTACAACCCATCCTGGACAATGATCCCTCGCTTTCACAGACCTTGGGAGGCAGGCCAGTCCTCGCCCACAGACAACCTGCCAACCTTAAGCATATTCTCACCAGCAACCACACACCGCACAATAACAACTTCAACTCAGGAACCAATCCATGCAACAAACCTCGATGCCAACGCTGCCCACATATCTACACCAGCAACACCATCACAGGACCTAACCAGATCAGCTACAACATCACCGGTTCATTCACCTGCACGTCCACCAATGTTATATATGCCATCATGTGCCAGCAATGCCCCTCTGCTATGTACATTGGCCAAACTGGACAATCACTACGTAAGAGGATAAATGGACACAAGTCAGATATCAGGAATGGCAATATACAAAAACCTGTAGGAGAACACTTCAACCTCCATGGCCACACAATAGCAGATGTAAAGGTAGCCATCTTACAACAAAAAAACTTCAGGACCAGACTCCAAAGAGAAACTGCTGAGCTTCATTTCATTTGCAAATTTGACACCATCAGATCAGGATTAAACAAAGACTGTGAATGGCTAGCCAACTACAAAAGCAGTTTCTCCTCCCTTGGTGTTCACACTTCAACTGCTAGCAGAGGACCTCACCCTCCCTGATTGAACTAACCTCGTTATCTCCAGACTGATTCTTCCCAGCATATTTATACCTGCCTCTGAAAATTTCCATTACATGCATCCGAAGAAGTGGGCATTCACCCACGAAAGCTTATGCTTCAATACATCTGTTAGTCTTAAAGGTGCCACAGGACTCTCTGTTGCTTTTTACAGATCCAGACTAACACGGCTACCCCTCTGATACTAGAGTGCCTGAGTAACTTGTGCCGCCTGTAATATGTGCGGAGGGGAAATACAGACTAGAGAGGGACATTTCAAGAGGCTTAAATCACCGCATACTTTGCCGCCCCGGTGTTTAGGGTTACCATATTTTAATTTAAAAAAAGGAGGACACTCCAAGGGCCCCCCGGCCCCGCCCCAACTCCGCCCCTTCCCCGCCCCCAGCCCGCCCCAACTCCGCCCCTTCCCTTCCCCGCCCCTTCCCCAAAGTCCCTGCCCCAACTCTGCCCCCTCCCTTGAACGCTCCGACCCCTGCTCCTCCCCCTCCCCTGCTTCCTGCGAATCAAATGTTCGCAGGAAGCCTGAAACAGGGAGGCAGCAGGTAAGCTGGGGCTGGGGCTGGGGCTGGGGCTGGGGCGGGGCACGGCCCAGTCCGGCCCCCTCGGCCGAGCAGCTCCTTTTGGCAGCCGGCCGGCCCAGGCCAAGAGGCTCTGCCCTGGCGGCCCCAGCAGCCCCAGCCCCCGGCCAAGCACTGGCGGCCTCAGCGGCCCCGGCCCCCAGCCGAGCACCGGCGGCCCCAGCCCCCAGCTGAGCACCGGTGGCCCCAGCGGCCCCGGCCCCCGGCCGAGCACCGGCGGCCCCAGCGGCCCCGGCCCGGACCCAAGCCCCACGACCCCTCCCTCCCTATTTTCCCAGACATGTCCGGCTTTTTGGGATTTCCTCCCAGATGGGGATTTGAGGCCCAAAAAGCCGGACATGTCCAGGAAAATCCAGACGTATGGTAACCCTACCGGTGTTACGTCTGGGTCTCTTGAAGGAAGGCTACGGGGTTGTGCAGCCACGATCGGAGGCTAAGCGAGAGCCCTCAAAAGGGTACAGTTATCTCTTGAGACAGCCCTTGGCTTTCCTGGGCACGCTCCATATTTCAGTCTTACTAGGAGCTGGGCTGCTACTTCTGAGCACTTTCTGCTACTTTCGCTCATTTAAAATGAGCCTGACGTTTCCCAAATCATTAACTGAAATGGGTAAGGAGCGCGCTGGAGAATTGCTTGCTGTCCGACGGGTGCTAATTCCGACACTGCCACTTGATCAAAGGGTTGGGTCATTATCTTTAAAAAGTTGTGCCTGAATGAAAGGCTTTCTCCCGGCTCACATTCATTTCCAAGGGGGCGGGGGAGGGAGAGAAGAAGGGGGAAAGCCGGGCTAACCCTTGAAGGGGTATTTCATGGCACTCTCTCCCGGTGCGTCTCACTGAGCCCCACCCACTGTACTGCAGCACAGGGTTACCTGGCTGGCGGCACTGACCGTGTTATTGGCCGCTCGGGGCTTCCTTCCCGGTCCTGGTAAGTTCTCGGCGGCTTTCTCATTGTTCCTCGGGGGACTCGGGCTGTAGGGCTTTATGAACATGAAGTCACTCTTGGCGGACTCCGGGGTCAGTCAGACTTTGTAGCCGTAGCCCAGAGGGCCGCTGCCCGCCACATCCAGGCAGTTGGTGGACACTGTGTTGCCCAAGGAGAACTCGGGCTTGATGTTAGAATTTTTGAAGAGGTTGGCGGGAATGCCGCCCCTGGAAATGTGCCGCCCCAAGCACCTGCTTGTTTTGCTGGTGCCTAGAGCCGGTCCTGCCTCAGAGCTCCCCGGGAAGGAGACTCCCTACTAAAACTCTCACCTCCACAATCTTCACCTCCTCCAGTAGACCCAGGCTCCGAGGTTCACTACATCTGGCACTTATTCCAAATCTCCACTTTTCTCCAAGGTTAGAGAGCAATATTGCTACACAGAGGAAGCTGCCGCTTGTTCACATCAACTACTCCCTGGCCAGGTGCGCTGCGCCCTCAGGCGCTGCTCTCCCTGCACCCCTCCCTCCAGACAGCTCCGCCTTCCTGGTGTTGAGCTCACCAGTAAGGGGTGGGTTAGCTTCTGCTGTCCTGTAGGAGCTAACTCTTCAGGCATTCAGAATACCGCAAGGCAACCATGTGACCAATTATCAGGCCATATGCACCTATTTATGTACACCCCTTGGTATCATACTGCCCCCCGTTTCAATCAGAGTCCAGCAGAATCCCATCGCCGTAGTAAGTGACCACTTCACAAATGTATTGATCCAACAACAACCCTGAGAGGTAGGGAAGTACTAATATCACCAGGGGGAACTGAGGCACAGAGAGACTAAAGGGCAAGGCTGGATTAACCCATAGGCTAATAAGGCTATAGCCTTAGGCCCTCCTATTTTTTAGGCCCTACTGGTCAGGCAGGGGGCAAGGCCGGGGCCGGGTGGAGGGGGGAGTGAGCTTGCTCACACAGCCCTGCTGGAGCGCTCCTGCCAGTAGGAAAGGCAAAGCAGCCTCCTGTGGCTTGGAAGGAGCTCAGCTGGTAGCCTGCTACATCTCCCCGCCCTGCAGGAACACACTGCCAGGGATCTGGTTAACACTGGTGACCGGACACTACAAATCCAGTTACCACTGGAACCCGTGCCAGCCGTGGGTGTAGTTTGAGCAGGCATTGTCCCCTCCAGCACCCAGCACCCCTCACCCCCAATTTCTTTGGAGCTCTGCTTAGCTGTCAGGGAGGGAAGAAGCTCCCTCTGTCCCTCTCCTTTGGCTGAGGCTGGCAGGCAGCTCCAGGATGCTGCCTCCTGGGTCCTAGTGCCCATTACTCTCATCTTCTATGTGTGCTGGGTCCTGTTTCTGGACAACTGGTGAGTGCCTAGTGGGGGCAGGGCAAGGGGGTAGTGGGGGGAAGAGGCAGTACCAGAGCGGTAGGGTGGGAAGCTTGCACAGAACCTGCACACACAGTATCCAGCTCCAGCCAGAACTATTGCCCCTCCCATGTATAAGGAATGAATTCCCTCCCACACATTTGTAGGAAAAACAAAACAAAACATCCCACTCTGGATACCAGTACTTTAACTTTTACAGAATCTTTCATCGAGGGGCTTCAGAGGTATGATGCACTGTGTTCAATACTGTATTGAACTGTACTAAAAATCAAAGAAATCCAATTTTTTTAATGTATTTTTCTGTACTGGGATGCCTAGGCAACCAAGATCTTTCCTTATGCTCAGCCTAGTTCCACAGGCCAACACATCTCTGTACTTGTAAAGGGGTTGCAAAAGCACTGGAGGAAGCTCAATACACAATGTTGTAGGTTTCTCCCTCCCCTCTCCCTCAAGGATTTTAAATCCACTTCTTAGCAGGCTATGATAGACTGGCTGAATAGGCTAAAGGCAGATTCTGTCCATTTGCTGGTTCTCTAGCTGTTCAATCCATCATAAACCTCACATTTGATTTCTTTTGAGTTTCATTCCAAAAAACTTAAAGCTAACTATACCTGAAGTTAGTCCTCATTTTTCTGCCCCAACTCAAACTAACTTCTTTCTCAAGTGGAAAATGTTGGGTAAGCATGGAATGTGTCAAGTATCAGAGGGGTAGCCGTGTTAGTCTGAATCTGTAAAAAGCAACAGTGCCACAGGACCCTCTGTTGCTTTTTTCATGGAATGTGTGTGATTCAAGAAGGGAATGAGAACACAGGCCAATTCCTGTGAACAGTTACACCTGTGTAGCCTTATTGACTTCAGGGAGAACAGATTTTTGCACAAGAATAGATTTTGGTCCCTTCTGCTTTTTCACATCTGGTATAAGCTGAATCTCATTCACTTTCCTCCCCTAAACTCTGAGCACTTTAAGGGGGGTAGGGAAAAAAGCAAGGTCTGCTTGATTTGCACATGCAAACGAAACAGGAAGCTCTCCCTTCATTCTACACTAGCCTTAAACAAACACCTGATATGATGTAACAAAGGTGTCGCTACAGCAGTCTTGGTTGGACTGTTCTTTTGAAAGATCCTTAATGGTTCTTTTAAGATGCTGATTTTCAATGAAGTCTTTTTGTTCAGGGGGGCAGAGAACACAACAGGGAATCGCTCTGTTTTGTCAACTCCTAGTCATTCAAAAGCTGAAAAGCTTTAGATTAAGTTTGTTTAATGTTTGTACAGTGATTTTGAAGAGCTAACATAGCACAGAAGTGCTAAATATCATGACTTGGGCAACCATCTAAAGATCTGTGTCACTTCTAGCTGTTACCTTTTTCTTACAGAAAGCTTAAAACAAACAAATGCAAACGGTAGGGGGCTGGTACACACAGAACTCATGCTTAAAAAAACCTCAGGTCAGAGCTGCTGATCACACATTCTAGAATAGATAATTCTTAGTCCTGCCATGAGTACAGGGGCCCGGACTAGATGACTTCTTGAGGTCCCCTCCAGTCCTATGATTCTATTCTAGGATTCTAATTGTGGAAGAACGTGGTGACAGAATGGCCTGATGTGGTGAATCACTGGAGATTAACTACACGAACTGGTATCATCCCACAAATAATATTTGGGTTCAATGGGAAAACAGTAATTCATTGTCCTCAGCCAGTGCAACACTGGGAGGCAGCTTTCAGAGCAAGACAGCCTAAAATACAATGCCACCCAATGTAATTTTCCCACTACTACTTCCTCTACTTCAGTGGATTTTACACCGGAGTGGCAGGGCCGGCTCCAGGCACCAGCTTGCCAAGCAGGTGCTTGGGGTGGCCACTCCGGAGGGGGGCGGCACGTCCAGCTATTTGGCGGCAATTCGGCGGACGGTCCCTCACTCCCGCTTGGAGCGAAGGACCTCCCACAGAATTGCCGCCGCAGATCGCGATCGCGGCTTTTTTTTTGGGAGGGGGGGGGCGGCAAAACCCCTGGAGCCAGCCCTGCTGAGTGGTTTTCTTTTACATAATAAAAGCTGGCTGCCTCCCAGACTGCAGTCAGAGTGAGATAGGGTATGCGGTGTAGAGTCCATAGCTTGTGGGAAACACCTGCAGGGCTTGGCTTTGCACTGTGCCATGTGGAGAGCTGAGGGAAGCACAGGGTTGAAAGAGGTGAGCAGGATGGGGAATGTTGCAGTGTTCATCCTCATGCAGATGAGCCCCCCACTACCTAGGAGGAAGGAGGCCTAAGAGAAGGACAGCGTAGCATCCCACGTGCTACCTCTTACTCAGAAGTATCTGTTTGAAGAATGGAGTGTAGTGAGAGTAGAATAAACTTGTTAATTTTACATAAATAAATAATATGTAAATATGTATGCAGAGAAATGTTTGATGACTTCATAATGGTTTTTGCAACATGTAATTCGTACTTAGGCCCTTTCCTCCCATTAGCCTTAGATGCCTCATAACCTTAATCCGGACCTGCTAAAGGGCCAGATTTTTAAAGTCTATGGGAGATAGGCACCTAAATACATTTAAAAATCAGGTCCAAAGTGACGTGTCTAAGGTCACACAGGAATTGTGTAGCAGACCAGGTCTCATCGGCACATGTATATTCTAACCACTGGACCATCCTTCATCTGCTTAGAATCATAAGTCCATTGTCAGGTACCTAAGTAAGTGACCTGGTTTTAAAAATGCTGAGCTCCTGTTGTCTGCCACTTTTGAAAATCAGACTACTGACTAAGGCGTCTAACTCTGGATTTACAGGGAGCCTAACTTTAGGCACCCATTTTTCAAAATCCTGCCCAATACCCTGAAGACTTGATAACTAAAATAGGATAATTAAAAGACATAATCCAAAGATGGAACTTATTTGTGTGGTGATACAGTGAAGGGCTTTTTCATCTGGAGTCTTGTTTGGGTTTCCCTGCTATGGTGACAAGGGCAACGGATGACTTTCTGATTGCTCAGGGCACAAAAGAAGGATTTGTCACTGCGGAGTGTTGCACAGTTTTAAGCAACTCTGGCAGGTTGTTCGGAGACAAATTTTATGTACTGGAAAAGTTTTCCTCCCTCCTTGGACCTGCCCAGGAAGGTGTTAATGACAGGAACGGATTGTGGTCTTGCCTGATGTGGAACTCTTGGGATCATTTGTTGCGGGAGTAACCTGAATTTCAGGTTTCAGCTTTTCACATAAGACTAGAGATGGAGAAAACTAAAACAATAAAGACCCTGATAATGGATGAAGGAACCCTGTCGACACTTCCATGCCAGCTGGGAAATCTGACACACACAGAGCTCCTTGTAATTTACTCTTGAAGCGTTTAAATGGGATTTTGCAATGCTATGATCTACTTAGTGTCTTGAAGCATAGAAACTAGAAAGGGAGACAAATTTGGCCCATTATGGCCCCTTGGCACCTATGGAGTGCCACTAAGGAGCTGGAAAGCTGCCCTAAATGGGCAGCTGAGAAATGCCCCCTGCACAGAGGACTCCCTGGCTGTCATAACAGACCTTTGGGGGTTACTGCAGCCAACATTAATTAGGGCAGCTCTGAGGCTGCTCTAACTTTTGTCAGGAGCTGAACCAGTCCCCAGTATCCCTGGGAATCGGGAGAGCAAGGATGGCATATAGGCACTTTTGCTTCCACGCTGAACAGAGCTCAGCTGTACCCAAGAATCAGGGCCTGTGCGTCTGCCCAGCTCAAATGCTTAAAACGATTAATGCCAACAACAGCCAAGACCTCCACTGAAATCAGGGAGCCAGCAGAAGCTAAGCAGATAAAACGAACAGCACCATCCAAACAGGTCTGCAAGTGTGTGTTGCGCATGCAAACGCACACAGAGCTAACTCTGTGAGCAAAGCCACTCAGACAGCAACTAGAAACCAGCCACAAAATTTATCCTGCTATTTTCTCCAGGGAATTTCTAAGGGGAAAGAAAACCAGTTTTTCTTCCTTGAGCGCACAGAAGAACTAAACAATTGGGCTGTTTGACTGTGCGGATGAATGGGGGGCCTGTGAAAGGCGATGGCCCTCTGCAAGGAAATCCAGATATCGACCTTTTACCCACTCCTAAGAACAATCCTTGTTTTCACAGGCGAAACACTGAACGGAGCATTAAACTCCAACTCCCATTCAGGCAGACGGGCCCTGTTAATTTATTAAAGGCCTGACTCCCACCACACACTGAGCTGCCCGCCTGGCTCAGGGCAGGGGGACACTGCTCAGCACAGCAGGAATCCACAGGCAAAGCTGTGCAGATTAGTATCTCTGTGTATCTCAGAGCTGACACCAAATTCAAATATTAATTTTTCCTCTTTGGTGGTGCATAGAAGAGTCCAACTCCTATAGGTATTTCAATCCCAAATAGGCCATTCATTCCCCAGGATATGACAACTGCTCCCCTGATTGGTCAGGATTAAGGCAAGGACTTCAGACCTCCCTGATTTCATCCACACGCCCTCCACCCAGGCCTGTCCCCTTTATGGGCAGAATCAAAAGGTGCCCTGTTGAATACAAACAAAAAAGATAGTCTGTGTTCATGTTGCTCTGAGCTAGTTAGAAAATGCTGCATCTCTGAAGTGCCAGGCAAGCGGCCTGTCCCAGAGAGAGCGGCTTTGAGAGAGGGTACAGACGGCTCGTTGAGCTAAGGGGAGGTTATTCAGAGATGGTGCTAGCCACAAAGGGAATGTGGGCTTGGCTTGCTGGGCGGGAGGCTCTGCCAGAGACGTGTGTGTGGTAGGGAGGATGGCAGGGGCAGGGCCGGCGCTTCCATTTAGGCGACCTAGGCGGTCCCCTAGGGCGCCAGGATTTGGGGAGGCGGCATTTTGCCACCCTCTGCGGCAATTCGGCGGCGGGGGGGTCCTTCCGCGCTCCGGGTCTTCGACGGCAATTCTGCGGCGGGCACTTCACTCGCTCCGGCACCCGCCGCCGAAGTGCCCCGAAGACCGGGAGCGCAGAAGGACCCCCCGCCGCAGAATTGCCGATGACGACCGGGAGCACGGAAGGACCCCCGCCTAGGGCGCCAAAAACCCTGGTGCCGCTCCTGGGCAGGGGGATGAACTGACGTACATCATTTACCTCAGCCAGGTCTGCCTGGGAATTTCCCTTTATGTAGCTGTTCAGGGGGAATTCAGAGCCATCCATGACCCCCTGGGCTGGTACCCCGATAGGAGGGTGATGGTCACATTAGAAACACCTATGTAGGAAGAAAAAATAGGTAAATTAAAGCCAATTAGGACCATAGCCCGGCAAAATATCAGATGAGAACAGAGAGCCTGACTCTGAGCTGCCTTAAAGACTAACATGAGGCCAGTGAGCAAGGGACGGATGTGCCATCGCAGTGCTGGAGAGCACAGTCCTCTCTCAAAGGGACGGGCAGTGGCCTGGCAGGCTTCTCCACACTTCTCTGCCAACATGCCTTGCCCCGACCTGGAAGAGCCACCTCCACATGCAAGAAGGGCTTAATCTCCCCAGCCCATGTAGCGCCTGGGCTCCTAGACAGACAAGCGGAGTGGAGCGTAGGCCAGAGGGAAGGATCCGGCCAGAGCAAGTTTCAGGAATTGGCCTTCTAAAGATGTTTTGAAACCTTTAGGATGTTGGGTAAGTGAAATGAGCCCGGAGGCAGCATTACACAGCAGGGCTGGCACTTCAGCCAGGTCAGCCCTGCTGACGTGCAGGGAGAGCAACGGGGCAGCGGCAGCATAACAGGTGTCATGCGACAAGGATGCCGATGGATTTGGAACCCTAATGATTAATCAGTGTGGCTGGCAGAAAGGTGACCTCATTCGCCCCCCATCCCCCTCCATATGGGGAAAGGTGGGAGTTGTTGGGGGGGTGTCTAGAAGTGCTATAGCTCTAACAAGTTAGGGGCTTGATATAGAAATTACTGGGTGAGGTTCTCTGGCCTGGGCTATGAAGGAGGTCTGACTCAGATGATCAGAATGGTCCCGTCTGGTAATAAAATCTATGGCTCTATGAATCTCATTATCAGACTTATTATCAGGCAGGGGCAGCATCCCATTCTCAAAGCCAGAAGCTTGTCAAGAAAATTTGCTGTTGGTTCAGACGAATGGGCCAACCTTGAGGCCTCTGGTCTCTTGTATTCACACCAGGCACAAGTTGCCACGGATTCAGCCCGCCTTTGATTAACAGTCTGTAGCACACACCGCACAGATTCACTCCAACCCAGAGGGTCCTCAACCTTCCAGTTCGAAAGGGCTATTGTGAAGAATCGTCCTCTCCATTCCCTGGTGAGCGCACGCTTCAGCCTGGCCCGTGGTTAAGTAAATACACAAACCAGGCAGGCTCCTGCTCCTGAGAGCTGCGGGGGGTTCATGTTTCTCTGGGCTCCTGTGAATTACGCTCTCCGTGTTTGGATAAAGAGACCCCCCCCACAGACCCGGCCCCTGATCATTTTAAGGAAAACAAATAGTTTCCTTGCTAGCCACACAGGCTGCCCCCGCAGAGCAGGCTGCCTGTCAGAGGTGTGCTGACAGCAGTCCCGCAGGGCTGTTATTAATGGAGTCCGGGAAGGAGGGGGACCAGCATGAGTGTGCAGCTCGCTCTCCTGGAATCCTATCTGCTTACCACAAACGTGGCAGTGACAAGCAGTCCAGAGCGCTGCAGACACTGGGACTGATCGGTCCATGGCATTCTCTTTCTTGTTTTCTGCAAACAAGACACAGTCGTGCATCCACAGGCCCCACTGCAAGGGCAATGACAACTGGAGTTCTCTGAGGGGCAGCACCCTCCGTCGTACCTGCGTCACCTGCATTGCTTGGGGACTTGCCCATCCCCTGCACAACTCTGCAGGCATCAATGGATGTGACTTATAGAGCTGGACGTCAGTGGGGTTACACTAGGGACAAATCTGGTCCAATAGGTAAACAGCCTAATGAAATCCGGAGCAATAGCACATTCTCTTATGCCATCCTCTGCTCAGCCATGCTGGAGCCAGTCCTGGCCAGCCTACCCTATGCTTTAGGGTGGGGCTAGTGTTGAAGTAACTCCCAAACCCCAGCCTGTGAGACTGGCTTGTTGAATTAGCCCCTCCACAGTCTGTGGGGTAGAAAGCTGATCTCAAGCATATGACCATCTTTGCCTTGATGGTTCCTGAGACGGGGACCTGGTGAAAGGTACCATTTGTACAAACAAGCGAAGCATTTGGGGCGCGACTGCGGAACTAAAAATGGACTAAATGGACTTATGTGATGCGATTTAACTGCAAACACAGAAGGAGTTGGGCACTTAAAAGGGACCGCACTGTTTGGGGATCCTCTTACAGGGCAGCCTTCAAAAACAACTCGTGTCAGACTCCAGTTTGGACCCCCAAGTACAAGCAAATGAGTCCTGAGGGGACCCTGCCTCCCCTTTGCTATTCAGGCACTGATTAGTTAGGAGCTCAGCAAAGAATTCATACTGAATAACCACATCCCAAAATGTGAAGTATGCTCCCATCCAGCACAGTAACCCTGCTCAGAATGGGTCAACCCAACTTCACAACAGATCCTCATAGTCTCTTGCCTTGCTGGGCTGCCCTCCCTACCCTTAGTGGCTACTGGGACAAGAACAGACATGCGTTATGGATACTGCACAACGGAATGAGCTAGAGGCCAGGGCTGTTTATGGGGCGTGAGGACACATCCCGCCGTCTCCTGACCCAGCCGCATACTTGTGAGCATAGGCTTCGATTACTTGAGGGTGCAAAAGGCACAAGTCACTATTAACAGGTTCTTTGCTCAGGTAGCTACTTGAGATTTGTTATAGGAAACGAGACTGGTGAGTTACGTACAGAAAGGCAGGAGGACTTTATTCAGTACCCAAATAAAAACAAATAGTTGAAAAATAAGAAGTATAAGAACAACAAGATAAGTAGAGCAAAGCAACCTTCTACACTGCACATACTCACAACCTGGGAGGCCATCAGAAGTGCAGATGGAAAGAATAGTAAGTGGAGCAGGCCCATAATGGGATTGACAATAAGGTTTCTACCATCCTGTCATCCCAATGTCCCAACTGGAGGTTGGTTTGACAATATTTTATAACCATGTTTCTTTATATCTGGGTCCATATTTGATTAGGTCTCACCTCTTGCCCACGTTTCTTATTCTGGGTTGGCCATAATTAGGGTTCCAACAGCTTATGTAAGCTACTGCATCAATACATTTCCCAGTGGTCTGGATATGTGAATGTGGTTTCATTCCATGGTTACATGTACCAAAAAGCCCCTAAAGATCTGCTATTTTACGATCAATCTGTTATTTTGCAGTTTATGTGTTTATTACAAGATACGTGTTGCTAAATCTCCTGACCCTAGCCTAGGTCAAGCACTTAAGCTAACTATTTAGCCTTACACTAACTGCTGGGGCAAATTAGGCCTCACGTTTGTTACAACGCCTATTTCAAATACTTTAAAATCTCGTTTCCCCCAAGTTGCATTACAGTATAACGTTAATTGTTTTTATTATCACTTCCATCCTACCCTATCCACTGGGGGGTGGGGGGGGGTCTAGTACCAAGGTAACTCCCAGACCCCAGGCTGTGAGATTATAAAATTAGCCCTCCTTAGTATGTTTCGTAGAGAGCTGATCTCAGGCATATGATCATCTTTATCCCAATGGACACATGGACCCCAGCTCCCAACTTCAGAGGCTCCTGTCAACTTGGCAGGCCGGGCTTCCTGGACTTCCAGGGCCATTAGCACCAGGGTAAGAAAATCCCTCTCTCCCTCCCTCCAGTTCTCAGCTCCCCATCCAACCAGACAGGACTGCCCTAGATCCTGGCTCGCACAGGGGGCAGGGAGAGGTCCTCAGACCTTCCCAAAAGGGCAACCCCTCCCCGAAACCAAAATAAAATTGCCACCCATGACTTACAAATTATAGTATTCTCCAGCCACTCAATCCAAAACTCCCTTTGCCATAGGTGGGGGTTTCATAATGTTAATTGAAGGTTGAGTTCACAGCCATGAATCTCAATGAGGTTTGTGATTCATCCAGTCATTAATACCTCCCTGTTTAACAGTATGACATAGCAAAGGAAACCATATTTGGGAAGCAAAGTCAAATGACCCCAAATTTGAGTCACTAAAGCAGTCCTGCGTCTCCATGATACACGCAGATTTTCAGAGCAATCTGAGTAACCATTTGGATTATAGAGCACTTACAAGTATCACACTTTAAATCATATAAAATGGCAGGCATGGAAAACCTCTAGCCGTTTTTCTGTATTGGCGCATGTACGCTGTAAAAATACTGTTCTTCAATACCGTTCTCAATTTGGGTCCACCAAAGATATAGTGGATGTCATGCATTACCTTGGGTAAAAGTCCACAGACTGAGACCATTTTGACCAGCATCTCAACAACATTTTGATCTCCGGGGCTGCACAAAAAACAACACCACATAGAAACTGTTTGGAAACTGGATATTTTTTTCAGGGCATATATCACCACAATTCCTATCTTAAATGGCCCCAAATTTGGGTCACTAACCCTACTCAGGCACACCAAATTTTAAAGGAATCTGACTAAGCATGGCAATATTAGAAGACTAAGGGTATGTCTACACTACGAAATTAGGTCGAATTTATAGAAGCCGGTTTTATAGAAATCGGTTTTATACAGTCAATTGTGTGTGTCCCCACATAAAATGCTCTAAGTGCATTAAGTCGGCGGACCGCGTCCACAGTACCGAGGCTAGCGTTGACTTCCGAAGTGTTGCCCTGTGGGGAGCTATCCCACAGTTCCCGCAGTCTCCGCCGCCCATTGGCATTCTGGGTTGAGATTCCAATGCCTGATGATGCAAAAACAGTGTCGCGGGGGGTTCTGGGTACATGTCGTCAGGCCCCTCCCCCTCCGTCAGAGCAATGGCAGACAATCGATTCGCGCCTTTTTACATGGGTTACCTGTGCAGATAACATACCATGGCAAGCATGGAGCCCGCTCAGCTCAGCTCAGCTCAGCGTCACCATATGTTATCTGGATGCCGGCAGACGTGGTACTGCATTGCTACACAGCAGCAGCTAATTGCCTTTTGGCAGTAGACGGTGCAGTATGACTGGTAGTCGTCATCGGCTATCTGGGTGCTGCCAGGCGTGGGGCTGCATTGCTATACAGCAGCAGCTCCTTGCCTTTTGGCAGTAGATGGTGTATTATGACTGGTATCCATTGTCGTCGTATTCCTCAGTGAGTTCGGTTAGAGGCACCTGGGCAGACATGTTTTGTCTCCTGGAGACTCAGTCCTGCCGACAGTCCTATTGAACCGTCTTGACGATGATGGCTAGCAGTCGTAATACAGCATTTTCTGCCAAGCACCCAGAAGATGCCGATGGCTATCAGTCATGCTGCACTGTCTGCTGCCAGCCTAAGATGTAAAAGATAGATGGACCAGATTTGTTCTGTATTCATTTGCTTCCCCCTCCCTCCGTGAAATCAACGGCCTGCTAAACCCAGGGTTTTGAGTTCAATCTTTGGGGGGTCATTCTGTTTGTGTTTCTCCCTGATGCACAGCCACCTTTGTTGATTTTAATTCCCTGTAAGCCATGTCGTCACTCGCCCCTCCCTCCCTCCATCAGACAATAGTTTCGCGCCTTTTTTCAGCCCAGACGCCATAGCACTGGGAGCATGGAGCCCGCTCAGATCACCGCGGCAATTATGAGCACTATGAACACCACGCGCATTGTCCTGGAGTATATGCAAAGCCAGAACATGCCAAAGCAAAACCAAGCGAGGAGGCGATTGCAGTGCGGCGACGAGAGTGATGAGGAAATTGACATGGACATAGACCTCTCACAAAGTACAGGCCCCAGCAATGTGCAAATCATGATGTTACTGGGGGAGGTTCATGGCGTGGAATGCCGATTCTGGGCCCGGGAAACAAGCACAGACTGGTGGGACCGCATCGTGTTGCAGGTGTGGGACGATTCCCTGTGGCTGCAAAACTTTCGCATGCGTAAGGGCACTTTCATGGAACTTTGTGACTTGCTTTCCCCTGCCCTGAAGCGCCAGAATACCAGGATGAGAGCAGCCCTCACAGTTGAGAAGCGAGTGGCGATAGCCCTGTGGAAGCTTGCAACGCCAGACAGCTACCGGTCAGTCGGGAATCAATTTGGAGTGGGCAAATCTACTGTGGGGGCTGCTGTGATCCAAGTAGCCAATGCAATCAAAGACCTGCTGATATCAAGGGTAGTGACTCTGGGAAACATGCAGGTCATAGTGGATGGCTTTGCTGCAATGGGATTCCCAAACTGTGGTGGGGCGATAGACGGAACCCATATCCCTATCTTGTCACCGGAGCACCAAGCCACCGAGTACATAAACCGCAAGGAGTACTTTTCAATGCTGCTGCAAGCCCTGGTGGATCACAAGGGACGTTTCACTAACATCAACGTGGGATGGCCGGGAAAGGTACATGATGCTCGCGTCTTCAGGAACTCTGGTCTGTTTCAAAAGCTGGAGGAAGGGACTTTCTTCCCGGACCAGAAAATAACCGTTGGGGATGTTGAAATGCCTATCGTTATCCTTGGGGAACCAGCCTACCCCTTAATGCCATGGCTCATGAAGCCGTACACAGGCAGCCTGAACAGTAGTCAGGACCTGTTCAACTATAGGCTGAGCAAGTGCCGAATGGTGGTAGAATGTGAATTTGGACGTTTAAAAGCGCGCTGGCGCAGTTTACTGACTCGGATAGACCTCAGCGAAGCCAAAATTCCAATTGTTATTGCTGCTTGCTGTGTGCTCCACAATATCTGTGAGAGTAAGGGGGAGACATTTATGGCGGGGTGGGAGGTTGAGGCAAATCGCCTGGCCACTGATTACGCGCAGCCAGACACCAGGGCAGTTAGAAGAGTACAGCAGGGTGCAGTGCGCATCAGAGAAGCTTTGAAAACCAGTTTTGTGACTGGCTAGGCTACGTTGTGAAACTTCTGTTTGTTTCTCCTTGATGAACCCTTCCCCCCACCTCCCCCGGTTCAGTCTACTGCCCTGTAAACTAACCACCCTCCCCTCCCCACTTCGAGCACTGCTTGCAGAGGCAATAAAGTCATTGTTACTTCACATTCATGCATTCTTTATTAATTCATCACACAACTAGGGGGATAACTGCCAAGGTAGCCCGGGAGGGGTGGGGGAGGAGGGAAGGAAAAGGACACACTGCAGTTTAAAACTTTAAAACTTTAACACTTATTGAAGGCCAGCCTTCTGATGCTTGGGCAATCATCTGGGGTGGAGTGGCTGGGTGGCCGGAGGCCCCCCCACCACGTTCTTGGGCGTCTGGGTGAAGAGGCAATGTAACATGGGGAGGAGGGCTGTTGGTTACACAGGGGCTGTAGTGGCGGTCTCTGCTCCTGCTGCCTTTCCTGCAGCTCAACCATATGTTGATATCAGGGTGAGTTCGGGGGTTACTGGTTCCAGGTCCAGGGTGATAAACATATCCTGGCTGTTGGGGAAACCGGTTTCTCCGCTTCCTTGCTGTGAGCTATCTTCATTGTCTTCATCATCGTCTTCCTCGTACCCCGAACCCGCTTCCCTGTTGCGTGATTGTCCATTGATGGAGTCAAAGCACACGGTTGGGGTAGTGGTGGCTGCACCCCCTAGCATGGCATGCAGCTCCCCATAGAAGCGGCATGTGTGCGGCTGTGCCCCGGACCTTCCGTTTGCCTCTCTGGCTTTGTGGTAGGCTTGCCTTAGCTCCTTAATTTTCACGCGGCACTGCTGTACGTCCCTGTTATGGCCTCTGTTCTTCATGGCCTTTGAGACTTTTTCTAATATTTTGCCATTTCTTTTACTGCTACGGAGTTCAGCTAGCACTGATTCGTCTCCCCATATGGCGAGCAGATCCCGTACCTCCCGTTCGGTCCATGCTGGAGCTCTTTTGCGATCCTGGGACTCCATCATGGTTACCTGTGCTGATGAGCTCTGCGTGGTCACCTGTGCTCTCCACACTGGGCAAACAGGAAATGAAATTCAAAAGTTCGTGGGGCTTTTCCTGTCTACCTGGTCAGTGCATCTGAGTTGAGAGTGCTGTCCAGAGCGGTCACAATGAAGCACTGTGGGATAGCTCCCGGAGGCCAATAATGTCGAATTCCGTCCACACTACCCCAAATCCGACCCGCAAAGGCCGATTTCAGTGCTAATCCCCTCGTCGGAGGTGGAATAAAGAAACTAGCTTAAAGGGCCCTTTAAGTCGAAAAAAAGGGCTTCGTCGTGTGGACGTGTCCAGGCTTAATTCGATTTAACGCTGCTAAATTCGACCTAAACTCGTAGTGTAGACCAGACCTTAGACACACCCTTTGTGCATTGACCCCATATAGCAGCCAGCTGGGAGGAGGCAGCAGAGCTGGTAGTGGAGAAACAAGGAGGAGGAGACAAGCATGAGAGAGGGGGCTGGGGTGCCCTGTCAGGAGGGGAATGCGGGAGAGCCTCTCCCACTGTGAATTCTGTAATAGTGGGATCCTGAGGACGCATG
>NW_020664584.1:603371-607581 GCF_002925995.2 Terrapene triunguis | reverse complement strand
GCTGGCAGCGCTACAAATGTCATGGCTGGGAGCCCCTGGGTCTGCGCTTTCCGATGGGGGTGTGTAGAGGGACGAATGTGTCTTTAAGCCACCTTGCTGCTCCTCTGATCTTGGGGCTGACACAACCTCTGGCAGAACTGAGAACAGCCAAAGAGTTGCTCTACGTTGTATCAATTTGAAATCACCCTGCCAACCAAGGATCAGCTGGAGCAGTGTTCTGTTCCCACCCTCTTGCAGCCAGCCCTGAAACTGCCCCTCTCTGCCCCCTACGCAGAGGCTGGCGGAGTGGGTGGCAAGGGCTGGCTACACCAGCTGTATGCCCCTCTGGATTCTTCTCCATTGGGGGAAGCCTCAGCTGCCCCTTTAGGACAGCTTCCGGGCTGCTTTGCTCTGCCTCAATAGCTCTAAGGAGCTGGAATAAGGGCCAAGGGTTTGGCTCCCAGTCCTTGAGCTATAGGACTTGCTTAAGCTGATGACTAACACGCCCCACGGGAAATCCATTCATTTTCACATACCAGTGTCATCTCTGTTCGCCAGCAAACGCTCAGCTTGATTAAGGTAGTCAAGGGACATACAGCAGGGAAGCACCGAGTAAGGTGTCATCAACAAACCACATAAGTGCTCAGACTCAGAGATGGAATCACTTCTGTTACTATTACACTGCATACCCATGTGTGACGAAGTGGGACTCTTCTTAATGTTTCCTCTGAATACTGTGTGGGTGCCTCAGTTTCCCCTATGCATTTCTTAAGTTTCCAGTGTGCATAAATGGCCGACACTCTGTCTCCTTGCAACAAATGGCCAGGGCCCTTCCCCCCTGCAAGGGGATAGCTAAAGGTGAACAAAGAGATCAGGCGACCTCCTGGCCCAGGAAAGAGACAAAGGCCAGAAAGGAGGGGCTGGAGGGGGTTTCAGTTTGGAGCTGGCTGGGGACGGGGAGTGAGTGCAGACGGGGTTGTCTGGCTCGCTGGGCCCCAGAATGGACCCGGCTGAGGGGTCCCGTTCTCTGGAACTACAAGCTCTGTTTTAGACCGTGTTCCTGTCATCTAATAAACCTCTGTTTTACTGGCTGGCTAAGAGTCATGTCTGACTGCGAAGTGGGAGTGCGTGCAGGACCCTCTGGCTTCCCCAGGACCCCGCCTGGGCGGACTTGCTGTGGGAAGCGCACAGAGGGGCATATGCTGAATGCTCCAAGGTCAGACCCAGGAAGGTGAAGCCGTGTGAGCTTCTTGCCCTGAAGACAGTCTGCTCCAAGGGAGAGGAGGCTCCCCAAAGTCCTGACTGGCTTTGTGGGGAGCAGTTCCAGAGCATCGCCCGGGGACTCTGTGACACCATCAGCTCGGCTGGTTGAGACAGGTTTCCAGCTGCTACCAGGACGACCTTACTATGTTCATTAAAATATGAACAAGGCAAAGCAGGGTCTAAAAAGGCTGCATTTTACACCCTATGCCTGTAGGAATTGTGTACAGCAATTAAAAGCGTGGTCCTGATTCTTCATGGCATTACACCAGTTTTACACTGCTATGGTTTTGCTCACTTCTTTGGAATCACACCAGGGTAACATAGCAGAGAATCAGGCCCAGTAGGTTGTATTGGATTTTGAGAGATCAGTGGAGTAATTCATCATTAAAACATTTGTTCTATCACTGTCCACCTGCATAGGAGTCTGATCTAGCAACTGGCCCCTCACATTGCACCAACAGGTAGGTGTAGAAGAACATCGGATTTTCTTGATGCTCTTTATCAGAGGGAAGCCACATCGGGTCCATTTCCCAATGTATGAGAGTCTGTTTCTTAAAGCTCTCACAGCTTTTCCTTTTAATTTCTCCCTATCTGCCATCTTGATGATAAGCAGGTTGTTCCCTCTCAGGAGAGCATGGCTGGGTTCTTTAGGGAGAGGGAGAGAAGATGTTATGTTGTTCCTTTCTCACAGTTTTTATTTGTATGTTAGTTAATTGGCAACAAGCAGGAGTTTGCAAAGGTGAAAATGTCCCTGGCTCTCTCTGACACTGTTTCCTGTTTAGCAGTTGAGTTGGCATCTTCTGCACAGGAACACAGGGATGTGAGGATTGCCATGCCAAAGGACATCAGTGGTCCATCCATCCAGTGTTCTCTCGCTGAGGAGGTCTAAGAAATGTCCATGTTGGACAATCGTGGAATAAATGTGACCACTTTGCAGATCTATCTACTTACATACTTATCCTGCCCCATCACCATCTTTACAGTCTGTCTACACTAGGAGCTGGGGGTGTGATTCCGCACCTCACACAGACATACTGACACTAGCTCTCATCATGCTAGTAGTGTAGTTGGAGTAGTACAGGCTGGGGCGAGCAGCGGCACAGAATAACTGTGCCAACTATGTACCCATGGGTTTCTGGCGGGTTTGTACTCAGCATGGCTAGCTGGTGTCATCATTTGCTGCTGCCTGTGCTACCATGACTACACTATTATTGAGATGAGAGCTTGATGAGAGCTAGCGTGGTACATATATGCAGGCAGGGGAATCAGACCCCTCTAGCACCTGGTGTAGACACATCTTTAATGTATTTGCCCTTGCAACACCCCTGTGAGGCAGCAAAGTGCTATTATTCCCATTTTACAGAAGAGGAACTGACGCAGAGAGACTCAGGACCAGATTTTCAGAGGTATTTAGGCAGATGCAGATAGTAGCCTTGGGGTATTTTCAAAAGCACCTGTGCACCCAACTCCCATTGATTCCCTCTGAAGAAGATGCCAAATCTGCTGCTGAGCAGGAGACAATGTCAGAGGGAACCCTAAATATTTTTATTTCAATGGGAGCTTGATGCCTAGTTGTTTGAAGAACCCTATTAGTCGCCTATCTGCATCTTTAGTCACCTAAATACCTTTGAAAATCTGACTTTACGTAACTTGCCCAAGGTCAGACAGAAAGAACAAGATAGAATTGAATCCAGGTCTCCCAAGTCTTGAGTGTACACCCTGATCTAAGGGAAGCCACTGTCTCTGCCTATTCAGTAGCTCGCATCAGGTTTTGCATGAAGTTATGTCAAGGCAATTATCACAGCTCTTCTGGGGGGAATGCTGAACTCAAAAGTCTTAGGCTAGGTCTACACTACAGCGGGGGGTCGACCTAAGATACGCAACTTCAGCTACGTGAATAGCGTAGCTGAAGTGGCGTATTTTAGGTCGACCTACCTGGCTGTGAGGACGGCGGCAAGTCGACCGCTGCCGCACCGCCGTCAACTCCGCTACCGCCTCTTGCCGCGGTGGATTTCCGGAGTCGACGGCAGAGCCATCAGGGATCGATTTTATCGCGTCTTCACTAGACGCGATAAGTCGATCCCCGATAGACCGATTGATACCCGCCGATCCGGCGGGTAGTGAAGACGTGCCCTTAGAGTGAATTGCTGTACATCATCTGTAATTCACATGGTTTGTGGATCAACTTGCAAAAGAGCAGAGTGTGGTCTCTGCAGGCTGAATAGACCAGGTCGCAAGTCTGTCAGCACATTTCTGGGTTAAACCTATTGCTTTAAACTCCTTGAATACGTGTGCCTTTGGGAGCAGAGGGGAGGTGGCGTGCTGACAGGTGGAGGCCATTGTCCCAGGCTGCTGATGAGTAATATGGGGAACTCCCTATTTCTGCCAGGGGCAAAACCTCTCAGAAACTAGGCAGCTACTTTGTTCTTGCCCAAGAAGGGGTGAGGCAGACACATGCACCGGCTCATGAAATGGAAGGGGAGGAAGGTCAGGATGTTGAAAGGAACCCAAATGCTTCCTCTCCTTCCCAGCCCCACCCATCTGAGAGCTTAAATCCCAGCCTGGCTCAGCTATGAGCATTCACACCTGTCTCCCAACAGCACCATGAAGTCAGCGGGCATCTTCCTCCTTGTGGGGCTCCTCACCCTCTGGATGGTGCTGCCGTCTTGGTCTGGCACAATCTTACCTGTGCAACAAATCCCCAGAGGTAAGTGCTGAGAACAGCTTCTGCCAGCTCTACCCAAGGGGCAGCAGGCTCCTGTCCCATGGGAGGGCAGAGAGCAGGGGGCTCTTCAGGCTGTAGTGAGTGGTCCCCTCCCCAGACAGCACTAACAGGGCTGCTCTCTTTACTGACACTCAGCACCCAACATTCTGGGATCACAACTGCTCCTGCACCAGGGAAAGACCACCTCACTAGCAGGCTCTGTTCGGGATTTTATACCGTTCAGATACTGAGCCTGAGAAGGCA
>NW_020664584.1:576375-578371 GCF_002925995.2 Terrapene triunguis | reverse complement strand
TTCAGATACTGAGCCTGAGAAGGCACAGAGACCACGGAGTGAGGGTCGCTGCAGTAGGTGCTGAAGTTGCAGTTTCTCCATGTGAATTTCATTAGATCGGTTTGGTCTGAGACTGCTCGGCCACTGAAGGGTTTTGTTGTGGAAAGGTTCACAGCCAGACACCCCAATGCATTTCCGTGTAGCCTCAGTCAAATCCCCACCTGATGTAAAATGAAGTCGGCAGAGCAACACTGGTTTGCCCCAGCTAAGGCGCTGGCCCCACCTTTACTGAGCAACGCAGCAAACTCCCATTTTGAGTGGTCAGGACCTGCAGGCTCTGAGGAGTTGCAGCCAGAGCAGCACAGGCCATTCTCATGAGAAACAGCAGCCGAGCCCCCTCCAGGCTGGGAATGAAATGTGTAATTAAACACCACAGCTGGGTAGCAGGGGTCTGGAATTACAGTGTCCAGAGGATTGGCTAGAGACCTGCCTGGGTCCTTTCCCTCCCTAAATCTCATTTCCAGATGGCGAGGCTTCAATCACTCATGCCTCAGCAAAGGGCGTCTGATTCCCCCTGCCATGCCCCTTTTGTAGTCCTGTGCCTCTTCTGTCCATGCTGACATGGCAGCATTTTACACCTGCCTTGCAGAGCTGTGGATGACACATGAGGTGCCTGGCAGGGGAGGATTAGGCCCAGGATAATTCAGCAGAGGACTTTCAACCGACAGCAGAATTTCACAGAGGCCAGACTGGTCCCACCACAGTCTGCACTCTGCCTGATAGCAGGTGCCTCTCACTGGAGCTCATGTGTGTCCATCCTTTTAGGTCTTGGCAGGGCGAGAGATACAAGGGAACCAGAGCTGAGCACTCAGCAGGCAGAGATCAGTGCCTGGGGCCTGGCTATTATCCCGTCATAGAAGGTTGTTTATCCTGCCATCTCCTCTCTTACAGAGAAACCCGGGACTTGCCCAGTGGTTACTGTCCAGTGTCTTATGATAAATCCTCCCAACCGTTGTGATTATGACCACCAATGTCCAGGACCAAAGAAATGCTGTGAAACTAGCTGTGGGAGAGCTTGTGTCCTGCTTCAGAGAGGTACTGGTCTCAGTGTAAATGGGTCACCTTTATCCTGATGATAGGAGGCTGCAGCTAAATGTATCTGGGGACCTCAGCCCAGATCTCCAGGTTTTGGGTTTTCAGTCACTGGACCCCAGACTTCACAGAGCATTTGGGCAGAAGCTTCTCAGATAACGGAGAACTCTCTGGGCCGAGCTGCCGCCAGTGTCTGGTATGATGTCCCTTCTTAGTGATAGGGTGACCATACGTCCCATTTTGGCTGGGACAGTCCCTTTTTAAGCCCGGACGTCCCGACTTTTTTGGCAAAACTTGGCATTTGTCCAGTTTGCTCTTGCCAGCTGATGATCAGTTGGCAAGAGCAAACAGGATAAATGCCCAGTTTTGCCAAAAAAGTCAGGCGTGCCTCCCTGGGGGTGTGTGGAGGAACATTCATGGGGCTGAGGGGGACAGCGATGCCAGGCTCTGGGTGGTGGGCCTCGGGCTGTCAGCCCCAGCCTGCAGGGCTAGGGCCAGGCCCGCATGCGACGGGGGCTGGCGTCTCAGGTTAGCCCTGCACGGTGTCCTGTTTTCCCCTTTGGGAAATATGGTCACCGTACTTAGTGACAAACTGGAGGAGTTCAGATTCAGGGAAAAACAACTGACAAGATCGGGGGTTGGCTGAGGGGGTAGAGGTGGAAAGTGCAAAATCCATAGAGCGTGGCTAGGAGATCACTCAGTGAGGATGGGACCTCTCTGCAGATACTCACAGGGTGTGGGCCCCAAGGGAGGAGAGGACACAATTAGGGTGTCACATGGGATGGGGGGCGGCTAATGGGGTGAGATGAAGATCAGGAAATTTTCAGGTGAACTTTAGAAGAATCTTCCTGGCTGTGGGATGTATCAGGCTGTGATGAGTCTCCCAAGGAGAGGTGGGAAGCCCCAGGGCCAGTCCTAAGGGAGG
>NW_020664584.1:545957-576365 GCF_002925995.2 Terrapene triunguis | reverse complement strand
CAGAGGCAAATACAACTACAGATAGCTGAGGCACAACTACTGCAGCTCTGCCCCCCGCACCCGCTACTTGCAGCATAATACACACAAATAACCACTAGGCTTCTGAATTATTATTTCAATTAGTATTTGGGGGACCCTTTGTGCTGAGTGCTGCAGAGACTGCATTTATATTATGCGGTGCTAGAAGATTTGTTTATGCTGCGATCTTCTCTTGCAGGGAAACCTGAAATCTGTCTTGCCTTCATCTTTAAGTGCACTATGTACAATCCCCCAAATCTCTGCCACTCTGACTGCCAGCGTCCAGAATTGAAGAAGTGCTGTGAGACTTTCTGCGGGAGGAAATGTGCTTACTCTAGGGGACATGAAGGTGCCAACCTAATATACTAGTTAGATTTCCTTTCTCGGGGCTCTGTGCTGAGATCACTCCCGCTGAGCTGTAGGGGGGTATGGGAAAGGGCATTTCAAGCCCTGGCTTCCAGCAGAGATCGCAGCACTGATCAGACCTGACCTCCAGAGGCCTGTACCAAGGGCTGGGTTTTTACAGGATTTCCTCTTGGCCCTCTGAACACTTTCCCTTTTTCCAGTAACTTCCTGCGCACTAGATGGGCCAAGAGTGTTCCCAGGAGCAGCCGAGAGGTGGATTAAGGTTTCCTGGGGCCCTGGACCAGAGCAAGTGCGGGGCCCCGCCCACAGCCCCATCCCTTTCTACCCCTTCCCTGGGCCCCGCCCATTCCACCCAGGGTCCTCCCTACTCCACCCCCCCACTGCAGCCCTGCAAACCCTTTTGCTCCTTTCTGCCCCCCACCCTGCCGCCCCAAGACCAGAGAAGCTCTGTCCCCATGCCACAGCCCTGGGGCACAGCAGGGAGTGAGAGCTTCCTCAAGTCCCAGGGCCACAGCAGGGGTTGGGGTGCTGGGCCTTCTCCCAGCTCGCCCGCCCGGCGCTGCTTCTGGGGAGGGGAGTCAGAGTGCGGGGACTTCCCCCACCCAACCTGCCCAGCGGCCGAGGCTCTGGGCTTCTGCCGCCCAGCAGTGGATTTTTTCCAAGACCACCCAGTTGGCTGGGGCCCCTGGGCATGGGCCCCGTAGGCCCAGTGGCTAATCCATCACTGGAGCATCTCTGACACCAGCTCTAGGGCTATGGCTACACTGGCGCTTTACAGCGCTGCAACTTTCTCGCTCAGGGGTGTCAAAAAACACCCCCCCGAGCGCAGCAAGTTACAGCACTGTAAAGCGCCAGTGTAAACAGTACCCCAATGCTGGGAGCCGTGCTACCAGCGCTGTAAGCTAATCCCCTCGTGGAGGTGGAGTACAGCGCTCTCTCCCAGCGCTGGCGCGTGACCACACTCGCACTTCAAAGCGCTGCCGCGGGAGCACTTTGAAGTTTCAAGTGTAGCCACGGCCTAGGAAATCATCCATCACAACCCTGCTCAAATAACAGGAGTACTTGTGGCACCTTAGAGACTAAGAGACACAAGGATCCTGGCTTGCAAAGGGGCTGGGGAAGGAGTGTCACGAACACCTTGGGTGTTTGAGAAGGGCTCTTTGATCTGGCACCTTGGGGGAATGTCTGGCAGAAGACTCTATGCTCTGCCCCTTTGTCTCTTGCTTTTCATCACACCCACCCCTCATCAGGGGAAAATCTCTGTAGGTCAGCCCCTGCCCGGGCAGTACAGAGGGAGTGGGGAGGCCTCGCCTTTTAATGCTGCTGAGCAGTATGATTCACAATCCCTCTCTCGTGACTCTCCCTGCCTGGGAATGGGATTAGGGGAAATTAATGGGTGGGGCTGGGATTCTCTTTATTCTTTCACCCTCCCTGTAGTGGGGCTTGGCTGCATCCCACGCATTGTAGCAAATAAAGCAGGGGTGGCCAACCTGTGGCCCGGAGCCACATGCGGCTCTTCAGAAGTTAATATGCGGCTCCTTGTAAAGGCACCGACTCCGGGGCTGGAGCTACAGGCACCAACTTTCCAATGTGCCGGGGGGGTGCTCACTGCTCAACCCCCGGCTCTGCCACAGGCCCTTCCCGCCCCCTCCCCTGAGCCTGCCGTGCCCTCATTTCCCCCCCCTCCCCCCCAGAACCTCCTGCATGCCTTGAAACAGCTGATTGGGAGGTGCGGGGGGGGGGGGGGGGGGCGCTGATCTGATCAGCTGGGCTGCCGGTGGGTGGGAGGCGCGGGGAGTGGGAGCTAATGGAGGGCTGCTGATGTATTACTGTGGCTCTTTAGCAATGTACATTGGTAAATTCTGGCTCCTTCGCAGGCTCAGATTGGCCACTCCTGAAATAAAGACACTTGTTCATGCAGCAGCTATGTCCTTTGATATTCAGATGACTAGAAAGCGGGCAATTGCTTCACATCCCCGCTTCTCTGTTGCCTTTTGCTGCTGACAGTGGATGCTGATGTATCTTACTGTGGTATCGGCCCCCAGTAAAGCCTGAGCAATGGTTACATGTCAGTGGAGAGGAGGCTCTGGGGGTCTTTGGATCTTTCCATTAGAGAAGCTGCATTGAAGTGTGAAGAATCCTCCCCAGGTGAGAGCTGGTTGTTGGTGCTGGACTGGTAGCCAGAGGGCAGCAGAGCTTTGGCCTGCAGCACTGACTCTTTCTAAGGAAGTAAAAGAAACAGATTCTCTAAACTGCTATTAGATGGGGCCTGGGATGGTTGCCCCAATGTGTGGGTGAGTGATTGTTTGGCCCCTGTAATAAATCTAGTTGGTCACAATAGCCCATTTCAATCCAGTGCTGTGATGCACACAGTTTGCCTGATAGAGATGGTATCTTGAGGTGGGCAGAGCCCGTGGAGGGGACATCCCATCCAACTGAAAGGCAAACTGATAAAAGGAAATACTTTTGCATACAATATATAAGCATTGGAGCTCACCGTCACAAGGTACTACTGAGGCCAAGAGCTTCGCAGGACTCAGAAAATGACTGGACAACATTATCTAGGTGCTCAGAGCATCCACAGATACATTAGGGTAAAATCTACAGAAGAGATAAAATCTCTCATGCTCCAGGGCAAATAACAAATCTCTAACTGCCTACGGTTAGTAAGAAACTTCCCCTATGGGCGGGTTACTCCTTAGTTACCTACAATTGTTGAAAAATTGGAGAGAGTTCAGAAAAGAACCACAAGATTTATTCAAAAGGATGGAGAAAATGCCCTTTAGTGAGAGACTGAAAGAGCTCAATCTGTTTAGTTATCAAAGAGATCAAGAGGTAATTTGATCACAGTCTATTAAAACCTTCACAGGGAGAAAACACTGGGTAGTAAGGGTTCTTTAATCTAGGAGAGGAAGGCAGACCAAGAATCAATGGCCTGAAGCTGAACGCAGCCAAACCAAATTAGAAATTAGGCAGTTTTTTGTTTTAAATCAGTGACGGTGATTAATCACTGGAACAAAATACAAAGGGAAGTGGTGGATTCTCTGTCTCTTGAGGTCTTCAGATCATGACTAAAGGCCTTTCTGGAAGAGATGCTTTAGCCAACCACAAATGACTGGGCTCAGTACAGGAGTAACTGGGTGAAATTCTCTAGCCTGGCTTATGCAGGAGGACAAACTAAATGCTGTAATGGTCCCTTCTGACCTTGGAATCTACGGGCTTTCTCACACCTCCTTCTGGCTGTTCCCCAGGTCTGATCCAGCAGGTCAATTCCTATGATGGTCGAGGGTAGCTAGGTATGATTTGCAAACAGCTGATAACTGTTCATAGATCACAGAATTCTCTTCTCTCTCAGGAGTAGCTATTAAACTGGCATTTCCATGCTGCTGGTTAATGTGATAGCATTGCAATTATGCTTTGTTAACAAGATTAAATGACTAAGAGGTTTGATTAAGCACAGAATTCCAGGCCTGGGATGCATCTTTGCTGATAACGCTTTGTGTCACTAGACAATCCAAGATGAATGTTAACATGCTAAGCCAAGCATTTTATTTGCATCGCAGGAGATACGCTTATGTCAGCACTGCAGCTAGACTTCCCTCTGGTAAACAGGCACCCTAGGCTGAAAATTGCTGCCTGAGGTCTTGGAATATAGAAACTCCACAGTACAGGTCTTCAACTGGTGTAAATCATTTCAAATTGGCTTTAAGGGAGCTATGCTGACTCAATCTGGAGTTTTGCTGATTTACACCTGTTGAAGAACTGGCCCGAGGTCCTCAGATGAGACATCAGGTCTCTAAATGTTTCCAGGCACAGGGACACATGATCTTGGTCCATGCTGTGGTTTTCAGCCATGGAACGGCTTCCATTTAAACAATGCTCTATCTCAGGATGGGGGGACTGATCTGAACTGCTGGGCAGCTTTCAGCATGGATGGCCCTACCGCCTCAATCGTCCACTTGCCTTCCAGCTGGTGGGTGCGGCCAGTTTAAATGTAGTCACTCCTGGAAGTGGGAAGACACAAAATGATTTGCACGGTAGCATCAATGGCCAGCCCTGTGATATTAGTACTGAAAGCACCACCCCCTCCAGAGGGCTCCCTCCAGAAGAGGAGCGAGGCCCATTCATGAGATAGTTTGGGAGGGAAGTTTGCACTGCCACTGCCCATGCAACAAAGGCCTTTGGTTTCCTGAGTTCTCAATCCAGCCTCTTTCACCACCAGGGCATTTCCATGAGAAGACCCCAAAAAGCTCCACAACTGCCCGATCAAACCAAGCTCTCCAGAGCAGGAAGCTACAACTGATTTCCAACCAACTGCCTCTGCTGTTCAGGCCCATTGTGGTTTTGTGTGTGAACTATTATCATCTAATAAATGAACTGAGATGACTCATTCACACTAAGTCCTAGGGATGAACTGGACTCATGAGCTTAGAGATAAGAGCCTAACCTGCCCAGGTTAGCCACTGGGCCCAACTGATCTGCCTGAGTTAGTCCCTGGGGCCAGCTAAGTGTATTAACAGTGCAATGCCTCCATCTCTTCAGGGAGCCCCATTGCTTGGCATGTTTCAAACTCTGCATGGAACACTAACATGTCGAAGAGGGAACAATCCAGCATTGGCGGTTACAGGATTTATGAGTCTTTTCCATCTCTATTTTCTATGATCCTCTGAGGCATGATTTGGAAATGGCCTTAGTATTTCGCCTGGGAACCATTTCTGATTCATGATATTATCCCTACATTTCCTGTCTCCTCGCTCTGATCTGCCATTTCTGGTTTCTTATCATTTTAATGAGAGTTCTGGAAATGGAATCGCTCGAGGTAACACTGAGACCATTTACAATCGTAGCTGTCTTAACGAATCCCACTGCTTCCCTGGGAGCAGCTTCCTTCCTCTGTCCTCTACCTTTTCAACAGCATCCTGCTACCTCACTGGGTCTGATACTACCATTAGCCAATGGGGAGCCAGCACAGGGCTGGGCAGATCCTTAACAGCTGTTTATGCTCATTCGCACCACGACCTGCAGGTAAAGTTCTCTCTGGCCTTTGCATCTGGTGGGCCAGAGCTGGAGAATCCACTGAAATGAACACACAGAAGATAAAAGAACGAGGAGTATTTGTGGCACCTTAGAGACTAACAAATTTATTTGGGCATAAGCTTTCATGGGCTAAAACCCACTTCATCAAATGCATGCAGTGGGAAATACAGTAGGAAGATATATATATACACAGAGAACATGAAAAAATCATACTAGTAAGTGACATTTCAATAGCACTGTTCAACCCAAAGGCCCCCGGATCACCAATGCTCAGAGTAAGGAGAGAATTCTACTATCCCCACTTCCAACACATGGCAGGAATACAGCAGAAAACAAGTCTAGTGGCATCATTAAGACTCAAAGGGCCCATCTACACAGCAAAAAAAGACCCAGGTCACCGAGTCTCATAGCCCGGGTCAACTGATTTGGGCTTGTGGGGCTAAAAATAGCACCATAAATGTTCGGACTCAGGCTGAAGCCTGGGCACTGAGACCCAGCGAGGCAGGGAGGGTCTTGGAGTCCAGGCTCCAGTTTGAGCCCTGACCCCTACACTGCTATTTTTAGCCCCACAGCGCAAGGCCGAGTCATTGACTCCAGACTCAGACTCTCTGTCACGGGATTGTTGGATTTTTGCTGTGTAGACATACCGTGACAAGCCTTCTTCAAACACACATGGTGCAGCTCCAGGGCACAGAAATCCAGATCATAAGGATTTTATTTCTAAAGCCCCTGCCTGGGAGCTTCACAAACAATTCAAAACATCCAGACCAAAGAGATGCAAATATCCATTAACCCTTCACAACATATAATAACTCACCACATAGCCAGATATAAACAGTGCTGTGGGAAAGGGATGGACAGTCTGGGACTTGAATATGCCTCAAATGCCTCATCTTTCCATTCATCATGACTCAGTAAAGATAAAGTTTGTCTGCACGTCAGCCCCCATCACTGTAGGTAGCCTCCTCTTTGTTCTGATGACAATGTGGAACCTTGACATACATGAATCTATGGACACCACAGGGTCCTGTCAGAATGAACATTCTTTATAGGTATTCCACAGGCACCATCTCTTCCTCCTCCAAACACGGAGCCCCGCAGCAGGCAACATTGGCAAGAGGCCAGGAGCTTGAGGGACACAATGGATTGGAACAGAATGGAGCAGATGTCACCCCATCCATATTCTTATGGAAGAGCAGAGACTATGACCCAGATTCTCAAATGTATTTAGGTGCCTGACTCTCACTGGGAGAGAGGGACCTAAATATTTCTGAGGATCTGTGGCTACTGGTCCCATGCAATGGCTACCTGGGTTGCTCAGATCAAATGGGCGGCTTGTATGCTGCCATCTGCAGTCTCAGCACAGATTATTAGAGAGAAGAATGGCCACTGTGCTGGCCTCTAAAGGTGAGCCAGGGGAGTCTCGCTAGCCCCAAGGAGTTTGGCAGACAATCACTAACACGACTTGGCCCTCCAGCTAAGCCCCAAATCCTACCGTTCCCAATGTCACCATTGCCGGGTGGGCCAGGATGAGCCGGGGGAAGAAAAAGGACACCAGAGAGAATGTAGGAGTAGTGGTATGTCAGCATTTAGCTTTTCATCATCATCATCATCATGATCGTCATCATTTACACCCAAAGCCCTTAGTCCGATCCCCCCATAAATTCTCTTACCTCTCGGGCAAGTCCACCTTTTCGTAGGGAGGCAGGCCCCAGTCTGTGCCCAACCGTCCCCACACTCAGTACCTTTTTAACAAGGTGATCACTTCGCTCCTGTCTCTTTCCGGAGCTGATTTTCCCCCTCATCATCAGCCTTCCAGTCTTCCTGGGTGTTGTGTTGTCTTGGTTCCTTATCTGTCTTTCTTTCTGCATGAAGTGGGCCTGGTTTATATATTCCCCAAGTCCCTCCCACTCGCAGAAGCCTCTGAGAGGATTGGTTAATTGGAGGCAACTGCTTGGGGTTTTTTATTCTCCCCCATTGTGACAGTTCACTCTGTCACCAAAGGATAATAGAAGGCATGATGGTAAGATATATATATAAGCTATTGAAACAGCCAGTTAGACCAGCAGTAAATCTGGGAGCTGTTCCATCTCCCCTAGTATTTCACTATTACAAGGCCAGGTACTCAGAGGCAGATGGAGAGGTGACACATGTAGCATAAGGTTGCAACCCAGACCCACATGTGTGTGTTTAGAGTGCGATCTGCGGTAAAAGGTATGTGTTCAGATCCGAGCCTAATCTGTGACAGCATCAGCCAGGCCTTCAGGAGAGGCTGCCAGGTTCCTTTGTTGCTGAGTGTACTATCTCAGGAGTGAGCTGGGTTTGTGATGTGAAATCGCAGCTTGCTTCAAGAAATGAAAATGAAGGAATATATTTGTACAAGGATCAAACATCCCAAAGACAGGATCAGGGCTAATTTGAGCTAAAGCAGACACTGGAGTTGGAATAATGGGCCACAAAAACTTGATTCCTCAATCATTGGCTTGACAGCCGTGCTTGCCGTGTATTGAAAAAACAGGGGCATGCAGAGAGAACCAGACTCCGGCTAATTAAACAGACAGCGGCTGAGTAGCGCAGCTTGCAACAAGGTATCACCTTCAGCGGGTTCCCTGGCATTTCTAGCCAACAGGAAAACAGCAGCTCAGGTAGCTTCAGATACCATGATGATGGGCATGGGTTAGATAGATAGATAGATAGATCTGTTTAGCCCATACGCATATATTTTTAGAACTCATTAACCCTTCATTTGCAGGATATAAAACACTGAGAAAAGCACACAGTGAACAGTAGTCATACAAAAATCTGTTCCCCTTTCCCTGACTTCTGTGCGTGATGGCACAAGTGCATAGAGACTAAGAGCCATCCACTCCATCAGCTTTGTGCCACTCCAGATGTGCAGGCTGAGTCAGCCCTGTGGGTGTGTGAGACCTGGAATAGCCTTGTCAGGTGTGTGGTGAGAAAGCACCGGTTCACATACTGCTTCCTGTTTCGAGCTGGCTGAACAAACTCTCGGAGCTAGGGAAACAGGAAAAGGCAAACGTTGTGAAAAAGTAAACCACTTTTCGTTCTCACTTTGAACTGTTGGTAAAGTGAGGAGCAGCTTTTGTTCTTCCCCCACTCCGAGACTGGCAAAGTAACACCTGTTAGCTGGCTTCATGCCCACGAAGGCCCTTGCAGGACGCAGGTGAACAGCTGGTCGCTGCCTGGAGTGTGTACTGTAAAGACCTTGCTAAATGCAGTGTATTTTATGTGGGGCTTGTTCCTCGCAATGCACCACAGATGTCTCCTCTAGCTCAGCCTCTTCCCAGTCAGCATGAGTGGCTCCTTGTTGTTATGCATTCCTGGGGCCTTTCAAAGGTAACTGTGCAATCTGCTATCGTGGAGATGAAGCGCTGTCGCTTAATCGGAGACCAATGCACACGCTGAGAATGGAAATTGAAAAAGCTTCAAATCCAGCTCTCGAGACGCATTACTCAGCGGCTGCCGCTAGTCATCCGCCTTCATATTTCATTATTTTAATGACCACATAAAACCCTTTGGAATAGCAGCTTTGATAATACACACATAATTGCCTTGGTGGAGCAGAGATCCTGAATTGTTTCAGCACATGGGGAGACACAAAAGCAGAAGGGCTGGATCCTCTGTTAGGTTCTCAGGAAATTTAGCACCAAACTCTTGGGGAGTAGCTGCTCTCGTTGCATGTGGCTGCAGAGACTACAGGACATTCTCCAAGTTGAAAGGCAGGGTTCTGGCTTGCAAGGAGCAGAGGGCTGTCATCAACACCGGGCAGTGGTTGCTGTTGTGTTAAAGTTCTGTAATGTTTCACAAAAAATCATCCGAGGGTTAAATACAAGCTCTCTGGGCGCTAAAAAGAACAACACGCCTGAGTGTCAGAAACTCTCCTTTAAAATGGGGGTGCTGATAATCACCCTCTCCTGGGCATGCTCTCAAGATGGAGCTGTTCATGTCTGTAATGTACTTTCCCGGGGCCAAGTGCTCTTTCAGTGCTGAGCATCATTACCAACCTCATGTGTCACAGGTGGACACAGGAGCCTGCACTCAGGGCTTTGCTGGGAAGGAGGACCCATCCTTATCCATTCCGTGGCATCCCAACTTTCCCTGTGATCTGCAGTGGGTTGGTTTAGTCTTTTTTAATTAGTATTATTTTGCAAAAGCTTTTCAGGTTCATTTTTCACAGACCTGAGGCCATGCAGGAATCTGGCGCCTTTGGAACCTTCTGCTCAGCACTAGATCCAGGCAGTCTCCCAGTTCTCCATCCCTTGGCTGCCCCCTGTTAATCTCTGGTGCCATTAGCGGGTAAGAAGGCAAAGGAAATGAAAGGGCTGCAGCCACAGGTTGACCCTGTCACCCACCCTATTTCCCCAGCTTGGCCGATCTACAAAAAGAGGGAAAAGGGCCAGTTTGCTGCAGCTGATCTGATCCGCTCTCTCTCTGTCTCACATCTCTTCCTTTCCTTTAGCAACATGAAAAAAGGGGCACAAGTCACTTTATTATCAAACTACAAGAAATGCATCAAAGGGACAGCAAGAATTTGGCTTCATCCCACAAAATTAAGGGAATGCAGGGAGAGGCTGCACCCTAAGACCTAGCTCTCCGGTAGGGCTGGTCGAAAACTTTTTGTCAAAACCATTTTTCAACAGAAAATTGGGTTTTCAACTAAATGACATTTGTCATGAGAAGTGTCTGCTTTCCATGTGACTGCCATGATGCACCACGAGGGCAGACCATGGTGCATCGTGGAAGATGTAGTCCGACCTATAGAGGAGAATGGGAGCAAGAAGCACCTGAACTACAACTCCCATGAGGCACTGCAGAAGCATTTCAGAATGGAAATATTCTAAATTTTGATATTTCGATGAAGCTCAAAATTGTCCATGGAGAAAATCCCCATTGTCTAACCAGTTCTATTCATTACTATCTAAATACTGTCGGAGGCTGACATACCCTTACACTCAAAACCAGAGACGTCTGGGGCAATTATGGACTGAGTCTCTGCGAGCTTAATTCTGAGTTTCCCTGGCCTTGGGAGTTGATCTCTGACCCAGGGCAGTAGTCACATCACATGTAGCACTGTTGATTTCAGTGGAGCGATGCTGATTTACATCAGTGAAGGTATTTTGCATGGAGAATTGGGCATGCTGTCTCCTAACGCTGGCTTCAGGGTTGTCATCACAGCTGCTAAGAGTTGTGGGGATTATTTCTTTCATTGCTGGGATCTCACCGTATGAGGCCCCCTGAGCTATGAGGGAGCTGGTGCCATGTATAGGTAGAACTCTCCATTTCAACAGCTCGCACCATCAACACCAGGATGCTGCCTTACTCTACAGAATTTCCTAAGCCCTCCTCAGGACCCGCCAGCACACACGGGAGAGAGTGTTCCTAGGACTTCAGCCCAATGTGCATATGACTTACAGCCCACCTGCCAATGGTTTGTCTGACATGTGGTTATATGTAATGATCAATATATTGATGATTATCAATTTGCTGGCAATGGAGGCAGCATTGGAATGTTTGCTCTGGTCTACACAGGAATAAAATACATGCAAAAATCATTAGCTCATTTTCTATACATGTGTACATTCAGCAAGACAGATGCAAAAGCAGCAGCTATTGTCTGCAGACAATAAGCTTTATGGTTTACTTCTAATGTATAGAACAAAGCCTGATAGATACCCATCTATGCGGAGGAGCAGAAATAACAATAGTAATAATAACAGAGGTCAGTATAGTACCTTTCTTCCTGGAGAGTTCCAGTGCATTTTACAGCCTGTCTATATACATAAGGATTACTCAGACATCACTAAACTGCAGCCACCTCTGGATTAGAACAGGGCAACCATTTGCACCAGCATCAGTTTCTAGGCAGGGAAATGAAGAATATCTTCTCTAATTGAAAGAACAGAGAGAAGTTCTGGTTGGCAAGTGGAGCTGGGATTTGACAGCAGAAAGTGTTTGAGGAGGTCACTGCAATCTCTGTTTCTGTATTAGGTTCCTGCACCTAGGTTGGCTGGATGATGCTCTCTTCCGTGTTGTAGTTGTGGCCCAAGAATTCCGAATGCAGTGGGATACTGCACAGCGACAGTACAATGCACAGTGACTTGCTGGGGGTCAATTCATGTCTTCTTTGCTCTAGTAACCTGCTGCTATTCATCTCCCATGCAAAGCTCAGCCAAGTTTCAGATGCACTGCATTACGCGTCACCTCAGTCTAGCACAGAACAGGCTCCAAGTCTCGAGCTTACATCATACAGTGGTATTGCAGAGAGCCAAGAAATGTTTGAGTTATGTATTTCTAAGCTGAGATTCTTGGCTCTCTACCCCAATTAAACCTACGAAGATCTCCCCGGGATCTGTGTCACCCAGCTTTCCACAGAAGCCAGAACCACAGCACCCATCTGCTGCAGAAGACTTTGGGTTCTATAAAGTGATGAAGAACAATAGGTTTGCCCCTTGCAAAGGGCACTGACGGCATCCAGCTAGCCAGGGACCGTTCATCCCACGCCCATTGTGCTCTTCCAAATCGAAAGCCCAGTGCTGCGGCCAGGATGGAGTGGCAGCCTTGTGCTCTCTCCCTGCTCGGCTGTTTTTGTGGAGGTTGTTACGTCACAGACCGTCTCACACCTTGCTCCCTCATCTTCCAGACAGGCTGGCAAAATAACCCATCATTCATGTCCAATTCTCGCATGCGAGGAATCTTTTCCCCACTGGGTTCATGTGGACGTGGTGCTGACCGAAAGCTCAGGATCTGGAGATCTCAGTGGCTGCGATCAGCCAAGTCAACCAGCTGGTGACCTGCTGCTACAATTGAGAAGCCGCATGGATTTCTTACTGGGGAGGCAGCTGGCTTACCTCCTGAGAGCGTGGTTAGGTAGCAAAGCCACGGACCGAGGCTAGGGAGCAGCAACAGCTGAAGAAGAAGAACACTATCCTCAGACCCTCCTCTTCTTCCCCCTGTGCAGGAGTCCCCCCCATTCCCTTACCTCCACAGCCAGCCAAAAGATGCTGGGGAGAAGACATTGTTCCTGCTACGCTGAAAGGGACTACATGTCTCCACCCCTTGTCCCTATAATTACACCCTTGCCAGCAGGGTCTGGCCAGTGGCGTTTTCTCCTAATTCCTTCATTCAGTTTCCTTCCTTTGCTAGAAGCAGCTGGGATTTTATTATATCATATTTACTGCAAGCCAAGAATAACAGCTCTTAACTTAGTACTGAAGAGATGGAAAGGCACAACAAAGAAAACAATCAGTGCCCTGTAATAGTCTGGATACAGAAATAGCACTTGAAAGTAGAATAAGCACAATATGATCTATTGCGCCCGCCCTGACATGTGACGGGACCCTCAGCCAGTGGGGCCAATGGAGCTGGTCCATTTTGTCACTGGCTGTAGATTTTTTTTTTGCAGGGAGCATTGATAAGGGAGCTCAGGCCGGGCGTTTGTTGAAGGTAACTCTGGCTCAGTAGAAAGGGAGACCGAGCCCTTTCTAAACACTTCACAAGCACTTATATTTTTAACGTAGTAAAATTAAAATGGAAAAGACTTGCACAGACACGTGTGTCCAGGACTGAATACAAATTAGTACATTCAACTTTAATTACCCTCAGGAGGTCTGCATTAGTTTCACAGGTGACCCTGACTCTCAGCCTTACCTTCTTCGTGTTCTTCTCTCCTCCTCCTGTTGTATCCTTCACTTAGACTGTCAGTGACTTGGGTAGGCAGAATGTATGTGCTTCGTAAAGTACCAGGCACATCTAGGGGGCTCTGTAATTAACAAAAAATAACAATGATGATATCTACACAAGCACAACAGGAGTCACATCACATGACAAAGGAGAAGACTCCTGGGGTCTAACCCTGGCTCTGCCACTAAATGCTGTGCGTTGTTGGGCAAGTCAAGCATAGCTCTTTGCCTCAGTCCCCCCCCCTATAAAATGGGGAGAGGAGGCCACCACATGGGTGTGTGAAGTTTGATGTGGCAACCCCCTATATGCAGAAGCACTGCAACCTCACCTCTGCATGCAAACAACCACACACAACACAAACCAATATGCACAAGTACCAGCCACTTGTATGCACTCACACTGAACACATATCTATCTGCACAGGGGCTGTACTGGATCACTCACCTACACACAACACAAACCACTAAGCTTAGGCACCTGGGATCCTGCACACCCACACAGCTGTGCATATATGACAGAAGCTATCTGCACCGGGATACAGGCAAATGCACATCTCACACATACACAGGGACACCACATATCAAAAACAAACTGTCATACTGGGGCAAGTCACTTTTTGGAAACGCAGAGTGGTTTTGTAGCAAAGACGGCATGGAAGAGCCCAGAGTCCTCCAGTCATCAAAGATTGTTTTCAATTCACGATGTGTAGTTTCCTTCTGAATGTGGCCTCACACCTCCCCAAGTGCCAGCACCGCCACATAGGGGAAATCCTGTCTTGTCTGACCTCTTTGTGTCAATGTGCCAATGTGTCTGACAGTTATATAGGTTAATAACATGCCATGTGACTGCAAGAAACAGAAAACTGTGACGCTGTGTCAATATTTAGCTTTTTCACAGCTTTTTATCCTTATTAAAGAGCTATCAGTGATTCCCTTGGAAGATACATGCCTCCTGTTCTTTATTTCCCTCCCATACTGTATGCTCCCAGTTCACATGGGATAAGCATCAATTCATTATTTCTGAAGATCATTGGTTGCAAACAGCATGTCCCAAGATGCTATTCCCAGCCATTGGATGTCAGAAAAAATTAGATTAAATAAGGCTCTGTGAATTATTCATGACACTGGATTTAACATTAATCGGGGAGAAATGGGCAAAAGTTTACTGTACTACAGATGATAACATTATATTCCCAGAGAGACAAAGAGACGTGGCTCATACTTACTGGGAAAGATCAGAGATATGGTGTCAAACAGAGAAATACCCAGGTCCAATGTGATCAGAGCCTGGCTGATGGGATATGAAATGCAGGCAGTGGTCCATCACCCAAATATCTTCCTGCATTAGGAGTTCCTGTGACTTGCTCTTATTAATAAGGCATGGGCAGTTGGCTCTGTGATAATGAACATCTTACGAGATGCACTATTGCTTTTTGTATTGTTTCTCGTCTCCAAAAGCTCACTGGATCAATGCACTACAGCTTGGTATTAAAGTAACTAATTATCAGCCTTATGAACTATGACTAAAAAAATACTTCACTGAAGTGTTTTTACTGGACACATCTCATCTACAGTGTGTGGGGAAAACTGGGCATCTGCCAAGCAGTGACTATAAAACACACAATCCTGTCCCGCAATGCATCAGACTTACTGTAAAACCTGGGATGATTTCGTAGGCAGTATACACTTCTTCAGTTGTTCCAAAATCCAAGTCAGAAATATGGAAGGGATCTAACCAGGATGACACACTTGTTACTTCTCTGTGACAGTGGTTTGGAAACTTATTGACTAAACATTTTTTTGCTGAAGTCCCATTGCATCAAAAACAAAACATTGTGAAAACGTATCCTTTTCTATGCAAGTTTTGACAGGATGGTTTCTCAGGTCCAGGGTAGACTCTCGGAGAGGGGGAAGTGGAAGAGCTACAGAGAGGGAACAAAACCCTGGCTGTTTTGATCCAAAAACAGACGTTTCGACACTATTTCATTTTGCAAAAACTTTTGAAAGTTCTTGGTTTTGTTCCAATGTGGAATGAAAAAAGAAAAGTCAAAAAAACCTCAAAAGTTGTCATGAAGTGGAATTGTCATTTTTCCAAACAGCTCTGTTCTCCACGCTTGAGTCCCTGTAAAACGCCAGCCCTTAGCCCCCATTGTGAAGCAAAGCCACTTTAGCGCCCCTGCCTGACAATTCCCGCAAAACAAGGTCATCGCAGAATAAGGGTAGCACAGAAATAGTGTAGCAGGCTCTGTGCTCCACTTCCAACCCAGCATAGGAGGCGTGACTGGGGGTAGGGGGCGGGGACAGAGAGCAGCAGCGCTCCAGTGATCCCTCACTGCTAGGACACCCCTCTGGGTGCTGGGAGCAAATGAGGACAGACAGTCTGGTTCTGTCACACTAGGTCTAGTTTCTGCTCTCTGTCTTGTCTTTATGTCAGCTCCAGCACTCTGTACACTACCCCTCCGCTGGTTAAAACTCAACGCCTCATAAAATACACCTGACAAATAACCAAGCCATTTGTACAGCGGGGGAAGTTCTATATTTGACGTAGCACGTTCCGGATTTAGAAAGGAGCCCGTCAATGAACTCCATTCAGTATGAGGGACAAAAGCTGTTAAACAGCCTTGCTCCAAAATGTCTTGATTCTGCAGCCCTCCACCGTACAGGGGAGTGAGTCAGAGAGACCTGAATGATCGGAGCGTTCATCTTCTTGGCCAGCTCATTCATTTAGCAGGTTGGTCTACAAATGCCAACCCAGTGACTCAACAGTCTAGTCATAGGGTCAACATGCTTTTCTCATTTACCCACACAGTCCGTTCGTTAGCAGGCATCTTTTGCAAAGGCTTCCTGTCAGAAGCCCTCAAGCAATCCCACTTCGCGGACAGGAAGCGGGTCAGAGTTCCAAAGGCAGACATTAGCCAAACCTATGCTGGGCTCGTGACTGGCCAGAGCTGTGCTTCTCCCTGTGCATCCGGCTATGGAATCTTGCTCGAGTCCCACTGTCATCTCAGACAACGAGAGCTGGGTTGAAGGATGAATTTATTGTCAGCACAAAGTGAGCAACTGGAGGGGAGGTGTTTGTGATCTAAAGTGTGGGTCACATTGGGGATCGAGGGCAGCTCTAGTTATAGGGAGGGCCTGAAACAGGGAATATTGTGGTTATTGCTATTAATGTGTACAGGCTCAGATTTTCAAAGGAGCTAAAGGAGTTAGGTGCCCATCTTTGGTTGAACTTCAGTGTGATCTGGGTGCCTAACTCCTGTAGGGGCCTTTGAAAATCTCAGCCCGATGGCATAGTAAGAGCACAACGGGTAAAAGACATCCAGCCAATAAGAGGGCCCTGCCCCAAAGAGCCCCAACTTTGCAGGACAAGACGAACACCATGGGAGTGGGGAGGGATTCTTCACAGGACAGGTGGGTGATCAGGTGGTTCTGGAAGGAGAAGAGAGAGGTTGGTTTGTCAGTGTGATTGGGAAACTGTTCCAAGTGCAAGGAGTGGAATGAAAGCAGGTGCAGCTGGCATGGAAAAAAACAGGAGGGGGCTGAGAGAGCTGCATGGTGGTAGCTGGGATAGTCCGGATCTAACAGGCCCTGATGTTTATTTTCTGCTGTGCTTTTTCTCGTGGGAAACAAGTGAACTGAGGAAGATTCCAGGATAGATTGGAACTGACATTTGGTTTAAATTTGGCAATAGTTAAAGAGCAGAGCTGGGTTTCAGCACACAGAGAAAACCTGGAATAATCACCGTTGAAATGTCAATCCTGGGGCAAAGTAATCTTAGCTGCCTTCCCTATATACCGCCGCTCAGCAGGGATGTACCATGGGGCAGCCCTGGCCAGCCACCACGCACTGTGGGGTCACACTGCAAAGCCGCACTGTGTGGCTACCACCACATCGCCTGAGATGCAGTGTGGGACTGAGCTTCTGCAGCTCTGCTCCTCCGCTGCTGCTTGTGTCCGATTCCCAGCACCATCTCCCTGTCTCCTCCCATTGGGTTGTATTCCCCTCCTCAGCTGCCAAAACCTGCAGCTCTCTCCCCACCACGCCCCTTCCAGGGACAAGTCCCCTGCCACCCCTGCCTGACTCCCTTCCTAGAATCAGAGCCTCTTGCATTCTCCAGGAGAAGCCCCCCGATAGCAGTCTGAAAGAAGAGAGGTGGGGTGTCTATCATCACATGGAAGCAGCAGTTTTGGTAAGACAATGCTTAAAGAGCCAGCTCAATATTTATGTGTCATTGGTTTTTTGGCTGGGCCTGTGACCCCTTGAAGCCCTGCCCTCATACACCCTTTTAAGCACTGCCTGATCCCTCCCCCAATTACCAAACCCTAAAGCAGTGTTTCTCAAATGCGGCCACGGTGGCCACATGTGGCTGCCAGGGGCTTTCCTTGCGGCCACAGTCCCCTGGGCTGTGTATGTGTGTGTGTGTGGGGGGGGAGTAACAGCGCCTCCCTCTCCCTGTTGCTCCTGGATTCACCCCCTTGGTGCTGGTTGCTGAGGCCGCCAGCAGGGGTTGGGCTCTGCCCCCTCTCCCTCTGGAGACAGCTAGGGCACAACGCTGGAGGAGCAGGCAGACCGTGAGTTCCCCACCTTCCCAAGGGTGATGGGGCTCAGGCTTTGGGGTTCAACCCTGGGGTGGCAGAGTGGCAGGCTCTGCCTGTGGTGCTTCGGGCTCCTGTCCCAGGCTCAGGCTGCACGGTGGCAGGCTCTGGGGGAGGGGCTTCAGGCTCTAGCCCCCCGCTGCCTCCCCCAGCCCCTCATCCAGGGCTTAATTTGTCCTCGGGCTTGGCAGGGCTGAGTAAGTCTACTGTGAAAAGTGATACTTGCAGACTTACTAGCGAGCAATAAATAAATTACAATGATTTGGACGTATATATGTGCATGTTTATTTGTTTTTCCTAAAGCTAATTAAGTATTTTAGGAAAAAGTGTGAGAGCGGCCACCAGCAAGAATTGGTGGCCACACTCTGAGGCCACCAAAAAATGTGTCCTGAAAACCCCTGCCCTAAAGCATGTGTCCATGGCAAGTGCTCTCCCACAACGCCCTTGCCCCAGACCTATCAAACAGCCCCCTAGAAACCAGTCTTTGCTCTGTGTGAGGTCTGAGTGATGAGCAGCCACATGGAGAGGCATCTGGGGCCTGAGACAACTCCCCTGGCAACTGATCAGCCTTCAGAAACACACCATATGCTGCTTGCGAGTACCTGCAGCCTGCTGATAGGCATTTGCAAGATCTCTTCCAGGTGGTTCCTAGCCAGGAGAAGGCTTTTACTGCTGGGCGATGGCAGGACTGTGTGTAGGACACAGATGTTCTCCCACATGTGCGCTGCATTTCCACTTTGCCTGCATCAGAGCTCGTATGTGAGGCCTGTCCGTGCTCCGTGTGATGGAGCAAACCAGTCTTTGCCTTTGGCCCCGCTGGGTCCATCTTGCTGCTCACAGCAGGGGCCTCCCAGCTGTCAGAGGCTCTGCCAAATGGACTCAACCGGGCTTCAGCAAGTTCCCTATTTCCTGCTCGGGTCCTAGTTAGGGAAGTTCTGCAAGCAGGGAGGTAGGACTGACAAGTGATGGGGTTCAAAGCCAATTTCCAGCAGCAGGAGGAGATTATCCTAGCTCTGACACCTAGCAGGGAAGTCAAAGCCCCCCTCTGCCTCCCTGGAGGAGTCTCCCTCCGCTGCTGTAACACAAATGCCATAAAGCGAGGTCCCTGCTGGCACACAGGTCCTTTTCTGGAGCTCTCACCAAACCTTGTTTGGGATTTGTAAACATGAAGCGAGAACTGATCTGTCAGCAGACAAACTAAGATTAGTAAGAGCATGGCCCTTGCCCAGGGCAGTTAACAGCTGACAATCTCACACTGCAAACTGAACTAGCAGCACATGGGGAACATCATTGCTAGCCCTCCATTCACCCCCTGCGTCCTGCAGCTGCTCTGCTGCTTCCTGATGCAGTTCTGCTTATGCAGCCTAACCCAGTAGCCCCTGACCCTCCTCAGCCCTGGGATTCAGACAGAGGATACAGTTACCTGTGGTGCTGGGACCAAGGCTTTGCCGAGAGTGGGAGGTGATGCTGAGTCCTCCTTATCAAGCTGCCCTGCAGTGTCTCAAGTGCATGAGTACCAACCTCAGGGCAGACTGTTAAGAGGCAGGGTACAAATCCCAAGTTGGCTGTGAGTTTTGTATTTATTTCACCAACCAGTTATCAAGTGGAAACTCCCCAGGCTCTATAACAGCCTTAATATAGAGTCACTGACAATCCCCTTGGGTGCTTCCGTTCTATCTTGCCACCCAGGTAAACTTACCTTTGTGACAGGTGGTTCTTTACACCAAGAATCACAGCAATATCCCGTCACTTACCCCCGGTCAATTGTATCCTAGATCTCACACCGAAGATAATGCTTGTAGCCAATCCTATAATAAAATGTACACATATTCCTTAACTAGGAAAAGGAAATAAGAGAATTATTTATAATGTTAAAGCACAAATGATACACAGATACACAAATGAGTTACAATCTTAAGTTTCAAAAGGTGATAGAAGCTTCTATAATTAGCGAGCGCTATATGTCCTTTAGGGCTAACCCAGGCTAAGCACTGGGGTTCTCTTACTTATGCCTAGAAAACCTGCCCCACAGAGTCCAAGCAGCATAGAGATACCGTTCCTTCTTGTGAGGGGTTTTTACTCCCTTCCCCACATGTGCTCTGAGCTGCAAACTCAACTGATGGGAGGAATCCACTTTCATGACTCATCTCCCTGGGGTGGGGGGGAAGAGATGAGCAACAAAGTCTTTTGTCCTCTTTAATGTTCCCCAATGGTACGCCTGGCGTCAATGGGCCTTCCTTGGTGGCCAAGATGTAACACCTTCTGTTGGAGATCAGCACTTCATACTACTTAATGTTTCTCTCCTGTCTGGTGAGTTTGTTACACAGTCACAGAGGCTTACAATACAAATGCTTAACTATTATCTTACAGTATGGAATACAGATGCTATAAGTGAGATTAATGCAGGCAGCAACTCACAAGCAACAATAAAGTCTAAACACTAAACACATTATTATAATTCTAATATCTACCTTAACAATAGGTCAGGAAGGAATTTTCCCCCAGGTCAGGTTGTTGGTTGGGTTTTTTTGATTGTGTTTTTTTGCCTTGCTCTGCAGCATGGGGCACGGGTCACTTGCAGGTTTAAACTAGTGTAAATGGTGGATTCTCTGTAACTTGAGGTCTTTAAACCATGATTTGAGGGCTTCAGTAACTCAGCCCGAGGTTAGGGGTCTATTTCAGGAGTGGGTGGGTGAGGTTCTCTGGCCTGCAATGTGCAGGAGGTCAGACTAGATGATCATGATGGTCCCTTCTGACCTTAAAGTCTGTGAGTCTATAACGATGCTTGCACCACAGACAGGAGCGGCGCCAGGGTTTTTGCTGCCCTAGGCGGGGGGCCTTCCACACTCCTGGTCTTTGGGGCACTTCGGCGGCGGGTCCCGGAGTGAGTGAAGGACCCGCCGCAGAATTTCCGCCGAAGACCCGGAGCACGGAAGGACCCCCCGCCGCAGAATTGCCGCCCCCCAAATCCTGCTGCCCTAGGCGACCGCCTAGGTCGCCTAAATGGAAGCGCCGGCTCTGACCACAGAGGTGAGTCAGACTGGCTCCAGTTATGTATTTGCTAATGTTCAGTTGAAACATGGGGACCTGGGCATGAGCTGGCACCTGGTCTGCCAGCATCCCTGCAGCTACTTCTCCACTGACAGCTGTCACTTCTGCTGCTCCTTCACAAAGGAAACATGGGGGTGGAGGCCTTTGCTCGTGCTGGCAGTATGCTGGGCTCTCGTCCTGTCTTCCCCCCTCCCTGCTCTGCTCCCCCTTTGCCTTTTTCATTTTGTGGGCAGCATTAGTGCCAAGGACAAGGACTGAATGGGGCCATGGAGTCTGAATGCCCCTCTCCCCCAGATGGAGGTACATCCCTTGCACTCACTGTGCCTGTGTCATGCAGGTATTTATCCACAAGGGGCGTCTTTCACCAGCTCTGAATCCACTGAAAACTTGCTGTAGGAAGCACAAGTGGGGGATGCATTTGGCAAAATCTATCCAGGGGAAAACAGCTGAGACTTTCCTCTTGGATCTGTGCTCTGGAGCTGCATCAATCTTCAGACTGTAACAGAGTCTGTTTTCAAACATACAGTCAAGCACCAAGTTAATTGGAGGCTGTTCTGGAACAGAAGATACGAGCTTATTGAAAACATAAAACCACTGGGGCATTTCCCACTTGCCAAATATCAGGATCAGTGACAATTAATTAGCAATTAATAATTTTAGTTGGAAATATCAGACTGCATCATCACAGATAGCTAGGCATCCTCAGGCTGTAGACATGACTAACTGGGTGAGGAGAGGTGAGATTTGCATTGGTTGCACCTGGATAAACTCGTAGTTGTATGAAAATTGCCAGGGGATATTCCATAGGCCTGTCAATAGAGCTGAGCAAATAACTGATTTTGCAGTTGCAAGGGGAGCTTGCAGGGCCCCTGCAGAGAGAAAACTGGTCACATGAGGTCACATTTTCAAAAGGGCTCAGCAGGTCTCACTTCTGACCAGATTTTCAAAGGGGCTCAGCATTCAAAAGGGCTAAACTTTTTTTTTAAATCTGGGGTACAATCTTCAAAAGTGTTTAAGTGACTTAGAAACTCAGTTCCATTGACTTTCAATGAGACTAGGCTACATTCCCTTTTGAAAATGGAAGTCAGACTCCTGAGACACTTAAGCGCTTTTGACAATTTTACTCCTACTCCCTTATTTTGGTGCCTATGTGGGAGCCGTGAACTTTCAAACTTCCAAAGTTCAAAGTTACTGGCCATGCTACGGGCTCCCTTCCTTGCCTCCAGCTGCAAGAAAGAACAGATAGGAGAGGGAGACTGAATGAAGAGTAAATGTAGACATTGCAATCTACATATTTTTCAAAAATGATAAAACATTTATTGCACTAAAGACAACCAAAGATACATGAAATACTTTCCTATTGTTACTGCTGTAGGCAAGGAATTGCGGTAGGTGCCCAGGGAGGTTGTGAATTTGGGACTGGAAGGGGAAGAATACAACATGATCCAGACTTTGGAAAAGTTTAAGGCCCTGTGATCCATGTCATAGCTATCACCAGTTACCAGGTAATGAGTCCAAGCCTGTCCCATGCCCATCACATCTCACTATTTGTATTACAGGATGAGAAATGTCATTGCTGCTAGCAGTCGCTCTGCCTCTAATAGACAACCCCAACGAGAGAGTCTGAATGGATTTATTGATGGCCTCTCCTGTGGTTTCTGGTAATACTCTTATTTCTCTGTGTTAACCGATCTCCTTACAACTGACCGCTGAGCCCAGTGAGAGCCCATCATCTTCATCATCATCATTACACTGAAGGCACCGCAGATGGCCCGAAGCACTGAGGCAGGCCAGAGAGGAGCCAGCAGGGTTGTGTGGTGAAAGCTCCAGCACTTATTAAGGTTTGTGGCTTCTTCCAGCTTGTTTCCATTTCCTGGCTATTTATGCTTGTGGGATTTCCATTTATTTATGGTAATCAATCCTTGCAGCTTTGACGTTTCAAGGTCACCTTGGAGGCCCTAGTGCACTAGTCCTAGTCAGGGCTTAAATTCTCAAAGAATATTTCCCGGAGTTCCCCCATGGGAGGTTCGGGGGCTCGGGCCCTCAGCCCCACGGGTTTAAAAATATGTATCGGAGCGCCACTCCGGACAGCTCCAGCTGAATTTAAGTCCTGGTCCTGGCCCTATTGAAGTCAATGGGAGTTTTGTCATTGACTTCAGTGGAACCAGGGCTTGACCTTGGCTGGTTTGGAAGGATGGGTGATTGAGCGGGTAAGCTACTGGACTAAGAGTCAGGAGACCTGGGCTCTACCCCGGCTCCACCCCAGGCTCCCTATGTGACCGAGGACAAGCCCACCGTGCAGCCATTTGCCTCTTCCATGCATTTCTGCACTTGCAGAAGGGGAATTAAACTCAGGGCCTGAGGAAGGCAGCTTAGCTGTGCATGGCCTGAAATACGGTATCTTCTGCAAGCTGCAGCTTCACAGCCTGGCACACAGGATGCCTCCTGTAGCGACAATCCCAAGAGACAATGAAGTGAGTCTCTAGATAATGGCATGGGGAGAAGCAAATCTGTCAGCAGGCAGCAGATGGGGGGTGGGGGAGTAGAAGTGCAGAATATCTTTTTTTTCCCAGAGCCACGCCTCATCATTATAGAGTGTGAACAGTCCCTTGTGGAAAAGGCTCACGAGAACACAAGGGGGGCAAACTGGTCTGTTGGTGCACAGCCCAGCTGTCATGAGCTGAGAAGACTAACAAAAGCCATCTCCACTTCTGCCCTAATTTAGTTTTCTTGAACGGAAAGGGATTACTATTATTTTTACACCTAGATGTTAAACCCCAGTGTGCTAATCGAATGCCAGTTTGATGATGGCTCTCTGCCTCACAAGCTCCTCCTGCATTTTCAGTTAGATACAGGATCCTTCTTCCCTTCCTGTCTTAAACTGCTGGGTTGTGGAGCTACGTGCTGTCAAACGGTTGTGGCTTTTCGCCCCAGAGGTGGCTGCTTTTCCATGATCCCTGTGTGTACTTGGTAGGTCAGTTTGTTGCTTGGGAAGTGCTTTAGGATCCTTCTGGGCTGAAAGGAGTGATACAGATGCACTAGATTCATTTTTATCCTCTCCTCCGTATTTATTTACTGCTACATTACCATCGGCAATGGAGAGGCAACAAAGCCGACGTAAGCCAAGTGCTTTTTGCAGTGACTCACTGCATTCTTGTGATGGCTGCTTGCTTCAGACTATCCCTACCTCTGTGATTTGCTTCTAAACTGTAGAGAACACACAGGAAAAAGGCTTCTTCTCTCATTTCTGTGCAGGGGATTTACCATCCCTGAGGATAGCCACACAAACCCACTGGCATCGGTGGGAGGAGAGACACCTGTCTGCACAAAGAGAGAAGGGGGCAGGCTTGCAAGGAAGAGATGGTAAGGCATTTTCAGTTGACCTGCTTTCGTGCCTATTTCCATCTCCACATCATCCCGAGTTAGTTCAGAAAAGTCATGCTCAGTACACATACCCGCGCTGCGCTGCTATACACAGTGGCATCTGGAGAACGCAAATAGAGAGCTCACAATAGAGAGGGGGGCCTGATTCTCAGTGACACTGTGGCCCCTGGCTCTGGCAGCGTAAGGGGCCTGAAAGTGGGAGTAACTGAGTCCTGCTCACTGCAAGGCCCCTGTGGGGTGGGGTGAAAGGGCCTTGTGGAAAGAAGCGCTCAGACCTTGGTTTGCTAACAGGGGAGAACGTTCTCTCCCACATCTGAGCAGCAATTTCACCCCAGCACAAAGTCTGTGCACCACTTAAATCCCAGTTAAGCCCTCAAGTCCCTGTTAAGTCCTTTGAGGGCTTGTGCTGGCCTTCTTCACGGGGTGACTTTCACCCCAAATGTGCCCTTTCCTCGTTGACTTCTCATGGTCAAAGGGTCCACAGGGTAGTTGGCATCAATAGAAAGTATTAAGAAATGCCCAGGGTTCCGGTGGCCCTTCCCAGCTTGAATCCACTGCCCCGTCCCTAGGTAGAAAGATCAAATGAAAGCAAGATGAGTCCCTTGCGGCACTCCAGAGTCCCTGATTTCAGACTGCAAACTCCTCGGGGCAACGATTTGCAGTGAAATCCTGCCCCATGGAAGTTGATGGCAAAATTCCAATTGACTTCTATAGGGCCATGATTTCCCCCCTGACATTTTCACGTCCCCGCAAAGCCCTGTGGGCACTGATGACTCTCCATAAATAAATAATAAGGGATCTGCCCCTATCCACAAGAGTCACTGCCTCATCTGTCAGCTGGAGTATTAGAAAGGGAGTTGTGGGGTGGGGTTCATTCTGGGCAGGGCTTGAAGTTCTGCTTTATGCTGGACTCTTGTCACCACTGGTTATCTTTGCTGGACGGTGATTTTTAAGTAAATGCACCAGAGGCTACTGATGGGCAGTGCATATTTTACAGCTAAATACAAGAAAGAAATAATGCGACTCAAAGGGTCATAAAGCGGGGGCCTCAGGGCAAACTTCCTCTCCAATAAAATGGCTGTCTGAAAAATATTTGGAGGAAAAAGAAAATCCAATTTGACTATCATGCAAAAAGGAGATGCTGAGAAAACTGAATTTAAAATACATCCCTGACCCCACTCTCAGGGCTGGGGAATCGCTAAATCTGCCACCATAATTAATTATACGGACACATATTTATTCTGGGATGCTCTATTCAGATGAATTCACATACATTTACTCCCCAGTTTCCAGGCTGCTGAGCCATCCCTAATTACCATAAAAAATAAATAACTTTTGCTTCATATCACAGCAAAGAGGAATTTCCCTTTGTCTTTTGAGGCCTCCCTTGAAGACTCCCTCCCCCCTGCTGCCTCCTTCCCACGTAAACAAGCGGGTTGGGTTGAAACACACAGAGACACTGACACATCACACACGGAAACACACAGCTCCTCCAACAGGAACGAGCTTATTCTGCTACACAGAACTATTACACTAGTGACCAACCCACCAGAGTGAAACGTGCAAAGCCCAGGCAGGCTCTCACCAAAACTACAATCCAGGACCAGCGGGACACGAAGCACAGTTCAAACATAAAATGGAGAGATGGCACAAAAAATGTGACCCAGAAGACATTGACAGAGATTGACTTTCTGCACAAACTAGATTGTAAGCTCTTTAGATCAGGGACCATCTTTTCATTGCACACCTGTACAGCACCTAGCAGTATGGGGCCCTTGTTTAGGGGCCCTAGGCGCTATCACAGAGTGACTACAGAGACTACTACTACTACTACAACTACTACTACTAATAATAATAATAGTTGTGTCTGAAACACAAGGGAGCAAGAAGCAGAGGTTTCCTCAAATTATCAGGAAGATACAAATACATTTTTTATCAAAAAGCAATAAGAGAAAACTGCATCTAACCTGGAAGAAAGGCGAGAGAAGGCAGCGACCTGCCACCCGACTTGGAACGAAGAGGACATGGGATAAAATCCCAAACTTAGTATGAAGTCTCATTCTGGGCTGATTGTGTAGAGATCACCTGTACAGACTCTCATAGATACCGACATAGCCACGTTGCATTCAAATGTAACCCTCAGCCCTCACCCGACGGAGCGCTAAGATTTTTCCTTTCCTATTACTCCACCCTGGTAACTGACCTCTGATATAGTGTGTAGGATTGTAATAGTTTCTGGGCCCTCCTGATTCATAGAGATTGCCCTGGGTGGCAAAGGCAGCCCAGTGAACTGAAATGGGATGACTGCCATGCCTGGGGCTTTTCTGGATTCATTCATCCTACAACAATCTCCTCTTAAAGAGACAGTGGGGTGTCCCCCTAAGCCTCCCCGCCTAGGTGATTCCAAGTCAGTGAAGACGCCTACCAAATGTCCTGTCCTGAGAGCATCTCAAACATGAGGCATAGCCTGGTTTCCCAGATGTGCACAATGCTGCCTCATGGTTCTGCAAGGTTCTAAATGCATTTTGAAGACTGCCCACTGTCTTAACTCTCCTGAGATCACCTTTCCACCAAACACAGAGTTTAGCAATACATGGACAAGAACTGCTGCCAGGGTCACATCCTTGTGCTGGGTGTGCCAGTGAACAATGATGACCATGCCCCTGGAGCCTGAACACTCTGGGACAGATGCATCCCTGGCATAACTCCACTGATGTCCAGATAGTTTCACCCAGGATAAATTTGCTCACACTAGCAAGAGGGTGCAGAATTCCTCCGCCGCCAGTGCTAGACTAGCCCCTGGGTGGTGCTATCCCATCCTGCTCAGAGCAGCCAGTCTATGGCAGCACTCCCAGTGCTGGGAGCTCAGGAGAGCTGCACTGGTGGTGGGGGTTTTCACAAGCTAGACAAGCTGTAGTGTAGACGGTAGGTCAGTCTGAGCAGGGTTAGATGACAGTGTTAAAATGCCGGGCTACGCGGCACCTCTCACTGCTAGTACCACCTGTAGCTGTGCCAAGGGGGAATTGTCTGTCCTAACCTTGCCAAAGCAGGCAAAAGTTTTATATCCTCACTGGGAATACTTAATCCAGACCTTTAACTTTCATTGAATCGGGGACGGGGGGCTGTCATTTCCCCTAAAGCCCCTGCAGGTTTGTTCACACATCATACGTGGTTATGCTGCCAGTGCTCCTGGAAGAACACGTTGAATGTTCTGCAGGTTTATTTTTTCCAATGACTGCTCCACTACATGCATGTCTTATCCCTCAGGGCCTGATCCAAAGCTCACTGGCACCAATGGGCATTGGTTTGGTGAGCTGTGGATCAGCCCCGTAGTCCCTCTGCCCCTCTCTCCTCCCCCTGGGCTCCTTTCGGTCGGTCGTCCCAGCAGATGCCCCGCCTGTTCCAGCCTGGGGAGCTCGCTCCTCGGGCTGACTTTTATGTCTGACACTTACCGGGGGCTGCTTGGAGGCCGCAGCTTCGGGAATCTCTTTCTCTCTCGGATGCACAATAAGGAACAAATGCAGCAGCTATTGACTGCGAGGGGTTCTTCTGCCAGAGACCCTTACGGGGCACTTTCCCGTTCGGACACCACCTGTCCTAATTAATTACCGCCCCCCCCCGGGGGGAGGGGGGTCCAGGCTGCCGCCCCGGCAGCACAGCTGTAATGCAGCAGGGGGCCAGGGCGCCGGCTCCCGAGCAGCCTTGGTTGCTCTCGGGGATTTGCTGCTGAGCTCACAAGGGGAGATCCGCGCTCGGCCGAGAGGGGCAGATGGCAGCTCGGAGCGCGTCAAATGCCCCCTGATCCCTAAGGAGTTTTTCTTGCAATGGATACAGGGGGAACTTCCAGACGGTGCCTAGCACTGAGCGGTCCGCCAGCCCCTGGCTCCTGGGGCGGACGGGCTGGGCTTTAAAAGGCAGAGGATGGGCGCGGGCAGCCCGCTCCCGGGGAGGCTGGGCAGGTGCCTCGCGCTCACCCAGCGCAGCGCGCGCAGGAGCGGCCGGAGGGAGCCCCAGGAGCCGGGAGCAGGCACCGCGCAGCCCGGGCGCTAGGAGAGCAGGAGCGAGGGCCGGAGCCGGAGCCCTCCCAGCTCCGCTAGCCGGGCGCGCGGGGCGGCCGGGCAGAGGCAGGGTCCCAGCATGGAGGCGCCAGGCTCTGCCTAGGCTCCCCGGAGAGGGCTGAGGGGCTGGTCCGGGAGGCGCACACGCACCGCTGCGGCTTGCTGGGCTATCAGGTAAGAGAGGGGCACGCGGTGCCCAGCGCCTCGGGGCGGCTTTAGGGGCATCCCCGCCTCTGTGCCAGGGTCTCTCCTGTCTCACCCCTCCCCTGTGCCAGGGTCTCTGCCTCCCCTCCCCGGGTGGGACCCCCTCCCCTGTGCCAGGGACTCTCCGGTCTCTGCCTCCCCTCCCCGGGTGGGACCCCCCACCTCCTGTGCCAGGGTCTCTCCCTCTTCACCACTTCTCTGTGCCAGCGTCTCTGCCTTTCCTCCCTGGGTGGTACCTGCCCACCTCCTGTGCCAGGATCTCTGCCTCCCCTTCCCTGGATGGTACCCCCCCACACATACACACACCTTGTGCCAAGGTCTCTGTTTCCCTGGGTGGCACCCCACACACGAACAGACACACCCTGTGCAGGGTCTCTGCCTTCCCTCCCCTGGGTGGCACCCCATTCCACCCCCCCTGCAGGGTCTCTGCCTCCCCTCCCCTGGTCAGCACCCCATGTGCCAGGATACCCTGGCCCATTTCCCAGGCACAGGCGGGCTTTAGTGGCAGCCTATTTTTCCCTCCCCTCTTGCCCAGGAATTTCTGGCTCCCCTGGGCTGTGGCGCTTGGGTCACTCACATGCTTTCCATGCAGAGCCACAGGCTGAAGGAGGAGGGAGCTCCCATTGGCAATTTCTGGCACTGCTGCTTCCCACCTGGAGCAGGGGCTGAGAAGCAGGACGGGGGTGGCTCTGGGCTGGGGAATCCTGCAGTTGATGCAGGGATTCCCGGGCAGCGTCTGGTGTTTCCCATCCTCATTGCAGTGAGGCTGATGCGCATTTGCTGCCACAGCCATCTGGATGGGACCCCAGGGAGAGGGGAAGCCTCTTTGAGCTGGGGAGGGAGCAGGGATGGGGATCCCCAGCCCTCGGCCCTGGGATTTTGCAGAAAACCTCGAGCTGCTCATCCCCATCTAATGCAGCAGTCGGAGCACCTCTGCCCTGGCCCCTTGAGGCACCTGGCTGAGCCATGGCATCAGCCTCTGGGAGACTGCTTTCTCCATTGGGGTCCAGAGAACCACCCAGGGCCTGATCCCAAAGCCCATTCAAGTCAATGGAAGGCTATGCCCATTAAAATCAATGGGAATCTTTCCACTGATTTTAGTGCAACAGGCCTCCAAAGAACAAAGAGGGTGCCCAGGAGGGCAAAGGTTGCAACAGGGACCCTGCCCCTCTCCCTTCCCAGGGGAGTGCCCATTAAAGGCAAACTGCAGCTCTCCAGGCCAGGCTCGCAATGGCTTGTTGGGCATCCTTTGACAAACAGAAATCAGTCAGGGGAAGATGCGGGAGGACTCTGCAAAGGCACTTCGCATGTAATAAAATGACTGCTAAGAATTCCATGAGTGCTGCTGGACCCAAAGCGCATTTCCCCCAAACAGCCCCTGAAGATCTGCTTCCTAGTCTTCATACACTAGAAAAACAGCTTAGATATTGTAGCCATGTGTTTTAATGCAATCAGCACTACCTCCCTCCCCACACCAAGGGACACTTTATAGGTGACGTTCATACCTGGTGCATCATAATTCACGTACCATGTAAACATTTCTAGGATTTGTCTGCAGCAGTTTGTCAAAAATGCGTTCACAGAATTTGCAGGAGTGAGGATTTAGAAGTGACCTACAATGAAAGGAAGTGTGCCTTAAAACTAAAAAATACCAGCCTTGCTAACTGCTTCTGTTGGGGAAATTTGCTTTTAATCTCAGTCAAAATGGGAAGTATCCATGTGTTGGGCAAAGTTTTGAAAGCTGTTAATCTAAAGCACTCTTTACCCGTCAGCAGGGCCGGTGCAAGGAAGTTTCACACCCTAGGCGAAACTTCCACCTTGCTCTGCCCCCCCCCAGCCCTGCGGCAGCTCCCTGCCCCCCCTCCGCCCTGAGGCGGTCCCCCTCCCCCCCCCGCAGCAGCTCCCCACCCCAGCTCAGCTCTGCTCCACCTCCTCCCCGAGCATGCAGCCCCCACTCTAATTCTCCTCCCCTCCCAGGCTTGCAGCGCCAAACAG
>NW_020664584.1:428633-545947 GCF_002925995.2 Terrapene triunguis | reverse complement strand
GTGGTGTGCGGCCACACTACCCCTAATTCGAATTAACAAAATCGATTTTGGTGCTACTCCGCTCGTCGGGGTGGAGTACAGAAATCGATTTTAAGTGCCCTTTAATTCGAAGTAACTGGCTCCGTTTTGTGGACGGGTTAAGGATTAATTCGGATTAACGCAGCTAAATCCGAATTAAAGTCGTAGTGTAGACCAGGCCTTAGAGGGGTGGTTTATTCACACCCCTGAGCGATATAAGATATGCCAACCTAAGCTGTAGCGTAAACAAGTGGTTCTCAAGCAGGGGTACACAGAGGTCTTCCAGGGGGTACATCAACTCATCTGGATATTTGCCTAGTTTTACCACAGGCTACATAAAAAGCACTAGCAAAGTACGTACAAACTAAAATTTCATACAATGACTTGTTTATACTGCTCTGTATACACTGTATACTGAAATGTAAATACAATATTTATATTCCAATTGATTTATTTTATAATATATGGTAAAAATGAGTCAGCAATTTTTCAGTAATAGTGTGCTGTGACACTTTTTTGTATTTTTTAGGTCTGATTTTGTAAGCAAGTAGTTTTTGAGTGAGGAGAAACTTGGGATTACGCAAGACAAATCAGACTCCTGAAAGGGGTACAGTAGTCTGGAAAGGTTGAGAACCACTGGTGTAGACATAGCCTTAGAAGTGAGAAACATAAGCGATCCCTCCCTGACTGACAAAACATTCTCACTGGATTTCAGAGACCTGTGGAAGCTACATCCAGCCTCTCCCAGCCTTGGTGTTTTGCCCAGTGACCTATGAACTCATTAGAAATCTAAAAATGTCAAGTTCTCAGTGTTATAAAAAGCACATGCCCTGGGGATGCAGTTGTGTAACGTGTGGTGAGTAAAGCTCGGCAATGTGGCTGAAGATGGAAGTTAATACGCAAGCTCTTCCCTGACAATTGCAAACTCTTTGCTCCTTCCCTGTTGAAAAATGGGCTCCACACTCAGAGGATTAATAATTAACGGATATTACTTGATCTCATTCAATCCATTTCACAGAGAGAAATCACAGGTTGGCAGCACTTACAGGAACCTCAAAGCATCAGCAGCTCCACTTTGAAGCCAGCAAGCTTTGGAATATTACATTGAGATCTTTTGAAAAGAAGTTCAGAGCAGGAAAAATATCTCATCAGCAATATCCCTCTACTATCGTCACTGTGAAGTGCTGTAAGAGAATCACTCTCTGATCAGCGTTCCAACCATTGTGCTGCACAGTAGCATTCACTATTGTCACTATTACTGCCTGGTTTTTCACAGGATATATGGCCTGTGTGTGTGGTGTGTTTTATTTTTGTGCAACTTGTGTGTTTGAGAAATTCACCATGTGACTGTGATGCAGAAGAGCAAAGGGACTTTTTTAACACCAGGCTGATCAAAACCATCAAGGGAAAACCCTGAGAAACTGTCTGTCCATGGAGAAATTTTAATCTCTGAAACTAAGCACCAGTCTAATGTCTGGCAAAGAGGCCAGCACTCCTGTCCGTCCCATTCCATCCCACCAAAGGACTACTTTGAGATAGGGTGGTGTGCATCTTGCAATGCAAACCCCTGCATGTGAGCTTGAAAGAATTCTAGTGTTAGATTTTGTGTGCAAATTCTATTCGCCCTAGCAGGCTTTATGAGTGCAGATTCTGATACCTGCAGAATCTTTTAAAGATTCCAGAGGTGTTTGTACCAACAAAAGGCAGGTGCACAGTTTTGAGTTCACAAGCTGAAGCCAGGTAGCCATCCCTCTGAAAGTGTGTCCAGATGACTTTAATATCTTCACTTTCATAATTTCTGATGTTAGTGGCAAATTTTCCACCAAAAATTTCATTGAAATAGGCACATTCCCATGAAACGTTCTGATTCTGATTTAACTTTATTTTCTGATGGACAATGACTTTTTTTTTTCCAACCAGCTCTAATAAGAAAGTAAAGAGTTCTTAAGGCTGTAAGGTTCTCTGACTGGACAATTGATGAAATGGTGATGCTACAAGAGCTGACAGTATAAACTTTAATCTCTAAAGAGGAAGAGGGTTTTTTTAGTCATACTGTTTAAAACTCTTTTCTTGGGGCGGGTGGGGGGAGGGGGGGAATAAACCATATATATCAATTGCTAATTATCACTTTGAACAGGGGAATCACCTCCATCCTTTCAGTTAAGGTGCTGGAGATCACAGTAAACTCCCTTATGTCTCAGTAGCCCTCAACAAAACTGGAGGCTCACATTTTGAAGGTAAAAAAGAAAGGGGGGGGGGGAAGGGAGGAGGAACCTCTCCAGGAAGGGGGGGGGGAATCTTTTCAGGCCTTCTGGGTAACGTCATGAAAACCCCTGCAATTTTAAGTCCTTTGCAGATCATCTTTAAAAACATGGGGAAATGAATCCATTGCCACCCAGGATGTATCTAGCCCATGACTTTTAGCTGAACTGCACTTTTTTTTTAAAGACCACTGCATAAAGAGACTGTACCTCTTTACTTCAACTGCACTGTGTATTATCTACAGGCTGAACCAGCAGCAGCTCCACTGATCATGGTCAACAAGACCATAAACTACTGGGATCCTGATTTTGAGGACGATGTCATCAACATTAACGTTGGGGGTCTGCGAAGAAGGCTCAGCTCCAGTGCTCTCTCTAAATTCCCCAACACCCGGCTGGGGCGTTTGCTGACCTGCGACTCAGAGGAGTCCATCCTGCAGCTCTGTGATGACTACGATGTGAGCGCCAGGGAGTTCTACTTTGATAGAAACCCAGGCTTCTTCCTATACGTGCTGCACTTCTACCAGACTGGGAAGCTGCATGTCATGGATGAGCTGTGCGTTTTCTCCTTCTGCCAGGAAATAGAGTACTGGGGCATCAACGAGTTCTTCCTGGACTCCTGCTGCAGCTACCGCTACCATGAGCGTAAGCTGGAGAGCCGGCACTACAACTGGGACGAGGAGAGCGAGGTCAGCAGCGTGGACACATCCCCCGACGAGATCTCTGACTTCAACCATGACCTGCTCCGCTACAGCACCCTGCGCTGCGGCAACTTGCGTAAGCGCCTCTGGCTCACCATGGAGAACCCAGGCTACTCCATCCCCAGCAAACTCTTCAGCTTTGTGTCCATCAGCGTGGTGCTCGTTTCCATAGCCACCATGTGCATCCACAGCATGCCCGAGTACCAGGTACTGGACGAGGATGACAGCGTGCTAGACGACCCTGTCCTGCACAATCTGGAGTATTTCTGTATCGCCTGGTTCACCTTTGAAGTGTCCTCCCGCCTGCTGCTTGCACCCAACCTGAAGAAGTTCTTCAAGCACCCGCTGAACCTGATTGACATTGTCTCAGTGCTGCCTTTTTACATCACCCTCTTGGTGGATGTGACTCTGGGCAGTGACTCAGAGCTGGGGAACCTGGGCAAGGTGGTGCAGGTGTTCCGGCTCATGAGGATATTCCGGGTGCTGAAGCTGGCTCGGCATTCAACTGGACTGAGGTCGCTAGGGGCCACCTTGAAGGTAAAACGCTGCTCTAGGTCCTTCTCTATCGCTGTGGTGTTTAGGTGTGAAAGATATGTTTGGTATTTCAATAAGATGTAGCTGGTAGAGGTATCTACAGTACTTCCACTGGGGTCCCAGCTCATAGAATCTGGAAGGTTCCTTAGGGTAATGTCACAAACCTTGCAGTATACTAGAAAAATCTGGCATGCTAGGCACTGTGTGCTCCCCTTAGAATGCCTGTAGCACCTTACATCCACACACACGGCTCCCAAAGGCACACAGGGATTCTCACACTTGGATTTGTAGATGTGCTTCAAGGAAAGCTAATGGCCACGTGGTACTCCACCATACAGTACCAGAGTGGTCAGAAAGCACAGGTGTAATAGAGCCAGTGGTGTGAATAGTTCCTGGGTTCATCTGGCCTGTGTGTTTTACGAGCCGCACAGGGGCCAAGCTAGCCAGAAGCCACTTAATGTTCTAATAATACGGCATGCACCATGGAGCTCAGCTGTGTGACCTACTCCCCAAACCCAGCTTCTTCAGCTTCATTCTACTTCTGTCTCCAGCATGGCTGGGGGGGGGGGGGCTTCCTAGGAGCATGCTGCCAGCTCACCTGAGGCCAACGCTCAAGCATTGGTGTCCCTCCTTCCAGGAGATGAGATCCTAGGCCAGCTCAGCTCAGTTGCTTGCAATGCTCTAGTGGTCTGAGTGACTGGCTGAGGTGGGCATTGCTTGGAGTGGCAAGCGGGTGCCAAGAGAATGCCAAGACTGAAGGTGCATCCAGTATAACAGGGCCTGGGACACAACAATAGGCCCAGATTAAGGCAGAAAATGTAGCTTTTTGACAAAGAGCAGGATTGAATTCTGGGCACTTTCCCTTCTACACAGTCTGTAGTCTCTCAGGCTGCAATTCTGAGGGCTGAGCTGGAGAACACTAGCACCCTGTCCTGAGCAGGCCAGCAGGACACAGGTCCAGACTGGGAGATGCCTGAGACACTTGATCTCTTTGAGGGGACCAGGATTCAGACACAGCAGAAGAGACAGCGGTTAAGCAAGTCTGGCAGGAAGAGGAGGAGTCTACAGACTAGGGGCCCTCTACAGCAGGTATGCAGCTCTTTACTGTCCAGTGAACTGATGGGGGCTGGGGAAGAGTTTTCGGAGGTCATTACAAACCCTGCTATTAGTGTCCGTATAAGGACCCTCATGAGGCTGAAATCTCCAACCCGAACCCAGTCTCCACTCGCCTCCTGGCCATACCAGTTTCCCCCATGCCATTTTCCATTCACCACCACATAAATAGCAGCTGCTGAGCCCCAGCCCAGTCAATTCAATCCTGCTGTAATTCCTCAAGGTCTGCTCCCCACTTGCCTGGCTCCCAAGCATTACTGCAATACAAACAATTAATCATAATAATAGCAATCATCTATAGTCTAAACAGTAGAGACTCTTACTGTAAAAAAATTCCATATTGGGCACTGTGGCCAAAACCTTTCCTTTGAATCCTGTCAGCCCACATGCCAGACAGAGGCACCTAAGTACCATGCAGCTGTTCTCTTTACCTGCAGACACACTTCATTGCCTTTCTGGTTACTGTTCAGAGAAACAGTCCTACTCCCCTTTTGCCATCTAAACTACCACATCCCAGGAGAGTTGGGGGAATAACTATACTGCCCACCCCACCTACTGCTGGACAGCAAATACATCTTTAGAAAGCTAATGGAGATACCAATTAATCTCAGCCTGTATATTTCTCCCATTCTTGGCAGCTATGTCCAAAAAAAATTCATAAAGCAAAAATTCGTAACGATTCCTTGCTATCGAAGAGTGAGGCTATGCATATTGCATATTTGCTTCCACTCCCACAGAAACACGCATCCTGCTGATCCTCCTATCTCCTCGTCCATGTGACTAGTTCACCAGTGCAAATTTATCAGACTCCCCCCCTCCTCCTTGTTTTCTCTCATTCCCTCTTGATGGGCCCCTCTGCAAAGAATTGTTTTCAAAGGCCTGGTCTCCATTGTTAGTCATACAAAATGACCATCCCATGCACCCCATATTATCTTGTCAGCATCACATACCCTTATTTTCCTAATTTAATCCTTATTTTCTATTGTATGCCCTTTATCGTCTCTAGCCAAGGAGACAGTACCTTCCAAGAAGGTATTAGAATTCAAATCTGAACTGAAATTGTCACTTGGCATGTCTGTATGGCTCCTCATACAATAGGGCCCTGGCTCATGAGTCGGACTCATAGACCCCCCCCTGCATACAAATAATAAATCCTGGAATTCCTAGGGATAGATGGGATATCACTGTGGCTTTTAATTCTTTTCATTTCTTATTTTTCAGTATTGTGGCCACTCCAGCACTGCATATGCCCCAAAACCGGCCTGGGGTCAGGAGGACTGGATTGACTGGTGGAATGGCTGCGAAAGCTGAGAAACTGGGAAGACTAATTCTTGGACATGCACAGAGACAAAAATAGTTAGTGCCAGGGTCCCAGGGACCTATATTATGATTCCCATATGTGGTTCTGCATTATATGGTTGAGAGGCCCCCTACACAGACCAGTACACTTGAAAAGTAGTGTGATTTAAAATCACAAACATGTTATAAAGGCCTGAAACACAACACATGTCTTAAGGCCCATGTTTTCAAGTGGTTTGTAAGATTTCTGTTTCTAAAGTAATAGTTGTTCTTGTTACATAAGTAGATAAAACAATTCCACTTCATTCTGAAAACCTGTCTCAAAAGTGAGCATTTAGCTGAGGAATCTGGCAAAGGATGGCTATAAACATAATGTAAAATTGTTACTTTCTTGGTTGCAGAATTCTAATAAAGCTGTACATGTGGGAAAGGCTCCCTGAACTCTTTCAGTGTTGCAGCTAAGTGTGAATGACAGCGCAACAGAGTGGGGACTGACAGGCTGATTGTATGTTATGCAGGGGTGAAGCCTAGGGAACTAGGATTTTCCTGGGCTTTGACTCAGCCTGAGCTACTGATTTGCTGAAGGATGCTGAGCAAAGTCTCTCTTGATCTACTTTAGGAGAAATTGAAATCTCACTGAAAACACCAAACCGCTGCGTCAGATTTAAGTTTCTTTTTGCTGGGCATGTAAATTACAAAGTATTGTTAACATTATCTTCCTCCCTTCTGCAAGAGCATACAGCATCAGAGGAACGAAAGCCCAGTGATATAAGAGGGAAGTAGGGAGTTGGTATCTTTGGCAAGTGGACTGATTAGCATTAGTGCCACAGAGACCTGAGCAGTGAGATTTCTGCTGTTTGTTTATTGTAAAGAAACTCTGGATGTTCATCAAATCACCCGGGGCCTGATCCAAAGACCATTAAAGTAATGAACCTTCCCATTGCCTTCTGTGGTCTTTGGATCCAGCTCTTGGTTCCGACAAAGCCTCTCCAGGGGACAAAGGCCCATGTGAAAGAGGATCTGCTGCAAGTCAGACCCCGCCACGCTTCACCCCACCTCATTGTCTGGTCCTAGCTATTGTACTCTATTCTGTCCCTCCAGCCTCTTTTATTTTTATTGACTCTTTCTGAACAATTGGCCCTGGCACTCCATGCTGCTAAGAGGCTGCCTGTGTGAAATTGACTTCCAGAAGATGCTGCCAGTGAGGCAGCAGTGGCAGCAAACATCAGAGAACCTCTCTGCTCTAATTAGTCTGTCAGGCTTGGAAGGCCAATTTGTGATATTGGATGCAGCTATCATGCTTCTCAGATACAGGTGAGGTGCCTAACTCTCATTGAAAGTCAGTGGGAGTGCCTAACTTGGGTGCTTTTGTAAATCCCAGTAGGCATCTATCTGTATCTTTAGATCCTAAATATCCTGGGCAAGTACAAAGTGTTAGGTTTACAACAGCGTCACAGGAAGCCTACGCCTAAGCCAGGAAGTGCATCCAAGTCTCCCGAGTCTCAGTCCAGTGCTCGATCCAGGAGAACATCCTTCCTCCCCTTAATTCTCACTTGTACCTGGGCAGGGACCGTGATTCCAGAGTCTTATACCACATGGGCACAACAGAATATGCCAAGGAGCGACTTCCAGTCTTCACACTGCAGTCCCTTTTTGTTTATTCATTTGTATCATCACCCTAATGTCCTAAGATGGAAGCTGATTTGATTTGACCTTGATTTGATTTTCCTTTATTGCATTTGAGAAAATATCTTGTGTGCTCCTTTGAAAAAGCCCTACCCTGACTAACGTAAAGCCCAGTTACGGGCAAACCTCTCTGGCTTTAGGGCTCCGATTTCATCAGAGCCAGTTAGCTTTAGCTCCAGTAGTTGCATTGTAGGGAGGCTTCTTAAGCAGCTGGTATTGGGGTGATTATAGTAATTTCTTCCAAACTGACAGTCTCTCCTGCAAACAGTCACTTACTAGAAGCAGCTGTGTTCTTATGGAGTTACCAATGAGCAATGCATTTTGAAAACAAATGACTGTGCACAGGCAGCAGCCGATTTCCAAACATGACAATCTCAGATTCCTCAAGCTCCCGTGCTCTAGTCCTGGCTGCGATTTGTAAAACCGAAATGTCTGAGTTACAGAATCACATGACTTCTACTTTTCTTGCCCTCCAGTAACTCCCAGTGGCTAAACAGATACGCTTTAAAAATGTATAAACAATTTTTCTCTCATTATTGCTGCCAGGCTAGGGCTGTTGGAGGTGCTGCTATGTTCCAGCCTGGAGCAAGTGTTTTATAGCCAGTTGGTAAGTCCCTGAAAATCAGGGGCTGCATTGCACACTCTGACCTAGCTTTCCCCACAGGATGTCACTTTGGCATCCACAGCTGCAGGTGATGGTAGAGGAAGATTAGATTGTTCCTCCTTGGAATTATTGGCAGGAGCTGAGCAGTTTCTGATAGCAATCTAAGCAAAGCCTTGTTTGTATCCTGCTGTGGAATCAGCCTCCTTATTCTCTTGTCTGGACCATGGAAGTTCTGGACACCTGAACATCCACATTCTGATTTCCTTCCTCCAGCGGGTGAAAAGCAAGTTGGCAGGTGCCACATCACTGCACACAAAAAAAAATCTGCTAAGTACAGTCACCAGTTACAATCAGAAAGCTACTGAACTGCACCAGGAACCCTCCCACGTGAGGCATTGGGCACTCTGACTAGCATCAGGTAAGTATACCTCTTAACTCAGCTAGTTCTTAGTCACTTAATGTTTAGTTCTACGTTGGTTGGTTTTCCTTTTTCACAGTCTGCACTGATTCATGCCTGTTTTGTCCATCTCTGTGGATATGTCTTCACTGCAGAGTTAGCTCGGGCTCTTACCCAGGTGTTGCCCATAACCATCCTCCCATCCACACACACACACACACACCTCTCACCTGAGTTTGATGGTGCTTTCAACCAAGGCAAGCTGGCCTGGCTGGGGGTTTGGGTTACAGCCCAGTTTCCACTTTCAGGCTGGTAACCTACCCACTTTGCACCAAGAACATAGACTGACTCATGTGAGTGCTGATAATCCTCCAGTGCCTACCCACACTCAGGGCCGGCTCCAGCATTTCTGCCGCCCCAAGCGCAAAAAAAAAAAGCCGCGATTGCAATTGCGACCGGCGGCGGCAATTGTGGGGGGGGGAGAAAAAAAGCCGCGATCGGTGGCGGCAGTTCGGCGGCAGGTCCTTCGCTCCTAGAGGGAGTGAGGGACCTGCCGCCCCTGAATTGCCGCATGTGCCGCCCCTCTCCCTTGGCCGCCCCAAACACCTGCTTGTTAAGCTGGTGCCTGGAGCCAGCCCTGCCCACACTTCCCCAGTGGGCCCAGAAGGTCAGACACGTTCTCCCACTATTCACTGGGAAAGGATCCAGAGCAGCTCAGCTTACTACAGCACAAAGAATCATGGGATATGTCCCCAAGTGTCCTAGCAACACACGGCGGGGGGCTGGTACAGTTACAGTGCAGACACAGTAGCTCAGGTAGGGCTTTGCAGTGTGGCTGCTCACACCAGGCTCAGGCTAACTTGGGTGCTAAGACCCAGTTGCCAATCACCTGAGTGAACTCTGCAGTGAAGACACCCTTAGTTTTAGCCTCACATTTTGAACACATGTGGTGTTATGAGCAGCACTTTCTCCATAGGCACAGTTTGACTTCTATACTGGGGGTGGGGGGCAGCTCCAGTCAGGCCAATGAGGCCACACATGAGGCAAATTCCATGCCTGCCCAAGGCTTACAGTTGGGAAGTGGGGGGGGAAATGCTCCCCCACTCCTCCAAACTATGCCCATAACCTTATCTATAAAATGAACACACACAAAAATACTGTGTGATGCAGTTAGGACTGCTGCACTCAGAACATGCCCCTGGGCTTTGTCATCTGGCTATCCACCTGCGCACCCATCCCCATACTGGCCCACATTGAAAACATGTCCCTTCTAGCAGTTGGGTGAATTTATATAAGGTAAGAAAACCAAGTGAAGTTGCTTCCTTTTTTCTGAGTTGTCCCTGCTGTACTGACTGGCTTAGCTCCTTCTCTCAGGGCTAGAAGACAGAGTGGTTGCCAGCTGCCCTGCGTGCACAACTCCCAAGGTGAAATCTTGGCCCTGCTGAAGTCTGACAAAACTCTTGTCAGCTTTAATGGGGGCAGGATTTCTTCCCTCAGTTTCATTTGGTTTTGGAGATCTTCACTTACTATCCTTTCTGCTTCCAGAATGTCTTCCCTTTCTGACCTGAGCCTTCTGAGTTGTAGTTTTTACACATTCCCAGAAGATGGACAAACCACTTCAGAAGCCATAATTGGCTCAAACCACCAAGCAAAGAAAATCCAGTCCTATGGAGTTTCAACCATCTCGGATCAATCCTCCTTCAGTTCCCCTCCTGGGCTCTTTGGCATTTCCATCCTATAGGAAATTCCAATATTTTAACATTTGTTTTTGTCCCAAATCAATCTGTTGACTTTCCAATCCTGAAATGTTTTGTGAAATGGAAAATTCTGAAAGATTCAGAAATGTCAATGTTTTGGTGTCGTCTTGATTTGACATTAATCTGTGTCCCTCTGAGCTGTCATGGTACCTCATGGGAGTTGTAGGTGGGGTAACTTGTCCCCATTGTCCTCTATAGGCCAAGCTACCTATCCGGACTACATCTCCCATGATATACTGTGGTCAGGTGTAACTCATGATGTCCTGCAGTGGTCCAACCAGGGGTGGGAGGAGATGACACTGCACCATGGGAGATGTAGTCCAACCTTGGCCCACTGAGGCGAATTGGCGGCATGAGGCACTGCAGTAGCTCAAGTACATGTAGATCAATGTGGAACTGACCAAACATTTCAGTTTGGTTTGACCAACCAAAATGTATCGATTCAGGTCAACCTGATGCACAACAAAATTCTTCATTTTGATTGTTGCAGTGGAAAGTTGAAATTTTTTGGCCAAACAGACATCCCACGGAACATTTCAGTTTTGTGGAAAAGACATCTTCTGTTTAACAAACCAAAACATTCAAAAATGTTGACAGAAATATCCTGATCAGCTCTTGCCATCACTGACCTATCCGCCCTTTTGGTCACCCTCCTGGCCTCTCCTATCACCCATCATTATGGCCCTACCAAATTCACAGTCATGAAATGCGTCACGGACCATGAAATTTGGTTCCCCTGCCTGTGAAATCTGGTCTTTTGTGTGCTTTTGCCCTATATCAGTGGTTCTCAAACTTTAGCAACCCGAGGACCCCCATTTTGATTTAAAAATTTGCCACAGACCTCCAAACTCCCTGCTTAGCCCCAGGCACTGGCCCCACTCCGCCCCTTCTCCCAAGGCCCCATCCCACCTCTTTCCACCCCTGCTCCACCCTGCCCCTCCTCTTCCCTTTCTCTTTACACCCCCTCCCCTGAGTGCACCCTGTCCCCCCTCTCCCAATCCCTCCCAGTACCTCCTGCACACCTGGGAACAGCTGTTCCGTGGTGTGCAGGAGGTACTGGGAGGGAGTGAGAGGAGTTGATCAGTGGGGCCAGTGGCCCCAGATATGATTCCGCCCGTTCTTCCCCCTCCCTCCCAGCACTTCCTGCTGCTGCCGATGGCGGCTCTATCTTCAAAGCTGGGCTCCTGGCCAGCAGCCGCCACTCTCCAGCTGCTCAGCTCTGAAGGCAGTGCCGCCGCCAGCAGCAGTGCAGCAGTAAGGGTAGCAATACCACAACCCCCCCTATAATAACCTTGCGACCCTGCCACAACTCCTTTTTGGGTCAGGACCCCTACTATTACAACACTGTGAAATTTCAAATTTAAATAGCTGAAATCATGAAATTTATGATTTTTAAAATCCTGTGACTGTGAAATTGACCAAAATGGACCATGAATTTGGTAGGGCCCTACCCATCATCATTGATCCATCCTCCTTCAATCACACTCTGGCACTCTCTTGCTAACCTAACCTAGGTGTTCAGGCAAGTGACAGCTGCTGAATGCTATCACTACAGATGGTACAGAGATTGACTTGATCAGCTACACTGGGAAGTTACTGTTGTCAGTTTTTCCCCGTCTCTAAGCTGCTGGGGCTATCCCGGTAACACACAGGAGTGGAACGGAACTGCTGGGTCATTAAGTCCAGCCCCCTGCTATCACAGGTAGTCCTGTCATATAATCATGTTCATAAATTGCTCAAGCATTAGCAGTGAGCTCTTGTCTTATGTGACCAGTGCATGTTTTCCTGGAAAAAGTTATTCTCTAGGGCCATGCACAAAGGCCTGTTAACAATAAGGCACAGCAGAGGCAGCTGTGTAATTCCCAGCACTTGATATTTAACACCAGAGTCTCCTCTTTCTTCAGCCCCCTTTCAGATGCTGGATATCGGTTCTATCATGTGTACAGCACCATAGATGAGCATGGTGGTTTCTGCTTTCTTTCCCCCATTTATACCCCTCTCAGGACTCAGTCCTGTTCGCAGGGCGTGGATGCACATCATGAGCCCCTGGTAAGATCAGCTGCTGCATGTTTGTACTGTGCAGGTCCCGGGGTGCAGTGCGGGGCACGACCTGGTTATTGAAGAGCATGATCCAGCTCTCGCTGGAGTTGGTCAGTTGTTACTGTAGAACAGGAGCATCGGTCGTTTGCTCTAATTCAGTGGGGGACAACTGCAGTTGCAAGGTGTTTCCAAAACAGCTGCACAGAGTTAGGGTGATAGCTACACTAGGGAAGTGCCTGGTGTGAGAAGCAAGTCTGGTTGTTTTGCACAGACACCTGCAATAATACACATCAGGGCCCTTTGCTTTCTGGTGTCTTGCTTCTCTGTGCTCCAGATCACAAGGAAATACATTTTAAAACTCAGTTGTTGTCATAACTATAAAGGGAAGGGTAACAGCCCTCCTGTGTACAATACTATAAAATCCCTCCTGGCCAGAGACTCCAAAATCCTTTTACCTGTAAAGGGTTAAGAAGCTCAGGTAACCTGGCTGACACCTGACCCAAAGGACCAATAAGGGGACAAGATACTTTCAAATCTTGGGAGGTGGAGAAGGCTTTTGTTTGTGTTCTTTGTTTTGGTGGTTGTTCGCTCTTGGGACTGAGAGGGACCAGACATCAATCCTTGCTCTCCACATCTTTCTGAACAAGTCTCTCATATTTCAAACTTGTAAGTAAACAGCCAGGCAAGGCGTGTTAGTTTTATCTTTGTTTTCTCAACTTGTAAATGTACCTTTTACTAGGGTGTTTACCTCTGTTTGCTGTAACTTTGAACCTAAGGCTAGAGGGGGTTCCTCTGGGCTCTTTAAGTTTGATTACCCTGTAAAGTTATTTTCCATCCTGATTTTACAGAGATGATTTTTACCTTTTTCTTTAATTAAAAGCCTTCTTTTTTAGAACCTGATTGATTTTTCCTTGTTTTTAGATCCAAGGGGGTTGGATCTTGATCCACCAGGAGTTGGTGGGAGAAAGGAGGGGGGATGGTTAATTTCTCCTTGTTTTAAGATCCAAGGGGTTTGGATCTGTATTCACCAGGGAATTGGTGAAGAGTCTCTCAAGGCTACCCAGGGAAGGGAATTAGCACATTGGGAGTGGTGGCAGCGGACCAGATCTAAGTTGGTAGTTAAGCTTAGAAGTTTTCATGCAGGCCCCCACATCTGTACTCTAAAGTTCAGAGTGGGGAAGGAGCCTTGACAGTTGTGTAAAAGCCATTTCCTCCTGCGCTTACCCTCTGAGGACCTAGGTTAGGGTCCTGGGATTCTGCAGCAGCAGATGATACCTGCCTACGATGCTGTACTTTAGGTACAAGTGAGAGACATAACACGCTGTGGGCCTGAACACTGGTCTTAACAGATCAAAAGCCTTCCTCAGCATGAAACGACACTTCCTCAAACTTCCACAGTCCCCAGCTGCTGTTTCTGTACTGTTGCCTTATCATTGATTTTCTGATTTAAAAAGTCAGAGCATAAAAGGATCCGTTTGAATGAGCAGTTCTGTTGTGCACACGTGATACTGACACACACATGAGCGATGCCATCACCTCCAAGGATCTGGAGTGGTGAAATGGCATGGATTCCTCAGCACTGCATGGAAACCCATGCAGAAGTCACGCTTCTTTTCCTGTGCCAGAGGCAGAAATGTGGGAGAGTGGCTGTTGTCTCACTGGCGGCGGTTCATCCAGTCCTTTCCAGTTCTGCCTTAGTTCGGAATTCGATGCACTCTCTTCTCAGTGACAACAGTAAGAGCTGGCATCGCCTCTTCTTTGGTTTGGAGACCTGAGCAAGGCAGAGACAGTGTCTCTCTTCTCCATCTTCTTTGAATACGGGGCTAGTGTGGGGCAAAGGCCTTAAAACACCTCCCCAGTGCTCGACTCAGGATGATGAGTGGGAAGGGAGGGGAATTTCTTCTGTTTTAGCGACTATCTAGTGCTTTACTGGGGGGGGGGGGGGTAAACTTCACAGGACAAGGAGCGTCCTGTGAGAATCTCACATTAGGAGTGATTCTGTTCTTGTGCTTAAGGCATCAAAGACAGAGTCAAGCAGGGGTGCTGGAACAATTTGTATCGTGGGGGTGCTGAGAGCCATTGAACCAAACTGTAAACCCTGCATATAATGGAAACCACTTCAAGTCAACCCTAGTTCCAGCACCTGTGAAGTCAAGTGGCCGTTTAGCTTACTTCTAGGGACATCTGGACAGACTAAGATTCTCTGTCTTGTTTCTGGCTGGTTTCAGGCCCCGGAACAGCTTGGAGATGACGTTGGTCCGTGTGATGGATGGTCTCATTTGAGTGATGGATGGGAGACAGTTTTCCATACTGATAATGCCAGGTCTTTTGAGACCATTGATCGCTAGCCGACGTTGAGCTGTCTGTGTGGAGTCTGAGTAGCTGGGGGTGGATGCTGCTGCGCTGTGGCTGTGCGTGCTGCTCTATGGATAAACCAACTCCGGGGCTGTCAGGTCAGCACCTTTCACTGACACAAAATCAACATAGGAAAGAACAGTACTGAATAAGACTGAGGGGGAGTGACTCCCCAGCCTGCGAGGTGCTTGGAGAGTTGGAGACTGTTTGCATTGGGGGAGCAGGTGTGATTCAGGGAGAGCAGGAAGAGAAGAAAAGCAAATGGAGATTAATCTCATTTTGTTTAATATCGTTCTGCTGAAAGGTGTTAATACAGAGGTGGGCAAACTCCCACGGGACTGTTCTGCCAGGCCCCTGAGCTCCTGGCCCGGGAAGCTAGCCCCCGGCCCCTCCCCTGCTTGTTCCCCCTCCCGCGCAGCCTCAGCTCACTGCGCCGCCGGCGCAACACTCTGGGCAGCGGGGCTGCAAGCTCCTGGGGTAGCGCAGCTGCAGAGCCGCAGCCTGACCCGGTGCTCTGTGCTGCGCAGTGCATGGCTGGCTCCTGTCCTGGTGCAGCCGTGCCGCCAGCCACTGGTGCTCCAGGCAGCGTGGTAAGGGGACAGGGAACAGTGGAGGGGGGTTGGATAGAGGGTAGAGGAGTTCAAGGGGTGGTCAAGGGCCGGGGGTATGGATGGGGTAGGGGTGGTCAGAGGGTGGGGAACAGGGGGTTGAATGGAGGCAGGGATTCTGGGGGCGGTCAGGGAGAAGGGGTGGTTGGATAGGGCAGGGGTTGGGGGGGGGCAGTCAGGAAGGAGGGGGGGGTTGGATGGGGCAGCGGGGGGTAGTTTAGGGTAGGGGGGGTGGATGGGGTAGCGGTCCCGGGTGGGACCGTCAGGGGGCTAGAAGCAGGGTGGGTCAGATGGGAGCAGAGGCTGGGCCACGCCTGGCTGTTTGGGGAGGCACCTTCATACAATTTCTGAAGCCCGATGCGGCCCTCAGGCCAAAACATTTGCCTGCCCCTGTGTTAATAGATGCCATTTAGCAGGTCTCTGATCTATAAACTGTTACAGACCTGGTTAAAGCCTAAAGCACCCTTCATTCAGGCAACATGGAAGAAGCAATTAAATACTTCTTTATGTTGTGATAACAAACAATAGGAGGCAGCTGTCCAAAGCATTGGGACATGTTGCAAACAGTGTTTTCCCCAGGAATTGAAATTAGAGGTGTGTGTTCAAATTTACAGGGAGGGGTCAGGGCCGATGAGGGGTGAGACCATGAGGGTGAAGGTGGGCTTTCTGGCACCACAGTAAAAACTGAAAACTGTTTCATGACCATTTTAGTAGGTTTAATGCCTGTTTTGAAATGATCACACAAATTAAAGTTGGCTACTCAAGCATTCTATGAAGCACAACGCCTGCATCCTTCTTGGTTTCTTGTTATAATTTTGCACAACTCTGTTAATGAACTTCCTGAATGCAATGCGTTCATCTTTGGTGGCTTCTCGTGTGTCCAGTACTTCCATTCCTTCAATTGATATGCTCATTAGTTCATTCACATGATCAGGCAGAAGGCGACTTCTTTCAGAACACAAAATTCTATTCAATGATGAAAAAGAACACTCAACTGTAGCTGTTGTGACTGGGAGTAGCAAGAGATGAATTCCTACTTCTTTCATCCCAGGAAACCTAGCATAAAGATCGGGTCGAGCCACTAGTGATGATAACAAAGAAGTTGAAGTCAAATCTTCATTCAGTCATCGTATGATATTCCACTCTTTGTTCAAATGTTCTATTCTGTCCTGAGCACATGGCAGCCCCATTGCTGGTAGTGCTTCACTTCACTCAACTGTCAGTGTTTTATAGGACAGGGATCTGTAAAAGCTACGTAAAGGTTGAGTAGAATCTAGAATAAAGTCTGTGTACTTTTTCAGTTGTCTTAAACACTTCTTGTCCTCTTCACTTAAGGATTCAATATAAATGCCTTCATTAGTCAACTTCTGAACTAAAGTCTTTGCTTCTTCCAGTACTTTTTCAATGGATAGCTCTCTGATTGAGCCAAATGTAGACAAAGATCTACTACTGTTGTAGCAGATGCCTGGATGGCATTGTTTAATGACCCAAGTGGTTTCAACAGACTTACAAGAGAGAGAATGGCAATAGTCTTCTCTGAACGTAGTAGCAAAAGTAATCCACCAGCCTCACTGCTTAGATCCATCCCATCTTGGTAGATACTTTCCAAAGTCAGTAATAATGGCTGGAGTAATTTTAAGACAACAGCCAAGGATCGCTCATGAGAAAGCCAGAGGGTTTTCCCAGGTTGGACTAATTTGAACTTCAGTCCCAGTGTATCTTCTATATTTTCCAAGATATTCAGTCTTTTTGTCTTCATACACACTTGACTTCTGTAGAGACTACTAACAAAAGGTGCTAACTGATTTCTGTAGAAAATGTCCAATAGAAACTGAAAAAAAAATAATGAAGACATTAAATGTATAGCTTTTTAAATGTCTTTTGAAGAGTCTGCAGCTTGTACTAGAACTAGTTGGAGTAGATGGCCTCTGCAGTGTGTATAGGAGAGATTAGGGTTACACTTTTCTCTGAGCAAAGCTTGTACTCCACCACGTCTTCCAGAGAAGTTTGCAGCTCCATCAAATGCAAAAGCAGCCATCTGTTTGGGGTCCAATTGACAAGCATTTAACTCTTCTAAGATGTGGGTTGTCACAGATGCAGCCGATATGTCTTCTATAACTTGAACATCTAGAAATGCATCTACTGGCCTACCTCTGACATCAAGATAACATACACAATGACTTAATACTTGCCCATTCACATCGGTGCATTCATCAGCCACGTATGCAATTTTTTTGAATGTGGTGAGAGAGGTCTTCACTTTTTCAACTGTTGAGTCTTTCACTGTTGCACCATATGCTTCTAGCCAGTCAGTTGAGTTTCTTGCAGAAAGACAGTGAGCATTTGCTGGTCTTGTTCGGAACCAGTGTTCAACTTCAGGATGAACAAGTGACAATGCACTTAACATTGGCCTCCAGTTTGTAGTGTGTGGTATCTCTTGCTTAAATAAAAAGTATGATGCCAAACCCATGTTTGTTCGCATATCTCTTGAGGTTCCACCCAGCTCACAGTGATTTCAGCTGAGCTCTCAGTGGGGGAACCTTGCTGCTAATGCAGTGGTTCCCAAACTTTAACAACCCATGAACCCCTTTCACTAAAATGTCAAGTCTCACAAACCCCCTCCTAAAAATGAATATGTCCAGGGATTGTCTCCTTTACCTGAGTATAAATCAGAAGAGCAGTGATCTTGGAAATATAAAATTGGTTTTTAGGACATGCTGATTACACACTATGTATTATTAATTATTATTTATCATGACAGTATTTTTATTACATTATGAAAACGGCAACACTCTTCCAAGATCTCACTTTTATCACTTTGAATAAGCCTGTTATAATAAAAGGCTCGTAGGTTTCATCAAGGAGTATCAGACGTGAAACAGCATGAAAGGATTTAAGAAGCCAACTCAGAGTTCCTCCTACACAAGCATTCAGGTCCTGAACAGTCCAGGCAAACAACGCACATTACAACAAAGCTTAAACTTGTTCTTCATAATAATTTTAAGAAAACACTAGCTGCCTATTTAATTTTAAAAACAGCAAAAAATATCCACCTCCCTTTGCATTTCTTATAAGGAGTCTTGAAGTTTAAATCTCAGTGTGATCGATATGCTTGCTTTGATCTGCTTAGCTCTTGGAAGTCCAGGGGCTCTGGGCTGCTGGCCCCAGTGTCCCTAGGCACAGCTCTGTCCGCCATTGGGGAATTTTTTTCTGAGAACACCCTGTAACATTTTGCGAACCCCAGTTTGGGAACCACTGTGCTAGTGTAGACTGGGCCCTCTCTTCCACTTAGACCTGATTATCGGTGATTTCAGCTGTAGTGGTCACTTAACAAAACAAAGACTATCTATAGAGCCTAATCAGCTCTGTCTTTAAACAATGGAGAGGGGCAGGTCAAATAGTACTTGTGACTCAGGTAGACCATCAAGCAAAACACCTGTCCCCACCCTCTCTCTTGATGTCCTCAATCAGCACAGGCTAAGTACAGTTCTACTGCCCTTTACTCATACAATAAGAACAACAACATTTCATCCCGCCTCCCTCCCCTGCAGTCAAGTGATTTGTAACCCAACCCCAGCCAAAATCTATCACTTGGGCAACACAGCTCTGTTTGCTGGATACCTAGGTAGATTGTATTTACAGTCACACCTAATCTGGTCCTGAAGCTTCCCCCCCCCCCCAGCTCATCACTAGCTGTTAGGGAGAGCTCATTTAGACTTTGCTTACAAATCGTAATTTGGCCAGCATCACCTAAATGAATGCACTGACATCATCATAAAAACAAAAGCTGTATAAGGAAGCTAGTCTATGTTCATACTTTTCAAATCTATTATACTTTTTCAGATACACATTTTATCATACACTTTATATGCTTTTAAAGTATGTATTAATGTTTCAATTTCAATTCAAATTTCCAATCTCTAAATTGGCAACACTGCATGTAACTAATTCACAAAACTGGAGGGGGTGTTGGGGAAATTCGGGGGGGTGTAGGGAAATCCCTGGTTGCAAAGCTTGAATAGGGCTAAGGCCAGGGCTGACTCTAGGATTTTTGCCGCCCAAAGCAAAAACAATTTTGCCCCCCCCCGTTTTTTAATTACCCCACCCCCGGCCCCGCCTCAACTCCGCCCCTTCCCCAAATCCCCAGCCCTGCCTCCTCCCCCCAGGCTCTCAAGCCTAGGAGGGAGGGAGGGAGGGGGAGAAGCGGCGCTCGCGCCGCGGCCACTCGGAGTCTCCCCCTCCCTCCCAGGCTCTCAAGCTCTCAAGCCTGGGAGGGAGGGGGAGCAGCGGCGCGCGAATCAGCAGCAGCAGCGGAGGTGAGCTAGGGCAGCCGGGGCACATTTTTTGGGGCGGCATTCTGGCGCCGGCCGTGCCGCCCCTAAAAATGTGCCGCCCCAAGCACCAGCTTGTTTTGCTGGTGCCTAGAGCCGGCCCTGGCTAAGGCCATGCCTACATTACAGGTGCTGCAGCAGCACATGTACGGCACTGTAGCACCATAGTGTAGACACTTCCTGAAGCGACAAAGGGGTTTTCTGTAGGTAATCCACCTCTGCAAGCAGCAGTAGCTAGTAGCTAGAATTCTTCCATCGACCTAGCTATGTCTATATGGGGGGGTTAGATCACCATAGCAACAACTCTGGTGTGAATTTTTCACACCCCTGAGCATCGTAGCTATGTCAAGCTAACTTTTAACTGTAGACCAAGCATAGGCCATGTGGTCTGAGGGATTGCCCTAGGACTGGCTGCACATGCAGGGGCTCAGGGATTGATAGGCGAGCCGTGTGTGTGTGTGTGAGAGAGAGCCAGCAAAGAAAGCAATGTTTCCAGTGTTTAATTACCCTCATTGTTAATAATTTGCACCTTATTTCCAAGCTGAGTTTGCCTATCTTCAACTTCCAGCCGTTGGATCATGTTATACCTTTGCTAGACTGAAGAGCCCATTATCAAATATTTGTTCCCGTGTGGGTACTTATAGATTGTAATCAAGTCACCCCTTGACCTCTTTGTTAAGCTAAATAGATTGAGCTCCTTGAGTTTATCACTATAAGGCAGATTTTCTAATCCTTTAATCATTCTCGTGGCTCTTCTCTGAACCCTCTCCAATTTTTCAACTTCCTGTTTGAATTGTGGACATCAGAACTGGACACAATCTTCACAGAGCCAAATACAGAGGCAAAATTACCCAGGTTATCCTATTTACCTTTTTAAAATCTTGGCACACCATTAGCTTTCTTCCAGATTTCTGGAACTTCCCCAGTATTCCAAGGTTTACTGAAAATCAACATTAATGGTCCAGTGAACTCCTCAGCCATCTTATTTAAAACTGTGGGATGTAAGTTATCTGGGTCTGTTGATTTACAAAGGGTTAACTTTAGGAGGATGTTAAACAGAAGCTACTGAGTGGAATGGAAGGAGTTATCATAAGATATGACTACATCATTTGCCCCCCCACCCCCCATACAGAAATATTTAGTGAACACTTCTGCCTTTTCTGCATTAGTAGTGATAATTCCATCATTTCCATCTAGTAATGGATCAATACCAGTGTTAGGATTCTTTTTGTTCCTAATATACTTGGGGAAAAAATCATTGTCCTTAACTCTGCTGGCCATAGAGCTCTCCTGGCTAGGAAAGTGCTTTATTTCTGTTCAGTGAAACCTGTTTCCAATCGACTTAAGCTAAACCACTCTTACACTGAAACGAGTGCCCACATGACCTTTGGGACAGGTTTAACTATCAGTTTCAATTCACACCTTAAGTGATACCAGCCTGACTTCCTTGTGTAAACAAGCCGTGTAGAAAACATCCCATCTCTAAAGATTTCCATCTTTTTCCTGTCCTGCCTTGATCTACCATGACTCAGGAAAGGACTCCAGATCAGTGCAAGATAACTATCCCTGGGGGCCGGTAAGTGACAACAGATGACATGCTTCTGTCAAAAGCAGCCTGCCCATGTTTAAGGAAGGAGGTTGTTAAAGGGAAGAAGCTGTCACTCTGCCTATCACCTCCCCTTGGGATCATACAGCAAACATTGCCATGGGAATAGAAATAAATCTCCACCAAAAGCATGAGCTTATTCGAAAGGTTTGAAGACGTTACCAGCCTCAGTGGGTTCATCAGTTCAGTCAGTACAGCTCTCATTAGCCATTTCTCCAACACCCGGTAGGATGGGGTGTTTCTAAAGCAAACAGCCCTTCCCTTGCTAGGGGCAGTCCCCCTCACTCCTATTCCTGCCCAAGAACACAAGGCTTCCTCTCCTGCCAACGCCACAAGAAAATTATTTCAGTGGGGGAGAAACTTCCCATTAGAAGATAGCCAGAGTCCTGCCAAGATAAAAGGAGAATGTGTCCAAGTGTAATCAGAGGACACCATATTAGTGGGGGTGGGGGTGGGGGAAGGGGTGAGAAGCCCCTCTATTCAGAAGCTTTGCTGGGAAGAATATTTTTCCCCTCCTCCCCACACTGTAAATTGTTTTTTGTTTGCTCCCCAAAGGCTGAGGAGTAGAAGCTGAAAGTAAAGTAATGATTGCTATAAAATGGTTAGAGCAGAGTATTGATTCAGGAGGCTGCGTCCCATTAGCTCCAGCAGGTGTAAATTACATACACATCCAGAGATTTTATTTCCTGTAACCCTTTCTCTGCTGCATTGACCTCTGGATTCTTGTGCCTTGATTAGTTCCTCCTGTAGCAGCCTCCCCTCACTACCCTCTAGCTCCATGTTGTGTAGGAGGAGATCTGTATCTCTGAGCTGTCTGCACTGCTCTGTGTTTTGCCTTCCATATGCTGTCACTATGCCACTGTCCCTCCCGATTTGTCACTGAGTCCCTGCCTATAAATAGCAGGCTGCCCGATTGCTCTCGTTCAGCCCACGTGACTGTGCATTCCTCCCCTCTGATGAATCGCACCTGCTCTTCCCCACCTGACATGTGACAGCACGACATGCAGCGGTGACATTGACGGATTGACACACGACAGACCTGTTGGCATGACAGCAGCTCAGAGTGGTTGGTGCATGTGCAAGGCTCCCTGCCCACAGCAGCCTGTCTTGAGACTTGCACACAGCAGTTGCTGAGCAGAAGAGTCCTTGTCCTCGGCTCCTCTGTGCCCGAATGTGGCAGCAGTGCCAGGAGCACTGCCAAACCGTGCTGATGAAACCAAACCCTCAGCCTGGGGAATTAACAGGGCTCCAGCCTTGAACCTTGACCACCCCTTGTGCTTCCCACAGCAGAGGCAGCGACCCCAGGCCACAGTGGACCTGGGTCTGACTGGAAGTTGTCAGCTTCCAGCCATCCCTCACTTAAAACTCCAGTGGAGCGGTGGATCCTCATCACCTCTAAAAATCCAGCCACGTACATTGAAGTGCCTGCAGCTGCATGTGGGAGCATAAGTTTAGACCCCCGGGTTTGAAAATGCTGGTCAGTGTTATCTGTGCTAAAGAAGTGAAGCCTACAGCATTTAAACCTCCTGTGGCCTTCATTCGCAGCCTACGTCCTACCTCTAAGCCTCAGGGGGCAGGAGAGTCTGGAAGCACTGATAGTCTTGGCAGTGGTATGGGGTGCACTGTAGGGCTGGACTGAGCGGGTCAGGGGGCAGAACTGAGCTGCTGGTCATGGAAAAGAGTCTCGGGGGCTATTCTGATCTCTGCCTGTGCCCTGCCTGCCTTCACCCCCACAGTTGCACCTGCGCCTCTTTCACCCTCCATCCTCTTTCCAAGCCCATCACAGCTGCCCCGTCCGTCTGCAGTTCCTGCTTACACTGCGAGTTGCAGTGTTGGACCTTTGGAACAGCAGCATTGAGCAGATGTTTGTGGGGCTCTAGAGAGCACAAAGTCACAGAGTCTCCAGCACCGCCCAGTAATCTAGTGCAATGCAGGGGGCTGGCATCAGTTCTAAACTCAGACACAACTCCCCTTCCCCTGGCCCTCCTGGCTTGGGAGTTCTGTGAAGGCACAATGCTCTGCTCCCGAGGCCGGAGAGCGCCTTGCATTGCTCCCCAGGAAACTAACTGTCTCTAATTTTCTTCTGCCAGAAGGATGGAGCCATCCCTCATGGGGCCTGGTGGTATGGAGGGGGTACAAAGAATAGTCAGCGGGCTCCCAGACAAGCGTCCCACAAAATGGCTGTGACAAATGATGAGAGAAAACCACACTAGCCTTGCCTGGCTCATGCCCTTCCCTTGAGCTGTATGGCTGCCGGCAGGGCCTTGCTCATTGCCTGGCATCTGGCTCCATGGAGGTGCTTCCTTCCTATTAGGAATGCAGGCTTACAAGTGGTGAAAGGGAAGAGAATGACAGATATTGATTTGCTACTGGGAAATCAATTGTGTCCCTGACTTATGCTACAGACCCCAGACAGGTTCGCATCTCAGCTGCATACAAACCAGAGTCTAGTCTAAAGCATCAGTGGACACTCGGGCCATTTGGACTCCAGTAGCTCCGTGCAGAAATTCCATGAGCACTAGGCAGGGGAGTCACTGGTCCCTCCCTGGTTCATTCCTCCTTCACAGTAACCCCACTGGAAATGGCCTGGGCATTGCTGGTTGATCCTGCAATAGGCAGGAATGGGAATCAGCAGCGCAGCTTGAGTCAGACCCAGAGAGGTGCCCCAGCGAGGCATGGATTTCAGGGAGCCTCATTTGCCCATATATGTAGATCAAACTGGTGCCAGTTCTTGGACAGATGGCAAGTGAACACTACTCAGCAGCTGGCTCAAGACTGCCAATTGCAAACAATTAGAATAGCAACGAAGCTCCCCCACCCAACAAGTGCAGAATTCTGTCTCCAGCTTGGCTTCCCACATTCCCAAAGAAATGCCTTTTCCCCATATGGTGGGAACCTGAAATCCTCTACTGGAACATTTAAGGTGCCCACACACCAGGGTGAAGGGAGAGAGACTGCTAGTTCTAATTCAGTGGAATAGATTCCTGCCTTCCCGTGTGACACCAAGGCAAAGAGCAAAGTTCCAGGGAATGAACATGAGACAGGAGAGCCAGTCGGAATATTAGGGAGCGAGAGGGAGGGATGTCAGCAGCAAGCCTGGTTTGTATTCATGCTCATTAGGTCTTGTTTTCTGGCCCCGTAGACAGTGTCAGGGCCTCTGCTGACTCTCCCTTTGCTTTGCCTTTCAGCACAGCTACAGAGAGGTGGGCATCCTGCTGCTCTACCTGGCGGTGGGAGTCTCCGTGTTCTCTGGAGTGGCCTACACAGCGGAAAAGGAAGAGGATGTTGGTTTTGACACGATCCCTGCCTGCTGGTGGTGGGGGACAGTCAGCATGACGACTGTGGGCTACGGCGACGTGGTGCCGGTGACCGTGGCCGGCAAGCTGGCAGCTTCGGGGTGCATTCTGGGCGGGATCCTGGTGGTGGCTTTGCCCATCACCATCATCTTCAACAAGTTCTCCCACTTCTACCGCAGGCAGAAGGCCCTCGAGGCTGCCGTGCGGAACAGCGACAAGGAGGAGCCCAAGGACTCTGAGAATTATCCCAGCCAGAGCCGTGACTCAGAGGCTCTGGGTGAAGCCTTCCAGGAGGGAGGCAGAGAGGATTTCCATGACCAGACCAGAGACACCCTTCCTGCTCACTGACCTTACTGAGGCTAGAGAGTACGGCTCCTCTCTGGCACCTTCTGTCCTGGAGACGCGTGGCAGCGAGGATCTGGTTTGTATGGAACTGTCCCTTCTCCCCTCTCGCTGGAAGTGAACAGGAGCGGAGACTGCAGATGCTGCTCATGCGGTGAATTGTCCTTCTGCCAGGATGATGAAGCTACCAGAACAAGAGTGACTCTGTGGTGCCCAAACTCTCCTAACGTCCATCTGGCCTCCTTTAGCACTCCGCACAATGTTGGACTTCATCCTCTGCTGAGCCAGGGCCATTCAGAGCCAAGGGCTCAAAGCAGTATGCCCATCAGGTGCCAGCTGTTTGTCATCTTGAGTGGGGCAGCACACAGCAGCTGTATCCATTTGAGCACTTCTTGAATTACCGTATTTACTGTATTAATGGCAATGCTGTCAGTGCCCCCCAAATGACCTATAAGCGGGTGCTGGGAAATTTGGAATTAAACAGAATGGACTTAGAAAAGGAAACCAATGGAAGAAACAGGGAGACCTCAATGTATCCAACTAGCCTCCAGGAACGGCTCCCAAAGTCCTTGGTTAGCTAAGGGCAATCATCCTGCAGCCTAACGTTCTGTCGCTGTCCATCATAATGTTAATGCCCAGCCCCTAGTCCCCTTCCCCGCCCTCCCCTAGAGAAGAAGTGAAATCCAAATTGCAATAGTGTTCACAACAGAGAAAGTTGCCGGGGTGGGGGGGGGGGGTTGGAATTCAAGGCCTCACAATGTCTTCTCTGCAGCAGTGGAGTGTGATGCGTAAGCCCACCTCAGACCTGGCTGGTTGCCTTGTGGGTATGCAGCCAGGGCTGATATAAACGCTGGGTCCCATCCTCCTTACAGCTTCAGTCCTGGGAAGAGCCTAAGCTGGTCATATTCTTTCAGTGAATAAAGCGGAAAAATAAGGGCGATAAAGTTAATGGGGCCTAGATACCATGGTGAGGGGCGTACCAGGAAGAGAGTTACATAGGATGTCTTGTTTTACTCCTAGTGCATAGCTAAATCTGGAATCATCCTCAGGTGCCTTTGGAAGGACCCTCATCTCAGTGCATGCGTTTGCCTTCATTAGTGACATGCAGTCACAACACTTGCTGTGTTCAGAGTGTCATCCCCCAACGTGCAATGTTCTGGGGAGAGGCAGAAGGCTGGGTTTGCCCTGGGCTCTCTGACACCACGTGGGAAGTCCTAGGAGAGATCTCAGTAAGTCTGTGAGACGACTCCATGTTTGCCAGCATTCCCCACATGTTCCCCGGCCTGGCACTGAGCCACATAGCATATCCTGTGTGAAACAGACATGGTGTGCATTGGCCAAACAGCCAGCAAACCCACTGCTCACACCAAATCTGCCCCGAGAGATGTGTAGAGAGTGTGTTTGTTGGCAGAGATTGCCAGTGCTCTGATAGGAAAGCCCAGGAGAGAGCAGCTTTGCAAGAGATTTGACAGACGTAGCAAGAAGAGACAATGTCCTTGCTGTACGCGTGATGCCCTAAAGCAGAGTGATAAACCATAGCCTGTACCTAGACACATGCTCCATGATCCCTATAGGGGTTTTTGCCTTCGTTCTCACAGCCTCCTACCTCTGGCGAAATTGCCGAGTGCTGGCCATTCCGCTGTGTGCAGTGACTGCTGCAGGCTAGTTACATAGTGAAACAAAACTCCAATGCTCTGATCTGCTGGACAGGGTATTCCGCTGTGTCTGGGCAGGGCTTGTGAAATCTCCACACTTAGGTTTGGTTCCAAATTCAGCCATCTTTTGCTGACCCTCCCTCCTGCTCTCCCCTGCCCTCCTTTGCCTCCTTGGATGTGCACCAGTCCTTTCTAATTCTGTTACCCTCCAAGGCTTTACAAACACCTTCTTGGCCCCTCCAGAACCCACCCCCCTGAAATTCCTCAGTCGCATGGTCTTGCTCTGCTCCCCGCCCCACACCTGCATACAGAGAGTGGCTAACGTCCATCCCCAGATCTCTGCCAGGATGCATCTTTGGTTCCAGAGTCACGTTTTTAGACGCAGCCAAGGCCTTGTTTTGCCCCTTTCTATCCCTAACTTTTAGAATCTAAGCTGCCCAGCACGTTCTTGCACCATCACTGTCCCCCTCCTAACCCCTGCTCACAAGCACAGGTGCTCGTCCCTTAATGCTCCTGCACTCCCCCCCCCCCCCCATTCCTTATAGCAGAGTTTCTCATTTAGCAGAGCTGAGCTGGGCGCTAGCTAGCTCCAGAACAGTGTGCACATCCGGTGGGTGATCTGACTGACCCCAGATTGAAACAAGAAACCATTGACTGCCGTGTGTGGCCTCCGATTTACCAGCTCACTAATGGATAGGAAATCGGGGGGGGGGGGAGGGCAGAGATTGCTGGCAGTTCCAGCCCTCAGTGAGGCTAAGCCCTGAATGTGGATGGGGAGAGTATACCATCCCAGAGGCAGTTCCCGTGGGTTAAGGAAGGTTGAGACACGTTGGGAGAAGGAAGAGAGCACTTGATGGGGATGGGGGAAGTTCAGACCCTGGTTGTCTGTGCGTTTAGCAGAATTTCAGACTCTGCCAGGCTGCACCTTTCACCAGCACGTTACTTGAGAAAATGCTAACTTGATTGTGCTATTCCAGCCCTGGACTCCCTGCCCCCAGCTCTGCTGATGCCCCTCACTTCTGACCTGTACCCCACTGCTATTCCATTCCTGGGTTCCAGCATGCAGCGCAGCCCATCCTCTGCAATCCGGACCTGAACACACCCACCCCATTGCAGTTCTGCAGTGTCCCTTTCCCAGTTGCCTCCACTTCTCAGGGCTGGGATGTGGTGTCAGGGCAACAAAGACATCAGTTCTCTAGTATCCTCTGAAAACTCATCACTAAGACTAAGATTTCATCACGGGTATTTTTAGTAAAAGTCATGGGCTCTGTGAATTTTTATTGCCTGTGACCTGTCTGTGACTTTACTAAAAATAATGGGGGGGTTGGGGGGGGGCAGGGCTAGGTATGGGGGAGGAATGGAGTCCCATGGGGGGGACTGACAGGCCGAGCCTCCCGCCATGGTGGAGGCACAGCCCCAGCTCCAGAGCTGTCTGCAGCTGCAGGACAGGGGTGTGTGGCCTGGCAGCAGCCCCCTGCAGAAGCCACAGGGCTGGGGCTGCAGGGTCCTAGTTCCAGCCAGCCCCAGTTGCAGGGCAGGGGCACACAGTCCCGCCTCCACCTCCTGAAGCTGTAGAAGTCACCGAAGCCCAGTAAAGTCATGGAATCCATGACCTCTGTGACTAAATCGTAGCCTTACTCATCACTGATCCTTGCCCTGACAGCCAAGAGAAAACAGAAATAAACACAGACAGAAGCAATTAAAAACACTCAGGGACACACACACACATTGATCCTTGGTGTAACTCTATTGACTTCAGCAGAGTCACACCAGGGAGAGATTTGGCCTGTTGACCCATGTAAGAGATTTTCCATCCACTCCAACCAACTATAAGGCAGAAGAAATTATTGATAAAACATCTTAAACAGAATTTCAAAAAAAGGATCAATAACTCTCCAATAAGAGATGCAGTTCTGACACAACTGATGATATAGGTCAAGACACAGAAAATGCAGCTCGCCTTTGGACCAAATGAGAAACCAGCCAGTTACAAACTGGTAAGGGACGTTCCCTGCATAAACCAAACAAGCCCACTAATAGCTCTCAAAAATAAATGAAAAAGCAGAGCTCATTTTAATCTGATCCCTTGTGAGTTCTCTGGGCATTTGAAACATCCAATACTTTGGTTTGTTTTAAGTGTAATGCCCCAGCCAGGATTTATACACTTGCTTACCTTTGCAGGCTGGGAGTCGTCCAGCTATTTCCCTGGAATAATTCACAGTGCATATAGTTAAGCATGGGCAGGACTGGGGGCCTAAGTGTTTGAGTTTGACTAGCCAGGTGTCTTCTGCATAAGGGAAAATCAGGAGCAGAAATGATATACTCATGGCAACTGATGGTATATCAGTGCTAGCTGACTGTGATAGGGTGTTCACCCCACATCAGCCCTGAGGGGTTAAAATGGGACAGATAGGTCCAATTAACCCTGCAGGCCACACCTGGTGGAGAGTCAGACTTGATTAAAAATGACTAATGGCTGATGGGGGGGATGACTAAGGTATACAGCTGGGATGTTTGTGGTAGAAAGGGGGTGTAGTGTGGAAGGTGGCAGTTAAACTGTGGGTTAAAGAGGATACCTAGAGAGAGATGCCCCAGGATCCTAGCCCTGAGGGTAGGGTTTACCCAGAAGCATAGAGAAGAAAGCTTGTGGGAGGTGTAGTAGGAAGGAGCCCAGGGAAAGAGCAGCTAGGTGAAGGATTGTGCAGACCTTAGCTGCAGATTATAGGGTCCCTGGACTAGAACCCAGAGTAGCAGGTGGGCCTGGGTTCCCCTACCAGCTGCTGGGAAGTGGCACAGGATTGTGGGAGATACCACCTTGCCAGCTGGTCTAGAGGGACTCTGTTGCTCTCAAAGGGGAGGACTCTAGTGACCTGCTTGGAGGGCTGAGTCACAAAGTGGGAGTAACCTGAGTCCAGAGGCAGAGTCCATGGGGTGAGCAGCTGAAGGAGGGGGCATCAGCCTGATCAAGAGCTAATCCCCAGATGAGACTCAAGGAGGCATCCCTGTGGCGAGTGTACCCCCCTGATACTGACATAGCTGGGCTCTCTACAGATCTGCCTTGTTTCCTGTGTGGCTTTTGGGTTTCTAGGTCACGTTTCTTGGTAACATCATCAAAGGGGAAAAAATAACCAATTTGTCTTTCTAAAAATAAAAGCACTCCCCCTCGAGCCACGTTCGAGTCCCCTGCGCTGGTCACGGTGTCAGACGCTGAGCTGCCTCTTCTGCTCTCCAATAGGCTGGGCTTCCTGCTGGGAGCAGTTGGGAAAACAGCCACTCAGACTGACAGGCCACCCAGGGTGATGAGGGTCTGAGACAGCCAGGCTGGCCCAGGGGTTTCTGAAAATGCAGTGCTAATCTCTGTCCCTGTTTGGGGCCTGACCCAGAGCCCACTGCAGTTGAGGGGAGTCTCTCCATTGGCTTCAGTGGGCTCCAGAGCAGGCCCCCTGAGTGACTGTAATGAATTTAGTGGTGTTCCCCCTAATGAAGAGCCTTACACCCAGCAGATGGGGATTAGCTTGCTCACAAAGGCAAGTGATGTGCATGTGAAATTGTGCTAAAGGAACCCAGCAGAGTTCAGGGCAGGGGGCCACCAGAGGTGGGAATGCTCCATTGCCCCTGCTCAGGGGCCCTAAGGGCAGGGTAGGAGAGAGAGAACGGGGCTCCTCTGGGCTCAGCGAGAAAGGGTGTGGGGTCCATTTGGACTGTATGGGTCACAGCTGCTTGGAAGCTGCCCCCTTGGAGACCGCACCTGGCAAAGGAACCCAGGCTGGCATGAAGCAGCTGGTCGGTGAGGGAAAGGCTGCTGGGTGGGTGATGGTGGTGAAAGAGTTGCTGGAAAGCCAAGCAATAGGCCAAGCCTTCCTTGTGAGCCTAAAGTGAGCTGGGCCGGGCCCGGCCTGGCCTTCGCTGCACTGGACTAGACCGGGTGCTATCTGGGCAGACCAGTGTTCTGTGCACCATGCGCTGCAGAGGCCACTGCCAGAGGCGCTCCGCTTTAACCCAGCCCCACTGGCCATGCTTTCTGGAAGCTTCTAGAGTAAATCTAGCCAGAAAAGTCCAAGTGGAAAGACCCTCTCTGCATCTGTAATCCCCCAGAGACTGAAGGTGGCAGGTACTCCCGGCACTGTCCCTTCCTGGAGCACTTAGTCTTTGAAAGCAATTCCTTATGTCCCATTCGACATGGGGCTGGAGCCAGCATAGGGGTGCATTGTACCACGCGTTTAGCTATTAGGGTCTTTAGCATCAAGAGCAGAAAATACAATGATGTGAGTGCCTCTCCCTCCACCGGTCACCCCTCCTCCCACCCGACGGGCACCACCTGTCCCAAACCAAGCCATTAACAAACAGCAGGACTAGCAGCTCTGGAAAGGCACCACCATTTCTTGTTCATGGCCAGGTTAAAGGTTCATTCTCTCCTTGTAGAAGCCAGGCCCCCTTTGTAACATTTAGGGATCTGTAACCTGTGGCAAGGCGCTAACTTGGTTCAGTTTGCTTTATAAATGTTAGCAAAGATTTCCCTTGAGTTTCTTGTTCCATGAGACCCAGGGACAGGCCCTCCCAGCTGGCATCAATTTGACACGGCTCCCTTGAGTTCAGAGGAACGTCACAGATTTACATCAACTGAGGCTCTTACCCATTGTAGTTAAGTGCAGAAAATAGCTATTCTAGAGCTCCTCTGCCCTCCTGTAACCAGAGGGAAATGCTAACTCCCTCTAAATGAATGGGATTTGCTCCCTTCTAATGCTCTGCAAGGGTGTCATGTTTGCAATGGACACGGAGACAATCATCTTTCTCAAGTGCAAAAGTAGCTTCTAGGCAGCCCAGGTGCCTACAGAGATGGGAGGAATTTGGGAAACCTCCAAAAGATTTAAAAAACAAACACAACCTGATTTTAGGACATTCCGTGACCTGTATTGCTGCAAAGCAGGAGGCTTTATCACACAAACCCCAGCTCAGCATTGCTCGGCTGCTAGGTTAGTTGCCCTATTTCTGTCCAAGGGCAACGAGTATTGTGCAAAGCTTAGAAGGTGGAGGTGGGTAGGGATGGAATGACACTGCTGTGCTACTCCACACTGAGTGTAGGAAGATGTGCAGGCTGCTTTTGCTAACAGTTAGCCATCTACTTGCACATGCAAGGGGTGTGTGTGTGTGTGTGTGTGTGTGATAACACATCTGTGCAGATTGGGTCATTGGTTGTGCAGGTGACCAGAGCTGGCCATTTGTGTTTGCAGTGACCTGAGTTGCAGGAAATGCCTGTGCCAATCAGGCCTGCAATTGCTTAGCTATAGGCCTTGAAAATCTGCCCTTAATGTTATAAATGAATTATATGCAAATAGAAATACTTTGATTGCATGCCCTCCACTGGAGCAGACCAATAAGCATCATGTCTGAGCCACTATTGCAGTATGGCCAGGGGATCAAGGGGAGGGGCATTGGGAAGGTCAAAGCTCTAAAAATTTTCTTGTAGCCACAGCCAATTTATGTTTCTGTGGCCTCAGCTGAAAAAATTACATTACATTAACCTTCAATATTGACTTCTAGGGCTGATTTAATCACCCTGCAGCCACCCGAGATCAGGAAAAGCGGGTTAGAACTAAAGGGGAAAGCGACAGGACTAGACCTCGGGACGCATTAGAATTAATAAGTGGTGGTGGTAGTGGTTGTTTTAAACTGAGATGTTCTGATTTTAATTTATTACCATCCATAGTGCATGGTCCTGGGCTCCCTGCCAAGGCTCCTTCTAAAGCCTGGCACCAATTGCTAGCTGAGCTCTCACCATCTACTTGTGAATGAACCATTGCTGCAGGGGCTCCTTGGCTGTGGAATCTGCTTCCCCCTTTATGGTCCCTGATCACCATAGTATCTGTGCACCTTGATGCTGGGGAGAGGGTGTTTCCCTGGAAACCAAGCAGAGCCCTGTAGAGAGGGGACTCTTCATGTAGAGGCCAAGGATGCTGGGTTTTAATAGGCAGCTTTCTTGCTGCAGAAACAAAGGCTGTAAATATTGAGCTGTATCTTTGGGTCTGACTGAGCTGGGCTCAGTGTGGGACATGAGGAGCTGGGAAAGGTGATTCTGAGCCACCTCTCTGTTCCCCTGATCCCAGGATGGGCTGGGGACTGGTCCAGCAGGGACCACTCTGCCAGCTAGAGACTGCTGGAGTGTCACACCCCTTCCAGCTCCTTACAGTGGTAGAGAGGAGGGAGCTCGGAGTAGGTGCCAGAATTCCCCTCTCAGCTACCAGAGAGGGGGACTGAGGACTTGGCCTGTTGAGTTTGAGTTCAGCAGTACAGGTTGCTGCCCTGAGCTCAAGCCTAGAATCACTTTGGGTGCTAGGATGTTGCAGATTACTGACCAGACAGGAAATGCAGCAATGGCTGCAGACCGAGGGATCAAATGGACACACAGAGGGGTTGCCTATTAGGGTTGCTGTTAGAAGAGCTCCTGGCTGAGTGTTAATCACATAGATATTTTTCTTATCCCAGGCTCTCTAGTTTGAGTATTAGTTGGAATAGTGAAATATATTTAAAAGACAGGTTTTTGGAGGACAATGTGGATGCTCCATCATTTAAAGGTCTAAGAACATAATATGGTCACAAATCCAATGAAGCCCAGGTTATCGTATCTGTGCAGATGAATAACCTAGGTGTGTAGTTTCTGCAATGAGATGTCCCGACTGGCCATCTGTGCACACAGCTAGGGTAGTGCACATGGGCGCACAGCTGCTAACTAATTCAAAGGAATCGAATGTGCATGTGCACACTTGTGCCTGTGCATGTGTGAAAATCTGGGCCTAAAACCCCTGCCAACACCACCCGATTTTCATTCAGCTGTGGGGATGGCAGCTCTCAGCAACACGCCAACATAGGAGCAGCTGCTCAGAGAGAAGAGTTAGAGGAGAAACAGCTGTTTAGTCCTTTCAACTCCACTGCAGGAAGGACAACATGGGGTGCATTGTAAACTGGTTCCAAGAGCGACATTGAGGGATGAAAGGTAGCTAGACACTGATCTTATTCATCGGAGTCTTCCAGTATCAAGAAATCAACATCGCTGTGATCCAAGCCTCACTCCTTCTCTCAGTGAGAAGTGATCACTGAGGAATTACCCTTCTGCTCTGGGAGTCTACCAGCTCCTGCTACACAGTAAAGGAAGGGGTTTCCCTTCACTCCTTAAATATTCCAGTAGCAAAATGTATTTAAATGTGAAAACTGTGTTAAATGAAAGAATTATGCAAATAATTAAAAAGCATGTAAAGTAATTTTATATCTATGCATGGAATGCAAACTGTATATTTTATTAAAGATCTTAGTGACCCACTCTGCAACCTGGTTCTCTTTCTGGGGTAGCTCAGAGCTTTAATGCTATGCAAAATTAAATTGGCTTGTTTGGGCTAGGACCGTTAGGTTGGCTGAAACTTCAATAGCCGGGGGCAACTTCCTATTTCCAGAATTACTTCCGATGGACACAGCAAACCAGCATATTCATGGCAATGCCTTGTTGTTTACCACTTGGTACCCGGGTCTGAATCTTGATTGGCAGAGAGAGGGCCGTTGGAGAGGGCTTGTGATAAGCTCCTTTAAAAGCCACCTTAGGCATTTGTGAGTATTTATAAGGGAACATCAGTGGGCTGGCACAGATTGAGGTGTCTGTTGCTGGCACCTAAATAGCTTGGAGGATCTGGGCCCTAGTCCTGATTGGATTAATTTTTTTTCCCCCTTTTGTCCTCGTCTTCCTGCCATGCCTCCTCTCTACACAGACACACCACACACCCCAAGCTGTTGGGCTGAGAAAGCACATGTCTCGTTCCAAAGCATGGATATACCTGTACAGTGGAGTTAACACCCTGAGAGCTCTCCTAGGGCAGCTGAAGTAACTGTGCCTCTCCCACTGCCTTTCCCCTGGAAGGCTGGCTAAGGGACCTTACGCATTGCTGAGACACTTGGATTTTACCTCCTGGTAAATTTAGGATCACGCACCCCACCATTAATTTACACTTACTACACAGCCAGTTTAATGAACTATCTTCGGGATGTGAAATCATGGATTAGCAGTTCCAAAGCCTTGTGAATAGGAGTGAACGTGTGCCAGGCAACTAACTGGGTGTGAGAAATGCATAGAAAGGATCCTTAACGTTAAAAATTAATGTTGCATTTCCTAGGCATAAAGCAAGCCCCATTTGAACTCTGCCTCCCTCAACCCATGAAAAGGCTGTTCTGACTTCACAGACCTATCAGAAGCTGTTGGAAACAAAGAAGCAAGTTGCAGGGTTGTGTTTTAAGAGGCTGTGTGCTCCTGAGGAAGGGACAAAGGATCCGTCACACAATGGAGCAGAAGGGCAGCTACTTTCTTTTCTATGAAGGTGTAGCTCATGGAAAATCCCAGTGTGACGGGTTGGATCACAGAAACCCCCTGGGAGCTGCCACCAGATGTGCCAAGACTACTTCTTCCCCCTGCCTTCCCTGCCAGCTCAGGACTCCAGCACCCTGTCTTGCTGAGCCAGACACTCCCGTCTGCTCCAGCACAGACCCAGGGTCTGAATTACTTGCCTCAAAGCTGCAGGTTTACCTGAAAGCAGCTCACAGAAGTGTGCTTGTTTTTAACACTCAGATGCCCAACTCTCAATGGGGTCTAAACCCAAATAAATCTGTTTTACCCTGTATAAAGCTTATAGAGGGTAAACTCAAATTGTTCGCCCTCTATAACACTGATAAAGAGAGATGCACAGTTGTTTGCTCCCCCAGGTATTAATATATACTCTGAGTTAATAAGTAAAAAGTGATTTTATTAAGTACAGAAAGTAGGATTTAAGTGGTTCCAAGTAGTAACAGACAGAACACAGTAAGTCACCAAGCAAAATAAAATAAAATGTGCAAATCTATGTCTAATCAAACTGAATACAGATAATCTCACCCTCAGAGATGCTTCAGTAAGTGTTGTTCCCCCCCCCCCTCTCAGACTGGACACCTTCCAGGCCTGGGCACAGTTCTTTCCCCTGGTACAGCTCTTGTTCCAGCTCAGGTGGGAGCTAGGGGATTCTTCATGATCTCCCCTCCTTTTGTTCTGTCCCACCCCTTTATATATCTTTTGCATAAGGCGGGAACCCTTAGTCCCTCTGGGTTTCCACCCACCCTGACTGGAAAAGCACCAGGTTAAAGATGGATTCCAGTTCAGGTGACATGATCACATGTCACTGCAAGACTTCATTACCCACTTGCCAGCACACACATATACAGGAAGACTCACAGCTAAAACACAGCCATCTGCAGACAATGACCCTGGTTAATGGGAGTCATCAAGATTCCAAGCCACCATTAATGGCCCACACTTTGCATAATTACAATAGGCCCTCAGTTATATTTCATATTTCTAGTTTTAGATACAAGAGTGGTACATTTATACAAATAGGATGATCACACTCAGTAGATTATACGCTTTGTAATGATACCTTACAAGAGACCTTTTGCATGAAGCATATCCCAGTTACATTATATTCACTTATCATATTTTTATAAAACCATATAGACTGCACAATGTCACAGACAGGCTGCCGGGATGCATGTTGAGCATTGCAAGCCAGGCCCTGTAGCCTCCATGCCAGCATCACCATATCCAAGATGAAAGAGGCTACAAGCCAAGCTGCATAATGCACAGGCTGCATTTGGTCACCCCTGCTTTTAACAAGAGTCAGAAAACCCAACATGGTCCATCTTGCTTATAGGTCAGGAATAATGACCTAGCACTCAGATAGTGCTTTATACCCTCCAAGAACTGCACAAGCATCAAACAGTTAATCCTCACAGGTCATTGGATGGTGTAGCTATTAGCAACCCCACTTTGTAACTGTGATATAACAGTCCATTAAGAATACCCTCCTTTTGTGTCGGTCTCCTACTCGTGCTCTATAGCGCACGCTTGCCCTCTTTTATAGGAACTTTTCCCCAGCATACCTTTTTGCTGCTGGCATTTGATAGTTGGCAGAATCAATCAGCTGTATCTCTGAAGTAGCCATTGCTGCTTTCCAAAACCCACCCTCTTCTCCTAGGAGACTCTCTGCATTGACATTGACTCCTTGGCCTTGAAATGCTCCAGGCAGACAGCTCAAATGACAAACTCAGAAGGGCTGGAGTGATTCCTGATACTCTGACGGGAAGGAATTGCAATGTATAGGCCTCTCCTGTTTAAAGAGTTATCAAGCTGGTCTTTTTGGTTAGAATTGACCAAACGATTAGCAACAAACTGGGATTTAATTTTCACCTACTTAACAGCTAGAAAAAAATTATATCTAAAAAACCTTGTTTAAATTCCAGCCCACTGTGTTCTATGAAATGACAATGCTACCCTATCTTTACCAGAGTTTCTAATGGAAAACCTGTCTGAACCCTAGTTATAGAGCAAAACTAGTAACACCTGGGGCAAATTCTGCAGCCCACAATTGAGCAAAACCTCCATTGTCTTCAAAGGGCACTTTGCTCAATTAAGAACCACTGAATGAGACTGAAGGATTAGGATGATTTGAGCCTCTCCAGCTCTTTGTGACGATGCAAGGAGTTGTATTACTAAGTAATTACATCAGGATTGGAAGCCTATTGGGAAATCCGAATGGCTAGCACATGAGATAAAACTTGTGGTGCTAGAGTTTGTCAGAGCTGGAAAGAAGTCAGAGCATAAAGGTTGGACTGTGTCACTCAAAGAAATAAGTGATTATAGCCCATTGTGTTACCAACCCTGCTTCACTGTGTGAATCCAAGTGCAAAAGAAGGCTGCAAAAAACAGCTCTAGGATTGAAAGCATAATTTGTAAGAACAGTAGCAGACTCACTCGCTTTCATGGGGCCCCTTAAGTGAACATTGACATGATGGTGCGGTCTTCATAATCTTGCTAATCAAATTCTCTCATCACTTTTCATAAGAATGATTGTATTTTCATGTGGTACCGTAGGTAAATCAATTAAACACTTTATCAAGTTGTTGCTACAAAAGCTGCTCTCCAGGCTGAGAAAAAATGATTGATGCTATTGATTAATTTGCCTTGAGATGATGATAAAAAGGTAATCTGATTAAGTGTTTTCTTCAAGCTAAAGGTTATAAAACTAAGAATAATAGGGGAGTTAATTTAATTACCTACTTTTATCACTGTATTACCGACCACAAATGTTCAAAAACTATGAGTCGGGCCCCCCAAAAACTCATGAGATTAAAAACACGCAAATCCCACACATTTGGGGTTATTGGTTTTCTGGGTTTTTTTAGCCTTTAAATTATTACAATTGGGTCACAGCATCAGACTTTTCTCTACAGCAATGAGGGCTAGAAACTCTTTGATATGAAAGCTGAGATTCTCCTAGTCATGTCTCTCTAAGTTCTAGGGTTTTAAGTAAGACATCAGGTCTCTCCAGCCTCATAATAAGATTATGAATTAGCCACACTAATATAGAAAATTCTGCTAAAGGAAAATATTTTGCAGTTTATTTGCTTTATGCATTTGATAACATTTTGTGTGTAGTCTGTCGGATTTCTCTTGTTTTTGTGAGCCTTTCACACAGCAAGGGGGGAGTGCAAACATAAAATAAATAGGAAAATTTTATTGTAAAATCACAACAGATGGTAGGGAGGACCCGGTGCTCTTTACAGCTTGTTTTTGCAATGTGCATATAATGGAAATATCCTAGCGATTCTGGTAGAGCTCATGCAGATAAACAAGTAGCTCTTTGCAGATGAGTGTGTTCTGTAGCTGAGTTGATTCATTGTGCATGCAGGGGAAGAGTCCATTTTATACCATTGTCCCTAGCTCAGGACTCTTTAATTTTGTAAAAATTGTATCTCAGTTTCTGAACTAGCTCTTCGGTGGTGGTGTGCTGGAGACAGCTGAAATCCATGCCTGTAACACTGGGGTCATTTCCATTGCTGTGCAATACATAAGATTGCATGAGAATATAGAAATTTCTTTGAGAAACAGCAATCTTCAGGAAGAATCTCCAAGAGAACATCTTTGGATGCAGTGGAAAAATGTTCAGTTCTCCCACAGTCCATTTGCTGTTTGTATATTTTCCCCCAGTATTTTTGTAGTCTTACACAATTCCATGGTATAGATATTAAATCAGTATGTTGTCTGTATATTATCGCCAATAGTGGCTTTTTGGAGTCCAAAAAGCCATCAGTCAAGAAACAATGTTATACTTTAAATTTTGCATTTATTGCGATATAGTTTTAATACAAATATTCACTCATTCTTCTAGTGTTAAGGGGATCCTCCCAGGTGCATGTTTGCATGTCCAGTTTTATATCCATGACATGAGTAATTGCATTATAAGCATTAGTAACAAATTTAATTAAAACCACTCAATTTTTTGACTAGATTTAAAGTTCTCTCTTTGAGGTTGTTGGCTCAGCCATAGGATTAAACTACTAAGGAACTAGCTACTAGGAAGAATTTTGAACTATTGGGTATAAATTTTCAATACAGAGGAAAAAGCACAATGACAATAATACAAATAAGGGAGCAGACAGAGCGGGACACTGCGTTCCAACAAACATGCATGCAACTAAATCATGAGTCCATCAAGATGTTAGACAGTTCCAAATCATAGAACTGGAAGGGACCTCGAAGTCATCTAGTCCAGTCCCCTGCACTCATGGCAGGACTAATTATCTAGACCGTTCCTGACAGGTGTTTGTCTAACCGGCTCTTAAAAATCTTCAATGATGGAGATTCCACATCCTCCCTAGGCAATTTATTCCAGTGCTTAACCACCCTGACAGTTAGGAAGTTTTTCCTAATGTCCAACCTAAACCTCCCTTGCTGCAATTTAAGACCATTGCTTCCTGTCCTATCCTCAGGTTAAGAAAAATTGTTTTCCTTCCTCCTCCTTGTAACAAACTTTTACTTATTAATAAAGGGAAAAGTTGGTAAGTCTTTGGCTTTTTTGTAGCAGGATCATTCCTATATTCCGTGAATGGTAGCTAAGTGGCTGCGGTGGTGGAACATAAGTAATTCTTATAGTTCAACTTTTTCAATGATCAGGACATCCCCCACTTTAACACTCCACTTATTAAAAGGAGGGAGGCTCAGGGTTATGCCATTCAGCTGCATTGACCAACCAAGTAGCCGGCAAAGGATGCTGCAATAAAGGATGGTGATTAGGCTTCTGGTGTCCATGCAGCCCTAGCATATTTATTTTATGGGGAGAGTGGTGAAGTGGAATGGGCTGGGAGTGCAGGGGGAGCCAAATTCCATTCATATTTGAAACAAAAACTGGCTGTCTGCTTGGACTTTAACCACTTAACAGGGATTAAATCAATTTGTGCTTCGAAGTAGCTGACTGGCATTTTGGGAGGTTGAGGATATTTCTGCTGATCGTGCTTTTTGTGTTTGTTCGCCAGAGCAAAGGCGGGTTTTGTTCTCCTTCTGGCACAAAAATAGCTGGATCCAAGAGGAAGATGGAAGCGTTGTCAAACATTGTTTCTATAGCCTGATTCTAGCCTTCGGGCTGGTAAACAAGAGCGAAAGGGATGAAGTGAGACTGGAGGGATGACTGGGAATAGGACCATCCTGTGGCCCTTTCCTCCTGTGACACCCAGTGAAATGCTGAACCACCCAGGTCAGTATTTGAACCAGGAGACCTGGGCTCTCATCCCGTCACAGAACTCATGTGTAAGACTTCCCAGCTCACTATTCGAATGTGGCCTCAGGAACTTAACAAAAGGTTAAAGAAATTTTTTTAATAATTAATGGAGATATCCTATCTCCTAGAACTGGAAGGGACCTTGAAAGGTCACTGAGTCCAGCCCCCTGCCTTCACTAGCAGGACCAAGTACTGATTTTGCCCCAGATTCCCTAAAGTGGCCCCCTCAAGGATTGAACTCACAACCCTGGGTTTAGCAGGCTAATGCTCAAACCACTGAGCTATCCCTCCGCCCCAATGAGGGTTTTCTTGTTAGGGCAGCATTAACAGTTCTGGGAGTTTACATTTAATTTATACCTCCTTCAAGACTCACTAAACTGCTAGGTTGTGCTATTTGTTTTATATGCACAGGAGGGGGAGAGAGGCCCCCCCCCGCAGGTGTTATAACTACCCACCTTGCTAGATATTTCCCATTTACATGGAACAAAGCTCAGGGACAGACCGTCTAAGTACCAGCCCCTGGCTCATGCAGCTTCTTGTGCACTCTTGAACCTTTGCTAGCTATATACTTTGCCATCCATAGCTATTTTTGCAATGCGCATGATGCTCCTAGATTAATCCTATGCACATGAACTAGTCAGTATTTGAGACAACAGTTCAAAGGTGATGTCAGTGCTACAGCAGAAGTTGCACAACTCCTATCTTCATTCTGCCCTTCCAAAGTGTGCCAGTAACCTGTGTTCTGAATAGGCCAATGCTATACCCCATCTCCAGGCATTAGTCATTGTGCTGTAATACCTACCGTGTCCCACACTCTTCTTTAATTCAGGAATTGTGTTTAAATGCTCTGACCTAATTTAATTTCTTCCAGCATGACTAACCAAAGAGGACTCCTCTGCATCCGGCATCAATTCAATTTCTTCTGCTTCACTTTGTCATCCTTCTAGTATAGATTTTCCAACTGCAGCAGCAGTTCAAGGAAATAGTGTAGAATACAGAGTGCACTGGCAGAGAAGGATGGCACTCTTTCTTTAATTTACTGCTAACTCAAATTTCAAGCTCTCAGGAATTATGAGTTAGCTCCCCATGTTTTTAAATGACCCAATATTCAGATACAACCCTTCCCCTCCCCCCAACAATTATTTCATTCAGCTCTACAGAGATAGAGGAACCACTCAGTTAATGTATAGTTTATAAACTCTGTATATCTAACATGTCCATCTTCCATCCCCAGAAACTGTAAAACAAAACTAAGGAGGGCAGACCCAGGTCTTCTGCAGGGGACGAAGTATAAAGCTGGATAAAGAAACTCTTCCCTCGCTCACCAATGACTTATGGCCCAGAACCACAAAAGAACAAGCACAGGGATGCTGAGCTTTGTGGATTCCATCGAGTTAAGATGCCCAAAAGCTGCGTTTGTGCCTAGGTGCCCTGTTCTCCCCCTGCCCCCTCTTCACTGGAGAGCGGTGTCTGAGAAACCCAACGTACTTAGCAGGCAGCTGCCTAAATTAACCAGGGGGAGGTGCTGATGAAGTGCATCCTGAACCCTGCCCCTCTCAAGGAGTTAAGCATCTAAATCTGGGCTGGAGGGAGGCACCTAGTTTTGCTTGCAAACCATAGCCATGAACCCTTCTCCTGGAGTCAGGCAGATTAGACATCTAAGGCATTTGAGGCAGTGGTGGTCCCCATGCTGCTTCCATTATAACTTTACCTGGCTAACGCATTCCCCTGCTTCTTCCACAGCCTGGGTGAATGCTCATCTTCACCTGGTTTGAGGATCATGCTGGAGCTACGGGGTGAGAGAGGTGCCCAGATAACTTGAGGGAAGCAGTAGTTTGCATGCCCAGAGGCAGAAATTTAGGTGCCTATGGGACTTGTACAGCAAAAATGCAGGTGGAGAGTGTTTAGGTGCCAGATGAGCCAGGGTTTTGTAGCACTGAAAATCTGGGCTTCAAGCACTTAAGTCCCCAGCACCTATGTCTACTTTCACAAAGGGAAAGTAGTTTGAAGAGTGAAGTCCTAGGCACAGAACAGGTACAGCAAACAGCTGGGACAGTGTAAGGTACCCCTCAGAGTGAATGAGTTCTGTCTCCATACGCACTTGACTGCTGTAGAGACTTCTAACAAAAGGTGCTAACTGATTTCTGTAGAAAATGTCCAATAGAAACTGGACTCAACTCCCAATTCCTAGGCCACTGAAGAGTCATCCCCTGGTTAATTTATGGACCCACTGCTGAACAGGAATAGATTGGAACCAGTTCTCTAGTGGCAACAGGTTCTACATCTTGTTACCAATTTCTGAACCAACCTGCCCTTAAGAAAACTGCTCTGAAAGATCTGAGGATTTTTCAATGTTTCTGGTGCTTATGACTCAAGCAAGAAAATACTGTACTATTAAGACTCTTAAATTCCCCATAAATAGTCAAGGCATTGTGACTTTCATTTAGGGCAGTTTATTTGTCATTTTGAACAAATAAGGCAAGATATTTGAGCAAGATCATTCAAACAAGATCTCCTGTATCAAACTTTAAGGAAATGCAATAAGTCACTATTTCATACATATACAAACTAATGACAATACTAATATATACAAACAGTCAGCTCTTACAAAATAGCATTTCAAGTCAGCACTTTATGCCAGTGTCACTAATTTGTTACAAAAAGTTAAAGCTACAAACTTCACATTATTAAGTCTCACATAACTGACATCAGCATCTTTGCAGGTTGGAAAGTGAAGATGACAGTTTGTCCAGAATACTTTTCAGTAATGCATATGGACCCATAAAGCAGGTGAATATAATTTTACAATTAAATGAACATATTGCTTAAAAATGTTGCCTGAATTGCAGTCCCTCAGGATATAAGCCTCAGTTGTCATAAGCTGGAGGAATTTAAGGAGTGAGCATATGAGAGGCTCCTGCAGGGAATCTGAAAAGGGAAATGTTTTCTCTAGTTAAGATTACAAATTCTTGAAGGTGAAAAAATTCCCATTTTTGTTCAAACTCAGAGTAGTAAATCTAGTTGTAGGCCTCAACTCTTATGGGCATTAAAGGCAGATTTAAGAGAAAATTAAACCATTGGACCACTTCTTACTTTCACTGAAATGGTTGGCTATGAAAAAAATCACAGCAAAAGAACCCAAATATTTGAAAGTTATTTCACTAACTCTATATTGGGCTGTAAGCACCAATTATAGCCATCAAGTTATGCACTCAGTAAAGTGAAAACTGAAGTCAAGCACCCAACTTCAGTGTTTTAAGTAAAACATGGGCTTCTCAATGTCTTCCTGTTGCTGAAAGAAGTTTTGTCTATCAGTGGTAAATATGGTACAAAGACAAACCATTCCTAACAGAATGGTCTACTTGACATGTAAGCAATGCACTTGGCTTGCTACCAAGTCACTCATATTGTACATGTGCATCATGCCAGAAGCAAAATCCATATGTTCTAGAAGTAACTAAGCCATGATCCAGTATTTAAAATTAAAAAATTGCATCTTGTTACTGGAAGCTTCATTTAAGCAAGGGAATGTAATGAACACTAGCCCTAAAAAAACCAAAAAAACATTTGAGCATCTTTAATAAATATTTTTAAGTGAGAAAACACACACATTGGATGAATTTTTAATAAGTACTGCAGATGGTGTGTTTGTGTCCAGCATTATTAGTGTGCTGTATTGTCAACACAGGCGCTTACTAGCCTGCATGGTTCATTTAAATTGCCAGATTCTTATTGCTAAGAGATTGTCATCTACTAACAAAAACAGAGGTTTAAATTATTTAGCTTGTGCTGTGGAAGTGATTTTTAACTCAATTTAGTTGGTTTCTTTCAAGATCTTCATGCTAGAAACTTTTGCAATATTAGAGGCTATCAAAAATCATGACTTCCCCACAGCTGGTTAATGTGGGTACGCATGGAATATTGCTCCCATGTTGTACCAGAACACATTGCCGACTGCCTCCCTTTCTTTCCAGAGTCTGCCTGACTAGGCTGCTGAGCTCTTGCAGTCAGTTATATTAGCTCTGTCTATTTGCAGCTGAGGAATAAACTGAAGATGTTAAAAGCCAGATCCTCAGGGGTGTAAATTGGCATTACTCCTTCTATGCCAACGGAGCTCACTAATTTACAGCAGCTGAGGGTACAATCCCAAGAAACAACGTGTCTAAAACTATAATGCTTCTACCAGCTATGACAGGAACCTTTCTTGTTACTAGAAGCATTTGATTTCAGGAGACATTGATATTTAATTGTGTGTGTCGTACCAAAGTCTGTTTCAGAAGGATGACATGAAAACTAGTCCATCAGAGAAAGAAAATAATTGACATAGTTGCTCTTTACAAACATTTCATCTTATGTGGAATAACTAGATACAACTACAAGTGGATCCTAAAATCGAATCCAACATTAGCTTTGCTCTACTGCTGCCAATGCATAGCACACCCGCTGTTAGGTCTCTGCATCTATAACTGGAGATACCTGGATTACTTTTTCTGTTTTGCTCTTTATCATGTCAGTGAAAGTTTATTAAATCATTTCAAGGTAATTTGACTCACACTGACGGTAAATGCACAATCTGGTGATTTTCCACAACCCGTTAACACCATGAAAAAGGCAGACTTTACATAGTTATCCCAGACAGAAAACACACTATTTACCAGTGTGTTCAGAAAAACTGGAAGAGGTTGATCTTAGCCATATTAAATGCAGAACAGGTTAAGTTGGAACTTCAGTCGCCCAACTCATCTGGCGTCAATATATTGTTGTTTAATCTTTTGCGTAACCTATCTTTATTTTCAGCTTAGCTTTTCTGCTGTACTTGACCTCTAAGTAAAACATTATGCAATTAATTTTTCATCTAAAGATGGAAGCTTGAAATTTTAAAGCCCTGTAAATCACCATAATTAGTGAAATATTTTTAAATCCTCTCCTTAGTGGAGCAAAAAATATCTAATTTCCCAAGAGAGGGTTCACACACAACTTTTTAGCACTCCAATGCTAGTAGGAACTAAATGAAGGCTATTTCCCAGGATGCAGATGAAGGAGCATCTGCTTTGTTTTACATTGGAACTCTGCTTGGTTTTTGGTTTAAGTCAGTGAGGCTTTTAAACTGCAGAATAGCATTTGATGGAAGCACAGCAACATGCTTAGTCTACCAGTATTAATTTATACAGTACATACAAGACAAAACTACGGGCTCAAAAAACACTTGCTTAAAGCGCACAGGGTAAGGCATGGGGCTTATTACAGGCTTTTTAAAAGTAAGATTTGTTCCTTTCCAAAGGTGGGAATAGTTTCTGCATCTTCTTGTCTACTCTCTTCAGTGACCTCTCCAATTTGCTAACACTTTCCACGGTACCTTAACAGTAGTAAGACACAGTTAAAATGTTTGAAACTGAGCCTGTACCAAAAAAAGACATGCAGCCGTTAAACACCACAGTACATATTAAATTCAAAAGGAAGAAAATGGACTACTGAAAGTTACATTAAGAAAATGAACCAACATTAGTCTTATTTGTATCTGTTCCCCTGATTTAAAACAAGTTTAATCTAAAAACAGTAACAACTGAAATAATACACTTTCTATTTTAAATATATCCAACATTAAAACATACCATTATCCATCCATCAGGATGTCCCACTTAATGGCATTCCTGAGTTCAGAAAGGTGCTATGGAAAAATAAGTGAGCAGAAGTTTTGCTCCCTACTTTGCTAACACATTTCAATAGAAATCAATCTGCGTAGTAGTCATAAAAGCAAGGTTCTGATTGTTTCAGAGGGTGGACATTTATTCTACCAGTGGCGCTCTCAAAAGTTCTGTTGCCGACGTTTCTTGGCTTCGATGGCATCAAGGATTGGCTGCCGTTTAGACTGATACTTCTGGCGGATCTCTTCAATTTCCTGTTCCATCATGGGATCGAGTGCTGAGAGTCTCCTCTGAAGTTCCTCTACGCCCCAGCTCTTTAACTAGCAGAAAGGAAACAGAATGCGTACCAACGTCAGAGCCTGTGCAGATACTTGACAGAAAAGATCAACACTTCTGCAGGAAATTCTGCTCTGACAGATTATAAACATTCACACAGCATCCTAACAGTATAATGGTTCTGAACTAACCAAGGAAAGCAATAAGGGGTTAATTGAGAAACAAAAGGACAAGTGACATGCTTGTAAAATGTATACATGTCAAATATACCCAAATGTGGGTTACTATAGCCCTCTCCATTTACATAACCTGGAAGCAAGCACCTTTTTCTCTTCATAACCAGGATTACTGCCAATCACCCCCCATGCACGTTCCAAAATTAAGCTGCTTCTTGGAGCGAGAGAGTGGGACTCAAGATGCACATCACAACAGGTGGGCCATCTTGAGTGGGGAGCATCAATTAAGTTAAAACTGAATTACACGATTCCCAGGAAAGCAAAGAGTCGGCTTCAAGCTATAATAAACCCTTAGAAAGGAACCTTTCATGATGTGTATGTGGCAAGAATTCCCACCTGATTGTCTAGCTACAAGGAATTAAGAACCAGAGAGAAGTTTAGAAAATGTAAGTTAAAACCAGCTAGGAATAGACCCAAAAAGCCAGAAGTCCCAGAGGTCAAACTTAGTGATACCCTACAATGTCCAACATATATCTTTCATCCCAAATCAGAAATAGTACATTCATCTTCCTTATGAATCAAGTCAGATTCCAAGGCCAGGAGGGACCATTGTGATAATCTTGTTTGGCCTTCTGTATAACACAGGCCATAGAACTTCCCCACAATAATTCCTAGAGCAGAGCTTCTAGAAAAATATCCAGTCTTGATTTAAAAATTGCCAGTGATGGAGAAGCCACCACAACCCTTGGTAAACTGTTCCAATGGTTAATTACTCTCACTGTTAAAAAGGTATGCCCTAGCTCCAGTCTGAATTTGCCTAGCTTCCACTTCCAGCCATTGGATTGTGTTAGATCTTTGTCTGCTAGATTCTAGAGCCCATTATTAAATGTTTGTTCCCCATGTAGGTACTTAGACTAATCAAATCACCCCTTTAGCTTAACAAAGAGAAAGTTGTTAGACTGAGCTCCGAGTCTATGGCTATACGGTGTGGTTTTTTATCATAATTCTTGTGGCTCTTCTCTGAACCCTCTCCAATTTATCAACATCCTTCTTGAACTGTGGGCACCAGAACATAGCCTCTCTACTCCTACTCGAGGTTCCCCTTTTTACGCATCCAAGGACTGCGTAGGCCCTTTTGAAAACAGAGTCGCATTGGGAGCTCATGTTCAACTGATTATCCCCATGTACATCTTTTTCGAAGTCACAGGATGGAGGACTCTATCCTGAGAAGCAGTTTGGTCTACATTCTTTGTTCCTAGATGTATACATATAGCTGTGTTAAGACACATTGTTTGCTTGGGCCTTTACCAGAGATCTAGATAGTCTGTGTCAATGATCTGTACTCTTCCTTATTTACCACTAGGGTTGCCATCTTTCTAATGGCTGGTAACTGGACCCCCAAGGGCCTGCCTCCTGCCTCACCTCTCCCCCCCAAGGCCCCACTTCAGTCATTCGCTCCTCTCCCCACTGTGGCTGGATCATCTCCAACTCTCCCAGCTAGACTCCCCCTGCTCTGGGGCTGGGACAGGAGCTGCTGCAGCCTGACAAAGAGCCTGTGTGCAGGTAAGAGGCAGCATCGGCTGAGCGGGGGCTGGCGAGAGTTAATGACCCGGCACCTCCCCGTACCCCGCGGTAACCACGCTTTTGGTGTTCGGTCAGTACATCTGATTGGAGACTGCCAGGACCCCTTTTTGACCGGACTTTCCACTCAAAAACCAGGCACCTGGCAACCCTTCATGGCACCTGGACACAGAAGCCAGAAACCAGACTGTCTGGGTAAAATCTGGATGGGTGGCAACCCGATTTATCACTCCTCCAATTTTTGTAATCTGCAAACTTTCTCAGTGATGATTTTACTAGTGGAATGGAAAGAGTGTTATCAGATATACATCTCTATCTGAATAATGTGTCTCATGTATTTGATAAGCCCTGAAAGACGTGAAATGAAAAAGTATGTATGGACCATGTGTCCACCGGATTTAGAGGACCAAAGGGATTTTTTTTTTTTTTTGTAAAATGATAGGAATTGTATAGCATAAGAAGGGAAAAGATAAGCACCTAATCAGGGTTTAACTTTGAAATATTATAAGAAATTTCATAAAATGGGGAAACTTCCCATTAGTTTGGGCTAATATTGAAACACAATCCATGAAGCAAATCAAACATAAAAACCCTCCGTCCAAGAGAAGCACTGAAGAAATTTGTTGTACACTGACGCCATCTACTGGATACTGGCAGAAGCAAGAGAGAAACTGCAATCTGAGTGTCCAGGTGACCAGTGCCCAAACAGAAAGTAAGAGAACTGCCCTCCTCCAAGAACCTGGAAACAGGGTTTATAAACTTGATGCCACCGCAGGGACTGCAAAGTTTGCTGAAACTCCATAGCCAGCCTCTCCCTTCCTGCAGGGTTACAGGATGAAGCAGAGTTAACTGGACCCACAAGCAAGCTTCAGAAATCAGACCAGCCTCATAAACAGCACTTCCCTCCTCCAAGATTACACAGGGCTAAGAAGTGGTGAGAGTTTGTTTTAGAAAGTAAAGAACAGAAAGAATAATTCTGTATAAATAATTGAAAGTTGTCTTGTTGAGTCTACATTGTTGAGTAAGACCTCAAGTAACCATATTTTGGATTTTAAATAAGTAATGCTACTTGCGTGTTCTCCTTTGTAAGACCAAACAAACTAGCCAAAAAGTGATGTAAGAAATAACATTAAGCAATTACTTTAGATATTTTAAGTTTGTCCCTTTCACACCAAAGTATTCAACTATCAGGGATCGCACTCTTAAAAGTGTCTGAAGACTAGTACATGCTTTTAATCCTTGGAGTACTGGAAACATGATAAATGTATCTGAGGTACTAAAGAATTGTGATTATGGTAACTGAATGTAATAAGAAATCTTGGTGATTTGCATTGTTCCTTGGTATAACTCCTGTGCCCCAACACTGGTCTAACATGTTGCAAATTGTTCATAAGTTACACACAGACTTGATTTATTTATTATTTAAATCTGTTAAATAAATGGTTTTGGTGATCCTTTCAGCCTGTAGATTGTTCAAAAAATATTTACCAACTCCATCTCCCCAAAACGGCCACACACTTGTGTGCAATTACTTCTATAAATATTTGCACAACGATTGACAACACTTTTGCTGCAGAACTTCTTGGAGGAAGGTATGGAAGAGCAAATAAAATATGCAATAGAATTTGTGGTTTTATGTGAACAAAATTGATTTTTAGAGGTTTAATTAACATTTGAATTAGAGTATTTCTCTTTACTTCTGTTAAATGCAAATGGCACTCCTCCAAATGTTTAATTTTTTAATTATGCAGCTACAGTGGTTGTTTTTAGTCATTTACCAACCAATACTACACAGTTAACACAATTATTTCCTATCAGAAGTATAAGGGTACTGTGGGCAAATTATTATTGAATGACAATTGCTGTAATTTCAGAGTCCTCAATGTACTAAAATATTAAAAGAAATCCAGCTAGTTATTTAAGTGCTTAGCAAATTAAGTACTCCTTTGCTAGACTTTTCTTAGATTGTAGAGTGAGATTTCCTGGAAGTCACAAGGTTACCTGTTAGTAGATCCAGCATGACTCAGATTTTGGAATTTCATTAGTGTTTTTGTGCAAGACAAGACATTATTTCCCATCAGCAGCTACTTTAAGATTATTAATACATACATTATAACAATCCTAGCACAAGAAAGCTTTTTAGCAAGGATACAGAGTGATTTTGCCTATCTCGTATAAAAAATTTTCACTAGAAAGACAAGGTGTTTTCTCCATAAGATATACTTTAAACACATTAATACAACTTTATTAGACAGCAGTCTAAAGCTGATATAAGGCACCTATTAACTTTTTGTGCTGATTTAACAATTTGTTTTAGAGAAGATAATTATTCAATATTCTCCCCCTTAGGAGTCTGGGGACTATAAAGTAGTCAAGTAAAGTCAGACAAAGAGGAAAACCTTGAAATGGCTGTCATTCCCCACAGAACAGCCAGCATTAATACTACAAAACGAAAGTTTTAGAAATGACATGACACCTCATGCTTCAGGGCTTCCGCCAAACTAACTACTAGAGGTTAGGGGGTTTCCCCGGGGAGAGTATTCTCTATCTGCATATTGCAGGGTTTCTTGCACCTTCTCTGAAGCAGCTGATGCTGGCCACTGCCTGAGACAGGATGCTAAAATAGGTGGACCACCATTCAGAATGGCACTTTCTATGTTCCCAACAACACAGTACATGGGAAGTCTCAGTTCTCATCTTCAAGGCTCTTACTGACACTTAAATAACCTCAATCTGGGATGAAGACCACAATTGTCAACTATGCACAAAGCAACTATCTATTGCAAGTGTAATACTTGTTTGTGCTGGAGCCAATCTAGGACCAGAACTCTCACTTTCAGAAACCAAGAACACGCCTGACCTGCCTCCAGCCAAGTGCAGGGTGTGCTTTTGACATGGCTTTCACAAATGAAAGCACATAGCACTTCATAACAAAATAAAATCCATAGACTATTTCTCCCCTTAGTGAGAGGAGAGACATGGAGAAGGTACCCTATACAGCACATATTGCTTAATGCATCTCTGGAACATGCTCAGACACCATGCTGATGGGTAGGGTACAAGAGGTGAAAAATTGGAACAGCAAAGGTGTTGTGGGTCAGTATCGAGAGATGCATTGGTGGAGTGGTGGGAAGGATACAAAAAAAAAAAATCACACCTACCCAGAGCTAGGGCTACGAGTCCTTCACTTTCACTTAAAATAAAATGATATGGAGTTATCAATATAAGCCGCAGATCTTTGCTGAGACCCTATGTGGTTAGTGTAAATCCTTTTCATATGTCGGTAATCACAAGTAATTATAATGGATTTCAAATCCACTACAAGTCCTGTAATCTGAAAGGTCGTTTTATTAAGGTTGTCCCCTACCCCCAAAGTGTGTCTACCAAAATAAACTCTTCTTTTGCCTAAAAAATGTCATGGCCCCCATTCTGTTTGGGTAATTGGGGCTCCAATACAAACCATACAGACCATTATTTTCTACAATATATTACATTTTTACCTTATACATATCTGTCGTGGAGCAGTGTCACAAACTTCAGTATCCCACGAATTTATGCTTACTGGAATTTATTTTTCTTTAGGAAAAAATGCCAGAGGCAAAATGATAGGAAAGAAAGGAAAAAATGTCTCACGATGCACAGATATTTGGGGGTAGAGGTCGTCTTGTCCAGTCCCCTGTGCTAAGGCAGGACCACGTGTATCTTGTCCATCCATGACAGGTGTGTGTCTAACCTGTTCTTAAAACCCCCCAATAACAGGGATTCTACAGCCTCCTTGGAAGCCTATTCTAGTACTTCACTATCCTTATAGTTAGAAAAACTTTCTAATTTCTAACCTACATCTCCCTTGCTGCAGACTAAGCTGATTGTGTCTTGTCCTACCTTCACTGGACATGGAGAACAATTGATTGCTATTCTTTTTATAACAACCGTTAAAATATTGGAAGACTTATCAGGTCCCTCCTCAGTCTTCTTTTCTCAAGACTAAACATGTCCAGGATCTTTTTTAACCTTTATTCATAGGCCAGGTTTTCTAAATCTTTTATCATTTTTGTTGCTCTCCTCTGGACTCTCTCCAATTTGTTCACAATCTTTCCTAAAAGTGTGGTGCCCAGAACTGGACACAGTGCTCCAGCTGAGGCCTCACCAGTGCTGAGCAGAGCAGGACAATTACCTCCCATGTCTTACATATGGCACTTATTAATACACAGCAGAATTATATTAGGCTTTTTCGCAACTGCATCACATTGGCTCACAAACTGAACATGAGCCAACACTAACTCCAGATCTATTTCAGCAGTACTATTACCTAATTAATCCATTTTTCCTTCTTATGTGTAGTACTTTACACTTGTCTTTAGTGAATTACATCTTGTTGATTTCAGACCAATATTCCAATTTATCAAGGTCATTTTGAATTTTAATCCTGTCCTCTAATGTGCTTGCAACCCCTCCCCGCTTGGTGTCATCTACCCATTTTATAAACATACTCTCTACTCCATTATCCAAGTCATTAGTACAAATATTGACTAGGACCCCACTAGATGCATCCTCCAAGTTTAACAGCAAACCATTGATAACTACACTCTGAGTATGGTCATTCAACAAGTTGTGTACACACTTGATAGTAATTTCATCTAGACAACATTTCTCTGGTTTGTTTATGAGAATGTCATGTGGGACTGTGTCAAAAGCCTTACTGAAAATCTAGACATATCACATCTACAGCTTCTCCTCACCCCTTAGCCAGTGACCCTGTCAAAGGAGGAAATGAGGTTGGTCTGGCATGATTTGTCCTTGACAAATCCATGCTGACTATTCCTTATAACCCTATTATCCTCTAAGTGCTTACAAACTTTTTAATAATGTGTTCCTGTATTGAAGTTAGGCTGACTGGTCTATAAATTCCCCAGGTCTGTTTTCCTCTGCTTTTTAAAGATAGGCAAATATAGTAGCTTTCTCCAGTTCTTTGGGAGCTCACCCGTCCTCCATGAGCTCTCAGACAATTAATGATTCTGAGATTGCTTCAGCTAGTTCCTTAAGTACCCTCGGATTAATTTCATCAGGTCCTGCTGACTTGAAAACAGCTAATTTATCTAAATATTCTTTAACCCGTTCTTCCCCTATTCTGGCTTGTGTTACCGTCCCTCTTGTTGTTAGTACTAATTATGTTGAGTATCTGGTTTCCATTAACCTTTTACTGAAGGCTGAAGTAAAACAGATTTTAAACCCCTCGATTTTCTTGATGTCATCTTCTTCCCTGTTACGTAGTAGACCTACACCTTCCTTTGTCTCTCTCTTACTCCTAACATATTTAGGAAACTACATTGCCTTTTACATCCCTTGCTAGGTGCACCTCATTTGTGCCATGTCCCTACATGCTTGTGCTAGTCTTTTATACTCATCCTTAGCAATTTGTCCATGTTTCCATTTTTTGTAGGAGTTCTTTTTGATTTTTAGGTCATTAAAGAGCTCTTGATCGAGCCATGTTGGCCTCTTACTATTCTTCCTATCTTTCCGTCACATCAGGATAGTTTGCTGTTTTGCCTTTAATATTGTGTCTTTGAAAAACCACCAGCTCTCCTGAACTCCTTTCTTCCTTATATTTTCTTCCTGTGGGAGCTTACCTAGCAGTTCTCTGATCTAGTTTATAACTACTCAAAATTAACAGCTTTATTTTTCCTGCGGATATTTCAAATGACCTTATTATATCACATTGATACACAACAGGAAACTGTCTGATCAGTGATGCAACTGCTCATGAGGAAGTCTCTCCAGCCCAACCAATTGTATATTTATACATTTGTCCTTCAAATTGCAGAATAAAGGTGACTAAATTGCCTTTCAATATCTCTGCATCTCTATTAAATAAGGTGACGGGCACCTTAGAGATAGATAATTATACCCACGCCCTCACTTGCTGAAGAAAACCATCCATGGCATCCCTTTGCAGTCAGATCAGGAAGACTTATGGATAACTCTCTATCTGATGCCATGTAATGTTTACACCATCAATCTGCTTCGCTGAGTTACTGTTTTTTCATTTCAATCCTTAAAAAATAGGAAAAAGATTAACAGACTCACATTTGTTAGTCAAGTGAGGGGTCACTGCAATGTTTAATTTTATTGAATGTAAAAGATCCTAAACAGAAAAAAGAGAATAAATAATGGATCTAAGCAGACACGTTAGACACAGCCACCGGTTATATATCCAAGGGCAGAGTGCTCTGTAATTTATACCTCCACAATTCTGTCAGCTCCAGAGACAGTCTATAACAGCTACATTCTTTCTAGCCAGACTATGCCAGATTTAAATTGCACAAAAGATTCACCTTAAAAACCACAAACTAAGGGTGGAAAATTACTACCCTTCCTCACTGCTCTAAATAAGTAAAAACAGGGAACACTAGAGTGCAAGTATTCCAATATAAATAAGGCCTGGTCTACACTACGACTTTAATTCAGATTTAGCTGCGTTAATCCGAATTAACCCTTCACCCGTCCACACTACAGAGCCAGTTAATTCGAATTAAAGGGCACTTAAAATCGATTTCTGTACTCCACCTCGACGAGCGGAGTAGCGCCTAAATCGATTTTGTTAATTCGAATTAGGGTTAGTGTGGCCGCACACCACCGAATTACTGTGTTTAAATTAATGGGGTAGTGTGGCCGCACACCACCGAATTAATGTGGTTAAAAACCGAATTAAGGTGCTTAGTGTGGCCGCGCACAATCGAATTTATACAACCTGTTTCCCAAATTCGAATTATCTAAATTCGGATTAATCCCGTAGTGTAGACATACCCTAAATCAAAATCCAAAGAAGCAAGCAAGCAGGGGCTGTATTAAATAGCACAGTGAAGTCCTTTTATTATCCAGAGAACAGGTACAGCAGTGATAGTGCAAGCTTTCCCTGGCAAGTGACCTTAATCCTGGTCTTCAGGGACCATTTCTAGGAGCAAAGGGAAAGAGTCATGTCTCATTTGTGACAAGAATGCCACTGATGGTGTCAACTGAGTTGTGCTGACATTGCCTACTAGGAGCTGGTCTGAGACCAATTTTATTTTACATGACCTTTGCCAACAGCCCTTTAGCAGCGTGAAGTCACTACGGATCTGGACCAGATCTGAACTAGTGACAGATGTAAAAAGGCTCCATATCTTGTGACTAATTATATATAAATAAATAAAAGTTAGGAATAGAAAAGATGCAACTGCAATTTACCAGCACCATTCATACATTTCCCCTACAGGCCAGGATTTCTACAAGCCAGTTCTCTGTCTCCAGTGTATGAAATCAGATTCACACCAAACTGCACAAGGAGCCACAGAATGGTCTCTGAGGGCAGCCAAAGCTTCGAATCCCAATTCTTCTTGCAATTCTCGTTATCTGCTAACATTGAACCTCATCCTCCAGTTAGCACAAAGCCCTTTCTTAGCATCTTTGCCATGTCTCATACAGTTTAGGATGGTTTTTTTCTTAAAAAATACTCTCTAAAGCCAGCAGGCTGTAAGGAACTCAGGTATCGGAAGTCAGGTCCAGTGGTTAGAGCTGTAGGCAAATTGAACCAGAGTCAATGGCCAGGAACTGGGGGGCCAGATGAGGTGGCAGGAACCAGAAACAAGGTGGGGGTCTCTCCCAGCAGCAGGTCAGGGATTTACCCTTTTACATATATGACTTCCTGGCACTCTCTCCAGGCTTAAATAGTAGGTCTGGACCAATCAGAGGTTACGGGAGGAGTTGCCAGTCACCTCTAGTGTGGGCAGCCCTTCCTGCAGTGACTGGTATCCCAGGATGTACAGTGTGTTGACAGTGCCTCTGCCAAGGTCGCCTGGTGGAAGCGCTGCCCACCTGGAGCCCCACAGACCCAGGTTCAAGTCCCACAAATCCTTACACAGGCTGGTGTTGCATTTTCTCCACAAAAGCACAGCCAGTTCTCCATTGCCAATAAGGGCAGGTGGTTCTTTTAGCATCATAGTTCAAATTCACAACCAGGTACTGATTTTTGGAACACAAGCAGACTACTAAGGTTAAAAAACAATCATTCCATGCTCCCCACACACATTTTCAGTAACTGACAATTGCTGAATAATCAGTTTTATAGCAGAAAATAAAAAATGCTTAGTCCTCAGTAGCAAAACAAATTCATGTTTTATTAACTATATTAACCTCTAAACTACAGTGTAAAATTCTTAACTGAGCTGTAAAATTCATTTTAGAAAATAAACTTTCCAGCCTGTCACAAATGAATGGAACATGATACAGTTTGAAGCAGTTACATCATAACCAACTGTCTTTCATCCTGGCTAAAAGTGATTAATACAGGAGTGCTTTATTTCTAGCAGAAAGGACACAGTTTAATTCCTTTCAAAATTGGTTAGAGAGTTCTCATTTGATTACGTAGCTCTGTGCTTTGTCTCTATTGACTAAACAGTTGAGCTTTCAAAATAAGGTGTTATTCACCTCTGAAGTGCATCCTACATACAGTGCATCTCAGCCAAACACAAAGATGAATTGTACACAAATGTGATAGAACAGATAGCATTAAGAATAGGAAGCCAGAAATAAAGAAAATGCTCTTCAAAAAGATAAATTAATTCCTAAAGTCAAGACACTATGGGCTAGTCTACACTTACCGGTTAGTTCGACGGCTGCGGATCGAAGTTCCGAGTTCGATTTATCGCGTCTGGTCTGGACGCGATAAATCGAACCAGGAAGTGATCCCCTTCGACTGCGGTACTCCAGCTCAGCGAGAGGAGTACCGCGGAGTCGACGGGGAGCCTGCCTGCCGCGTGTGGACCGCGTCTGAACCGCGGTAAGGTCGAAGTAAGGTATGTCGAATTCAGCTACATTATTCACGTAGCTGAATTTGCGTACCTTACTTCGATTTGGGCGGTAAGTGTAGACCAGCCCTATGAAACCACAGAAAGATTTGCTAGAAATTGTAAGGATTTTGCAGTTTTATTAAACACCCAGCAGGCTGCCACTCCGGTTAACCTGACCATTATTCTTAGGTATCAGAGAGGCAGATTTACAGTTTCTCCATCTGAGCTTCAAGCAGCTTAAACCTAGTTTCAAGCAGCGAACCTGTGCTCAAAACACATCCCACAGTTGCTGTGGGAGGAAAGCGATAGGTAAGATTTAAGTAACAAATCCTAAAGGGTGGCAGCCATGCAAAACCTCTTGCCAGAAACAGGGCGCTATTAAAATCTCATGCCAGTATCATGAGGTAAGGAAACAGGAAGCTCCCAATAGCATTTCCAAAGCCAACCTCAGTAGCCACAGCTAGAACTTAGTTGCTAATAAGATTCATTTTTTTCAGGAAAATACAACAAAACCTAAATGTTGTTAGCAGAAAAAACAGGATTTTAGTGGGACTTCAGTGAAAAGGTACTTGTACCTAGTGCACAGAGGGGAGTCCCCTTTCCTTCCCCAGTTACTCTTCCATCTTTCCATACACACTTTTTGTTCTCAACTGGTTTTCTCTCTCACGTGCCCAATTCTCACCTACCACCTTTTGCCCACATAGTCTGACTGGCTTTTACTGGGCCTGAGCCCCAGTGTCAAACCTCCATTTCTGTTGTCTATAGAAAATAGGTTTTGCCAAATAATTTCATCAGGAGGATTAGGAGTTTCCAAGATTAAAATACAAAAGGAATAAAGCTGAAGCTTCATGGGGAAAGAAGCTCCTGATGGTAGAGATACGTCTGAGCCAGACAAGTCAAGCTAACAAAACCACATTTTTTAAACTTTTATCAAATGTATTTTCCATTTATGCTCAGTTTCACACACCAAATTTAACAACCTTTGAATGCCTGTCAACCATCTAAAATGCCCCAAGGAAATTCAAAACAGCTTAGATTTTTACGTCAGCAGGGTACTAAACTGATTATTTGCTTGTGGGTATTAGACAGGAGAAATTTAGATATGACTTGGGGGAAAAAAAGTTACTCAAGCTATTCTAACTCATTAAATGCCAAAATGTGATATGCTACTAGAGATACAGAATCTTGAAAATGTTATTACAACAGGTTTTAGGACTGATATGGATTTTCAGATTAAGTATTGTTTCCTATATTTGTTCCATTAAAATCTAACACAATTACACAAAAATGGCATGCGATAAACTAGAGTAGGAAGCTAAGATTTGAGAGCCATTAGTGATTTTGGCTGCTCCTGTTGTTGGGTGCCTGAGCTGACACACATTAAAGGGTTCCTGATTTTCAAAAAAGTGCTGCGAGTGCATCGGCTGCAAATCAAACCCCTTTAAGGAACTGGTCATTGGAATGGACACCCAAAAATTCAGGCACCCAAAATCATTAGTCACTTTTGAAAAAAATCTTGCCTAAGGAGTGTTACACTATAAAGAGGTTACCCAGATGTAGGGCGCAGAAGGGCAAGAAGCAAATAAGAATGGTGTTAAGGGTCACCATCCGCAAAGGCAGATGCTGCATTAATTATTGAAGGGAAACAAATTGGGCACAGAACTCTGAAACCCTAAGGAGGGAAGAGTGATTGATTGTTTCAAAGACCAGACTGAGCAGGGTGAGAACAAGGCCAAGTGCCATTCACCTTAAGTGACATTAGCGAGACATTAGTGGATGGGCAGAAGTTTGGTTGCAGAACAGCCTGAGAAAGGAGAGGAAGTTGAAGTATTAGGAGCAGACAGGATGCTCAAGGAGCTTGGATGTGAAGAGAGATATGACAGTAGCTGGAGAGGCAGGAGGGGTCATAGGATGCAGGTTATAAATAGCATGTGTGTACGTTATATAGAAGTCACAACATACCCCGGTTCACGTTGTGTCTTCATGGCGAACAGATAAAGAACCTTAAATGTAGATGGACAGACATATGAACACATTCAAAATAAAACTTGGCATACATTTTAATTGTTACCAAACTATTTGCCTCAAATTTCAGGTCTTCAGGAACTGGATATTTTGCAACAATTTGCAATACCATAAAATAAGTGAATCTCAAAGTATCTGAGCCTCTTGTACATAACAATACAGATCAAGCTGCATGGAGTTGCCACATTTCACTCCAGAAGTGGCTACATTTCAGTGGTGGGTGAAAGGATTCCTATAAATAGTGTGTTAAGTGCTTAGAGATCCTTTGGGATGGAAGGCATTTCATGTAAGAGACTATGTGCACTTGTGTTTCAATGACCTTGGCTTAGAGAGCTAGGTCATCAATACTATCAGGATGTTTTCCCTTTAAGGAAACCTAGGTCAATACCTAGAAATTTACTAACCTAAATTTTTGCACTTTTCATTCTTCATTTGTAAACCATGAATTTTATTTCTGGCCCACAATCGCTGATTTGAAGCTATTTGTACACAAGTTATTTGCAACCCAACAAACTGTAACAAGAATCCAAACGTCAGTGTGTTATGATAGCAGACACTCAGGGCAGGTCTTCACTACAGGGGGGGGTCGATTTAAGATACGCAAATTCAGCTACGCGAATAGCGTAGCTGAATTCGACGTATCGGAGCCGACTTACCCCGCTGTGAGGACGGCGGCAAAATCGACCTCCGCGTCTCCCAGTCGACGGCGCTTACTCCCACCTCCGCTGGTGGAGTAAGAGCGTCGATTCGGGGATCGATTGTCGCATCCCGACGAGACGCGATAATTCGATCCCCAGGAGATCGATTTCTACCCGCCGATTCAGGCGGGTAGTGTAGACCTAGCCTAAGATAGATAGTATGTAAAGTCTCAAAAATTCAAGTATAAGAGCTGTGACAGATGTAAAAGCCAAGGCCATTCTTGGTACAAGCCTTTTGCAACCTGAAACAATGGTTAAGCATCATGCCAAATATATGCCCTTTTTTTTTTTTTTTTTTTTTTAAATAAGAGTCCTTGAGTACAGCAAATTATTGAACAATGCTACCAGCTTGTTTTCTGAGGTCCCAATCAACCAGCAAAAAGTCTGTAATTCTTCTGGCAAAAATAAAGTAAACGCAGAGAGGAATTTCATATGCTGAACAGTGGTACAGAATTCAGATCTTGAAACTGGCAAGTTTTTGGCTTTGTTAAAAACACAACTATTTTTCCTCTCTAGCGCTTTCCCTTGAAATGCTGGCTCAACATCACCTGCATATATTAAACACTAACATAAAAATTAAGGACTCATTCTCAACTACATGAAGGCCCATGAAAACAGGCATTAAATATTTTATCGCTCTAGAACAAGTTGCCCAATGCAAGTAATTGTTTTAGAAATCACAGAACTAGGACAACTAATAGATTTAATTATAAACGTGGTCAAACATCTGCAGTCAATCTTACTCAGCTTGCCTTAAACACCACAGGGCTTGATTATATGTATATTATTTTAAACATGCTAAATTAAGTCATGAAAAGATATTACAGTTAATAAGCACAAACCATAGTACTCTGCTAAATACTAATTATCTCGATTTTTTTTTAAGCCTTAGAATGTCAGTGAAGTTTCTCAATAATGTGAAGGCAATGGGTGAATGCAAACACTGTGGGATTTCTTGTAAGATTAAAATACAGATATTAATTTTTCAAAGGATTTGAAAAATAAAAATCTCAACAGCACAAGCTTCTGCTTTTAATGTAACTTAATTATTTAGGTAGTGTTCTGGCTACACACACTGTAGGCTGTAGCATGTGGTGTGATTCATAACATCACTTGTGCTGGAATTTCCACGAGGGAGAGAGGGCTGATGCTGAACAGTAGGCGTAGACATCTCTACACACAGTTTTTGTATTGCTTTAACTATAGTGGTTTAGAAACTGATTTCCCATCATGGAAATAAGCACTTTTACACCAGCATAACTGTGTCCACACTAGGAGTCATACCTGTTTAACTATATTGGTATAACAATGACACCCCTAACTGAAATAAGTTAGATGAGTCCACCCCCCAAAAAACCTCACCCCAAAACCTGGGTGTAGACCAAACCTTACTGGCTATGAAGGAAAGAAAACACATAGCTCAGCATACTTGGAATCCTACTCCCAGCTGAATCAAGTGATGGTATTTAAGACAGACTGGTTATGTTACAACAGACCCAGAACACTTGGGACTTGTACATTTATGTCAGTTCTACTCTCCTGTTCATGAATATGGGCTTTTTGCCACTGCAGCTGAATCATCTCACTGTATCAGGGCTACACAACAAAGCATCTTTCTTCCAGGGCCCAAATCCATCATGAAACCTGGGGACTGGGGAATCATCTAAAATTTTCTACCTCTCCACTCAGGTACCAAAGAACACTCTCCAGCCACAGGATTCCAACCCCTTTTCTTCAGGGATTCAGTACTATTTCTTCAAATTAAAGCTATTTAACACACATTCAACACAATCATGTCCTTTCACCTCCCAGGGTCTTCTGCAGGGGTCTATCTACTCCCTACAGGTAGACAGTCCACAGGCCATCTGCCTGGTAGTCTAGGCAAACATCTCTTCTCCCTTTTTCCTAACCTGCTCCCTGTAGATTACATTTTGCAAGCCATCTGCCTGATAATCCTATGTAATTTGGGCTCTTTCCCCTGCTGCATGGTCTCTTGAAGAAGTCTACCAACTCCTTCCATGTCTCCAGCTCAACTGAGCTACTTCAAGTTACCAAGCTTCAAGGTATCACCTGATCCTTTCCCTCACAACCTCAGTGGAAACGCAGTTGCTTAAAGTGAGCTGGGTTCCAGCCCACCTGCGACATGTCTACACTGCAAAGAAAACCCATGGAATCGAGTCTCAGACTCCAGGCTCCAGACCAAGCGGTAACATCTACACTGCTATTTTTAGCCCCACAGCCCAAGCCCCGTGAGCTGGAATCAATTGACCTGAGCTCTGAGACTGAGTGCCACAGGTTTTTCTTTGCAGTGTAGATATATGCTGTAGATCAGCCAGCCTATGATATCCATTCTCCAGTGTTTGTCTCTTCCTGTTTTACAAAAAAATTGGAAAGGTCTTGGTTTTTGTTTCACATTGGAATGGAAGGGGGGAGGAGCCCTTGCGACCTTGAAATTTTTTCACAAAACTGAATTATTGTTTTCTAGCCAGCACAACTTTGCAGTGTGGCTGCTCACATCCAGGCTAGGCTAACCAGGTGCTTAGAACTGAAAACCATTTTCTTGGGTTAACTGCAGTGAAGACATGCCCCAAAGCACATCTTCCAGAAAGGCATCCAGCCTTGATCTGAAGATATCAAAAGATGGAGATCCTATGACCTCCCTTGGTAATTTGAACAGTTGGAACAATCACCTTCCACTGTTTAAAACGAAAAAAGCTTTATATTTTTAATTTGAATTTCTCTGGTTTTACTTTCAGCCATTAATCTAGCGGAGAAAGGCGTAACAAGAATCAAAGAGCCCTTTAGTACAAGCTATTTGCCCCTTGTGAAGGTACTCGGACACCACAACCAAGTGACCTCAATCTTCCTTTATATTCACTACATTTTCACCACTTAGCTATCTGACCTTCTGACCCCTTGTTATCTGAAGGGATTAGTAGTATATGCCAGTTTATGTTCAGGCTTCATGTTTTCTGTATCAAGGACAGCAATAACTTTAGCGCTCACCACATTTCTATTGTCCCTCCTATCTATACACATCCATTCTCTCCTTACAGGTCAGCAAGGCCCTTCTCTCCTGGATTATTTTCAGTCATTATGGGAATATTCCAGCCCCTCCCTGTCATTCACTTTAATAATACAGAGGCCCTGCCAGCTGGCAGGGAGGATGGTGGGGAGAAAAATGAGAGGATCAAAAGTCAAAAGCATGTGTAGCTTTATAAACACAATTTCCCTTTCACCTTTGTGACAGCTTTATTTTCTTTGCTTTTCACCAATTGGAAATTGTTCTATTTCCTCTGAAGGGAATGAGAAGCTAAAATGGCATCTTTGTTGCTGGCAAACAGTCAGAAAATTCCAAATACAGGAAGCAATTACAGACAGATCATAGTGGCCAGTAGTAGAGATCTGTACATTCACAACACAGTTATTGTGAAGTGACTGTACAGTGATTATGCAAATCAGACACCCACATCCAGATTGTAGGGAACTGCAAACTGAGGAAACACCATGCAGCTCCGCATCAATAACTAGAGCATCACTGACTAGCTCTTATTAGCTGAGAATTCCATTTCAATATTGCTTATAATAATGCCTGAAACGGTTGAGAAAGGAGAGGGTCTACCATCAGTGCTTTCATACAGCTGTTCCATATTGTTACTACTATCAGTAATGTACAGGAGTTACATGACAGGGGAAATTGCCTCCAAAACTCTATTCTCTGCTATGAAATTATCAAAAAGATATTTTTAAACACAGATTTGATCAGTACATTTTAATCATACGAGATCCAGGACCATTTCCTTTTTTAGTCTGAGCAAGTATCAGCGCAAGTAACCTATTTTGTATCTGAAAACACACACCAGACCACTTCATCTAAACAAAGAAAGTGACAAACTCAATAGTTTTGTTTTGTAGCACTGAACTTCAGGCATTTTAAAATCTAAGCTCCTTCAGGGACCTAGAAAGTAGCTGACTAATCCTAAAAACCACAAAGAGAAGTTCTCACTATTTTTTCAGTAACTGAATTAGAAACCAGGCTAAAGTCATTTTGTCTGGAGCAACAGGAGAGCTCAGCCTCTCTTGCTTATCCAGAAGATTTGTTTTCTGGAGACAGCACTAAGAAAAAGTGCTTACACAAGGATAGATTTCTCTTGCTGTTTCAGATGTGTTCCCCCTGCAAAGTGATTATGATTTGTCTGATTTCCTTAAATAGAATCCTCTAAGTCTTTTTACACATTAGAATAAATTACAGAAGTTCCTGCTCGCAGTAAAATTAAACATGGAGTAAAGTTCACGTCATGCCTTCCACACAACACTGCTTGAGAAAAGTACTCAGCAAGCTTTTACTACCGAAGAAGTGTTATAATTAAGTGGTAATGCAACGGTTTGCATTCTGCGGAGATTACACACAGCTTCCATTAATACTTATTACACCCTACTGTGAAAATGCTACTGGAAGACAGGCAACATTGGAAAATTTGTTCAAAAGCTCAATGCCTAGCTAGTTAAAGGAAAAAAAGGAGAGAACAGAAGTTCACAAACAAGAACTACAAGAGCTGAACCACTTGACCAGCTACAGTCCACTCCCAATGGACAGATAGATTCTGCAATTCTCTGACCCACTCTAATTGTGCTGAGCTTCTGATAGGCTTGGAATCAATTCTATTTAGTAAAAGGCGTAAGGCCCAAGGGTAACTTCAATGAATTATGGTCATTTGTCCAAAGACTTGATACACTTTAAAGCTACAGTACACTGCAATTTCCACAGCATTTCCCCCCCCCCATAAAGACTCACAATTGAGTTAAACAAGGCAGCTTAATGTCTATTAGAGATGGGCCTGAGTTGGATCGGCTTGTGGTTTTTCCAAGCTTACTCTTAAGTGCCGGTAATAGATTAGAGACAATCATTGCAATTTAGATTTCTATCTCCTATTTGCTCCCTAGGCCTGGAGTACTATAGAGGAAGGATTGTACCCATGGGGCCATTTTGGAGTAAAGGGGCAATTCTGGAGTACTGCTGGAAATGCGAGTCTGATGGGTCCCCTATCCACTACAACACTCAGTCAATTTAAGGTAATAAAATTGTTTCATCTGAGTGCAAAAGGGATGAGAGTTGCTTGAAAATCCTATGAAGGAGCACTGAAAACAAACAGTGTATAGGGTATTTTCAAAGGAACAGCTTGAGCTTGCGGGAATGTGAGAGATGGTGCTCTTCATTGAAATGGGGCCAAATCTTTGAGATTTCAACCAAAGATTCAGATGACCTTTCAGTGCAATATCACCATGTGAGGCCTCTTAGAAACCTATGTCTAGTTAACGACTATTTTGTCATGCCAGATTTTCATAATTTTATTTTTGATTCCTAGTAGCCGTCCATCTAACTATTTATTATGGCACTGTGGGTATACACAAAACACAAAGGAACTAGACTAGCCACTTGCAAACACTATGTTTCATTAGAGAATGTTAGTTTTCAGGGACTTTAAATACTGCCAACAGTTTTTTACCTCAATAGGTTCTATATGGCTCTACATTTTTCTTTCTACTCTAAGGGCATAATAAATCAATTTTTTAAAACAGCTGCTCACTGAGTTCAGTATGAAAGATGACAGGGCAAACCTTTTAAGGAGCCCACTAGCTGTTTTATTCCACCACTGCTAATTGGAAATATTCAACAACTGTATTAACTCCTCCATAAGTAATATCCTAAAAAACACAGATCTGATGGAAAGCTGTTCAATCTTGCCAGACTCAGATCTAAACCAAGACTCGGGAGACCCTCATCCAACACCGCCTCTTTGCTGATGACACAGCAGTGACAACCCACACAGAGCCCATCTCCAAAACCTCATGGACAGTTTTTTCAGAGCCTGCCAAGACTTCGGGCTTACCATAAGCCGAAAAAACCGAACCTAATGTGCCAAGGAGTTGAAGAAGCATCCTCCATCAAGATCAACAACTATGAACTTGAAGTGGTGAACGAATCACATACCTGGGGTCCACTATCGCAGTCAACCTCTCACTTGAAACAGAACTCAACATCCGCATTGGAAAAGCCACCACAACAGATAAACAGACTGAGCAAGAGGGTATGGCAAAACAACAAACTGACAGAACATACAAAGATTGGTGTGTATCATGTATATGTTATCAGCACACTTTTGTACTTGACCGAGACACATGCTTTATAGTCTCATCAGGAAAAGAGGCTCAACAGCTTTCCTATGTGTTGCCTTTGTCAAATCTTTGGAATCTCCTGGAGGGACAGTCACCAACACTGAGGTGCTCAAGTGGGCCAGTATACCCAGTATGCAAACACTCCTCAGAGACGCTTCTGCTGGCTTGGGTATGTGTGCCAAATGAATGATGGGTGCATCCCAAAGGACATTCTCTATGGTGAATTGGTAAGACCCAAAGGACGCCCAAAATTGCGTTTCAAGGATGTGTGCAAGCGAGACCTCAAAAAAAAAGGATGTGGACAACTGGGAAGATCACACTCAGGACCGCAGCCTTTGGAAACAAGAACTTAAAGGCCTCTGGAGTTATGAGAGGAAGCCATCCAGCTTAGCAAAGGAGAAAAGAGCTCACAGAAGGCAGAGCCCAAAGGGTCGAAACATCACCTTTACATGTGACAGATATGGCAGAGATGGTCTCTCTTGATTGGGTTTCTTCAGACACAACCATGGCTGCCATAAAACCAACTGAGTAAATTCTTTACCTCTCAGGGGTGCATACCCGTGGTCTTTCAAGACTGAAGGATACCTACTACACTACTACAGATAACAGCATAAAACCTTAGCAAAGGGGCTTTAGAGAGAGAAACAGGGAAGACTACTGAATAATTACACATATAGTACAGCAGGGGTTCTCAAACTAGGCGTCGGGACCCCTTGCGAGGTGATTACATGGGGGGTCGCGAGCTGTCAGCCTCCATCCCAAAGCCCGCTTTGCCTTCAGCATTTATAATGGTGTTAATTATATTTAAAAGTGTTTTTAATTTATGGGGGGGGAGTCCGCACTCAGAGGCTTGCTATGTGAAAGGCGTCACCAGTACAAAAGTTTGAGAACCACTGTAGTACACCATTGAGAATGAGCACGAGTTAGACTTTTCTATTCATATGTCAAAACTGAAGAAATAAAAAACATATCATGAGGAATCAAACACCAAAGGAAGAAGAGAGGCATTGAAATGAGACTCAAGTATATTTTGACCAGCCTTACACAGAAATTCAGATATTTGTCCAAACTAAACCATGTACTACTTATAGACTGCAGCCAAGAAATGTTTTATAAATATTTTAGACTAAGCTCCTTAGGCAGTGACTGTCTCTTCCTTTGATTTGTACAGCACCAAATACAGTTTTAGCACTTAAATCAAAATAAATTTAAAAAGCACTTGTGCCAACTACCTTCTTCATAGAAAATTCACAAATAGGGCCAAGTGTCCCAAACCCAAAGTCTTCCAGTCTTCACAACTCCCACCTAGCTACTTATCCCTCATGACTCACAAAAGCCCAAGAGAACAAGTGGACCTTGTATGACCTTAAAGTCAGTAAGTCTGGGCTCTGAGGAAATAAATTCTGCACTAAAGGACCCCTCCCTGAAAATACATTAGCCCAGCCCCTCATGGTTGATCTAAGGAATTTTCAACTTGACCACCTCAGCTGATCAACTGTTACAATGTCACATGGGAAAGAGGCATCTCTAAGGTAACCAGGAGCTAATCCATTTATAGCTTTCTAGGTTTAGTCCTGTAAACAACGTTATAGGACGGTGTTAGATTCATAATACTTCCATTTAAGAGGGCTGATTATGGCTGTACTGTAGCCTATCTAAAAAGACTTCATTGCAAACCATAACAGCAGCTTATATATTTTACATGTAATTTTTAATTCTCCCAAAGGATACTTTTTAAATTAAGCTATATATCAAGCACAGACTGCTATATATGATACAGCAACAAAAATGTAACTTTGGCAGCAAGTTATAACAGTGAGTGCTCTGCAATCAAATCAATGTCAGTTTGTGCCAAAGTGAAAAAGCATGAATGAATGATGACTCCTATTTTACAAAATGTTTTCCTCCCAATGGGGGGGAAAAAGAGCAAAAAATGATTATCTTCCATGGCAGATATTAAAAAAAATATTCAAGCCACTGAACTACTTGACTTTTTCCATTTCAAATGTTGCCACCATAAGGTTTTCAATCCAAAAGGTGATGTGTCCCTATTTTGTGTTAAAATGGAATTCAGAGCTCAATTTTTTTTTTTTATGAAGCCTACACACAAGGAGCTAGCTGTAAATCAGATCAGCAATTTGGAGCAACCATGAATTTGTTTATGCGGTTTCCAATGCAGGTTCAAGATGACCTTCCCAGTACAAATGGCCTTGAAACTTTGGTCACATTTGGCAAACAAACAAGACATTGATTATAAGCAATAATGGAGTTAGGAATCTCTTGAATAGGCAGGAGCAGAAGATATCAACAAAGGATTGAATTAGAGCAGACAGTAGATGCAAACTATTGCAGAATCAATCTGGTAACACTACTGAGTTTTCACATATTGTAACGAACTGATAGATTTGTGATGGAGATTCAGAACTGTTCACATGTACAGCACTTTGTATTGGCCATTATTGCTCATATGAAAGCATCAATTGGTAACCCCATGCTCTGGGTGTCCCTAAGCCTCTGAGGGTATGTCTACAGTGCAATTAAAATCCCACAGCTGGCCCATGCCAGCTAACTCTGGCTTGTGGGGCTCGGTCTAAGGGGCTGTTTAATTGCAGTGTAGACATCTGGGCTCAGGCTGGAGCCCAGGCTCTAAGACCCAATGAGGTGGGAGGGTCCCAGAGTTTGGGCTGCAGCCAGAGTCTGGTTATCTACACAGCAATTAAACAGCCTCTTAGCCCGAGCCCCTAGCTGCAGATGTCTAATTGCAGTGTAGACATATCCAGTCCTAGCTTCTGGCAATCAGGGTAACGGATCACATGATATTTGCCCAGTTCTGTTCATTGCCTCTGAAGCATTCGGCACTGGCCACTGTTGGAAGACAGGATACTGGGCTAGATGGACCATTGGTCTGACCCCATATGGTCATTTTTATGTTCTTACGCCAAAGCTCATTTTTAATAGGAGAGCATTTGATTAATAGATGACAAGATATTCAACTTTTAATAAAAGCATCACTGATTAAAACTACTGCTGGAAAGGATGTGACAAATATGCCAGAAAGGTAGCAGCAGCACTTGCTTAAAAGAATCGTATGCAATGAGCAGGGATTGCTGGATAAGAAGGGCTGGGCAGGTAAATGGAAATGGCTAATTTTATGAGCCAAGACGTGACATTTAAAACCAATGAATAAAACAGTGCCTCAATAGAAAGAAGTCTCATTTTATAATCAAACTTTCACACTGAAGATTACATCTAGATCAGCGGTTATCAAACTGTGGGTCAAGACCCTAAAGTAGATTGCAACTCCGTTTTAATGAGGTCGCCAGGGCTGGCATTCGACTTGTTGGGGCCAAAGTTCCATCGCCCGGGGCCAAAGCCCTGGGGCTTTAGCTCTGGGTGGCAGGGCTCAGGTTACAGGACTCCTACCTGGGGCTGAATCCCTTGGGCTTTGCCCTCCCCCCCACCCAGGGCGTCAGGACTCAGGCAGGCTCAGGCTTCAGTCCCCCCTCCTGGGGTCGTATAGTAATTTTTCTTGTCAGAAGGGGGTCGCAGTGCAATAAGTTTGAGAACCCCTGATCTAGATAGTATGCTTTACTGAAAGGTCTCCTTCAATTAGCAGGGACCCATCAGAGGGGTAGAATTTCAATCTTGGGAATTAATGACAGTTCCTTCCTGCCTCTGCAGTCTTAAGAAACAAGATTTTTTTTTTTTTTTTTTTTTAAACTTAAATCCTCTCCTTCTAAGAAAGGTTGTAGCACTAGTGTTTTCCCATCAAAAGCAGCTTTTGCATTATGGATTCAATACAGTATAATCTGTAGGTCTATTTTTTCCAGCTATGAATAGGGCCGAAGTAATGCATAATCTAGATAGAAATATCCATCACTGTTTCCAGACATGACTAGTTAAAACAATGAATACCTTGCCACATAAATTCATTTTATGATCAAAGTATGATTTTAAAAGTTAGAGCCTAAGCTGTATTTTCTATTCCAGCCACTGCCAGTGGGAAAGGGGAGTATATGATAGATGGAGAAGAGAAATTTTTGGACAGAGAAATCCCTCTAGATTCACTGAAAGCATTTGGTCTAGTCATGAAACATTCAGTGCAGTTGAAGAAAGCTGTGTTTTAATGGAAGCTTCCTTTTGCCCTATTCAAAAAACTGTAGATATTCAAGTGAATTCTTGAGACAAACAACCTTAATTCATTGCATAAGGTTCTGGGTCAGAAAAAGTACATTTAAAAACATCAGAGAATGTTATTTTAACACATATGCTTTTCACAATTCAATTTAATTTAAGAATACTAAAAGACATATAAAAGACCTGTAAAAGCGCAAGATGGATTTTTTGTTCCCCTACCACCAAATTGGATTTTGATACTTCAGCCATCAGCCCAGAATATCCATTCAAGCCATGTCATGGGGAAGAACCAACAAAATAAGACTTCTTTGGGGCCTTCTGTATTTTTCTGTCTCTGGAACCTTGACTTCTATTTTCCAAGCAATTTCATAAACACAAGTGAATTAAAACTCAGAGAGCCATATCAGAGGCAGAAAACTTAAGTGGTAAACAAGCTCAAAAACATCTCACACAATGTCAGAGTGTGTCCCTAGATTGCTATAGCAGAAACTCCATATAACAATGTAATTAAAAAACCTTGTCTGTACAATCAGCTCTACAAATGCATCCTTGGTGTGGTTTTTCACCATTTGAGATGGCTCTTCAGATCTCCTAAGGCCAGGTCTACACTACAGACCTATATCAGTATAACTACATTGCTCAGGGATGTGAAAAATCCACACCAAGTGATGTAGTTACACCAATCTAACCTCCCATATAAACAGCACCATGTCAACGGGAGAGCTTCTCCCATCAACACAGCTACGCACTCTCAGGGAAGTGGATTAACTACGCCTTACTTCTATCGGTGTAGTAGTGTCTTCACTAAAGCACTAGAGCAGCACCACTGTATGTGAAGACAAACCCTAAGTAATGAAGCGGAGCCAGTTATCTAGCCTGCTACCGTCCTCGGGGTGTCAAAGTGTACAAAAACCCCACCTTCCTTCTTTCCTATATTCCCACGCCTTTGATTAGCTCAACTTCCACAAAGTCAGGCAAAAGGCAGGAAAGCCATAAGCGTCAACAAGAAGTTGCTAATAAATGCCATCCAACATCAGTGTTCAGAAAGACAGAAAGCAAACTGAATGTACCAGGTATTGGTAGACACCAATGTGTTCATAAGACAAATTACACCTGCACGAAGGACTATAATGCATCAGACACTCTGGTCATTGTAAAGAAGAGTATGTTTACAATGATCGATAAGCAATAAATCACTTGGCCTCTAACAGGTCCTCTTATATATCATTTTCAGTGAAATAAATGGATGGTTTCACTATACAACCAGCAGATCATTAACCTTCTTCTGCAAGCCATGAAGTTGCCAGTGCATCAGAAAGGAATATGTAATACAGCTTGAAGTTTTAATTAATAAAAATACTCTTAAAACTTGAAATTTATCATTCTATCACTGCAGAAGAAACTGCACTGGGTTGTGAGTGACATGCCACTATGTTAGGATACTAACAGTAGCTTTTGTGGAGAGACCAGGACTGAATGGGCTATGGGGCCTCAATTCACCCCTCACCCCATACACTAATGAGCCAATGTGGCTGGACCTTACACTGCCCAGGATGTAACTAACCTAAATAACTAGAGGATTCCAGCCTGCAGATGCTCTCAGTTTCACCAGAACTAAAATACAGTATACTGATTTAGCTTGTTCTGAAAACAAGAAACTTTTCTTCTCCATTCACAATATTATTTGCAGATGTTTCAGTAAGAGTTAAGTTCAGAGCTCGGTATATCATAGAATCAAAATTAATATGTCTAGACAAAGGGGAGGGGAATCCACAGTGGCATTTCATCAACAATTCTGCAGGGGGAAGTTACTACTAATCTTTAAAATGCTTTTCCTTCTCTTCTTCCCTGCTAGTAAAATTACAACTGTTCTTTTATGTTTGTTTTGACTTAAAGATACCAGAAATTAGGGAGATACTAAATACAACAGATCTAAGACTACACTGCTATAAAGGGATACTGACAGCCAGGGGGAGCGGGGGAAATGCTTTGTTTTTAAAACATGTTGAGATATTCTCAGTATAACAGCTCAGAAAAAAAGTGTTACATTCCTATTCAAGAAAGAAAAAGGGCTCACTTTGGGTTACATTATATTGCAGAAGGGAACTGACCTGGACAATGGCCATTAAAAGCTCTGGACCAGAACTAGCTTACAGACATGTGCACAATTACAACAACTTCTATCAGGTACACCTAAATGGAGATGATGGCTTCTAAAACTAACAGAAGATTGTTAATATTGCCCTGTGGAAATAGTCTTGTCTAAATATGCACCCTTTAAAGTAATTTAAATGAGGAAACCGAGATGGCACCATTAATTGCTTTCAGGATACATCTGTTAATTACAGTACTGATACCAACTGCATTTCCAATGCATTGCAGGGAATTTTTAAGAGACAACAGATGTGGGTACATTTGTTAAATTAGTTAAAGCAAATATATTTTACAGTAATTTTTCCTTCAACGGTTTGCCAGTTTTTCCTTCATCACTTTGTGAATTATCTGAACAAATGAAAATCCAGTACATGAATGTGTCTTTCTAAGGCTCACTCATCTGTATTTTTTTGTGAATCTTTCAATTTATGCAGCTTTCTGGTCCAAGTTACAATCCCCGGGGTCAGCCTGACAAAAGCAAAGAGGAAACATGGGCTAAAGAACTGAGCACTTTGCTGGGGCTCAGAGACATGGAAGCAAATTCCAGCTCTATCACTGACTTGCTGTGTGATTTTGGGCATGTCTCTTCACCTCTGTGCCTCCATTTCTCCTCCCACCCTTTATCTCATCTATTTAGACTGTGAACTCTGAGGCAGGGACTGTTGCTTATTTTGTGTTTGTACAGTATCTAGCACAGCGGGGCCCTGATTTTCGTTAGGGCCTGTAGGTGCTATTGGAATACAAAATAACCATCTAGCCAAAGCAGGCTAGAAGGAGGGTCTGACCCTTTGTCAGCCATGTGGAAGTCAAGCTGTATCTTGGAATTTTTCCACCTCAATGGTGATTAGTGTCTTCTCATGTTACTTCTAGAACTTCTGAAGAGTCCTAATAATTGCGATGCATAAACCCCCCAAGAGACATACAGAAATGAAACATGACAGCCTGAAGTAGAGAGGAGATAGAATCTATGCTGACTTGCTGAGTCCAACAATTAAACAGGCAAAAATTAATTCTTATCTTCTATGACTGAGACATAGTAGGAGTTTTATTAGCAGCTAATTGCAAAACACTTCTCAGATGGAACTAGATAGAGAACATTTACTATGGAGAACAATATTTTCTCCATAGGAGTGCTACGTGGCTAAAAGTTGTGTCTGTCTAATGCAAAACTGAGTACAGTGAACGTGTGAGCTAGGGATGTAAATATCGGTTAAAAAAGTTAACCTGTTAAACGATTAAAATTATTTCATTTAACTGGTTAACCGTTACCTGAGGTAGCTGGGGTCCAGTTGGCGCGCGGCCAGCTGCCTGACTCGGTGTGGCACAGCCGGGGCTGGTGTCTGTCCACCCGGCTAGGCGCAGCATGGCCAGGATCTGGCCAACCGGCACGGTGTGGCCTTGTTGGCACGGCCGTGGCTGGGGACTGGCCCGATGTGGGGCTGCTGGGGTTAACAGTTAACTTTGGTTAACCGGTTAACATTTTACATCCCTAGTGTGAGCAAACGCTGTGTACAGTAGCAGCTTCTTACTGTCCTTACACAAACATCTCTACAGGAGGCCAAAGGGAGGATTATTAAAAGTCATCTCTGCTGCCTCGCACCATGCATTTAAGCTCCAGAGTGATCTACAGCAGTTTTATAACTGACTTGGTTTATGAAAGGAATCTCACACACACACACACACACACACACTTTACAGGAAAACTTGGAGATTATCAAGGAAGACACTCATCATTAGGCTCAAGGGATGGAGCATGGAATATGACAGGCAGACATTGGCTTTCAGTAATTGCAGGGAAGGGAAAGGGCTTATTCACCAATACCTAGGCATGAACCAAAATCAGACTGTTCCCAAAGAAGGTGGATTATTTGAAAGGAAGAGCCATGAATTTTGTTTCTAAATGGCTGTCTCCTTGCCCCGCCACAGAGCTAAAACTTGCCAATACAGGAATTCCTGCTAGTTTAAGAGAATTTAGAGGATTTTAATGAGGGCTAACAGGCAATGAGTAAAGCTCTCCTGGGATCCCTTGAACAAAAAAGCATACCCATTTTCATCAACTGGATTTCTGTCAGGTATTCACTGGCAGCTCTGGAAATCAGAAGCAGCATAAATAGCTAAATACAGCTGGGCAACTAACATAATTCTTAAGAGAAGCACCCCTAACAGGCCTCCAAAAGCACAGATATTGTGCAGGTGGCTTCAAAACAAACCCAAAATGCTTATTTGAGACTTTAAGGCATCAGGGGTTGACCCTAGTGCTAATAAATACATTCTGAGAGATACAATTACCTGCGTAAGTACTGAGACAATCTGCTTCTATCCTAACTTTTTGTAGTAGAAGTGACATAGCTACAGGTGCCTGTAGGGAAACATAAGATGATATCCAAATGCTTTTGCAATAGTGTCCAACACTAAGTATTGGTGAAATTTGACTCACTTCCAAGAAATTACCTAGAATTTGTGGCCAACTTTTTGATTAGTGAGACAAAGTAGTAATATATTATCTTAAGCAAAAGCTCAGCATTGCTATATAGAGACATTTAGAATTAGACAGAAAATCACATTACAGCAAAAGGATGCAGATTAACTAAAAAAAGTGTGTGTGGGGGAAGTTATTCCCATCTCATTCTCACCACTTTCCCATGGAATCTGGAACAGCTTTCAGTATTGTAATGATGCCAAGAAAGCATGGATCAGGAATTCATTATTGGGTTAACATAAAAAGACAGGTTTTCAGTGATTTAAAAGTTAGATTTTTTTAAATCAGCAGGTCCAGATAACTCTTGGATGCAAGAGTTTTAAAAGAGCTGGCTGAGGAGTTCACTGGACTGTTAATGTATATTTTCAGTAAGTCTTGGAGCACTGGGGAAGTTCCAGAAGACTGGAAGAAAGCTAATGTTGTCCCAATTTTAAAAAAAGGGTAAACAGGATGACCTGGGTAATTATAGGCCTGTCAGACTGACACTAATACCGGACAAGACAATGGAGCAGCTGATACAGGACTCACTTAATAAAGAACTAAAGGAGGATAATGTAATAAATGCAAATCAACAAATAGATCCCGTCAAACTAAACTGATTTTTTTTTTTATGATTACAAGTTTGGATGATAAAGGTAATAATGTTAATGTAATATACTTAGACTTCTGTAAGGCATTTGACTTGGTAAACAAAAACTGGAGGAGTGGTAAATAATGAAGAGGACAGGTCATTGATTCAGAGTGATCCGAATCACCTGATAAACTAGGAGCAAGCAAACAATATGCATTTTAATATGGTTAGGAACGAAGAATACAGGAAATTCTTACAGAATGGGGGACTCCATCCCGGGAAGCAGACACTCTGGAAAAGATTTGGCTATCATGGAGGATTATCAACTGAACATGAGCTCCCATTGTGATACTGTGACTAAAAGAGCTAATGCAACCCTAGGACGCGTGAACAGGGGAATCTCGATTAAGAGTAGAAAGTTTATTTTAACTCATATTTGGCACGGGTGCAACCACTACTGGAATACTGTGTCCAGTTCTGTGCCAACAAATCAAGAAGGATGTTGATAAACTAGAGTGGGTTCAGAGAAGAGACACGAGAAGGATTAAAGGATTAGAAAGCAAGCCTTATAGGCAGGGCCGGCTCCAGGCACCAGTCCAGCAAGCAGGTGCTTGGGGCGGCCAAGGGGAAGGGGTGGCATGTCGGGCTCTTTGGCGGCAATTCGGAGGCGGGTCCCTCTCAGAGGGAAGGACCTGCTGCCGAATTGCCGCCAAAGAAGAAAGCGGCGCGGTGGAGCTGCCGCCGATCGCAGCTTCCCCCCCCCGCTGCTTAGGGCAGCGAAAACCCTGGAGCCGGCCCTGCTTATAGGCACTCAATCTATTTAGTTTAACAAAGAGAAGGTTATAGGGTGACTTGATTACAGTCTATAAGTACCTACACGAGGAACAAATATTTAATAATGGGCTCTTCAATCTAGCCACGATCCAATTGCTGGAAGTTGAAGCTAGACAAATTCCGACTGGAAATAAAGCATATGTTTTTAACAAGGAGAGTAAATTGTTCCAATGGTGAATTATGAAGGGTTGTGGTAGATTCCCAATCACCTGCAATTTTTAAATCAAGATTGGATGTTTTCCTCAAAGATATGCTCTACAGTCTAGGAATTATTTTGGGGACGTTCTGCGGCCTGTCATACGCAGGAGGTCAGACAATGATGCCAATGGTCCCTCCTGGCCTTAGAATCTATGAAACAACTCCCAGTAGATCTACAATATAAACTGAATAGTCATAGAAGATTCTATCAAAGTGCCCATTGTGGTAGATTTGGTCAGATAGTTGCCATTCTAACTTCATTTTAATCTCTTCAAACGTCTCCCACTTCAGTCACAAATGAGATGAAAACATTGGTCTACTTAGAGTAAAAAAAACAACAACAAAAACCCAAACACTCTTTAAACCAAAGTAAAGAAAAAAGTTATTTTGGTTTTTAAAAAAGAAAAAAAAATTAAAAAAATTTTTTTTTTTTTTTTGTCTTGAAAGGACATTCATTGAAACGTACAAGGATAAACATTAGCACCAGCATGCAATGACTATGGAAGTAGTGACGGACACTTAAAAATTACAAGGCTAGAAATACAGATGCTTTAGGATATCCCAGACCACTGCCACGGCACAGGTAGAGTGGTTGACAACACATTTTGGTGACTGGAGTTCACAGCCTTTTTAAAGCAAGTTTTCCCTCCTTCCCCCAGTTTTTCAGTTCCTTGGGTGACAGGAATGCCTTCATTTTTTTTTTTTTTTACAGTGCCTTGCACATTATCAACACTTAACAAGTAAAAGGAAGCCTGGATGAAAATAATGGAACCCTAATCCAACATCACATTGCCGTGGTGTATAAATAACTTCATATTTGCCTGCTCCAGAGGCTTCACAGGAACAGTTCTAACCAGGAAAAGGTCAAATGTTTTTCCACAAGGGAAAGGGGGAAAATATCTTTTGTAATTAAATGTTGCTTGCTTGTAAACCAGGAGTCTCCAGTTTATAGAAGCTATGAGGGAGAAAGCATATAGGACTTACGGTGAGAGAAATGTTAAACTAAACTGTGCTAACAAACCAAACAGTATTTCAAATCACATTTCTTGAGGCTCAGAGAAACCAATATTTATCTCCAAGCTGACTGATCTGGTCTCTACTTGGAACCATAGAAGTTGAGATAAAAAGCATGCTCCTGTCCACCCCCTCTGACAAAGCAGAATTAATCCAGTGCTGGGTTCAGTCTAGGTTGAATGTGCTTGATATTGCTAGTGAAAGTACTCTTACTTCAAGCAGTTTATGACATTGGGGCATTCAATTACTAAGCAGTTTAACAGACGAGTTTTGCCTAAAGCCCATCATTAGGTTAGTCTATTCCATTTTTTTTTTAAACCAAACAGGAGAGGTATTCAGCATTAGGTCTTTGATTGGATTACATAACATGTTACTGTTAATAACCCTCATTTAAGGGCTGCAGGGAATACCCTTGTGTCTATTAAACATTAACGTTTGTTGCTTTCAAATACTTATCCTACATAAAAGAAAATTAACTGGAGAGTCAGCTCAATTATAGAATTAAAAGGCAAGACTGGCATAGTCATGCACGGCAGGAAAACAGAGCTAAGGAAGTGTACACTGCTTGGAAGTGAGATTTTTACAAATTAATGTATGAGGGTGACCCAAGCACATTTAAATAATGTTTGATTTATTGCTTTCAAAAGGCTTCCTTTTTGTGTTTTCACCAAACTGGTAATCTATGTAAACAGCAATACTTGAGTAATAACAGAAGGCAGTAAAGAAGGTCATATAACTGAGTCAAAACAGCTACTCATCACAGGTCTAAAAATATTTCTTCTCTGTAAGCTACAATGTTCTGAGCCTCTGTTTGCCAGAAGCTGGGAATGGGCGACAGGTGATGATTACCTGTTCTGTTCATTCCCTCTGAAGCACCTGGCATTGGCCACTGTCAGAAGACAGGATATCGGGCTAGCTGGACCATTGGTCTGACGCAGTATGGTCGTTCTTATGTCACACAACTTTCCCCTTTACCTTGTGCCTTCTACCCTGCACACTTCCCTCACTGTGTGCACACTGCCATTGAACTAGATGTGCACTGATCCATAAGAGGACACCCCATTCTATGGTAATAAATTGGTGTCTTCACAGTTTTCAATAAAGTCCCAAAATGTTTATATGAAATTTTTAGATGGATTTTGGTATCAACCTATTAGAATTAAAACAGAAGAAAGCAATTTTTCCTCCACAACTCTTTTCAAAAGGAATGTGTATCCCTTACTAAGCTAAAGTGTCTAGCCTCACATCGTTGGGCAATATGAACACCCATTCAATGACAGCATGCACACATGAAGGAGGGAAGTTATGCTGCACCCCTTAAAGTAAGAGGGAGAGAGTTATATTATGTCAGAGGGTGGATGACTCTTAAAAGGAGTTGAGCCTAACCCTACCTGTGACTAATTAGCCACCGCCCAGCTGAGGCTGTGAGGCCAGGATTCAGGTGACAGCTTGAAGATCACCTGGTCCTCATAAAAATCAACAAGTAACTCAGGTTAGCTGGAGAGCTGCAGGGAGTAGGAAGGCTCCTGCGGTAGTCCACAGTTCAGGAGAAGAGCCCATTTTATATAAAACTCTCAGGCAGATGGCCTGCAGAGCATAATCTGCAAAGAACAGGCTAGGAAGGAAAAGGGAACAGACAGGCTCGCCCTGACTCCCAGGCAGATGGCCTACAGAGTGTAATCCTGTAGAGAGTAGATAGGCTCCCGAAGATAACCCTTGGTCAAGTGGAAAAGGACACATTTGATATATTTTCTGTTATTTTGAAGTCCTTGAAGAAAAGGGACTGGAATCCTGTGGCTGGAGTGCTCTTTGATGCATAGGCAGCTGCAGGGTGGTGTGGAGGGTAATCAGAGCTCCAGATTGGGGGTGGGTGAGAGCTTCTGCCTCTTGGAAGCACTAGGGCTCAGGGCTTTAGACCTTGGGGGAGTGCTGGGACTCAGGGCTTCAGCCCTGCAGCTCTGCTCCTAGTTTCAGACGGGGGGGGGGGGGGGGGGAAGAGGTTGCATGATTGGGCTGAAACCGGCGCTCCCCTCATAGTTAAGCCCTAAGCCCCTACGGCCCCTGCAGATCTGAAGCCAGGAAAGGAGTCGCAGGGCTGAAGCCCCAATCCCCGGTGCTCCCAAGAATCAGAAGCCCTGACCACCACTCCCTGCCTGGAGCCCTGACCCCCCTCCCCCTGCAGCCTCAAACCTCGCCCAAAGCCTAAGGACTAAAGCCCCGAGGCAGTGAAGGGGGTGTGGGTGTGTCCGTCTCCGTCCCCCCTCCCCCCCACTGCTGCTGCAGGATTACTTCCGGTTCCACAGGGTGGCCAGTTGACCAGTATGTCTGTAACTCTGATGTTTGTCTTTGAGGTTCTACTGTACTTTGTCCAAATAAGAAAGCTATTATAGTAAGATTAACAGAAAACCTTTAAAATGGCCATAATACATTTCAGAGTATATACTTACACATTCGTAGTCTCCATCCTGTGGTACCTTCCAATCAGAGGAATTTTTTGTCTGGCCAGATGCATTCTTCCCAAAGCTATTGATCTGATTCTCCTTTTCTTTTTGTTCAAAATATTCCAGGAATGATGGTTTGGCTGGCTGCATCGTTTCATCCCTCCCTGGAAATATTTAAAAAATGGTAAAACAATGGTCACTTCTGTAAAAATCGGAAACTAGAGCATTTTATATTACACCAAACAGAATCTGTCTCAAGCAATTAGATCACTAATAATAATAATACTTGGTGCTGACAAAGTACTATCTATTTGGAAAGCACTAGACAAAAAGCTAATCCTCACGCCATTACTGTGAGAGAAGTATTATCCCTATTTGCCTCTGTTTCCCCATCTGTAAGAGAGGTTAAGAGACCACAAAGCAAGTTGCATCAGAGCCAGAATTAGAAGTCCAGAGGTTCTGATTGTTAGACCTGTGCTGAGTCCATCAGACCAAACTGCTAAGTGACTGAGCCATATGTACTAGAAGCCGCATACAGACTTCAGCCAGCTGGATGCCAGCTTATTTATTAATTACAAAATATGAAAAAAGGATATAAATTAAAGTTCAACAACTAATGAGACCAGAACCAAAATTTGTTTTACAAGTGAGAACATGCTACATTTTCCATTTGACAGTAACAGTACAGAAGGCCAGCTGCCATCACACTCCAAGAAAGCCCCTGTAAGTTCCTTTGTATAAAGGTTACATACCCTGTCCTTACTTGTTAAGTGTTGATAATGTGCAAGGCACTGTACAAAAAATGAAGGCATTCCTGTCACCCAAGGAACTGAAAAACTGGGTACATGCCATGCACCTCAAACTCTCCATTACTAAGACCCTCTCAGTTCCATTACACATTCTTTAGAGGAATCAGAATCTAAGTAAAAGGAAAGGCAGGGAGAACACTGTGGACTTATGGAGGACATGATGCAGTAGGAGTCCAGTTTTGCCAAGGAAAAGACCAGATGGGCTGTTTCGTTAGATTGGATTAGAAATAAGGACGGTAACATGCCCTGCCTTCCTTCAGCCACAATTACATTTGGATTGTGGTTTAATGTGAGCTGTGCAGTGGTGCTGGAACTAGAGGTACTGCCGTACCCCTTGGCTTAAAGTATTAACACCACCAAATACATGGTTTCCATCATCAGCACCCCCACTATAAAAATTGTTACAGCACCCCTAGATCCGTGTACATTTAAGCATGAATTTACCCAACCAATCCCCATCACACCTGTTCATCTTATGTCAAAAGTGGAAGTGTGTGGCCATACATTCAATTAGGACACTGATGCGGTTTGAAACACAGATGATATTTGAGGTATAGATGAGATGGGATCTAGGAGGAGCCCAGCCTTCCTCAGTTGAAGGATCATTAGGATGCCATATGGGGGTTATGGATCAGGGGAAAAGAGACAAAGTGAACAGACTGTAGCCTCAAAGCACCTCAGGAAAAAAAAAATCCAGACCATATAAGAACTGTTAGAAGTAACAAAATATTGAAAGTTTCAATGTGGATTCTTGACAATATGAAAGGATATCACTGTCAAATTTAAGACTTACCTGCTAGTGCAATTGGTGCAGTTTCAGATGTTGTCTAATGTGTATTCAAATTTAAATCTAGCTTGTCATGCTGGACATAATGCAGATAATACTTCGTATAGAGTCTCAGCATAAGAATAAAAATATGCTTGTACAGAAGATGTATTGTTGCAGCAAGCTACATCTTAGGATCATGAAAAACTGTATTTACAAAGATTACTCACAGCTAAATGCAATATTGCTTTCATTTATGATAAATTGCTGCATATGGTTTTTGTGCACATTACATATGATTTAGTTCTGTAAGAGCAGGTCAACTAACCTATTTTGAATACAGTTTTCAAAAGGTAATGTTATTTCATTGTGATAAAAACACAGTTTTCTACACAGTGCAATAAATCTATCATGTCTAAATACATTTTTAGCCATTACAGAGGTCAAGTCTCTCATATCCATAAAAGCCAGCAACTCATAAATTCACTTTCCCACAACAGTTACCCCAGGTCAAGTGCCAGTATAAATGGCACCAAAATTAGCCAAACATAAGCCAGGTCTAGACTGAGTAGTTAAGGGTACACCATCAAGTGCCATACAAGTGAATAAAGTATAATTGCCAAAACTAATAAAAAATGGGGCTTAAAATACATAAAATAGTCTCTTAAGTGATTTGCCAGATGTCCATCAGACAATCTCTGGCAAAGAGTTTCACATTTAGGAGATATGCAGACATAAGCTTGTCTAAATTTTCCAAGAGACTGTATGCTATTAATTGGTGCTTTATTTTTGATATCTGGAAATCCATACATGTTTAGTCACAGGATATTATTCTTTAAAGTAAAACTAACATATTATATTGTAGAACTTCATTTCCAGATTTTATCTGATTATTAATAGATATAATGGTTTGAATTCTTGTACCAACTTGATATTTCAAGGACATCTTGTGTGTTTACAGAAGTGTTAAATATAGAGTAAAGTGAACTTCCATAAAGCAATAAGATATTTTAGCATGATCCTTGGCTTCAGATACTGAAAGAGACAAAGGGGTGGCTGAACAAATAGTATGAAAATATCATTAGAACTCTAGGCATCACTGCATCGGATATCTTGTAGTCTTTCCTGAGCCAGCAAACAGCTGAAGGATGAAAATAAATGCTTACACATCTGCATCATAACAACAGATGTTAAGACAAATTATTTTATTCTACTGCTGGCAATAGTTTCCATTTTTTAAAAGCCTCATTGTACAGAATGAGATCAACAAAGCCACCTTCAGACAGACTGCATGAAGGTCAGAGTCTGGAAACGTTTTTGCAAAGTTAAGAAATACTGTGCTATTGGGGATAAATTACTGAAGTAGTATAGAAATCTAATTACCACTGCGGTGACAAAACATTTATTTAGAGAGTGAAGATACTCTATGCATACTCATTCTATGCAACTGCGAGATACTGTTAGAAGCAAGAGGCACATTATAAATGTTATAGTCAATGAATATAGAGGAATGTTTTATGCGGTAGAAGTTTGTAGAATAGGCATGAACTCATGTTGGACAGTCCAGGACAGTAATCGAAATGAGGTTTAAGGGGCCTAATGTGAGTAATTCCAATTGAGGACAAGTTGAAGGAGGTTGTATGCTACACTAGTATGGGCATATCCAGCGGAGACCCAAGAGTTATATCAGTAGGATGGCTCTTGACGAAAGATGGCTAATGGGGAGACCAAAGACTCTGTACACAGACCGGATATCAGTGGACTCCAGAGAGACCAATCTGCATGACAGCCTAGAAGGCGGCTACAAGAGTCGCCAACCCCGAGTAAGGGAAGTGTCAGGAAAGAAGAGGCAGCAGCATGAACTCATCTGTGTATATACATACACACACTATACTGGGTAATCTGGATCTCTTTTTAAAAATCTATATTATAATGAACAGTCAAATTAGTGCTGAGTGGTTTGAAAAAGTCATTTTTAAATGCTCCTTCACATAGAGTACTACTTGATTTTCATGAGCTTGTATACTTACTGAAAGATAATTTTGCTTAGATGTAGTTGCTGTGCTGCAGGGATTAATTCAGAAAGTAACCTTTAAAAAAAAAAAAAAAAACCCTCCCCCTCTTCCCAGAACAGTAAAATTTTATTCTTCATCAACTAACTGTTGCTCACAGTAACATCCGTGGGTAGGTGCAGTCAATCACATCACTAGTTAATTCAGTCATGGAAGGGTCCTTTGGTAACTTCAGTGAAACCAAATTACAAATTTCTAATGTTTAGTCAACTAAATTTTCTTTCCACACAGAAGAGCAACATAAGGATACAAATAAAAGGCAAATGACTACAAGCAGCTTCTGGGTTAAATTTTGATAACTCTACAATAGTTAAAAGAAAACATGGACTGTACTTCTCATCCACATTATACCGGACACCAGTAGCCATGAAGTCAGCTTTGTCCTTTGAGGAACACAACCTTCAGCCTATAATGGCCACCAATTAAGTACATTTGTACAGGATATATTTTTTAACCTTAAATATTGATTTACTGGAATAATTTATTAAACTGATTGAGATGTAGATTTACTAATTGACAAGGAAATGATGAATGGAAAAAGACTGTAAAATGACAAATCTAGCACAGCTCTGGGGATTTTTATAAGTTTTAATTGCTACTAGAATTTCAGAGTCAGGTTGCTTATTTAGCAAGATTGACAGAAATGCTCCTTGAGAAGGAAAGACAATACACCAAATCAATGTCATTCTGGCATGCTAGATTTATTTTTATAATCCTGACTTACATCAGTACCAGCTTTGCAGAAAGGTCATCTGCTATTAATTTAATACAAAGTTCACCTGTTTAATTCCGTTTAAGGTTTTGATAGAAACCAAAGAAGAAACTAAAAACTAAGTCTGGCTCTGTAAAGAAGGTGTCAGATACTGGCCACTGCTGGAGAAAGACACCAGACCAGATGGGTCTGTCAATTTATGCCAAGTAGACATTTCCTAGAATTACAGGGTGGTATCAAAATATTAATGTTTAACGGAAGTAAAAGTGCAGAGAGAGATAGAGAATCGCTACTGGTTATACTGTGGGCATTATGCATGTCAGACTGGAATAACTTCTTATGTAAGCATGTACTTAGGACCTTTAAAAAAAAGCCTCTTATGGAGATGAATCAATATAGCTCCTCTGGATCTGTTAATGTTCCATCATTTAAATGTATAGTCGTCATTTTAGGAGCCATATTAATTACAAAATGGAACACAAAAGCTCTGTTGGAGCCTTTCCAGTCTCTTACATGTTTAGGATATTTATTTAGCACCATAAGTGCTCATAGCACATTATTGTAAAGTGTGCCAAATGAAGAATAAAGATCAGAATCCCTACCCAAAAAGAACTCTGAAAAAAAGAAAACGCTCAAATGTGCTGTTGGTATAATAATTTCTTTGAAAATTGAGAAATATTAATGTTTAAAATCTATTTTGGGACAGATGTTAAAACAGAACAGTGAAATGTCACTGCCATGGCTGCTCAGGTGAAGGGAAGATCACAAAGCATGTATGGCAAGTCCCTCCCCTCACACCCAAAGATGTGAATTCCAAAGCAGTGCTATACCAAGTACTCCATATTAACATTAATTTCAGAATTACTGTTAAATATAGCCTTGTGTCCGGTAAATAGCCACTGCTTTGAATCTTTATTAGTATTGCCCAATAAACTCTAATAGCATTTGGACTTTATGGATGGGATTTTCCAAAACCAAAAGACTTCAATGGGAGTAGAAATAGGACAAGGTAGAATGCTTTTGAAAATTCCACCCTATTATTCAAGCAAGTTTGCTGAGTAGTAAAACTATGAACATAACAAGAATGTTTCTCTCCTACTAAAATAAATGGGAAATAGAAACCAATGCAATAGAATAAAAAAATCCTTGTTTTACTATTTTCCCCTCTTTATAGTTATTCCCCCCCCCATCACCGAAAGCAAGTTCCAGAGCTGTTATTGGCTATGATAGAAGTACACACATTCCTTCAAGACCACATAACCTCTTGCGTGTTCTTTAAATCTGTGTTCTGTTTTAAAGAGACCTATGCCTGAAGCATGTAGATGTTCCTCATTCCAAATCAGATCCGGGGAAACTGCATTGCAAGTACATTAAAATTTTAAAATTAAATGTTTAACCTGCAGCCCTGCCAGTTTGCTAATGAACATGTTCATATACAGAACCATAATTCTATCTAAAACCATAAAATGTTGGCTTATGAAGTTAGCAATATTGTATTAGAGAAGTTAGATATTGAGCATGTGTATATTTTCCTGATAGGAAGACTAAAGTTTATCAAAACAAAAATTTGGTTCTTTCCTCTAAATTTAATAGAAAGGTTTTCAATTAAAAATGTTGAAGATAAAAACTAGCTATTTCGTTTTAAACATTACCATGAAGTGCTGAAAGCCCAAATGCACAAACGTTGCACTCGTGCATAAACTGCCAGGACATGAATTGTTGTTAAGTCAGACAGTATTTTTTGGTGACAAATGATATCACCAGTGGTTAATTAATTAGACTACAAACTTCTATATGAGGAACCTATCAAAATAGGATTATCTTGGAGTTTTCCCACCAACTACACACAGGTAAGTGCTTTGAAATCCTTGGATAAAAGATTGTAAATGCAAAATATTTTTGTTGTACTCTGTCTTTCATCATGGCTTAGCCTTGTTGTAACAAACTATTTGATATGCCTATGCACTGAGAATGAGAAAAAGTTTGACAAAATCTGAGTAGCTGGGCTCACTTTCTGCAATTACATACTAGAGTACTAGGAAAGAACTTGACTGACTTCGTTAGACTTTAGTTTGCTCATGGTCCTAGTAAGCTGCAGTATCCAGACAAGCTACTAGCGGACTACAATTAAGTTCCAGAGAGTGCATGCATTTGTGACAATGGGGTATAGGGTGGATGTAGGAGGAGCATGTACACCAAGGACTCTGGAAATAACTTATTTGTTTTGTAGTAGCATGCAGAAACCCAAAATAAGGATCATGGTGCTACACATCCAGGAATACAGAGTCCCTGTATAGAAAAGCTCCTGATCAAACTTTCAAGGATGTATCAAGTGACGTTAGTTTTAACTTTAAAAATCAGAAAAGCCATTGCTGTCTTTTATAGTTTAACTCAAAGGTCTAAGCTAAGCATTTAACAATATAGTGCCCAATGATTACATACAATAAATGCCAAATATGCAAATTTCAAATGGAATTTGTAGTTCTGTTTGCATCAAGCTTTTCCTCAGAGAACCATAACGGAAGTTTAAAACAACAAGGAGTCTGGTGGCACCTTAAAGACTAACAGATTTATTTGGGCATAAGCTTTCATGGGTAAAAAACCCACTTCTTCAGATGCATGGAGTAAAAATTACAGATGCAGGCATTATTATACTGACACATGAAGAGAAGGGAGTTATCTCACAAATGGAGAACCAGTGTTAACAGGGCCCATACAATTAAAGGTTTGTTTTTGTGGATACAGACTAACCCGGCTACCCCCAATACCTGAAGTTTAAAAGCCACTCAGGATAATTTGTACAGAAACTAATAAAGATTAACAGAACTGCATCATTTCATACAGCATAGCAGAAAGAGGTAAATTTATTCAACTACAGCAAAAAGTATTGCACCATTAATTAATTTCCTACCCTTTAGGAACATGAACTGGAATTCACCCACATGAAGCGCAAGGCACGCATTTCACAACTCCTTAAATTTACACTGATAAGTCTTCCCACGACTATGAGGAACTTTTTCTCAATCCCAAATGAAATCTAAACCATGCCTGGTGGGTCCTGCCACCACTGCAAAGCAACAGAGGACCATTACAATTAACTGAAAGCATCCAAACTAATTTAATTTTGTAAACTATTGAGTATCTTATATTCATTCAAAGAAAGAATATTTTATGTGTCATTAAGAATAAAAAGTCTACATGTGATAGAGGAATCTTTCCATAAAATGAGAAAAGACTCTGTGCATTTTCTGTGATGCAAGAAAGCTAGTTAAACTGACGACTACCCTTTTTGACATGTTCTTTTACTATGTTTTATAAAGAACTATGACAATATTGTACTAGCCCACAAGCAAATGAAGGGACAGAGGCTGTTTTCCTCCTCATCCATCACCACAGGATTTTCTGACAGGGAATTCTTCTCTCTCAGCTTGTTTGCTTTAGTCATTGGACTAAATACATGAAGGTATTGGCATTGGAGACAAAAGCAGAAAAAGGGGAAACAGTGACAAGTTCTGATTGGATAACTCATTCCTAGCTCATATCATAACCTTACCCAGAAGCAACTTTACTTGGATGTGTTGCAATCTCTCATATCCAGTGTCTCGCACACAACAATCTAAGAATTCTGATTGGTATAAAGCTGAATGAGAATACAGATGTGTCAACAGCTCCATTTTTTAATGTCTCTACTTGTTTGTTACCATAAAAACTTACCAATGCTTAAGACAGAAGCGGATATGCATACACCACATTGTTTGCTGTTTTTTGGGGAGAAAGAGCCTCAATAGCATAAGTAATGGCTGGTAAGAAGAATTCCGACTTAGAAGTGGCACTCTTTGATCAAAGAAGGTTTTCAATTTTATTTGAGAAACTATTTGTTCTCAGGAGGAGGACATTTCCTGCACAGTTTATTCTGGTCCTCACAGGAAATAAACTCCTAATTATTCTTATAGGAGACAGGTAGGTCAGAGCTAGCCGGCAGATGAGATTTACTATTTTGTGATAAAGTTGTGTCGAATTATAAATGATTCAACTCTTTCCTCTACATCTTTCAAGATACTGTTGTGGTATATGGCCCACTGTATTCATAGGTACACTAGCACAAGTATACTTTCTTACACAGTACTGTAAAAGCAATAAAGGCACTCAAACATATACTTCTAAGATTGCAACATTAAACATCTATACGTCTGCTTCTAATTTCAGAATGCTGGATGGAATTTATGTTCATGTAGTATCGGCTTTATTAATGGTGAGGCCATGTACAAGATTCAGCATGCAAAGAACTGAAAGTGGATAAGTGTGTAGCTCAGACTCCAATTGTAACCCATTTTAAAAAACGTAATCTGTTGGGTAATGCCTTCAGATTCTCAATGTGTTTTAGAAGACGTCATTACCCTACTGTTAAAAAACACACCACTTTCTTGTCAGCACCAAAATGGCAGTATATGTACTCCCACTGCTAGTCTACATGACTGCACTCACAGCTACATGACATGATATTCCTGTTGCACAGATGGGAAGTAAACAAAAAGCAGTCATCTTCACCAGAAGTACTGCTAAGATGAAGGTGAAAAGCAATACAGAATATAACTAGCACAGGGAAACATGCCCAGTACTGGAAGAAAGTTCTCATTTGTGGACATTTATATTCACCGGGCATCAACAGCAGCAGTGTAATGCTACAGAAGAGGAAGGAAGTGTTTAGTCAATTTAGGTATTTATACAATGCTCATCATAGTATCTGAGGACATATTGCTAATAATGCTTTATGTCCCAATTACTTTTAAATGGTCTAATTCATTTTAGATATAAAGCTATACCACTGAAGATGCTGAATAACCTAATACATGAACCGGAGATAGTGTTATGGAAAGTCATCTTCTGAAGAATAGCAGAAAAATGTCAATGACATACTTCTGCAATAACCACATCATCCATTTCAATACCAGGCAACTAAACAACTTCAGATACCGACTGTCCTTAAACCACTTAGAGCTGCCTCATAAGTATAGATAAATAATGCGTTATTCATTTGCAACAATAACAGAGTGTAACACCTAGTGGATGCCTTCTAAGCCACCCACATTTAATTATGCTGTGCATTTTAAATTACTGTTTTTACAGAGAAAAGTCATTACTTTACATGAAAAATTAGACTTCTAACTAATGAAAGGTCTATTGAATGTTGGCACTTAAATGTTTTACTTTAGCTAAAGTTAAAATATCAATATCTTGTACATTTAACACAAGACTACCAAGACTAACATGTTCAGATGCCTCTTCTCACCTAAAAAAAATTGCAGAGCGCACACACTCAGAGACACACACACACACACCACTTTCACACATTAATGAAATGCTGCCATCTCTAGGATGGAAGGTGGCTTCTTAACAGAGTACAATCATTTGCCAGCTTAGCAATAGGAAGAGATTTCAAATGTAATTGGAAATTCCATCTGAATTCATGTAATCATTGGATTTGGAATCTAGCTAAAACAGGCTAATGCACCTACTCTGAGGAGTGCCAGAGGATCTTTAACGATCACAAACGGAGGCATATTTTACATCATATCCAAATGACAAAGGGTATGGTGCTATCAGAGCTGCTAATGCCAGGCTGCTGCATTTGTATGCTACAATAAAGAGCCTCACTCATGTGTATACAAAAAAACCTCATACACAAGATACCCCTTGGGACCCTCCAGTTCCATCGTATGTTTTGTTTGGTGCTTACATGCAACAGCGACAGGCTCTTTTAAGAAAGACAGGGCAGGTTTAAGTACTGACCAAGCCAGTTCTTACTTCACTTATGAGATCCGATTATAGCCCAAGAAGGCAGTATAGTTATCTTACCTGCCACATCAGGTATGCTTCTACTCTTTAGTTCTAAAAGATCCAAGGTATCAGTTTTCCTCATCTCAAGTGCTACCCATTCTATGGGCAAGTAATAAAAGCAAGATGTGGATAAGACAAGATTTTCAGTAGTGTCCACCAGCACTATGAATACTAGCAAATAGCAGGAAATAGGTCTACTAACAAACATACACACACACAAATAGGCTGGGAGATAAGAGAAGAAATTTTAATAACTAAATACAAACACTTATCAATTGCATGAATATTAGTGAAATTTATCTTTAAAGAGGAAATACCAACTTTTTTTCCCCCACTAGCAATCCAAGCTCATGGCTGGCTGAAGTGTAGTTTAGTAGATGTTTTAACAAGAAAGGACAATAAAAAGATTTGTTGTGGCTATACTGAAATAATTATTCTGGTCTCTGAGCAGAACAAGAGTTCCTAATATTACAAATGAGTGCCCTTCCTTAGTGCTTCAGAAGGCTAGCTTTTAAACGTTAATATTAAAGGTTTTTCCAAAGCAGTTAAACTCATATCAAGTAAGCGGTTAACAATGGATTTACAACAAAAAAAGATGTGTAGCAGTGCAGTTTAAATAGTTGCAGTTCTCAGAAAAATCGAAGACTCAAGGGTTAGTGCACAACAGACTAGGACAGGGGTAGGCAACCTACGGCACGGGTGCCAAAGGCGGCACGCAAGCTGATTTTCAGTGGCACTCACACTCCCTGGGTCCTGGCCACTGATCCAGGGAGCTCTGCATTTTAATTTAATTTTAAATGAAGCTTCTTAAACATTTTAAAAACCTTATTTACTTTACACACAACAATAGTTTCATTATATATTATAGACTTCTAGAAAAAGACCTTCTAAAAATGTTAAAATGTATTACTGGCATGCGAAACCTTTAATTAGAGTGAATAAATGAAGACTCGGTACACCACTTCTGAAAGGTTGCCGACCCCTGGACTAGGATATCTAGTGACCTGTTTGTTGGCGGGGGGGGGGGGGGGGGGGGGGGGGGGGGGGAAGAGGGAAGGAGGTTGCTTTTTGCAAATGTTTGAATATTTTGTTTTGCGTATCTCTTTGGAAAAACAAAACCAAACAATTGTAAAATATTTAAGCAGCCAAAATTAGTACATGATGGATTTTGGTACTTCTGTATATTACATAACAAGTACACTTTAAATCTAGTATATTTAAGTGATCAAATCCTAAAAAAAACAAACCAATTCATTTAAGAATAGAAGGTATGGCTCTCTGAAAGTTTCATCACATATTGTACGAGTTGCTAGAGGAAACTGTTTCCCAGAACTTCCATAGAAATCCTAGACTGAAATATGACATTTCAACGTCTCAGACCCTTTTTCATTTAAAAGGCAGATTTTTTGTTTTGTTTCTTTTAAATGGTACAAGAGAGCAAAAAAAAAGGGGGGGGCGGCGAGAACCAGTTCTGATGCAATTTTGCAGTTACTCAAAAATATAAGCACCCAGGAGTTTCAGGCTCCTGGAAAGATTCTACTCTACCACTGCTGCTATGTAAAAGAATTTAGATCTTCATACTGTATTCACCTGAACACTCTTTACCATGAATTGCTATACCAGTTATTTGAAAGATAGATCACTTAATATATGAATTAATGAAAATTCTCCTATTCCAATGCATTAAAAATACCATTATTTCACCTATTTAAGATTTAAAAAAATCCTTCCTCAAAAGAGTTCTGCTGCTGGTTTGATGACTTTTTACAGCTCAATCAATTTAACTGAACATCAAGAGAACATTAACATGGAAATAAGTTGAAAAAAAAATGGAGCATTTGAGGCAATTCACAGGAAAGGCATTTGCAAACTCCTAAGAGACCGCTGCCTAGCCATCTCCTCAAGAAACAGTTATACAAAGGAATATTAATGTGGACAGTGCACTGGGCTGCACTTAGGAATTCAATATTATTCTATTGGAGGAGGTGGAGAGGAAAGGAAAAGGCGTTTAAGCTAAATTTTAACCTGATATGGTAATTTTCCAAATGATTAAATCAATAAACCAACTGTGTTGAAGACCAAAAAAAAATAAAAAAAATAATTAAGTAGGTACTCCTTTGACAGCAAGAGCAAAAATGTTGAATGAAACCAAGCAGCTCTGGGTCCTCTTGAAATTATGGCATTAAATGTACATGTACATGAAAGTAGTGTGCACAAGAGTGACGTTGCCACAGCACTTGCACCGGGAACCTCAAATTCATTCCTCAGAGTGAGGAAGTCCTCTGACACTTCCAAGTGTTTGGAAGATGAGCTTCCAATTCAAACAGCATCTGCCAGCAGCCTGTTCTGGAGCTCCCTCTTCTGGTTAGATGCTAAGAAATATCCAACAACTGCAGTAGCCATTGTAGGATTTCCCGAACCACAAAATAAATGCTGGTTTTAAAGTTGGGTGTTTCATCTGTAAAAGTAAAATTACCACGTGCATCTTCTATACTGAGAGTAACTGGAGGACAGAACTATTTACCTTCAGTTTGTAAGGACCACAAAGTTTTGAGGAGGTGATGTAAGTGAAAGTAAGTGAACTGAAGGAGGCCAAAAATGAAGGGGTTTAGCATTGTTTAACTCACAAAGTTGATGTATCAATTACATCAACGAGCAATTCCCTCTCCCATCCAAGTTTAAACAGAATTTTTGTAGCATTCTTCCCTTAGTGTGAAGTTAGTGAATAGTTAAAAAGTGATAGCAGAGGTTTGGGGAAATACTCAAAAGTGAAAGAATGATCATAGGCTTTTTTCTTATAACAAAAACCCTTTAGATTTCTGCTCCCTTTAAAACTTGAGAAGCCATATTACTCAGATTCTTTAAAAGGACAAACTCAATATGCTTTCTGTTTGTGAACAACTGGTATTCTCAACTTAAATAGCCCTTGCCCCCATCCTCTTGGGGCAGCCATTTAAATTATAGTAAACTACAGTACATAGATGCCTGATTTGCCATCTCTCTCCTTGTCACAGACTATTATCCTGTTTCATTCATGCTAACACCGAAATGCAAGTCAGCTTTGATAACTCAGTTTCCTTTCTTCCCATTGTTATAAAAGCAGACTTCCCCCATTACTTATGGCTAATCAATATTTGCCAAAGTTTGAAATTTCAGCAGAAAAGCCAGAGTTTGCAGAGCTCTATATCAATTTGTAATGTGCTCTCTCTTCTGTTAGAAAAAACTGTCTTCACCGAGAGAAGATGGTGAGTCTAAAAAGCCATCAAGTGGAAAAGAGTTTTCATTTGACAGAACTAAGGAATTCCTGGGAAAAGTCCTATAAAAGTACTTTTCCTAAGTGATTTGTATAATGCTTATACAAAATTATTCTTAGTTGGTCTAATCCAGTGGTCTCCAACCTTTTTACACCCAAGATCACTTTTTGAATTTAAGGGCAATCCAGGATCTACCTGCCCCTTCCCTAAAGCCCCACTCCTTCTCTGAAGCCCCGCTCATTCCACCCCCCCTCCTTTGCTCACCCTCCCCCACCCTCACTCACTTTCACCTGGCTGGGGCAGAGGAGTTGGGGTTCAGGAAGGAGTGTGGGCTCTGGGCTGGGGCCGAGGGGTTCACAGTGTGGGAGGGGGCTCCAACTGAGCCTGGGGCAGAGGGTTGGGGTGCAGGAGAGGGGTTGGGGTGCAGGCTCTGGGAAGCAGTTTGGGTGCAGGAGGGGGATCTGAGCTGGGGCAGAGTTTTGGGATGCATGAGAAGTGTGGCTCTGGGAGGGGGGGCAGGGCTGGGGCAGGGGGATTGGGGTGCTGGTTCCGCAAGGGGGCTCAGGGCTAGGATTTGGCTTTCCGCCAGGCAGCACTTACCTCAGGTGGCTCCCGGGCAGCAGCGCAGCGAGGCTAAGGAAGGCTCCCTGCCTGCCCCAGCCCCATGCTGCTCCCGGAAGGGGCCAATGCACCCCCTACTAAAGTCACAAATCTTTGTATTGATCGTTTCCATGGGAGTTCAGTAACTGAGGACTTAAACTCAGATCACCAGTGCAGCTCTTGGAAACACTGCTAAGATGCAAGGAAGGAAGGAAAAAACATACTTTTGGGGAAGGAACAAACCTTCCCTATAAAAAACAAACAAACAATCTAGCCATGACCACGCTGGTAGTGCAAATCGGAGAGAGCATTAAAGAGCAAGACAACCATGGAGTCTGAAGATGTTCACTGTAGCCAACTGAAGCATCTATAAAATATTTCCAGTATTGTCAAAACTCCAAGTCTGCAGGAATGGATTTCCATGAGAAAAAGTTCTTAATTGGGGGAGGAAGGAAGTGATTTTTCCCTTTCTTCACACTTTTCTAATTCAGCACGGTCACACTCCCCTGCTTCATCCAAAGTGACCCTTTTCCAGGTCAATCTGTGAGGAGTAGAGAAGCGTATAGCCTCCTGCAGAATCAAACTTTACCCATCATTTTAAACTCTGCATCCTTCAATGAGATGTAAATGCTGGGTAACTATTTTGTGTGTGCACGGCTGTACACCAGGCATTCAAGACACTTGCTGTCTTACAAACATACCCCTTTATCTCAGGCAACAGCTCCAAAAGAGACTTGCCATTTTCAGATGTTAGACAACAGCAAGGTCATCTTAAGGCAGTGGTCCCCAATGCGGTGCATGCGGGCACCATGGCGCCCGCAGGGGCATTTATGTGCGCCCGCCTAGTGCCCAGCAGGGGAGAGAAGCCGCAGCCCCGCGCCTGATGGGGACAAAGAACTCAGGCTGCAGGCGCGGTGTTCTCTATTCCCGGCAGGCGCAGGGGCCACCTAGTGCCCAGCAGGGGAGAGAAGCCAGGGCCCTGCGCCTGCCGGGGACAGAGAACTCCGGGGCTGCAGGGGCTGGTGTTCTGTGTCCCCAGCAGGAGCGGGGCCTGCCTAGTGCCCAGCATGGGAGAGAAGCCGGGCCCCGCGCCTGCTGAGGACAGAGTACTCCGGGGCTGTGGGCACTGGTGTTCTCTGTCCTCGCGGCTTCTCTGGATTCATATATTATGTAATATTAAATATGATGTTTTTCGTATTATTTAATGTACAAATACAAAATAAGCCTTGAAAAATTGTTGGCGCCCGCCACACTCTTCTGAAAACATGAATGTGCTACTGGCCACAAAAAGGTTGGGGACCACTGTATTAAGGCATCAAAGGATTTTTGGACTAATCCTGCAAAGGATTTTTAATTCCCCACAAACTCTGAAAAATCCTAGCTAGAATGAGACCAGGTTTCTCCTGGAATTCTGGGGGAAATGAACCCAATTTATTCCATGTACCCATCTTTTAAGACTGCAAAATTGCTTAAGCTAATCAAATATACTCTATGCTAAATGAGTATATGAAGGATTTTTACTCACACCTTTTATCCTTGGACAAGCATTAACACTGTCCCTCTGTTCATCACTGGATTCTCTATAGCCTGAGTGATAAGAGCTAGGTTATCACTAATACTTGAACAGCCTCCTAAATACTAAAGCATTTAAGCTATGCATGGACTCACTTCCCAGTTTTGGATACATTTTATAGTCTATGTCCCAAGGTCACTGTATCATCTACATTTCTTTCATGCAAATACTCCATGTGTAAACCTTTTCAACTAGGAGTCATTTCTAGTATGGCTAGTGCTAATCTTGTCTTGCAGTCTTGTTGTTTCCTGTTTGCTGAGACTAACATTCGATGAAACCAGTAGAGAGAGCACCGCCTGCCACATGTAACAAAGCACTTCACTTTTCCCAGAGAGGCATTTTAGGCCAGAAATGAGGGCTCAGCTGTTGAAAGGCAAAGGTTGTGTGGTAAGGAAGAACTTCCAGCAGATCACCCGGACTAATGAAGCCAATCTATAGCTTAGCTTAAGTGAAGCTGCTGCTAAGAGATACAGTTCTCCAAACAGGTACTTCATATGCTGACCAAGGTTTTTCCAATTGTGGTGAAATAAGACAGATCAGCTGATGAACCTCTCAAAACTAAACAAATCAGATAGACTCCCAAATTGGTTAAAATGCAGTGTTATAGGTTAAATAGTAGCAGTCAAAATCACTCAAATTAGAGGGAGTAGCTATTGAAGAACAGTAAGGAAGGGAGTGCTGGACCGTATGTCCCCGTCACAATTGTTGGAGTTGGAGCTGCACCACCTGTTTCCCCACGCAAGTTTACCAGGGCAAACTAAAATTCAGTAAAGTTGACAGTGGGTCCACCACATCATGCCTAATTATTTGTAAAAGTTTCAGCCTCCAGCACCAGCTATGCCACATGGATTATATACACTATAGTTAAATTTTCTACAAAATGTCTGCATCCAGATAACATGCAACAGAGAGAGAAGAGGTAAATTAAGAATGACAACACAACCAGAGGACTGAAGTATAGGTCCTGCAGCAACCAAGTTTATGGTTTGATGCTCCACACTACTGTCTGGATCACAACTGATTCCATAGTAAATAGACCTCCAGCATTTTTAATGGTAAATACGCACATTACTGTCATGAATAAGTGACAATGAGTCACAAGACATTTGAGTGTTACAAAGGCGATTCCATTTTGAACAAATCTCATCACGCCTATTGAAAGAGGAGGATATTTCCCCAGAACACTTGTATCAGTGTTATTTAACTGCAACCCACTGTACCTGCTGCTCACGCAGCATGCAGTAGCCGCCTCCTAAGAACTGACTGGCACAAATATAAGTCACACCAATTAGTCAGATTCCATTATCTAGTTCATCTTTAAAGCCACAAGCAGGCTTGGACCTGTTCCTTCAAGGACTGACTTGCCACTCCCCAGAATGTTTACTATGCTTAGCAAGCGTTTTCCAGCTGATGGAGCCCAGGTCTCTACTTGGGTCATGAAAATCCCACAACAATAGGGAAAACTTTCACAGGTCAGGCTGAGGCTGAATCTCCCCAACTCCTGATTATGCTGAAAGAGGTGCACATTTGAACCAGCATTTCTCCAAACCATCATGTTTTAAATACAATCATAGAAGAAATTAACCATTAGTCTGTACCACCATATCAGCTTAAAAGGTAAGCCTTAAAAGACTACCACATCTTACTGCTTTACATCATTAAGATGTAGCCTTTCCTCTCCAATCCCTCAGCTAAATCTCCCCATCCAGATCCACATCTTGCATCTCAATTATTGCAACCACCTCCTTTCCAGCCTAGGTCAATGCAAACTTGCCCCACTTATACCCACAGAAAAAGTCAATGCAAAGGTAGTTTTCCTGGTTTGTTGCTTCTCCTACATCACATATACCTCTTTGCTCCTGTCCACTGGCTCTCCCTGCTAAAACACAAGCTACCCATCTTTACTTAAGGCCCTTATGACCTATTCCCATACTTCCTGTCATTCCGTACACTATTGAGGTACAGACCCACACCTCTGCTCTTCCATCAACGCCAATCTTCATTGCTTATTTTTTATATTTAAAAAAAAAAAAAGTACTGTTGCACTTTCTCCCATGTCACCTCAATGCCAGGGAGGAACTTCCTTTAAACATCTGCAAAGCCACTGCATTGTCCCTCCTTAAATCTCTCCTCTGCCATGATGCCTACAAAAAACATCATCTCACCCCCACCCTCCCAGACAGTGCTAGATAGCTGGTGTGCTGTGACCGCTACTTGTCACGGTGACCTGTTTTGTTGTTACCTTGTGTTCTCCCTGTAAGCTATATACACCGGTTGTCTCATTTTATACTCAGATTGAAAGCTCTTCAGGGCAGGCATCATCTTTTTGTTCAGTGTTAGCACAATGGGCCCTGATTTATGATTGGAAACCCAAGGCACAATCACAATACAAATAGCCAATACTACTTTACTTTTTAGAAGTAAAATCTCTCTAATAAAAATGCTTGCATCTACTGAGTGGAACCATGACAACAGAGAGCATCTAGTAACTTCAGACAGCACATCTCCTTAGAAATAGGAAGTGAGGCAGACATGCCATAATAGAAAAACTATTAACTGAATTCAAAATTAGAAAACCCAGATTGGGGTTTAACTGGTAATTTATAATTATTTTGTATGTTTTGTCAAGGGAAGTTAGAGCAACACTAAGAGTATCTACAATAAATAGTATAGTGAAAGTACATAAATTACCATAAAACTAATATCTTCCATTGGCAGAGCAGCTTGCTGAAAGCTATTACTCACTTTTAATTAAAACATCCTTAGCTGCCATACATAAGACATTTATTGTAATAATCGTAACTTTCCATTACATTTAGCTTTCTCCCTTCTGCTGACATTTCATCCTACTATGGCCTCATTGTTCTTTTTGACCACATACATTAATGTGTTTTTCCCCACTTCAATTTTTGTATTTTAATCTCGGTGTGAATTAGGGACTATATAATCATTAAAAATGAGTTCTTACTCTTCATGGTCCCCTCTTCTTCCTCTTCTTCCGTATTTATTACCATTGTACCCAGCTGGGATTCCAGCGTTCCATCATGTTCTATCATGGTATTGGCTCCATCACTCATTGTACTGGCAGCTCTTATAGTACCAGTCTCATCTCCACTTGTCCGGACCATGGTACCTGAATCTGTTTCATCTTCTTCCTGTAGGAGGATGCAAGACGTGCATTTACTGATCAAAGTAATCTTATTAAGAGTGGCAACATTCAAAGGGAATTGGTACCAACTTCCAATATTTCTTTGGTATCAGAGTCTTACAAAAATTTTGTAAAGTCAGCAAGATGTAACAAATTATGCCTTTTCTTCTCTCCTTCCTATTTCCAAATGGTTAATGAAGTTTCTTCTCCATTCCTTTTCCTCTAGCTTTATCTATTGTTAGAAATATGCTGGGACTGAAGTCTTCCACTTAACTACAGAAGAGAGATATTAGCAGTACAAGCGTCCCAACACAGCCAGCTGGCATCTGAGCCCTGACCCAGTGGCCTATCACTAGGAGTAATTAAGTTGCAATACTCATTCAGCCCTTACTATGTCTAAGGGCAGGTCTACACTATGGGGTTAAGTCGACCTAAGTTACACAACTCTAGCTACGTGAACTTAGGTCAACTTATTGTGGTGTCTATACCATGCTGGGTCTATGGGAAAAACTCTCCCATCGACTTACCTTATACTTCTCATTCCGGTGGAGTACCGGAGTCGATGGGGGAGCGATCGGTGGTCAAGTTAGCAGGTCTTCACTAGACCCGCTAAATCGACCCCCAGTGGATCAATTGCCACAGCGTCGATCCACAGTAAGTGGAGACCAGCCCTAAGATTGCCAGATATGATCGTTGAACTAAAACCCCATTCTGAAATGATCTAGAGATCACTCAGTTATTAGATGGCAGCAGTATTCAGTCTATAGTGTGTATGTGCATGCTGAAGCTCAAAAGAGATAATGCCAGAGAATTTTTTTTCCATTTGTTACCACACATTAACATTGTGACAGATATTGCAATCCCATGCAGTATCTTTGGGAGAACATACTGTATGATTGGTCATGTATCATTGTGGGCCAGGAACTGTACACAACTCCAGAGGGAGGGAGGGAGGGTTGCACAGCTTCACCAGGAACTAAAAATAGTGGGGGGTGATTAAGGTGAATCACTCAGGTTGTAAACACTAAAGAGGTACCAACCCTGAGGAGGCTTGCACATACTAGTTCAAAAGTGGGCACTCCAGAGGCCAACAGACAAAGAAAGAGCTTTTGGTATAAAAACACTGCATTTAAACTGACTCTCGGCCTTCTCTCTGATCCAGCAAATGGACAGGACCTTCTGAGCACGGGGGATCCCAACCTTTGTAGAAAGTCTGCAAAGACATGGGGCCCTGCTAAAACAGAAAGACTGATGGGTGACCTCTGGTAAGCTTTGAGCACGTGTATAAACTTCTGTTTTCTCTGTAATGCCTTTACCTTAAGAATAAAGGTGGTTGCTTAGAAAGAGCTGTGTGGTAACTTGCAACTGCTGGCAATATGCTGTTCATAGCCCTTGGAGAGAAAGCAACACTCAGGCACTGGCCTTTAGGCAGGCTGGCTTGCTGGGTATATCACAGTATAAGGCTGGGAGCTGTACAGCTTTAAAGCCACTGGTCAAAAGGGAGCACGACAAGGACAAATTGCTTCAATTTTTCCAATAGCAAGGAGGCAGAAGTGGGCATGTACAGTCTTGTGCTCAGTGTGGCTCGTAGCACATGTTCCAAGCAGTTGTGGTGCCAACTACTGTTCCTTACATAAAACTGGTCACCAAATCCAGTCCCGTCCCCAAACTACTGCTCCAACACAATGCCTGCCAAGTGCTATGAGCTGCACTAAGCAAGAGACAAGTGCATGCAGATGCCCGCTTCTACCTCCCTGCTGTTGGAAAAAATTGCAGCAGTTTGGTGGGGGAGCTGGAGGGGAGGACTCAGCAGCCATGCATATTCTGAGGGGAAAAAAATAAATCAATACTTGACACTGCCATGAATTACATAAAAAAAAAATCCATGATGTTCACAGGTCATTTGTTATAAGTGGTAAGCCCCCAGTTGCTTTGTATATGTGATTGTGGTCTTTGTGATCTGAGCTAGTGTCACAGGGCTAATGTGCATACTTCTCAGAGCTACAATACAAGGTCTCACCACTGTCAATATGTGGTAGCGCACCCTGCCCTCCTCCAATGCCTCCATGTCTGAGGCCTCTGTCCCACTAAGGGTGCCGGTAGTTCACAGCCAAACCCCCTGAACACCAAACCAAGAAGACTGGGAAAAGGATGAACTACAAAAGTTAATGTGGGGCGGGGGGGGGAGAGTGTGAAGTTTTACTGCAGATGGGCAATAAACTCCCCATCCAGCACTGTGAGAAGCTGCAGCAGAAAACCTACAGTGCCATGGAAGCTCTTGGTAACTTTTTCCCCCTAGTAGCAGTAATGTGGCAGGGCAGAGAGGCCACAGGAAAACATTTACACTAGAGGAATCTCTCCACCTCCAACTATCTGGCACCAGCTGTCAGTGATGCTATCACAATTCAGGCATATAAGCATCTGCACATACCTTAAAGTCAATATCATGGTGACACCGTGAGTAAAGATTACTTCCATCCCAAAGCACAATGCAGCCCTAACGTCACAGTGAGGAAACACTGCATTTAACATGCCTATATTTCACTGCAAATCATGCTATTCAAATCTAGCTTCAGAAGAGGCTTGCTCTATAGAATGGCCATTTTATTCAGTCAGGTTGAAACTGACGGAGCATGCTTCAAGTTGGCTTTTGACATGCTTTTGAAAAAAAACCAGCACTCACACAACAACACTTATTCAAAAGTCAAAACGTAGCATATGAACAAGCAATTACTTGGTCTGCAACTCTGGAATCTCACTCCCTCAACTGAAAAAAAGCACAGAACTCAAGCTCACAGCACTACACCATCAAAGAAGTCTAAGCACACATCCCCTCACCTTAAATTTGTGTCTGTTTCTACTGTACAGTATGAAGTTTCTATAAAGGGGTTTCTAAATCAGGAAAATGGTATGAAGAAAACAACATACTTATGTTATATGGCAAAATAGAAAACACCGAAGACTACAAACAAAAGGCTGTCTACTACAGGAAAAACTTGATCCAGCTAGGAAAATGTATTTGAAGTCTTCTACAAATGTATTACATATCTTTAAAGTATTTTGCTGGGCTAGTAATTGTCCTGTAGTAGGTGTTGTGTCTATGTTCTGCTGACTCACTAAGGCATGTAGCTCACTATGGTTGAATATAAAGGAGGTGGGAGCGGGCTAAGAGAGAGTAGCTACAGGACATGAGTTGAGCAGTCCTAAGCTAGAAACCCCAGGAACAAATCAACGCTGGGATCAGAGACTGAGCTGAACATTATGTAGTATTATTGTTAATTTCTGTATTAAAGCAGCCAGTGGGGTCCTAATCCAAGACTAGGGCTCCTAGGTATTACGATAATACAAACAACAATAATAATCAGGAGGGAGGAATTTTAGACTCTACCAAATATGTGGACTACTTTAGAGCAGTTTGAGAAAGGCACCTATTCGCACATATATCAGCATCAATATTTTAAAGTTAGTGTGTCCATTAAACACTCACTGAGTTTTCCTCATCATCTTGATCCAATTCACGCTGTTGTGCTTCCTGACGTTTCAGTTTCACATCCATTGCTTCATTAATCAAGTCCCGCAGGATTGACGCTCCTTTGGCACTTTTAACAAATGGATGCTAAAAAAGTAGATATATTTTATAAGCAGCAGATATGAAGACAAAGCAGTAAAATGCTGTTACCCAGAGTTATGCCTATCCCTGCTGAATTACAGTTGGGGTACACAACTAAGTAAAAACTTTATAATAAACTTTTATTTCATAATTTACCCTTTTAGTGATGGAGAATGAGAGATCCATACTGAGTCATACTACAGGGGCATTTCTGCATGACCCTGCATTCATACTTTATTTCTGAACTGTCATATCTAGAAATGAAGTAATTCATAACACTTAAGATAATACTATGGTTATCACTTTCCAGTAAGAGGCCAACAGTCTGCCTTCGTTATTTGCCGCCTGCTTCTGACATTCTAAGGATTAACTGAAAAGTCAGAGATAATCCCTTGACAATGCTTCAGAACCCAAGATGCACCTCTGTCAGGGAAAGGAAGAGGTAGTTTAGAGGAAAGAACCGAGGCTCCTCTAACATGGTGCAGAGGGCAGGTAACCTCCATCAGCTCAAAGACAGCAAAGGGAAGGTTAGTTATTAAAATCCAGAGTGTGCTTTAGAAATTGACTAGCTTTGCTTGTATCTCTGTAAGTAGTAGCCTCTGAGGTCACCAACCAACTAGAGGCAAACTGGGATAGCTAGGAAATGGAGGACTTTGACATTAACATAATCAGATATGGCTCTTTTCTAAGCATAGGGTCAGTTAGGGGAGAAACTGTATGGCTTAATAGTTAAGTGCCAGGATTTCTCTCTCAAAATCTTGAAACACTGACAAAAGCCTGGGGGCACAAAGATTATGGGTGTATGAGTATGGGAATAGAAAGCAGGAGATGTTCTAATTTCTAGGGAAAAAAACTAAAGGTTTAAAAACCTCACACAACTTGATCTTACACTGTAAGAGTTGTACAGGGGAAGCATGAAGGGAAACCAACATCTCAAATTGCACAAATACTCATTGCCTGCACCGCAGTTTGTTTAGTTAAGAACTCCCTCTGAGAGCACCCGGGGTAACAAATACCAGACCTGGAGAAGCTGTGTGGCAGTGGCTCTTTGTTCAGGACTTTTCACAAGACACTGTTTTACAAAATCTGTAAAATTGTCTGACCAGACTTCTGGCTTCCGGAATGTTGGAGGAGGATTTGTAGGAATCATGAAAATTGCCTGATAATAAAAATAAAATAAGTATTGTTCTAGTGTTCATTGATTTTGGAAATCTTTAAGATAAAAAACACAGAACAGACAAACATTTGATCAAAGCATAGGGACAGACACTTGCAAAGTTATTCATGTACCAAAACCCTCTGTGGCTTCTCAAGTCTTTATGCCAATGCTATGTATATTCCCCTCCAAAGAGAACAAGAGATTTGTACATCGCACCAGCGTTTCCTCCTATGGCAAAGCCACTATTTTACATAGAGGGTGACATTTGCCATTTTAAACCATTAAAAGTCCTTTACTAAAAAGGAAAGAAAAACAGGTGCATAATACAGGATACCCACTGTATGGAAACATTCCACCACTCAAGAGGTGGAACTCCCAAAAGAGCTTTGCCTCTGAAAAATCCCTTACCCAAAATACCACAGTGGAAAGCAATGGAGTAACAAAATGGTGGGAATTACCAATGATCTCTGAGAACCTGGTTCCTTCAGAACATCTCCTTACAGGAACTGACCTTGAACAAAAACACTGGTGTACTCTAAATCTAGTGAAAATTAGGATGGCAAAGACTGGAAACAATATGACCAAGTGAAAGCAGAGGAATGGACCCCCCCCCCCCCCCCACAGGTGAATGTGGAGACCCTAAGCAAAGACTGGAGCACCGACTGACACAGCGCCCTCTAGCAACGTGCTGTACTCCCGAGGAACTATTTGAGATAAGTAATAACACCAGATCTTGGCTGAGATTTTGGACCAATAAGCTATGATGATGACGACCATGAAAAATAGTGTTTACTGGTGGCTGTGACAAAAAGATTCACCTTGGATCAAACTCAAGACTACCCATTTCCATGCATGCATATTCTGAACAAACCTGGTCATTTCACATGCCTGGACACAAAAGAATCAAGTTGGCAGATTTTCCTTTGAAGATTTTTTTTTCATTTTACTAAATATTAAAAAGCACAGGTTAAAAAAAAGCTTGCTCATTTTCTCTAGGTTAAAAAGCTAGATAGCATCTTGTAAAATGTTTATTCAGCTAACTGCCAACAGAGGCTACCTGCATTCTGCGAGAGAGTTATATTTGAAGAAGCCTCAGTCCTTACCCTCATTGGATGAATATCTGCGTATGGTGGTTTTCCTTCAGCCATTTCTATTGAAGTGATTCCCAGTGACCAGATATCTGCTACACAGTTATACCCTATTTCTTGGATCACTTCTGGAGCCATCCAAAATGGGGTTCCTATAACTGTGTTCCGTTTTGCCATGGTATCCTAAAATGGAAGGGGGGGGGGAGAAGCAGAAGAACAGACTATTTGGCAAGCAGAAGAAACAAGTTTGCCAGCTATTCATTAATAAATAACACTGTCCCTAAAGATTATACACAAAAGTTACTGAGTAAGACTGAAATAAGGAATTTTGCACATTAGGATTGAGATGCATTGGCACAACTGTGTGGGGACTCAGTAGAAAACAGTAGGTGTTACTACAGTATGTGCTACTACACAACTGTTTTGGTGCTTTAGTTCTGTGAACAAGAAAGCCAGAGTGTCAGCCTGCCTGTCCCTCCTCTGGGCCCCATTGTAGTGCATGTGCACTGCATTCATGTAAGTGCTAAACAATTGAATTTAGCATAATCTCTCCAGTAAGTGTTTCACTTGTACCTGCAGGCTGAATGAGAAATTTCTACATACACAACCCAAGTAACAATTTTACTCACTGTAAGTTGGCCTGCTACCCCAAAATCTGCAAGTTTAGCATGTCCTTCTGTATTTAGTAATATATTTCCAGCTTTGATATCTCTGTGTATTTTCCTCATAAAATGCAGATATTCTAGTCCTTTGAGGGTTGCTTGTACTATTGTAGCTATTTCCTCTTCTGTCAACTAAAGAAAAAAAAAAGCAGTTAGATTGGTATCTCATGCCGAAGACCAACATTTCCTTGAAACACAAATACAAGATTCCCATACCAACTAGCAGAAAATTCTATGCAGTTTCAGTTACCAAGATACAGTATTATCTATACACAGTACAGCTGGTTTACTTTGTCTCCCTTCATGTATTGTGTGTACATGGCCCTTTCACAGGTAACTTGCTATTACACCACCACTGTAACTAGACAAGGTCAACTATAAAAAGCCCAGCACGGAAAATCAGGATTCTATTTTTTCAGATATACATATAATTTTAATCAGAAAACTTACTCAAACTGCAATTACATTATCTTGAATGATCAAGTTAGCTACCTAGTTAAACATTGTGGTTTCCAGGAGTTCTGGGTGCTTGCAGCTCACAGGACAGCTAATGAGAGCTCTGGATGCTCTGAAAAAATCAGGCCAAAGAACTATGCATAGACTACTACAAAGCTACTTAATGTAATATAAAATATGTAATATTTAGACTGGATACTTAAAGCCTGACATGGTATAAATATGGATTGTAAGGGGAAAGGACTTACTGTTTTATTTCGTAATCGAATTATATCAGACACAGATCCAGCTCCACAGTACTCCATGACTATCCACAGGTCCGTGTTCTTAAAATAGCTGCCATAATACTTGACTACATGGGGACTATGGAAAATTAGAGAAAACGAGTCAGATACTGTTGATGAAAGCAATTTTATAAATAGGAGCACAATATAAAGCACAGCCAAAAAAGATGCTAAGAGTTCAGGGTCAGACTTGGGATCCCAGACTTAAGGCTGAATATATTACAAGGTTAAGAGTTTGCAGGAAATGCTCATATCCTCCATTTGGGGATTTCCTCTTAAATACCGTAACAACCATTCCTCCCAGTTCTGCAATTTAGTTCTGAGACATAATGCATTTTACTTATCTAATAAGAGTTAAGTCTTTACAGTACAATAGGTCAGTTTATCTTATCTACAGTTGCTGCCTGGCTGCCCAAGAAGCAATAACCTACTCTATATCAATGTATCAGATCATAAGAATGACCCTCTGTCCTTTAGAAAGAAGCCAAAGGCTGTCAAAAATGGACCAGTTATAAAAGGAACAAAAATAAACTCTCTGCTCTATGAATGAATCTCTCTTATGTAAGAATTTAAATTTTGATATCAGAAGAGTTAGTCACCATGTAGGAGTCTCCCAGAATGTTTGCGCAGAGAACAGAGTTCTTCCATGATTCACGATCCCTACTGCTCACAAGTGTCGAGCAGTTGGGCAAAATGGAAGGTCCCATTTTAGGCCTTATACTCTCTTTTAAAAACAAAACACTCAAAGAAGGCTAATGGATTTTGTAAATTAATTCACAGAATACTTTATGAACAGGTTCTAAAAAGGTTACATTTTATTTAGTCAGACAACGATTACCAGAAGGAAGAGGGAATAGCTGTAGACGTGTACTCAGCAGAATTATAAATCGTTGTGTCCACGTTTTGGTACTGCAAATCTTATTCATGTTAAGCTTTTTTGCTTGCTTGCAGTTTAAAAAAATAGTTCCTCAGACTAAAGGCTTAACACTAAAATAAGTAAGGACTTAGAAATGGTATGTGGCTTTTAAGTATTTATCCAAGGGAAACTTTTGTAGCAGGAGGGCAGTTGTGTATATGATCTCTTCATAAGCTTTTCTGCTCAGACAGTTTTTCCAAAGGAAATGAGTGAAATCAGTGAGAGATACACAGGGCACGACTTTCATAATACAACCACCCCACTTGTGCAAGAGTAATTTTGAGTGGCCTCCGACTTAGTCGTGTATTTTAATGCACTAAAACCTGCACATACTAGCGATGGCTCTGCAAATGAGAATTCTGTCACCTTTGCAGACAGCACACTAGCCTGTGCATATGCAAAGTGAAACACACAAGTGGAACTCAGGTGGAGGCACGATGAGGTGAGAGAGAGAGAGAGAAATCATGCATACATCGCCTGCTCTCTTTCGGTTTTCCAAATAGCACTTATTGTAAACAAAGTCTATTAAACTAGACTGAGGAGAGGCCAGCTTAAGAACATTTAAAAAAAACTCAATGAAAATCATGTTTCTTTGATAAATGTTGGCTAGTCCACCTCAGACAGTGCAACAGCACAGTGTTTCCTAGATTCAACTGCTAAGCAGATCCCATGCAATACTTTTCTTAAGGGGTTGCAGGTGGGATTCATTGCAGGCACTTACCTATCACATTGCTGCATTATGGATATTTCCTTTATGATCTCCTGCAGGTCAGACTCAACAGGAACCTGTTTAATTGCAACAACTTGACCTGTTTCTTTATGAATAGCTTTGAATACACTGCCATAGGATCTGTAACAATCAAAATGTGAAATACTAAATACAAGCAATACAACAGGTTAAAAACTGGCACACTTTTTGGTTTACACTTAGAGGTGCATCATAATCTGGAAAAAAAGGAACATTGTTTAATGACCTCTCCTACTACAAATATCTTAATAGTTGATTTTTTGAACACCACATACAACTTGGACATAATAAAACAGGAGTATTTGCAAAACTTCAGTTAATCTACAGGCTCCTGGTGCTATAGTAACAATGAGAAATACATAGGAAAGATGCTAATCACCACATTCCCAATAACCTTAAAAATACCTTTTTACCCAAACTCCAGCAAACTCATTTCTCTAAACTATTTTCAATATACATTTAACTGAAGTGCAGTAAAAACTGGTCTATATAGGTTTTTATATCATGCTCATCACCATAGTAACTGAACAACATGACTATACATCTGCCACTTGTTTGTTCTCTCATCCTCTCCCCAGAGGGAGAAATCTTGTGGAGTATCTTGTTTTGGTAGATTTTTCTGTCTGTTTGTTCGAATATAAGATATATCTGTTGATATATGTTTATGTTAGAGAAGGCAAAGTGAAAAAATGTGAGCCTTGATGTTGGAATGGACGGTGGTGAGGTTTATGATGGTCCTTAGTGTCTGAGCAAGTTCATTCCAGTGTCTTGGACCAGTGCCTGAGAGAGTTCTATCTCCCACACAACGAACTTTATTCTTATTGTTGAGAGTTTCATTGTGCCAGAGGAGTGAAGCTGTCAACCACAGTCCTCATCCCAAAGCTTTAGACCATCTTGGGCAATACTATATACTTTTATATATAGGCACATGGTATAGAAGCTTCATATTTTGCATGCTTAAAATTATGTTTTCATCCATTTGCAAATAAGGTACAGCAACAATTTCCTATAATGCATACACAATAACTCTTGAGAAACGAATGGATGTCATGGCAATAAACTTGCAGGCAACAGGGAAGTAAACCAAACCGTCACTTATATCCATCTAATTCATGAAGTACAGTGATGGTGTCCAGATTATCTCAGACTGAGGTAAAGCACTGCAATCGTTTCAAAGATGCAGGAAAAAATAGGGTAACATAGGGGCTTCTCACAAGACACGGTTCTGACCCTAAAGTAGAGAAATCTGCAGGGCTTGGTGGAGACGTAGCCAAGAAAGTCTCTGTATTTCACAGCACCACACAATAAACACTGCATAAGCTGTTCCAAGATAAGCAAATTAGAAAGACAAAAAGAAATAAGATGTTTGCCCCTACACTCCAATATTATGTTTTTCTACAAAAATCAAGGTATTTGGATAACCCTCTCACCCCCAAAATTAAATCAGTTATTGCTTCAATGAACAAGAGGATCGGAATAAGAAATTTCCTTTGAGACAGAAGGGCTTAGAATAAATAAATTTTAATTTCTTATAAAATTGTAAATAAATAAAAAGAGCCATAAGAATTAACTTTTCTGAGGCTTTCAATTTTTTATCACCAACTTTTCCGCCAGCATTAGTGTTTACTATAACTATTCCTAAATCTTGTTTCAAACACAGTTGTCTGTCTCCACTGGTATACTGTAATTCAAATAGACCAAATATGTTCCAGCTATCTTGATGGAAAAAAATACTTTTCCAGCATAAGTTTGTACATTGTCAGAGGTTTAGAATTCAACATTGTATTCAGTTATTGTAGTTTCAGAATTTCACACAGCACTTAACTGTTTAACTGGATGCCAGTTAGTAAGAATTTACAGTCCATCCATTTTGCCAGAACTAGATATTGTTACTGGGCACAAGTGCAGTGTCAGTTTCATGGGTTCATCTTGAAATAGACTACTGAGTTTACAGAAGTTGTCTGTCACATGATTTGTTCAACATATCTTATTCAGGCACAGTATAGGATTAAAAAGAAGTGCCTGAGTATCAGAATGCAAGCTAACCTCAACTTTTATGTTTCTTCTAGTTAGCATCTTCCTCCTAAAATAAAATGTAGATTTTATTTCCAGTGTCCATTCAAGCATTTTTTAAATTTAAAAGTTCCTCAATTTAAAACTGGTGTTTACACAACTCGGAGCTTAGATGTAGGTGTTCCAATGACAAGCACTATATTCAAAATGCCACCTGCCTCAAAAAAAGGTTCTCTGTTAAAAAAAAAAACAAAAAAAAACAAAACAAAAAAACCCACAGGTCTTCACAAATAGTCAGCCATTACGTGTATATGTTCTTGGACAAGTTTACATTCTGCACATTGTATAAGACACTCACCCTTCTCCCAGCTTCTCCAGGACATCAAATACTTCTTCTGGCTGCTTAGTCAAACTATCTTCATCTAATTTCTTCAGCTGCCTGTATATATACAGAGATGTAGAAATAAAAGAGTTTAAGATTCTGTAATTTGGTTATTTCTGAGAACAGAACTTTAAGTAAAACTCATTTTAAACCATGCAATCTGACAATTTGACAAAAATACATTTTATCTTAATATAAAATTTAGTCTGCTTGAGGAGTAAAATACAGCGGTTAGATGTAGTGTGAAGTAAACTGCGTTTAGCACAATCAGACCACCAGGTACTGCTATTTCTTACTACTACAAAAGGTCTGAGTCTTACAGGGGGGCAGCGTTTTATCAAGCACAAAGATCTACATTTCCTGTCAGTGGCAGGAAACAGTAAGTAGTATCAGAATATATTCAGGATCATTTCCACACCATTTGAACATCATGATGTCTACACTTATTGAACAAATCTTCAACAAGCTCGAAGTCTTATGGCATAAGATAGTTTAGAAAAAGCTTGTACCAAGAATCCACACAAACATTTTTTTAAATTTATTTTCATGCTTTTTTTTTTTTTTTTGGTGCTTTGTGATGCATAAAGAAAAGGTTTGTTTGGGGGAGGTTTTTTCCTTGCTTATTTTTCACACTTGAAATTCAGATTTTGTACATCTTGGAAGACTATGAATGACTGGAGAACTGGTAGGATAATGGCATAAAAAAACCCAACAACAATGAAACTGAAATCTCATTAACCGAGATAGAAAGTGATTTTTAGTCAGACTGCTTAAGTCTCCTATAGTTGAAACACTTAGGAGCAAGGTTGCCTTTGTTAAAGATTCCTATGCTCGTTCAATTTGAAGAAAAAAACCAAACAAACTTCTCATTCATCACAAAGCAGCAAGAAAAGCACAAAGCTAGTCTTTGCAGGTTACCTTTAATATACGTTACATACAATCTCTACAAGGTTCTAAACAGTCCTTAAGGACATAAGCTCTCAAAACCTATCCTTTACAATCCACTAAGTGACATATAATAGACACAAGAAAAGATACATTGCCTCCATTTGAACCCAAAAGAGCTCAGTTGTGGATCCAAAAGACAAGCATGATCCCCCACTATCAGTCAAATTTGATTCCCACACTTGAGCCAGGTTAAGATGAAGCACGTGTCTATGTTTATAACTTACAAATAAATATCTGATGGCTTCTGTGGGCTGGAGTTACTAAACATCAAGACAGCAAATACAGATTTTGTATTTGTGATACTAAGGTGGCTCATCAGATGCTATTAAAAAATGTAAAAAGTTTTGATTAAGATTTTGTAAACCAGGAATAGAAGCCACGCTGTGCTCATTTTCTATTATGTTTATATACAAAAGCAATATAGCAGAAGCAGTACACACATGCGTTATGTACAATGGCTTCCTGAAATGAAGAAAATATTACAAACAAGCAGACTCAGGAAATGGCGAAATACTGAAAGTAGTCACTAGCTTCTCTGCAAAGATAAGCATTGAACCAACAGAATGTTACTTGTTTGAAAGAAAAAAAAAAATCAGTAGATAATCACCATATAAGTCACGATTTCCAAGCAGTGTGAAATGTGGAAATCTAAAGGACAGATTTCTGATATAGTATTTAGATACTATACTAAAAAAAGCATCTAGTATGAGACCCAACCATTAAGTATCAAGATAGAATTTTAGAAAATCCAAGCACTACACAAGTTAATTAGAAGCCAACTTAACTTCTGTTTCTACTGACACCACCAGAATACTCAGATTCCAAACAAATTCAGAAATTCAAGTTTTATTTAATCATTAACTAAAAAGCTCTGAATCAATGATGAGTGAGCCGATTCATTTAGAATCGGTGTACATTTTTAGAGAGAGTTGAAGCCATAAAACCAGCATTACTGTATGGACATGAACACTCCAATCTGGGTCAAGTATAGTTAAACGTTTGCATAAAGAGTTATAAAATAAATGCACACATTTCTACTAGTAGAAATGTTACTCCATCATTTAAAAAAAACAACTGCTATCTACGCCACAGAACAAAGGAAGCTGCCTCTTCAGTTCATCATTCAAATATACCGTTAGAAGCAGCTGCAAGCTACCGATAGCATTTTGACAAACTGAAACTTCATTCAATTGAAGAGATGCCTCTAAAACATCCCCTATCTCGGGTTGCTCAAGTACAGCCTGCAGTGAAATGATAGGAAGGTAATAGGTTTATTCAAAGGTTTCACTGAAATCCCAAGATATAACTCGTCTTCACACCCAACAGACATTGCTGTACCTGACACAAAGAAGATAAAGAACACTGAGGGACATAAGTAACAGTATACACGGTTCTGTGCATAGCTGTTAAGAATAAACATCTTGTCATGCTAATTAGTTTGCACCACAACTAAACATTTTGACCATTTAATGGAAGAGCCAGGAGTGCAAAGAACTAACATAATTTCACTTTTTGCCAAATATACATGCAATAGTGACCTTTACTGATGTATAACTTATTATTAAGGAGAGACGTTAGCAATTAAACATCTGATTTCCCCCCCCCCCATTAAAAAAGCAACCTGACAGCAGACTTGACATCTCTTAGTACAAAAGATGGGGGTTTTTGTTTTGTTTTTTGAGTGCAAGACTTGTGCTTCCATTTTTCAATAGAAAAGGTTTGAGTCATTTGTTTTTCCACAACTTGACAGGGTTTCCTCAAAGGGTGGAGGCCTGATTATGCTAAAGTTGTTTTCGCAAATTCCCTTCTCTGCAAGCCTGATCCCACTGTTAAACTAATCTAGTGGCAAAAAAACAAAAACCAGTTAATGTTTTAATATTTAGGATTTCTACCCCCTGGGGTTCTCTTTAAAGCAATTTGATGCTCCTCATTCATTCAAAGTGTTGCCATTGGTTGTGTTCTTCTACAGCTAGTCTCCAGCTCTCCCCCTCTTTTGTCCAAGGTCCTCAATCTTACAAATGGACATAAGAACACTGAAAAATTCTAAGAATATGTGGACCAAGCAGATCTAACCTAAAAGATAAAGCTGTGTGCAATCTCACAAGAGATGTACATTAATGGAAACAGAAAGTTACCACAACAATCACCCGCAACGGCCATCACAAGTGTGGCAGAATTGTTTCTAAGGTATTTTTAAAGTGCCTACCTTCTTGAGCTCTAAGTGCTTATTCTTAAAAGGGGCTTATAGAACATTTCTTTGGGTCTCCCACTGTGTTTTTGGTTGTCTATTTAGATTGTAAATGCCTCAGGGCAAGACGACTACCTTCTGAATCTTCTACCGCCCTGAACATAGTCACAATTTTAACATACCCTTTTGATGGTCATAAGACAGATGCCTTATATAGCAGTATCATTGCTGAAAGACATGTGGCTTAACTTTTGTTTTCAAGATTTGGTGTCTCTAAACCCTGTTTGCCAGAAGCTGGGAATAGGCAACAGGGGATGGATCGCTTGAGGATCACCTGTTCTGTTCATTCCCTCTGTAGCACATGGCATTGACCACTGTCAGAAGACAGGTTATTGGGCTAGATGGACCCACTATGGCCATTTTTATGTTCTGCTTACCACACTTACATTAAGTAGTTTGCAATTACTCCAGGTTGCATCTTTCTTGTGTAATATTTAACCTACTGAAAAGTCTTGAAGTCTCTTAGCTTCATCCTATTCTTAGCTTTCTATGACTTGTGGTTTCACTAAGGTTCCTAAAATAACACAATTACTAGCCTGAACAAATTGCAAATGTGATGGAGCGCATGTTTACTCTTAAATGTATCTAATCCCTCTTTAAGAAAAGGAAATTTGTGAGGGTATTTTATTAAAACACAAGGGCAATGAAGATTGGAAATTGTGATGCCAACATTTTAGCTGCATGTCAGTAGTGTTGGTTATTGCCGCAACAAAACTTGTAACCATAATGCAACCACACACAGCCTACTTGACAAAACAGACACCTCTTTCCACAGATATGTAAGGAACAAACTCCTACACCTTGCCCTGGCCACTGCAAACTTTACCTTAGGAGCAAACATAAGAATTTACCACTCCATCATCAAATTCTTTTTCGTCTATCCCTAATGGATGCAAGGTTTATTACCCTGCCATGTATTTAATAACCCCGGCCCTTTATCATTTATCCACATAATTATTATACTTGGGCTCTGTACATATTACATTTAGTTCCCTTCAGTTGTTTTTATCCCTTCTTGATGAATTTCTAACACTCCCACTGCAGTAGGGTCCACACACCAATATTAGTGAAGCTGTAGGGACACATGCTGCCTCAGGGGATTTTTAGCCTGAGGAGAAAAGTCCTGTGATGCTGGTTGCTATGTCACCCATCCCACGGCTCCCTGGGAAAACATGGTATATCTAAAGGATGAGTCACTTACGAACCTGGGCTGATTTTAGATTATTTAACCTTTCAGTGGGCAGGTGTTTTATTTATATTTCCCACAGCGCCACCCCCCTCATCTCCCTCCCACACCTCCCACAGACCGACCCACACCTCCCCTCATCCCGACCCCAACCCCTTCATCCCCCCACAGACCATCCCACCCCCCTCATCCCCAGCCTCCCACAGACAGACCCACCCCCCTCGTCCCTAGCCTCCCACATACCGACCCACCCTCCTTCACCCCCTCATCCCCCCACAGACCGACCGACCCACCCCCTTGTCCCCCCGCCTCCCACAGACCGACCGACCCCCTCCGCCTCCCACAGACCGACCCAACCTCCTTCATCCCCCAACCTCCCATGACCCAACCCCTAGTCCCGACACCCCAAGCCCCTCACCGGCGCGGGTTGCGCAGCTGCACGGTCTCCATGGCGCCCTAGAGCAGCAGGGCAGGGGGCGCGCTCATTCTTCCATGACTCCAGCCGCTCACTCCCGGCGCTTTCCCAAGGCCACTTCCGCTTCACTTCCGCCTCCTCTCTACACACCGGAAACAAGGGGCGGGGTCATCGTCACATGGTCTTATAGAAAGGGAGGCGCTGCCCGCCTTCCGCGGCCGCAGGGGCGTGGTCCTTCCACTGGCTCCGCCCCTCCCCACTCAAGAGGAGGTGCGGGCAGTTTTCTTGCTCATCCGTCCGGGGTGGCTCAGAGTCAGCCCCTAGGACAGGGCAGTGTATTGAGGGCTGGAGCAACAATTTCCCAGCAGCCCCACCGCCGCCAACCTATTTTGCATACTAGTTTACATATATTTAAATATTCAGTCGGATGGGTATCATCCTATTTGCATTAGGCACAGGGCCGGCTCCAGGCACCAGCTTGCCAAGCAGGTGCTTGGGGCGGCCGCTCCGGAGAGGGGCGGCACGTCCAGCTATTCGGCGGCAATTCAGCGGACGGTCCCTCACTCCCGCTCGGAGCGAAGGACCTCCCGCCAAATTGCCATCGCGATCGTGGCTTTTTTTTTTTTTTTTTTTTTTTTTCGCCGCTTGGGGCGGCAAAGACCCTGGAGCCAGCCCTGATTAGGCAGTCACTTTGAGGCTCCAAACTCAGGAGTATGGGTGCCAAAGCCCCTTGGTCTGTGCCCTAGGAACCAACCCCATCCCTTCAGGCTCTGCTCTGGGAGTTGGAAGTAGAGCCCAGCAGCCCTGTTTCCCAGCACTCTGCTTTCCCACCCAGTCAACCTTATCCTGAATGCGCTCCAACCTATTATGGCTACTGAGGGACAGAGGTAGAGCAGCCCGGGGGGGCAAGTGGGGCAATTTGCCCCAGGACCTGGGCCCCGCGAGCCCTCGCCAAGAATCTCTTTCCTCACTTGTCGGCGCTCCGAGTCTGCGGCGGTGGCATTTCGGCGGCGGGGGGCCCTTCAGTCGCTCCAGGTCTTCGGCGGCTGGGGGCCCTTCAGTGCTGCTGAAGACGTGGAGCGACTGAAGGGCCCCCCTGCCGCCGAAATGCCGCTGCCGCAGACTCGGAGCGCTGCCTGGTGAGTACAAACTCCCCCGCTTTGCCCCAGGCCCCCTGAATCCTCTGGGTGGCCCTGGACAGAGGACTTTAGCCTGCCCAAAGCTAATGGCCCTTAACCAGTGGGGAGGGGCCATTGAACCCAAGTAAATTTTGAGGATAGGAGTTATGGTTAAAGGTTAAAAATCAGGGAACTGGAAGGGCAACCTGAGCAGAGAACTCCCAACAGCACCCACTGCTCCTTAAAAGTGTCTAAGGAGTCAGTGGATGCTGCCCAGAAGACCTCTGCTCGCAGGCATGACACAACAAGCAATCAGAAACAGGCCTCACAGTCGCAGAGCACCCCACCATCCAGCTTTTTCCTTCTGGTGTGATGGATGGCTATCTTAGCCAGCACCGGGACAAAGTTGACAAGGAAGTCTCACGACTTTGTGGGCCCATGGATGGGGTGTGTGCATAAATGAGGAGGTGTAGGGAAAAGTGGAGCTAGAACCTCAGTAAGAGGTTCTGGAGAAGCTGGAAGAAGGGCTGCAACCTGAGGCACCCTACGTAAATGTGCACCAGGGTCTCCCTCTTGCTGCACAAAGGACAGGTGTCAGGGGAGTTTGTGAACTGCACCAGGTACATACTTGGGCTCATGTCCCTATGTAGGAGCCACCAACTCTCCAGCAGGCCATGGAACCAAAGTGGAGTACAGGGGTGAATGTGCTCCAAACTGCCACTGGGGAAGATGCTCAATTATTCACACAAGAGAACCAGTGTGACTGGTGTAGTTCATGAACACTAGCTCCAGAGGCTAAAGCTAATTGCAAGAGGAGGGGGAAGGCTCACCATGTCAGCCCAGGAGAAGTGGCAGCTCCCCTCTGTTATTAGTAGAATAGGGAGTCAGAAGAGAGATATTTACTCTCTGTTCTCCCTTCCTTTAATCCTTGATTGGCTCTGATTCTTGCATTACAAAGTTAGCCCCAAGAAATGAATAATACCAGGTTCCTGTTTACGGCATACAGCAGTAACAAAGATTGCTCCTTGCCCCATATTTATATAATCATAGAATCATAGGCCTGGAGGGACCTTGAGAGGTCATTTAGTCCAGTCCCCTGTACTCCTGGCAGGACTAAGTATTATCTAGAGTCTAGACCATCCCTGACAGGTGTTTGTCTAACCTGCTCTTTAAAATCTCTGTGATGGAGATTCCACAACCTCCCTACGCAATTCATTCCAGTGTTTAACCACCCTGACAGAAGTTTTTCCTAATGTCCAACCTAAACCTCCCTTGCTGCAATTTAAGCCGCTTGCTTCTTGTCCTATACACAGAGGTTAAAGAGAACAATTTTTCTCCATCCTCCTTGTAACAACCTTTTATGTATTTGAAAACTTTTGTTATCATGTCCCCTCTCCGTCTTCTCTTCTCCAGACTAATAATGATTACACTTGAGAGTGAGGGGCTCCAGGAGCTGCAGCAAGATAGTTAGTTGGCTTGAAGGGGCTGGTATGAATGAGCTGGTGGGCTTTGAACTCCACAGGGATTTGGCAAGGGGCTTGTTGGCACTGAGCACCAGGGGGATGCAGCGTGGGGCTAGTGGATGTTGGGCACCCATGGGATGTGAAGGGGCTGCTGGGTGTTGGGCACCAGGGTGTTGTGATGAAGGGGCTGGTGGGCATTGGGCTCCCATTGGATGCAGTGAAGGGGCTGGTGGGCATTGGGCACTGGTGGAATGCGGTGAAAGGGCTGGTGAGTGTTGGGCACCACAGGGATGTGGCGGGGGGTTAGTGGGTGCTGGGCACCAGGGGGATGCAGCAAAGGGGCTGATGGGTGTCAGGAGGATGACGCGAGGGGCTGGTGGGTGTTGGGCTGTG